>NW_027517250.1:0-690234 GCF_048772815.1 Callospermophilus lateralis
TGTGCATAAACTGAAGAAATAGTAATGTACCAGTGTTGAATTAAAATGAACATCAAAATACACATCATGTTCCATTTGAATCTTCTTGCATTGAGGTTAAACTGGGTCAGTTACTCTAGATATATTAGGATTTGTATGCAACATTCACTGAAGTTAGTTTTCAGTACAAAAAACAAAGAAGTATTTCAGGTGGATGAATATTTCTGAGAATAATATTTAGAAAAGATCATCATAAATCCACATACATGAATATGAATGAATTAAGGGAGTGTATATTAAGATACAAATATTTCATATTTTGAAAAATCTGGAGAATGTGTGTATGTATATATATACACATATATATACATACACACAAACACATTAAAAACTCGCAATATATATGCTATTCGAAATTCATCATGAAATATATATCATTCACAGATCTAAAATATTCATTTTACTGAACATGGATTTATGTATAATGTTGTAAAACTAGGAAGCTCATCCATTGGTTATATTTTCAGTTCCAACGGTGTTTAGGAGGAGTGATCTTCTCTCACAATTTGTATCTGCCAAGTCGTTCACCTCACAAGAATGTAGGTGTGGTACCAGGTAGGATTCTATATGTGTTTATTGCTGTTGCATTGGGAGTTTAGTAATTGCTTCATGGAATCCAAGGAGTTCAACTGGGACACAGTGCTGGAGCGAGTTCTGTCAGGCGTGGTGGGTCAGGGTATGCAGGAGAATGCACCAACCAGGCTTCTATCCCACATTGCTTGCCCCCTTAAACATAGCAACCTGATTGTAAACATTGCCCTGAAACCTCACCATATACCAAGATGCCTTTGCATAGGAGGGTCTGCTGACTGCACCATGTCAGTCACAAGCCATTTGGAAGCCAATGGCAGATCCACATGGCCCCACCACAGATGTTTTTCACACACCTGCCAACCACTACTCTAGGACAACTACTCAGCAGGCTCCAACTTATTTTCATGAAACCCAATCAATCAAGGCACGGTCTGGTACACTCATGATCAGCAACAGAATGTCCAATGGTTCTCCAGTGCCACCTGGTCATGGGAAATTGAAAATTTTCATGGTATTTATCTAGCCATTTTTCAAGGATGAAGTTGGATGCACTGTGGGTTTCAATTCATTCAGGAACCATTAAATGTTGAGGAAGCTCATTTCAATGAAAGTTCTGGAGAATTCTCACAGGCAAGGCTTCCCAAAGAGTGGCCAAAAGGTCACATGAAGCCAGGGCCATTGAGGTCTAAAATGTGATGTCATTGTCTGTTTTGACTCTCAACAATGGCTTCCAAGTCTTTCAGAATAAAATCATGTGATATCCTGGTTGAGATCAGAGTGCCCTGTGGAAAGCTACCCTGGGCCTTGATCTCAGTCTCCAAAGATGACTCTCATGCGTGGCTTCCTCAAATCCCAACACAATTCATGGCAATACTTCTCTGAGGTGAGTTCCAGAACTCAGTCTCTAAGGGGAATCACACCAGAGTTCAAGCCCAGGTGGACCCAGTCATCTCTTCCAACTGCCACACAAATGACCACAATAAAACCGATATTCTCCCACATGGCCCTCATCTTCTTCCATATTGACACTCATCATAACCTCTGGCTGGAGGTGTCCATGAGGGACGCAGCCCAAGACAGTGTCCAAAATAAGCTCCATTGCTCCTCATTTGCCTAAATTCGGGGTGGCCTGGACACCCTTCCTTTGTACCAGGAGTGATCAAAAAGGCCTGCCCGTAATACTGCACCACTTTTCCCATTTGAGGCCTATTGAGTGTCGGTTAAAGATACTTTATGTGAATTGGAGTGATGAGAAAACCTAAGCACCTACGGGATAGCCTCTGAAGGGCTTTGATGAACTCATCTGACCCAAATGATCCCTATTCTCACTTGATGGAATTCAGGAACCTTACAGAGGAAGGCAAGATACTTCATCCACAATGACAGCTCTTTTTGCCATTTTTGATTTGGATGCACACATGGGATCTTTCTTTAGATCCATCAGGTGCTGAGAATCTAAGTCAAAGAATCACACTGGGCCAAGAGGCTGATTCAGACACAACTCTTTCCAAATCAATTAACGAAAGAGCCAAAGGTGAAGCCTATTTATTTCCATTTGAAAACTATTTTGTTCAGGATTCACAAAGGGGTGGCTTGAGACAAAGACTTCCTGACTCTCAGGGCAACAGAACAATAGGTAAGCAAATGGCCCAAAGCAGGGTTTCTCCACTGAGACTTTCCTGGTCAACTGATATCTGAGTTTTCTCAGATGCTCGTCATTTCCTTCAGCTATCCAGAACATTGCCTTGTCACAGAGCTTGGAGGTTGTACATAACTTAGACACAAAACCATGAGCCTATTCTGGAGAGTGTCCAGAATTCTGGAAGAAAACAGCAAATTAGGAAGGTAGCAGGTATTGCCCATTAATAAGGCAATCCACAGTCCATTCATAAAATGGGCAGGATGAATGCTGGGAAGCTTTCTACTAGACAGGACATATCCATTGATGCATTCTCTTTTCTAATGTCTACAACCACGGACACAGTGTGATACACAGACCCAGAAACACTTGCCTTGTCAAACGACTTACTAAAAACAGTTCACTCCAAACCAAACAAACTGACTTTACTTCCTATTCTCAGAACATGAGACAAAACCACAAACCCACACCCACACTGACAATTACACCTTCTTCCCCCAAATAGGTATGAGACTATCCGGAGTATCCTCCGACTGGTGGGCCATACTATGTTCCCCCAAAATGTCCTGTTCTGTCTCAGATCTGGTCTCCTTGGCCAACTCTGTGAAGTTGTCAGGAACCAGGAGTGAGCCGCTACCTGCTTTTCCAGGAAAAGCCCATCTTCCGAGCTTTCCAGGCATTTGGCCTCCTCACCTTAGGAGGAACCAAGAAAGACTGATTCTGTCCTTGGTAAATCCAAACAAGTGAGACCACTGGGACTGGGACTGGGACTGGATCTGGGTGCCTGGCGTCCTGGATCCCATGTTCAGAGAGTTCCATCAATAAGGAAGTGAGTTGAGGTCACTTTTTTCAGGAACTGAATGAGATCACTGCCTCGGCAACCACTTTGTCCTAAGAGTTTCTTTCAACGGTCCCATGAGATGGAGGCTGCCCCTACTTCCTGTGACACTTTCACAAATTAGAATGGTATATCAACCATAGGGAACCAGGAACAGCTTTCCATACAGTCTTGGTTTGGTCCATATTCTCTACATTAAGATGAGAGAGGCTGATTCAGAATCATCCCTTCATCCTGACCAGGTTGTTTGCGATGGAAGATGACTTTTGCTCTCTCAGGTCTTTCATACCTGCCTACATCTTCTCCAGGGATCATTTCTGCATGGCGCTTTGAGGTTCTCAGCAGATGGAAGATCCACTACATTCCTGTATTGTAAGATCAACACTGTCCCTGCTCTTCTGTAAACATGTTATTAACACAAACAGTGTATGGTTAGTGTTAATAACATGTTCCATTTGGGTTAGGAATTATTCTGCTGCATGAATAATGGTATTGGAAACTTGTGATTATTTTAAGAATATAGAGATGAAATATATGTATGAAAAAAGAAATCTAAGTAAGATTTGAAGCCCAGAAGGGCATTGGGCCCTTGATTGTGATACTTAGCGTTGAATTACATTCTGCACCGATGTCTCAGATAAATCAATACACAATAGCATAAGACCTTGTTACTTGAATGATTGAATGTAGAAGAGAACATCCAGTCAAAAAGGGATACTCGGTAGGATTAAGAAGATAGTTAGTATGTTTAGGAAGAAGAGTGAGTATAGGATTTGGAACAAAAGTTCTTTAGCAATAGGTTATTTATTAGAGTGTGAAAGTAAATGTCAGCACATGTGAAGAGTCAGTCACAATGATGAACTGGGGAATATATGTAGGAAAGCAGATAGCAATAGAGACATTATGAAATCAGGCAAATTATAAAGTGAGGGAGAGGATTAGACATTTTCCATTGGGTTGAGTTTGAATATGTAATTTTAAGAAGAAACACATGTGTAGTCACCAATAGAATTGACATTTGAGAGCATTAGGGAACCTGGACATGGATGTTTTTAGTAATCCATGTTTTCTTTCCATTTGGGCTTTTATACAATCATAAGTGTGACCTTTGCATTTTGTGTCCAGAATATTTCTGTGATTAAATGTATATGAAGATCAGGTGACATGAGTCCACTTCCACCATTTCGGGGAGCAATATTTTGAAGACGTATAAATTAGTATTGGGGGTACAAAGAGGTGTACACTGTGTCTATGAATATAGAGATAATGCATGAATAGACCATAGTGTGAATAAATAATATAACTGGTTCCACTTTAAATAATGGATAGAATTGATATCTGAAAAGATATAAGAAATCTTATATTGACATACAATCATTCATTCAAACCAGTTATACATCTAATGGTAATATCAGAGTGATAATTAATATGAATGGTATGTGAGTTTTGCTTCCAAAGTGATTATGGAAATCAAAATTAATGTGTTTGGTATGAAATCTCATGAAAAGACCAGTCAAGAAACTTAGAGGAATACATGTGTTCTGAAGCAGGACGTGATTAAAAGTGAAACAAATGCCTATAAATTTTTGAACTTGTGGATGAAATCATATATCCTATGATGTCCATAAACTGAAAAAATAATAATGTACCAATATTGAATAAAAATGAACTTCAAAATACACATCATGTCCCGTAGGATTCTACTTGCATTGATGTTTAACTGATTCAGTTACTGTAAAAATATTAGGATTTGTAAGCTCCATTCACTGAAGTTAGTTTTCAGTACTAGGAAATAATTATGTATTTCAGGCAGATGAATATTTCTGAGAATTATCTTGTGAAAAGTTGATTATAAACCACATATAGAAACATGAGTGAATTTAAGGAGTGTATAATAAGAAGCATATATTTCACATTTTGAAAAATCTGGACAGTATATATATATATATATATATATATATATAGATAGATAGATAGATAGACAGACACACACAGACATTATAATGTAGCAATCTATATGCTAATCGAAATTCACCGTGTAATACATATCATCCACATATCCAAAAATATTCATTTTACTGAACATCGATTTATATATAATGTTGTTCATCTAGGAAATTCACCAATAGGTTTAATTTTCAGTTCCATCATGATTTAGGGGGATTGATATCTTATCAAAATATGTATCTTTCAAAATCAGTGAGCTTACAAAAATGTACTTGTGATACCAGGTAGGATTCTAAATATGCATAAAAAATACATGTGATGAATAGGCTACAGAGAATGGGAGACAGAAATTTACATATGTGTTAACTTTAAAAACTCATTGAGAACTATTACAATAAAAAGTTGACTAGATTTATAACACATACCCTTGATAAAGCAGAAGGGAAGTCCAAGTATGCACCATGCCTCCTATGAACGGCCTGTATTTCTATTCTGTTAGGTTTCTTGTTCTCCATCATATTAGGATTAGTAGTCAGAGTCTAGTAGGTTATGGGTTAATGTCAGGGATTCATTATTTCAAATGGAAAATATGAAAATGAATCTAATGTGTATGCAAATATGTGCTACACAAAAATCATCCCACTCTCATCCAGAACAATGCCTTGACATAACCTTCGCCCCAATTAAGACACAATTAGTGGAGAAGAGTTAGAAAATCTGTGAATATATATGTGGAAATGAAAATGCTCAGGAGTTCACAGCCTTGGAGGCGGTAGAGGAATTTCCAAAAGTATGGGATAGGGTAAATACTCCACAAATATGGAGTTCTGCTGGCCTAATGACTCTTTGAGAAACTGCCTTTGAGGTTGGGCCCTTGTAATATATGTTGTTGTCAAGAGCTTCAGCTTCCTTTGTAGTGAGACAATCAAAGCTGGATCTGCATATATGTGACCTGAAGGACATGGTTTCTTCTTTTCTAGTGAACATGAGGCAGCAGTTCTAAATTCCCTCATTGTAGGTAAACTGTGGCCACTGGGAGCTAAGTGTCTCCTCGTGTGGACTGAGAAGCCATTTGGTCATTCTCCACTTTTCCTGGTGATTCTTACTGCTGCACTGGGAGTTTGGTATTGGCTTCAGTAAATACCATGAGTTCAACGGGGACACAGTGCTGGAGGGAGTACTCTCACGTGTGGTGGGTCAGGGTGTGCAGGAGAACGCCCCAACCAGGCTTCTATTCAACAAAGCTTGCCCCCTTGTCTGTAGCAACCCAATTCTGAACATTGCCCTAAAACCTCTCAATGTAACAAGATGCCTTTACATATAAGGGTCTGCTGGCTGCACCATGTCAGTCAAAAGGCATTTGGAAGCCAATGGCAGATCCATGTGGCCCCATCACAGATGTTTTATCATACACCTGCAAACCACTGCTCTAGGCCCACTACTAAGCAGGTTCCAACGTACTGGCATCTTTGTTCTACACCATTTTCATGAAACCCAGTAAATCAAGGCACTGTCTGGTACACTCATGATCAGCAACAGAACATCCAATGATTCTCCAGTGCCACCTGCTCTTGGGAATTATTCCATGGTATTTATCTAGCCATTTTTTAAGGATGAAGTTGGTGTCACTGTGGATTTCAATTCATTCAGGAACCATTAAATGGTGAGGAAGCTCATTTCAATGAAAGCTCAGGAGAACTCTCACAGGCAAGTCTTCCCAAAGAGTGGCCAAAAGGTCAAATGAAGCCTGGCCCATTGAGGTCTACAATGTGAGTTCCATGTGTTATTTGACTCTCAAGAATGGCTGCCAAGTCTTTCAGAATGAAATCATGTGATATCCTAGCTGAGATTCCCAGTGCTCTGTGGAAAGCCATCCTGGGCCTAAATCTCAGTCTCCAAGGGCAACTCTCCTGCATGGCCTTCTAAAATCCCAACAGAATTCATGGTAATACTTCTCTGAGTTCAGTTCCAAAACTCAGTCTCTAAGGGGAATCACACCATAGTTCAAGCCCAGGTTGATCCAGGAATCTCTTCCTACTGCCACACAACTGACCACAATTAATACCAAAACACTCCCACATGGCCCTCATCTTCTTTTATATAGACACTCATCATAACCTCTGGGTTGAGGTTTCCATGAGGGGTGCATACCAAGACAGTGTCCAAAATAATCTCCCTTGCCTCTAATTTGCCTAAAGTCAGGGTTGCCTGGAAACCCTTCCTGTTAACCAGGAATGATCAAATACGCCTGCCATTAATACTGATGTACTTCTCCAAATAATCACACTGGGCCAAGTGGCTGATTCAGACACATCTCTTTACAAAGCAATAAAACAAAGAGCCACAGGTGATGCCTATTCATTTCCATTTGAAAACTCTTTTCTTCAGGATTCACAAAGGGGTGGCCTAAGGCAAAGACCTTCTAGATATTCACAGCACCAGAACCATAGGTAAGCAAAATTCCCAAAGCAGGGTTTCTCCACATAGACTTTACTGGTCACACTGATATCTGAGTTTCCTGAGATGCTCCCATTTCCTTCAGCTCTCCAGTACATGGCCATGTCACAGTATCTTGAACAGAAAACCATGAGCCTATTCCGGAGAGTGCCCAGAATTCAGGAATAAAACAGGAAATTAGGAAGATAGTAATTGCTACCCATCCATAAGGAAAGCTGCAGTCCAATCATAAATTGGGCAGTATGAATTCTGGGAAGCATTATACTAGACAGGACACATTCATTGATGCATTATGTTTTCTAATGTCTACAACTACAAACACAGTGGATACATAGACATAGAAACACTTGCCTTGTCAAACGACTTACTAGAAACAGTCCACTTCAAATCAAACAAACTGCCTTTCCTACCAATTCTCAGAACATGAGAAAAAACAACAAACTCACACCCACAACAACATAGGACTTTCTTCCCCCAAGTAGGTCTTTGACTCTCCGGAATTACCTCTGATTGTTGTACCATACTATGTTCCCCCAAAATGCCCTGTACTGTCTCAGATCTGGACTCCTTGGCAAACTCTTTGAAGTTGTCAGGAGCCAGCTTTGAGCCACTACCTTCTTTCTCAGGAAAGGCCACTTTCCAAAGCTCTCCTGGCATTTGGCCATTCTCAAATCAGTAGGTACCAAGAAAGACTGATTCTGTCCTTGGTAAAACCAAACAAGTGAGCCCAGTGGGACTGGGTCTGGGACTGGTTCTGTGTGCCTGGCTTCTGGGATTCCAAGTTCAGAGTGTTCCAAGACCAAGGAAGTGAGATAGGTCACTTCCGTTCGGAACTGAATGAGGTCACTGGTTTGGCAACCACTTTGTCCTAACACTTCCTTCAAAGGGTCCCATGAGATGGAGGCTGCCCCTACTTTCTGTGACACTTTCACAACTTAGAACGATATATCAACCATAGGCACCCGGGAACAGCTCTCACACAGACCTGGTTTGGTCCATCTTCTCTACATTAAGAAGAGAGAGGCTGATTCATAAACATCCCTTCATCCTAACCAGGTTGTTTGCCTTACATGATGACTTTTGCCCTCTCAGGTCCTTTATAGCTGCCTTCATCTTCCCCAGGGATAATTTCTGCATGGACCTTTGAGGTTCTCAGCGGGTGGAAGATCCCCTATATTCCTCTATATTAAGACCAACTCTGTCCCTGTTCTTCTATAAAGTTAGATTGAGGGAACAATGTATGGTTAGGGTTAATAACATGTTCTATTTAAGTTAGGAATCATTCTGCTGGATGAATAATGGTATTGGAAACCTGGGATATTTATAAGAATATAGATTTGAAATATAAGTATGAAAACAGAAATCTAGGTAAGATTTTAAGCCCAGAAGCGCATTGGGCCCTTGATTGGAATACTTAGCATTGAATTTCGTTCGCACAGATGTCTCTGATAAATCAATATACAATGGCATATCATCTTGTACCCTGGATGATTGAATGTAGAAGAGTTCATCCAGTCAAAAAGGGATAGTTGTTAGGATTAGGAAGATAGTCGGTCTGTTTCGGAAGAAGAGTGAGTATAGGATTTGGACCAAAAGTTCAATAGCCCTAGGTTTTCGGTTAGAGAGTGAATGTAAATTTCAGCACATGTGGAGAGTCAGTCACAATGATGAACTGGGAAAATTATGTAGGAAATCAGATATCAATACACACATTATGAAATCAGGCAAAGTATAAAGTGAATGATAGGATTAGACATTATCAACAAGGTTGAGTTTCAATATATAATCTTAGGAAGAAACAAATATTTAGTCACCAATATGATTGACATTTGAGAGCATTAGGAAACCTGGACATGGATGTTTTTAGTAATCCAGGATCACTTTCCATCTAGGATTTGCTACAATCAGAAGTGTGACCTTTGCATTTTGTGATCAGAATATTACTCTGATAAAATGTATATGTAGATCAGGTGACATGAGTATTTCTTCTAACATTTTGGGAGCAATATTTTGAAGAGGTATAAATTAGTATTGGGGGTACACAGAGTTGTACCCTGTGTCTATGAATGTTGAAGAAATGAATGAATTGACAATACTGTGAATAAATAATATACTGTTTCCACTTTAAATCATGGATTGAATTGATATCTGAAAATATATAAAAATCTTATATTGATATACAATCATTCATTCCAACGAGTTATACATCTAATGGTAATATTAGGGTTATGTTTTATCATGAAGGGTGTGTGAGTTTAGCTTCAAAAGTTATTATGGAAATGGAAAATAATGTGTTTGGAAAGAAATCTCATGAAAAGATGAGTCAAGAAATATAGAGGAATTCATATGTTCTGAAGCAGGATTTGATTGTAAGTATAAAAAAAGCCTATAAATTTCCTAACTTGTGGATGAAATATATATCCAATGATGTGCAAAAACTGAAAAAATAGTAATGCACCAGTTTTGAATGAAAATGAACGTCAAAATACACATCATATCCCATAGGAATCTACTTGCATTGATGCTAAACTGGCTCAGTTACTGTAGAAATATTATGATTTGTATGCACTATTCACTGAAGTTAGTTTTCAGTACTAGGAAACGAATATGTATTTCAAGTGGATGAATTTTTATGAGAATAATCTTGTGAAATGTTGACTATAAATTTACATATATGAACACGAATGAATTTAGGGAGTGTATAATAAGAAACATATATTTCATATTTTGAAAAATCTTGAGAGTTTATATATATATATAGATAGATAGATAGATAGATAGATAGATAGATAGATATAGATATGTGTGTGTGCATTTATGTATTTATATATATATATATATATACACACACACACACACACACACACACACACACACACACAGACACTAAAATGTATCAATATGCATGCCAATCGAAATTCACTATGAATCATATATCATCCACAGATCCAAAAATAATCATTTTACTGAACATGGATTTATGTATAATATTGTTCAACTAGGAAGTTCACCCATAGGTTGAAGTTTCAGTTCCAACAGCGTTTAGGAGAAGTGATCTCTTCCCACAATTTGTATTTCCCAAGACAGCCAAACTCACAAGGATATACGTGTGATACCAGTTATGTTTCTATATTTGCATATAAAAATACATGTGCTGAACAGGCTGCAGAGAAAGGGAGACAGGAATTCACATATTTGTTAACTTTAAAAACACATGGAGATCAATTTCAATTAAAAATTGACTAGATTTATAACACCTACCCTTTATCATTCAAAAGGAAAGTCCAACTATACACCATGCCTTCTCTGAACTGCTTTCATTTCCATTCTGTTTGGTTATTTTTGTCCATCATTTTAGGATTAGTAGTCAGAGTCTATTAGGGTATGGGTTAATGTCAGGAATTCAGTAATTCGAATGGAAAATAGGAAAATGAATCCAATGTGTATGCAAATATGTGCTACACAAAAATATTCCCACTCTCATCCAGAACATTGCCTTTACATTACCTTTGCCCCAAATAAACACAATTAGAGAAGAAGAGTTAGGAAATCTGTGAATACATATCGGAAATGGAAAATATTCAGGAGTTCACAATCTTGGATGTGGTAGAGGAGTTTCCAAAAGTGAGGGACAGGGTAAACACTCCACAAACATGGAGCTCATTGGGCCTAAAGACTCTTGAGAAACTGCCTCTGAGGTTGGGCACTTGAAATATATGTTGTTGTCAGGAATTTTAGCATCCTTTCTAGTGAGACCAACAAAGCTGGGTCTGATCTCTGTGACCTGAAAGATATGGTTTTTTATTTTCCAATGAACATGAGGAAGCAGTGCTGAATTCTCTCTTTGTAGGTAAACTGTGGCCACTGGGGTCTAAGTGTCTTCCCATGTGGACTGTGAAGCCATTTGATCATCTTCCACTTTTCGAGGTGTTTCTTGCTGCTGCACTGTGAATTTGGTATTTGCTTCAGGAAATACAAGGAGTTCAACAGGTACCAGTGATGGAGGGAGTTCTGTCACATGTGGTGGGTCAAGGTCTGCAGGAAAATGCACCAACCAGGCTTCTACCCCACATAGCTTGCCCGCTTGTCCATAGCAATCTGATTCTGAACATTGCCCGGAAACCTCTCCATATAACAAGATGCTTTTATAAAATAGGGTCTGCTGACTTCACCATGTCAGTCTCAAGCCATTTGGAATCCAAGGGCAGATCCACATGGTACCACCACAGATGTTTTATCACATACCTGCACACCACTGCTCTAGGCCCACTACTCAGCAGTCTCCAACTTACAGGGATCTCTTTTCTACACTGTTTTCATGAAACCAAGTAAATCCAAGCACAGTCTGGTACACTCATGACCAGCAACAAGTCATCCAAAGTTTCTCCATTGCCACCTGGTCATTGAAATTTCAAAAAATTCATGGTATGTATTTAGCTATTTTTCAAAGATGAAGTTGGAGGCACTGTGGGTTTCAAATTATTTAGGAAACATTAAATGGTGAGGAAGCTCATTTCAAAGAAATCTCTGGAGAACTCTCACAGGCAAGGCTTCCCAAAGAGTGGCCAATATTTCACATGAATCCAGGCCCATTGAGGTCTAAAATGTGAGGTCTATGTGTGTTTTGACTCTCAATTATGGCTGCCAAGACTTTCAGAATAAAATCACGTGAAATCCTGGCTGAGATTCCCAGTGCTCTGTGGAAGCCACCTTGGCCAGGATCTCAGTTTTCAGGATGACTCTCATGTGTTGCCTCCTAAAATTCCAACACAATTCATGGCAATACTTCTCTGAGGACAGTTCCAGAATTCAGTCTCTAATAACACCAGAGTTCAAGCCCAGGTGAACTAAGTCATCTCTTCCAACCGCCACACAAACGACCAGAATTAAAACCAAAACACTCCCACATGGCCCTCAACATTCTCCATATAGACACTTATCATAACCTCTGGCTGGAAATTTCCATGAGGGGCACAGACAAAGACAGTATCCAAATAAGTTCCCTTGCCCCTCATTTGCCTAAAGTCAGGGTGGCCTGGACACCCTTCCTGAGAACCAAGAGTGATTAAATAGGCCTGCACTTAATACTGCTCTGCATCTCCAATTTGGGGCCTACTTACTTTCAGGTATAGATTCTTTATGTGATTTGGAGTCATGAGAAAAGCCAAGCACCTCTGGGCTAGTCTCTGCAGGGTTTGAAGAACTCATTTGACCCAAAAGATCCCTATTCTCACTTGATGGATTTCAGGAACCTAACAGAGGAAAGCAAAAGACTTAATCCACACTGACTCCTCATTTGGCCATTTTGGTTTTGGATGCACACATGGTATCTTTCTTTAGATCCATCAGGTGCTAAGAATCTAAGCCACAGCATCACACAGGGTCATGAGGCTGATTCAGACACATCCCTTTCCAAAGCAATCAAGCAAAGAGCCACAGGTGATGCCCATTCATTTGCATTTGAAGACTCTTTTCTTCAGGCTTCACAAAGGAGTAGTCTGAGGCAAAAAGCTTTCTGAAATTCAGGGCAACAGAACAATAGGTAAGCAAATGGCCCAAAGCAGGATTTCTCCACTGAGACTTTCCTGGTCACACTGATATCTGAGTTTTCTGAGATGCTCGCCATTCCCTTTAGCTATCCAGTACATGGCCATGCCACAGAGCTTGGAGGTGGTATATATATTGGACACATAACCATGAGCCTATTTTGGAGAGTGGAGTGAATTCAGGAACAAAATAGAAACTTAGGAAGATAGTAGGTGTTGCCCATTCATAAGGCAAGCCGCAGTCCATTCATAAATTGGCAGGATGAATGTTGGGAAGATTTCTACTAGACAGGAGTCATCCATTGATGCATTCTCTTTTCTGATGTCTAGAACCACGGACACAGTGGGATACACAGACTTAGAAACACTCGCCTTTTCATAAGACTTATTAGAAACAATTCACTTCAAACCAAAAAACCGCCTTTATTACCTATTCTCAGAACATGAGACCAAACCACAAACCAACAGCCACATCCACAAAGACAATTTCTTCCCCCAAGTCAGTCTGAGAGTATCCATAGTGTCCTCTGATTGGTGGGCCATACTATGTTACCCCGAAATGTCCTGTCCTGTCTCAGATCTGGTCTCCTTGGTCAACACTGTGAAGTTCTCAGGAGCCAGCGGTGATCCACTAACTGCTTTCTCAGGAAAGGCCACTCTTCAGAGCTTTCCTGGCATTTGGGCATCCTCACCTCCGTAGGTACCAAGAAAGACTGACTCTGTCCTTGGTAAATCCGAACAATTGAGACCACTTGGACTGGGACTGGGACTGAAACAGGATTTGGGTGCCTAGCTTCCTGGATCTCAAGTTCAGAGTGTTCCATCACAAAGGATGTTAGGTGAGGTCACTTCCTTCATGATCTGAATGAGGTCACTGCCTTGGCAACCACTTTGTTCTAACAGTTGCTTCAAAGTGTCCCATGAAATGGAGGCTGCCCCTACATCCTGTGACACTTTCAAAAGTTCGAATGGTATATCAACCATAGGCACCCGGGAAGTGCTCTCCACACTGGCCTGGTTTGGTCCTTCTTCTCCATATTAAGAAGAGAGAGGCTTATTCAGACACATCCCTTCATCCTGACCAGGTTGTTTTCAATGGAAGATGACTTTTGCTCTCTCAGTTCCTACATATGTGCCTACAACTTCTCCAGAGATCATTTTGCGTGGACCTTTGAGTTTCTCAGCAGTTGGAAGAAACCGTACATTCCTGTATTTTAAGATCAACTCTGTCCCTGCTCTTCTGTAAAGTTAGATTGAGGGAAGAGTGTATGGTTAGGGTTAATAACAGTTTCGATTGGGGTTAGGAATCATTCTGCTGAATGAATAATGGTATGGCGAACCTTCGATATTTTCAAGAATATATAGGTAAAATATAAGTACGAAAACAGAAATAAAGGTAATATTTGAAGCCCAGAAGGGCATTGGGTCTTTGATTGCAATATTTAGCTTTGATTTATTTTCTGCACAGATGTCTCAGATAAATCAATATACAAAGGCATAGGACCTTGTACTTTGAATGATTGATTGTCAAAAAGAACTTCCAGTCAAAAATGGATAGTCGGGGGGCTGGGGATGTGGCTCAAGTGGTAGTGCGCTCGCCTGGCATGCGTGCGGCCCGAGTTCGATCCTCAGCACCACGTACAAACAAAGATGTTGTGTCTGCCAAGTACTAAAAAAACTAAATGTTAAAAAATTCTCTCTCTCTCTCCCTCTCTCTCTAACTCTTTCTTTAAGAAAAAAAATTTAAAAAAGCATAGTCGGTAGGATTAGGACGATAGTTGGTAAGTTTAGAACGGAGAGTAAGTATAGGATTTGCACCAAAAGTTCTTTAGCTATGGGGTTTCGGGTATAGAGTGAATGTAAATGTCAGCACTTGTGAAGAGTCAGTCACAATGATGTACTGGGGAAAATATGTAGGAAAGCAGATTTCAATAGAGACATTAGGAAATCTGGCAAAGTATATTCGGTAATGAAAATTTAGTAAAATAGGTAAATGCCGCTTGCTGTTTTTCTGTATGCTTAACAAAACACTATTGAAATCTTGAGAACTGTTTGCTAATCTTGTTCCCAGAATGTGCTGTCCCCAACTGCCAACCTACAGAATGTACTCATTCACCCGGTTGCACGCAAACTGCTCACTCGCCCAGACCAAACAATAAAGTTCCCTCTCTGCCCTCTCCAAGGAAAGTATATAAGCTCTGCTTAAGCTGTTCTCAGGGCTCTCTGCTCTATTCAAGTGAGCTCTGAGCCCCAACATGCTGAATCCCCAATAAACCCTTTGCTTTTGCATGAGACAGTCTCTTGGTGGGCTCTTCACCCGATGCTCGCCTGACCTTTACATATGGAGGTTCCACTGAGATCCGGCAGCGGCGAACGAGAGACCCCAACAGGCTCCTCTTGGGGTATGTATGGTGCCTATTTCTGGTTTCAGGTTTCAGGTTAGGGCTTCGCAAAATGGCTGTCAATGAAGAGTGTGAGCTCTCTCCGACGGTGGCTGACATACGTGTCACAGAGCCACAGGCCACATCCCTGGGGGATGCTCCAGAGTATTCGGGAAATCGAGGAGCAATAGTCTCCTCAATTCAGTGATATTTTGTTTCAGATTCAGTATCGCCAGCCCATCGGGTTGGACCAGATACTTAGTCCTGGTCTCAGTGTTCGAAGTTCCATTGTCTGTCTTTATTTTCTTGTCTTGTCTGTGTCGTGTGTCGTTGCTTTTACTGTTTGTGTATCTTTCATTATGGGACAGAGCACTTCAATGCCTGTGTCCCTAACCCTCGATCACTGGACCAAAGTACCCTTAAGGGCTCAGAATCTTTCTTTTTCAGTAAAATTCTGGACCTGGCAGACTCTCTGTGCCTCAGAATGGCCCACCTTTGTATTCGGATGGCCCCTAGAAGGATCTTTCTACTTCCCAATAATTTAAAAAGTCAGACGATATTGTCTTTCAGCCAGGGCCACATAGCCATCTGGATCAACAGCCATATATCTTAACTTGGCAGGACCTCTGCAAATCTCCTTCATGGGTGAAGCATTTCCTTGCCCCTACCCCCACTCCTACTGCTTCCCCCATGATCTCTCAAACCCTCTGCTCCTCCTCCTCCTCCAACCTCTGTTCTCCCTGAGACACAAGATTTGACTCTACTGGACTCTCGTCCCCCTCCTTATCTCCTGCCCACGTCCCCCAAAGACCAACACCCTCTAAGTGATTCCCCTGCTGCTGACTCAACCTCTCCACCATTGGAGAAAGCTAAGCCAGCCCAGCGCCCTCCAGAGAATTTCCCCGCGGCACACACAGCCCCTCCTCTTCTGGAGGAAGCTAGCCCGGCTAAAGGTACTCACCAGCGGTGAATGATTGAAAAACCTGGAACTCGAATGATGCTCCCCCTCCATCCCTAGGGGCCAATGATTGACAACGGCCTTGGGGGAAAAATGCAAGCCTACCAGTATTTACCTTTCTCCTCTTCAGACCAATATAACTGGAAAAATAAAAATCCCCGTTTTACCGAGGACCCCAACCGGCTCCTAGGTGTGGTTGAGTCATTGATGTTTTCACACCAGCCTACTTGGGATGACTGCCAACAACACCTAGGGTTGTCTCTTCATGACAGACAAACAAAAGAGAATCCTCCTGGATGCTAGAGAAAAATATCCTCTGACCAGATGTGTAACCGACAAAACTTCCCAACATATTTAACCCGGCTTTCCCTTGAATCGACGAAACTGGGACCCCAACACCTTTGAAGGTAGGGAGCATCTGTCCACTTATCACTGGGCTCTAATTGTGGGTATCTTAGTGGCCGCTAGGCGACTTACAAATTTTGCCAAGTTAAGAGAGATTATTCAAGGGCCTGATGAATCTCCCTCTATGTTTTTAGAGAGAATTATGGAGGCATATAGGAGATATACTCTTTCGATCCTCAGGCAGAGGATCAAAAGTCATCTGTCAAGATGGCCTTTATGGGCAAGCTGCCCTGGATATTAAAAGAAAGTTACAATGCTTAGATGGATTACAAGATATGACTTTGAGAGATTTAGTCAGAGTAGCCGAGAAGGTATACTATAAGAAAGAAAGTGAGGAAGAGTAGGGAGCAAAGGAAGGATAAAAAAAACAAAAGACAGACTAAGGCATTGACTAAGGTCCTGGTCACAACAACAAATAGGCCAGAAATAAGAAACATGGAGACAGGAAGGGATACCGGGGCCCAGACTAGAGGCCACCCCTGGCCTCAGTTTAATGTGCCTAGTGTAAAGAAAAAGGACACTGCTTCAAAGAGTGCCATTGAAAGAGACAGCCACTCTAGCCAGCCATTCTGACTCTGGAGGATGACTAAGAATGTTGGGTCTCAGATCCCCTCCGAGAGCTCAGGGTAAATTTTGAAGTGGAGGGGACCCTAGCAAACTTTGAAGTGGATACAGGGGCAATATACTCTGCCCTTATGGCCCCGTTGGTCTCTCTATCAAATAAAAAGGTCTCTAATTCAAGGGGCTAATGGCAGAAAATATCGGGTTTGGACAACTAAGAGGACCATGGACCAGGGGAAAGGAAAAATCCATCACTCGTTCTTAGTAATCCCAGAATGCCCGGCCCCATTGATGGGCAGAGATCTGCTCACCAAGCTCCGGGCCAAAATAACTTTTAACCCTGAAGGCCCACAAGTGGAATTTCTAAATCCTTCAATAAAAACTCCTATAGTCACGGCTCTAAATATGTCAGTAGAAAATGTGTATCAACTCACTCACCTTGGTTCAAAGAAATTGCATTCATTCCTGAAGGATGAAGAACAGAGCAAAAGGAAAGAACAGCAAAAGGAAATAACTGAATGGGTAACAAAAGCCTGTCAGGTCTGTCATGGTTAATGCTTACCCTTCCAAGCTTCCTGCAAAAAAGCACCTACGAGGAACCAGACCAGGACAATTCTGGGAAGTGGACTTTACTAAAATTAAGCCAGCAAGGTTTGAAATTAAATATCGCCTAGTCTTTGTAGATATATTTTGAGGATGGATTGAAGCCTTTTCCAGGAAAAAAGAAAAAAAACGAAACAGCGCAAATGGTTGTCAAGAAGATCCTGAAAGATATTTTTACAAGATACGGCCTGCCTAAAGTAATAAGGTCTGATAATGGACTGGCGTTTGTAGCCCAAGTAAGTCAGGGGTTAGGCAAGACCCTGGGAATTAATTAAAAGTTACATTGTGCTTATAAACCACCGAGTTCAGGACAGGTAGAAAGAATGAATAGAACCATTAAAGAGACCATAACGAAATTAAGCTTAGAAACCTGCATAATAGATTGTACTATGCTCCTTCCTTATGCACTATTTCATGGAAGAAACACTCCCTCTGTTTCTTTGTGTAACCTTACCCCCTATGAAATTGTCCATGGTTCCCCTCCTTCAGTAAGGGACCTAACCCCAACTCTAAGACCTAACGATTCCTTCCACACCCCATTGCTTGACTGAATTAAAGCTCTTGAAAGAACTCAGGGATACCTGTGAAAACAGATGGCCAATGCCTATCAACCTGGGGACGAATGGACTCTACATCAATATCAAGTAAGAGACTTCATCTACATAAGTCGACATCAGGTGTCATCCCTGAAACCCCACTGGAAATGACGATACAAGGTGCTACTTATAACACCTACAGCGGTAAAGGAAGACAGAATCACTTCCTGGATCCATACCTCTCATCTCAAGCCTGCGCCCTGCCAGACTCTGGCTGGAAAATGGAAAAGATTGGTAAAACTTTCAAATTGTGTATTTACCCTGTGTCTAAGGCTATAGACTCTTCCCTTGAACACCAGTAGTCCTAAACCTATTAAACCCGTTCAGCAGCGATGGCTGATCACAAATCCTACTGGTAAAGAAGTATGATCTATCTCGCATGCAGCCCACTTAGGGACTTGGTGGACATCTATCCACCCAGACATTTGTCAGCTGGCTATAGGTCTTTCCTATTGGGATATACCTGATGAAGAGGATCCCACTAAATTTCCATTAAATCCATTCTGCACCATTGATAATGGAAACAATCATTATGGATGTAGGGACACGCGAGCCAGATGCAGGTTGGCTAGCCTAGATTACTATGTTTGCCCGGTGGACTACCAAAGCCACAAACAGTCACGGTTGTGTGGGGGGAATGCCGACTTCTTCTGTATGTCTAGGGATGTGATCATACAGGCAGTGCATGATGGAACCCAAACTCCTCATCAAATTCTGTACACAGCATTGGCCCTATTACCAATTAGATCACCCAAACTGTTGGCCCCTAGAGGGGTCTCTAGATCCTCAAATTCTGCATGACCTTTTTAACTTCTGAATGTCCTCAAAAGGGTGAAAGGAGATTTCCCTATGTGGAGGCCTTTTCCCTCCTTCGCTCACATCCTGAACTATGCTTCTCCAATAGGTCCTCACACTCAGCCTTCCGCTCCAGACTCTCTGCTGTCACTCTCACCTCAGCAACATGATTTCTCCCCTCCAATTACTAGATCAAAAACCCAAACCTCCGCCGGATCTCAGACCATTTCCCCCTTTCTGAGGTAGCAGGTACTGAGGTAACCCTCCACCGAATCACTCCTCTCTTCTCCAGTCAGTGCCCACACCGGGTCCCACCAGTTCCTCTTAACAGCTAACCCAAAGCTCAAACCAGCTGAGGAGAACCCTCAGACCCCTATCCAAGATGTAGTGAAAATGGCCTTTAAAGTTTCTTTGTCATTAGTGAAAACAGGTTACTAAGAATTTAAAGTCCCTCACAGGCTTTTAGGGATACTAACTCCTATCTTCTCCTCTGTTCTACCTGTTCTACTGCTCACCTTTTTGTTGCTAGGAAAATCACAAACACCTTTGCCAGTATTCTTTCACATCTCTGCTACCTCATTCTCAGATCCACGGAGCTGCTCACAGCCATGCCTTCCCCATCTCCCCCCTCTGTTCCAGGCCCACAGAAAAACATTAATTGACCTTCTACGGAAGTCTTCAGCATGGCTGACTTTAGGACTTTCAGGAAAAGAGTCCCCATGAAAGACTTCAAAGTAGATAAACTTCCTCTTTCCATGTTGCCCTGTTGTACTTGGTCACTGGCTAAAAATATCAGCACTCCTAAGTTAGACACCCCCTTACTAGTTTTTCACAAAATATGTGAACAAGGCCTTTGGCATTGATCTGGGGCTTCACAGAGATGGCTACATTTCAAAGATAAAGAAGTTACCAACTGGGCTCCATGGTAACAGCTGGAAGGGGGAAAAATAAAGGGAAAAAAAAGCTCTCCTTCACCCAGGTGTCCTTGAAAAGTTAACTTGCCCAGAACAGAGGAATAAAACAGAAAAAAATCTGCTTTTTGTGAACTTCTGCAGGCTGTGAACTTCTGCGCCCCTTCCCTTATATGTTGGGTACAAAATTCTGAAACTACCTAAACGTGAGTTTCAGGGAATTAATTGATTATAACAGAAGTAATGCCCTCTGAATCCGGTTGCTAATAAAATGGAAAGTTTCCCTGTTTTTGGTAGTATCTTAGGTGCCGTGCCTTGTCCGTCTCTACAACAGTATAATTCTATAGACTTAAACATTGTTTATGTTTTCAAGAAATTGTCAAGACGATGTGATTAAATGTGTAAAGGTGCAGATGTTTCCCAGAGTGCTTTATCATAATGCAGGTTCATTTGAAGTTCAAATAGGGGGGCATAAAACTCGGTTCCACTGAGAACATATATCCATCACTTTAGCCATCCTATTAGGAATAGGAGTTGCTGCAGGCGTGAGCACAAGAACCACTGCCTTGGTCCATGGGATACAACAAATGACACAATTAGAAGCAGCAATAGACCAAAACTTAAAGATATTAGAATCCTCCATCTTGGCTTTGCAGGAATCTTTAACCTCTCTCTCTGAAGTTATTTTACAGAAAAGGCGAGGGTTGAACCTCCTCTTCATGAAAGAAGGGGGCCTTTGTTCTGCATTGATGGAGAATGTTGTGTTTTTGCCGACCATACTGGAGTTGTAAAAAAATCTAGGAGTAAATTAAATAGATGCCTTGAAGAGTGTCAATGAGAGAGAGAGGCCCAAAAAGTGTGGTTTGATTCTTGGTTCACACAGTCCCCCTGGTTAACTACGCATTTATCAACCCTGGACAGTTCAATAATAATCCTCATATTATTGCTAACTATAAAACCCTGTTTGCTCAACCGTGTAATTTCTTTTTTCCAAGCTCAAATTGGATGAGTTAAACTTATGGTAATACCCCACTAGCAAACATAGAATGTGACACCCCGCAATGATCACTTTTATGATTAAAAGTAGCCAGAAGAAGAAGTGGGGAATGAAAGGTTAATTGAATAGGCACTTTTCACTTCCTTTTTTCCTGTATGCTTAACAAAACACTGTTGAAATCTTGAGAAATGTTTGCTAATCTTGTTCCCAGAATGTGCTGTCCCCAACTGACTAACTGCAGAATGTGCTCCCTCACTGGGTTGCATGCAAACTGACCACTCGCCCTGACCTATCAATAAACTTCCCTCCCTGCCGTCACCAAGGAAAGTGTATAAGCTCTGCTTAAGCTGTTCTAAGGGCTCTCTACTCTATTCAAGTGAGCTCTGAGCATCAGCATGCTGGACCCCCAATAAACACTGCGCTGTTGCATGAGATAGTCTCTTGGTGGTCTCTTCTTTCGACCTCATCCGACGTTTACTTGGATAATTAAATGTAGAAGAGAACATCCATTCAAAAAGGGATAGTCGGTAGGATTAGGAATATAGTTGGTAGGTTTAGGAAGAAGACTGTGTATAGGATTTGGAACAAAAGTTCCTTAGCAATAGGGTTTCGGTTAGAGAGTGAATGTAAATGTCAGCACATGTGAAGAGTCAGTCACAATGATGAACTGGAGAAAATATGTAGGAAATCAGATATCAATACACACATTATGAAATCAGGCAAAGTATAAAGTGAATGATAGGATTAGACATTAACAACAAGGTTGAGTTTCAATGCATAATCTTAGGAAGAAACAAATATGTAGTCAGCAATATGATTGACATTTGAGAGCATTAGGCAACCTGGACATGGATGTTTTTAGTAATCCAGGATCACTTTCCATTTAGGATTTGCTACAATCATAAGTTTGAGCTTTGCATTTTGTGATCAGAATATTACAGTGATAAAATGTATATGTAGATCAGGTGACATGAGTATTTTTTCTAACATTTCTGGGAGCAATATTTTGAAGACGTATAAATTAGTGTTGGGGGTACACAGAGTTGTACCCTGTGTCTATGAATATAGAAGTAATGCATGAATTGACAATACTGTGAATAAATAATATGACTGTTTCCACTTTAAATCATGGATTGAATTGATATCTGAAAATATATAAGAAATCTTATATTGATATACAATCATTCATTCCAACGAGTTATGCATCTAATGGTAATATTAGGGTTACGTTTTATCATGAAAGGTGTGTGAGTTTAGCTTCAAAAGTGATTATGGAAATGGAAAATTATGTGTTTGGAAAGAAGTCTCATGAAAAGACGAATCAAGAAACCTAGAGAAATACATGTGTTCTGAAGCAGGAAGTGATTGTAAGTATAAAAAAACGTATAAATTTCCTAACTTGTGGATGAAATATATATCCTATGATGTGCAAAAACTGAAAAAAATAGTAATGTACCAGTGTTGAAAGAAAATGAATGTCAAAATACATATCATGTCCCATAGGAATCTACTTGCATTGATGTTAAACTGGGTCAGTTACTGTAGAAACATTAGGATTTGAAAGGACCATTTACTAAAGTTAGTTTTCAGTACTAGGAATCAAATATATATTTCAGGTGGATGAATATATCTGAGCATAATCTTGTGAACATTTTATTATAAATCCACATTCATGACATGAATGAATTTAGGGAGTGTATATAAGACACATATATTTCATATTTTGAAAAATCAGGAGGGTGTAAAATATATATATATATATATATATATATATATATATATATATATATACATTAAAAAGTAGCAATATATAAATATATA
The DNA here is from genome assembly GCF_048772815.1 of Callospermophilus lateralis. Taxonomy (NCBI): domain Eukaryota; kingdom Metazoa; phylum Chordata; class Mammalia; order Rodentia; family Sciuridae; genus Callospermophilus; species Callospermophilus lateralis. Next base: position 23,029 of record NW_027517250.1, read on the forward strand.
TGGGTATCAAAATTTATCTTGAAATGTATATCATCCACAGATTAAAAAGTATTCATTTTAGTGAACATGGATTTATGTATAATGTTGTTCAACTAGGAACCTCACCCATAGGTGGAATTTTAAGATCCAAAAGCGTTTAGGAGTAGTGATCTCTTCTCACAATTTGTATCTGCAAAGTTAGCCACCTCACAAAAATGTACGTGTGATACCAGGTAGGATTCTATATGTGCATATAAAAATACATGTGCTGAATAGGCTCCAGAGAAATGGAGACAGAAATTCAGAAATAAGTTAACATTAAAAAGAATGGAGAACTATTTCAATTAACAATTGACTATATTTTTAACACCTACCATTTATCATGCAAATAACAAGTCCAACTATACACCATGCCTCCTCTGAACTGCTTGTGTTTCTATAATGTTTCGGTTACTTTCCTCCATTATATTAGGATTAGTAATCAGAGTCTAGTAGGGTGTGAGTTAGTGTCAGGGAATCAGTATATTGAATGGAAAATAGAAAAATGAATCCAATGTGTATGCAAATATGTGGTACACAAAAATCTTCCCACTCTAATCAAGAACAACACCTAGATATCACCTACGCCCCAAGTAACACACAATTAGAGGAGAAGAGTTAGAAAATCCATGACTACATATCTGGAATTGAATACGATCAGGAGTTCACAACCTTGGAAGTGGTAGAGGAGTTTCCAAAAGTAAGGGACAGGGTAAACACTCCACAAACATGGACCTCTGCCTGCCTAAAGACTTCTTGAGAAACTGTCTCTGAGGTTGGGCACTTAAAACATATGTTGTTGTCAGGAACTTTAGCTTCCTTTCTAGGGAGACCATCAAAGCTGGGTCTTCATCTCTGTGACCTTGTGGATATGGTTTCTTATTTTCCAATGAACATGAGGCAGCAGTGCTGAATTCTGTCTTTGTAGGTAAACTGTGGCCACGGGGGGCTAAGTGTATCCACATGTTGGCTGTGTATCCATTTGGTCATCCTCCAAATTTCGTCGTGATTCTTGGTGCTGCACTGGGAATTTAATATTTGCTTCATGGAATACAAGGAGCTCAACTGGAACACAGTGCTGGAGGGAGTTCTGTCATGTGTGGTGGGTCAGGGTCAGCAGGAGAATGCACCAACCAGGTTTCTATCTTACACAGTTTGCCCCCTTGACCATAATAACCTGATTGTTAAGATTTCCCTTAAACCTCTACTTATAAAAAGATGCCTTTACATATAAGGGTCTGCTGGATGCACCATGTCAGCCACAAGCCATATGGAAGTCAAAGGCAGATCCACAAGGCCCCACGACAGCAGTTTTATCACAAAACTGCACATCTCTGCTGTAGGCCCACTAATCAGCAGGCTTGAACTTACTGGCATCTCTGTTCTACACCATTTTCATGAAACCCAGTCAATCAAGAAACTGTCTGATACACTCATCGTCAGCAACAGTATATCCAAAGGTTCTCCTGTGCAACCTGGTCAAGGGAATTTTAAGAATTTCATGGTATTTATCTAGCCATTATTCAAGCATGAGGTTGGAGGCACTGTGGGTTTCAATTTTTTCAGGAAACATTAAATGGTGAGGAAGCTCTTTTCAATGAAACCTCTGGAAAACTCTCACAGGCAAGTCTTCCCAAGGAGTGGCCAAAAGGTCACCGAAATCCAGGACTATTGAGGTCTACAATGTGAGGTCCATGTGTGTTTTGACGCTCAAGTATGCCTGCCATGTGTTTTAGAAAAAATCATGTGATATCCAGGCTGTGATTCTCAGTGCTCTGTGGAAAGCCACCCTGGACCTAGATCTCAGTTTATAAGGGGGACTCTCATGTGTGGCCTGCGAAAATCCCAACACAATTCATGGCAATACTTCTCTGAGTTCAGTTCCAGAACTCAGTCTCTAAGTCCCCTTGAACTCACACCAGAGTTCAAGACCAGTTGGACCCATTCATTTCTTCCAACTGCCACACAAATGACCAAAATTAAAACCTAAACACTATCACAAGGCCCTCATGTTCTCCATATGGACACTCATCATAACCTCTGGCTGAATTTTTCCATGAGGGGCGCAGCCCAAGACAGTGACCAAAATGAGCACCTTTGGCCCTCATTTGCCTAAAGTCAGGGTGGCCTGGACACCATTCCTGTGAACCAGGAGTGATTAAAAAGACCTGCCGTTAATACTGCTCTGCTTCTCCATTTTGAGGCCTACTGAATGTCAGGTATAGATTCTTTATGTGGTTTGGAGTCATGAGAAAACCCAAGCACTTCTGCAGGGTTTTGAATAACTCATTTTACCCAAAGGATCCCTATTCTCACTTGATGGAGTCAGGAACATCACAGAAGAAGGCTAGAGACTTCATCCACAATGACTGATCTTTTTGCCATTTTGGTTTTGGATGCACACATGGGATCTTTCTTTAGATCCATCAGGTGCTGAGAATCTAAGCTGGAGCCTCACACAGGGCCAAGTGGCTGATTCAGACACCTCCCTTTCCAAAGCAATTATGCCAAGAGCCACAGGTGATCCTCATTCATTTCCATTTGATAACTGTTTTTTTCAGTCTTCACAAAGGGGTGGCCAGAGGCAAATACCTTCCTGACATTCAGGGCAACAGAACAAAATGTAAGCAAAAGGCCCAAAGCAGGGTATCTCCACTGAGAGTTTCCTAGCCACACTGATATCTGAGTTTTTTGAGATGCTCGCCATGCCAATTCCTTCAGCCATTCAGTACATGGTCATGTCACAGTGATTGGAGGTGGTACATATCATGGATAAAAAACAATGAGCATATTCTGGCTAGTGGCCAGAATTCTGGAAGAAAACAGGAACTTAGGAAGGTTGTAAGTGTTTCCCATTGGTAAGGCAAGCCGCAGTCCTTTCATAAATTGGACAAGTTGATTACTGGGAGGCATTCTACTACACAGGACATATTCATTGATGCATTCTCTTTTCTAATGTCTACAACCACGGACACAGTGGCATACACAGAAATAGAAACACTCACCATGTCAAATGACTTATTAGAAACAGTCCATTCCAAAAGAAATAAATCACGTTTTTTCTACCTATTCTCAGAACATGAGACAAAACCACAAACTGACATCCACACACCCAGGCACCTCCTTCCCCCAAGTAGGTCTGTGACTCTTCTGAATGTCCTCTGACTGGTAGGCCATACGATGTTCCTCTGAAATGGCCTTTCCTGTCTCAGATCTGGTGTCATTCACCAACTCTGTGAAGTTGTCAGGAGGCAGTGGTGAGCCAATTCCAGTCTTGTCAGGAAAGGCCCCTCTTCAGAGCTTTCTTGGAATTTGGCCACCGTCACATGAAGAGGTACCTAGAAAGACTGATTCTATCCTTGGTAAATCCAAACAAGTGAGACCACTGGGACTTGGACGGGTAATGGCTTTGGGTGCCTGGCTTCCTGGATCCCAAATTCAGAGAATTCCATCACCAAGGAAGTAGGTGAGGTCACTTCCTTCAGGAACTGAATGAGGTCACTGACTTGGCCACCAATATGTCCTAACAGTTGCTTTCTAGGTTCTCATAAGATGGAGGCGGCCCCTACTTCTTGTGACACATTCACAAATTAGAATGGTATAGAAACCATAGGCACCTGGGAACAGCTCTCCACAAAGGCCTGGTTTGATCCGACTTCTCTACATTAAGAAGAGAGAGGCTGATTCAGAAACATCCCTTCATCCTGACTAGGTTGTTTGCCATGGAAGATGACTTTTCCTCTCTCAGGTCCTAAATAGCTGCCTAAATCTTCTCCATCGATCATTTCTGCATGGACTTTTGAGGTTCTCAGCAGGTGGAAGATCCCCTACCTTCCTGTATTGTAAGACCAACTCGGTCCCTCCTCTTCTGTAAAGTTAGATTGACGGAACATTGTATGGTTAGGGTTAATAGCATGTTCGATTTTGGTTAGGAATCATTCTGCTGGATGAATAATGGTTTGGGAACCTCTGATACTTATAAGAATATAGACGTGAAATATAAGTACGAAAAAAGAAATCTAGGTAAGATTTGAAGCCCAGAAGGGCATTTGGCGATTGATTGGCATACTAAGCTTGAATTATGTTCTGCACCGAGGTCTCAGATAAATTTATTTACAATGGCATAGGTTGCTGTACCTCAGATGACTGAATTTAGAAGAGATCATCCAGTCCAAAAGGGATAGTCCATAGGATTAGGAAGATTGTCTGTAGGATTAGGAAGAAGAGTGAGTCTAGGAGTTGGACCAAAAGTTCTTTAGCAATAGGGTTTCAGTTAGAGAGTGAATGTAAATGTCAGCACATGTGAAGAGTCAGTCACAATAATGAACTGGGGAAAATATGTAGGAAAGAGAGTAAATATGTATCAATAGAGACATTAGGAAATCAGGCAACGTATAAAGTGAGTGATAGGATTAGATATTTTCAACAGGGTTGAGGTTGAATATATAATCTTAGGAAGAAACAATTATTTAGTCACCAATAGGATTGACATTTGAGCGCATTAGGGAACCTAGACATGGAGGTTTTTAGTAATCCATGCTCACTTTAAATTTAGGCTTTAGTACAATCATAAGTGTGACCTTTGCATTTTGTGTCAAGAATATTACTGTGGTAAAATATATATGTAGATCAGATGACATGAGTATTTCTTCCACCAATATGAGGAGCAATATTTTGAAAACTTATAAATTAGTATTGCGGATAAAATAGGCCTACCCTGTGTTGATGAATAAGAGATGATGCATGAATAGACCATATTGTGAATAAATTATATAACTGGTTCCAACTTTAAATAATGCATTGAAATTATATTTGAAAATATATAGTAAATCTTATATTGATATATATACATTCATTCCAACCAGTTATACATCTAATGGTAATATTAGGGTTACGGTTTATCATGAAGAGTGTGTGAGTTTTGCTTCAAAAATGAGTATAGAATCGAAAATAATGTTTTTAGAAAGAAGTCTAGTGAAAAGACCACTAAAGAATCATAGAGGAATACATGTTTTCTGAAAGAGGAAGTGATTGATAGTGAACCACATGCCTATAAATTTGTGAATTTGTGGATGAAAGGACATATCCTATGATGTCCATAAACTGAAGAAATAGTAATGTACCAGTGTGGAATAAAAATGAACTTAAAAATACATATCATGTCCCATAGGAATCTAACTGCATTGATGTTAAACTTGGTCAGTTACTATAGAAATATTAGGATATATAAGGACCATTCACTGAAGTTAGTTTTCAGTACTAGGCAACAAATATGTATGTCAGGTGGTTGAATATTTCTGAGAATAATCTGTTGAGAGCCACAGCCAAAGGAGCCCCAGCAAACTTGCAGCTGCCAGCAAACTTCCATCTGCCGGCTGATGATTGGCTCACAGCGGCCCCAGCATCATCTAGCTGATTTGCTTGTCTGTGGTGATGCTCATTGAGATGCTCAATGAGCGGTTTCCCCGACCTTTCAGACTGCCAGCGGATGATTGGCTCACAGCGGCCCCAGCAACATCTAGCTGATTGGCTCCTCTGTGGTGATGCACATTGGGCTGGTTCCCTGCCCTTTCAGACCATGGAACTGCTCATTGGGGGACTTTTTGGCTTCGCCCACGTGACCCAGCCAATCGGCCTCAAGAGGAGGAGACTTGTGTTTGAGGGAGAGGCTTGTGGGAAGCCTGTGGTGGCAGTTGGGCTCTGACGGCTTTTCCTGAGGAGCTGTTTTGTTTGGTGTCATCTTGTTGGGTTGTATTATAGTAGAAATACGGGATCAGAAATTAGTAAAAAAAAAAAAAAAAAAAAACTGAAAGAGTGTTCAGTAAATTGTTAGAGGAAGGAGGCATCTCAGTAAAATCAAGAAAAGTCAGGGCATACGTTGATACAATACAAAAATGTAGCCCATGGCTTTTTCAGGAGGAGTTGTTAAATATATCACAATGGAACCATCATGGTGAAGATTTAAAAAGAATAGGAAAGAAAAGCCCAGGGACTCTGCCAGTTGGCACATTGCTATTGTGGACGTTTGTACCTTGTTTGCTTAGTGGAAAGCCTTCAGTTCAGACAATGGTAGAGGAAGGAGAAGACATATTGATTCAAGTAAAATAGAAGGTCTCTCAAGTTAGTCAGATAGAGGAAAAAATTCAAGTAAAAGAAAAGGTCTCTCGAACTAGTCAGACAGAGGAAAAAAATCAAGTAAAAGAGAAGGCCTTTCAAGCCAGTCAGACAGAGGAAGAAAGTGTAAAACAGAAAAAGCCATCAGGGGGAAAGTTACAACAGGAGACTACTACTAACACCTTTCTATCACCAGAGGGTGTAAGTGTCCAACCAACAGCACAACCTCTACAGGAGACTGCTACTAACACCTTTCTATCACCAGAGGAAGTAAGTGTCCAACTAACAAGGCCACCTCCATATGCTGGGAGGCCCCCAACCCCCACAGTTGATAGTTGGAATCCTGAGACAAGATCTCAAATATTAACATGCCCAGTATTTGAGGCAGGAGGGCAGTGAGATTACCATGCTTTAAATTTCAAAACAGTGAAGCAGCTAACAGAGGCTGTAACAACCTATGGTCCTCAAGCACCCTTCACTGTAAGCATTATCAAATCCATTAACAACATGAACATGAAGCCAGCAGATTGGGCTAATATGTGTAAAGCTGTGCTAAATGGAGGAAATACCTGTTATGGAAGATTGCCAATGAGGAATTTTGCAAGGAGACGGCTAGGCAAAATGCAGCAGCTAGTTATCCTCAGAGAAATCTAGATATATTGTTAGGAAAGGGACCTTATGAGGATCAGCAGCAGCAATGTGCATATGATCCTGGTGTATATGCACAGATTGCTATAGATGCAATTAAGGCATGGAAGACTTTTCAAGGAAATGGAGGTTTACAAGGTCAGTTATCTAAGGTAATACAAGGAGCTAATGAACCTTATGCTGAATTTGTAGATAGGCTTATTCAAACAGCTACCAGAGTTTTTGGAAATACACAACAAGCAATGCCATTACTAAAACAACTGGCTTATGAGCAAGCGAATCGTTGGTGCAAAGATATCATTAGACCATGGAAACATGAAGATTTAAACACATATATTAAATTATGTAGAGACATTAAAGAACAAGAGCAAGTCGTGGAAGCTGCAGTAAAACAGGCTTTAGATGCCAGAGACATTAATGAACAAGGGCAAATTGTGGCAGCTGCAGTAAAACAGGCTTTAGATGCCAGGCCAAGAACATGCTACAATTGTGAAAAAACAGGACATTTTAAAAGGAATTGTCCCATGGGAGGAGGGTTTAACAAAACTAGGTATCAAAGGAGTAGAATACCAGGTATTTGTCCACGATGCCGTAGAGGGAGACTTTGGGCTAATGAATGCTGTTCTCAAACCACCATAGAGGGTACACCATTATCAAAAAACGAACAAGGACCAGGTGTTTATCCACAATATCGTGGACAAAAACATGGAGCTCCTTTGCCAAAAAAATGGACAAGAGGGCTAAATTCTCCGGGGCCCAAAACCACAAATATACGCAGCACTGGAGAAACCCATCAACCACATCAGGGTAGTGCCCAGGACACATTGTCCATCAGATCCCTCATCAGAAAAACCAGAGGGAGCGCAGGGTTAGACATCTGTGACTCTGCCAGAGCAGTACTAACTGCAGAGATGGGAGTTCAATTCATTTCCACAGGGGTAAAAGGACCTCTTCCCAAAGGAACAGTAGGCTTATTATTGGGACGCAGCTCTTCTACTCTAAAAGGACTTATGATAAGTCCTGGGGTAATTGATCTCGACTATGAAGGTGAAATAAAAATTATAGCCAGTTCTCCAAAGGGTATATTAGTAATTTCACCAGGAGATAGAATAGCACAGTTACTAATAATACCCAGCCTACGTGAAAAATTTTCCAGTCGTACTGTAGAAAGAGGTTCCAAGTGATTAGGCTCCACAGGTGTAGATTGGGCTATGCTTTCTTTAAATTTAGATTCTGGCCCCATGCTTAAACTAAATATTCAAGGGCATGAATTTAATGGGCTACTGGATACAGACGCAGACCTTAGCATCATCTCTCGTCAAGAATGGCCAAAACATTGGCCATTACAACAAGCCACTCAAACGCTTCGAGGCCTAGGAGTAGCGTATAATCCCCATAGAAGTGCAATGGTATTAGATTGGAAGGATCCTGAAGGATGTGAAGGAACTCTACAGCCATATGTATTGGATCATCTTCCCATAAATTTATGGGGACGAGATAGTCTCCTGGACTCATTGATATTTTTTTTCGGATTCGGTATTGCCAGTCAATCGGGTTTTGCCGGCTCCTCAGTCCTGGTCTCAGTGTTGGACGTCCATTGCCTGTCTTCATTGCCTTGTCTTGTCTGTGTCATGTTTCATTGCTTTAACTGTTTGTGTATCATTCATTATGGGACAGAGCACTTCAATGCCTCTGTCCCTGATACTTGATCACTGGACCAAAGTCCACTTAAGGGCTCAGAATCTTTGTTTTTCAGTAAAGCGCCGGATGTGGCAGACTCTCTGTGCTTCAGAATGGCCCACCTTTGGATTTGGATTACCCCTAGAAGGATCTTTCTACTTCCCACTAATTTAAAAAAGTCAGAGATATTGTCTTTCAGCCGGTGCTACATAGCCATCTGGATCAACAGCCATATATCTTAACTCGGCGGGAACTCTGCATATCTCCTCCTCCATGGGTGAAGCCTTTCCTTGTCACTGCCCCCACTCTGACTCCTTCCCCCAGGAACTCTCAAATCCTCTGATCCTCCTCCTCCTACACCCTCTGTTCTCCCTGAGTCACCAGATTTCACTCTACTGGAGTCTCCTTCCCCTCCTTATCCCCTGCCCTTGTCCCCCAAAATCCAACACCCTCTAAGTGATTCCCCTGCTGCTGACTCAGCCTTTCCTCCATTGGAGGAAGCTATGCCGGCCCAGCGCCCTCCAGATAATTCCTTTGCGGCACACACAGCACCTCTTCCCTTGGAGGAAGCTGTACCATCTAAAGGAACTCGCTGGCGGTGAATGATTGAAAACCCTGGAACTCTTGGGATGCTCCCCCTCCATCCCTATGGGCCAATGATTGACGATGGCCACGGGGAAAAAATGCAAGCCTACCAGTATTAGCCTTTCTCCTCGTCAGACCTATATAACTTAAAAAAATTATAATCCCCCTTTTTCTGAGGACCCCACCAGGCTCTCAGGTCTGGTTGAGTCATTGATGTTTTCACACCAGCCTACTTCGGATGACTGCCAAAAACTCCTAGGGATTCTCTTCATGACAGAGGAACAACAGTGAATCCTCCAGGAAGCTAGAAAAAAAATCCCTCAAACAAGATCTGCGTCTGACACAACTTCCCAAGATAATCAAAGGCGGCTTTCCCTTGAACCCACCCAACTGAGACCCCAAAATCTTTGAAGGTAGTGAGCATCTGTCCCCTTATCACCGGGCTCTAATAGTGTGTCTCCAAGCAGCCGCTAGCGACAAAGTAATTTGGCCAAGGTAAGAGAGATTATTCAAGGGCCTGATGATTCTCCCACTATGTTTCTAGAGAGAATTATGGAGGCATATTGGAGATATACTCCTTTTGATCCTCAGGAAGAGAATCAAAGGCATCTGTCACGATGGCCTTTATTGGGCAAACTGGCTTGGATATTAAAACAAAGTTACAAAGCTAGATTGATTACAAGATATGACTTTCAGAGATTTAGTCAGAGAAGCCAAGAACGTATACTATAAGAGAGAAACTGAGGAAGAGAAGGGAGCAAGGGGAGGATAAAAGAAACAAAAGGCAGACTAAGGCGTTGACTAAGGTCCTGGTCACAAAAACAAATAGGCCAGAAATTAAGAAACAGGTAGACATGAAGGGATAACATTGGCCCATGCCAGAGGCCACCCTGGCCTCAGATCAATGTGCCTACTCTAAAGAAAAAAGGACATTGGGCCAAAATTGCCCTAAAAAGCGACAGCCACACCAGCCAGCCATTCTGACTCTGGAGGATGACTAAGAAAGTCGGGGCTCAGATTCCCTCCCCAAGCTCAAGGTAACTTTTGAAGTGTTTCAAAAGTGATTATGGAAATCGAAAATGATGTGTTTGGAAAGAAGTCTCATGAAAAGATCAGTCAAGAAACATGGATGAATACATGTGTTCTGAAGCACGAAGTGAATGAAAGTCAGACAAATGCGTATGAATTTGCTAACTTGTGGATGAAATATATATCCTATGATGTGCATAAAGTGAATAAATAGTAATGTAGAAGTGTTGAATAAAATTGAACATCAAAATACACATCATGTCCCATAGTAATCTACTTGAATTGATGTGAAACAGGGTCAGTTACTGTAGAAATGTTAGGATATGTTTGCACCATTCAAAGAAGTTAGTTTTCAGTACTAGGAAACAAATATGTATTTCAGGTGGATGAATATTACTGAGAATAATCTTGTGAAAAGTTGATTAAAAATCCAAATACATCAATATGAATGAATTTAGGGAGTGCATAATAAGACACATGTTATATATATATATAAATTAAAAATAGCAATATATATGCCAATTGAAATTCATCATGAAATATATATCATCATCATATCCGAAAATATTCATTTTAATGAATATGGATTTTTATTTAAGTTTGTTCAAATAGGAAGCTCACCCATGGGTTGAATTTTCAGTTCCAACATTGTTTAGGAGGAGTGATCACTTCTCACAATTTGTATGTGCCATGTCAGCCACCTCACGAGAATGTACGTGTGACACCAGGTAGGATTCTATATGTGCATATTAAAACACATGTGCTGAATAGGCTACTGAGAAAGGAAGACAGTAATTCATATATTTGTTAACTTTAAAAACACATGTAGAACTATTTCAATTAAAAATTGACTAGATTTATAACTCCTACCCTATATATTTCAAAAGGCATGTCCAACTATACACCCTGCCTCCTCTGAAATGCTTGTATTTCTATTCTGTTTGGGTTATGTTTCTCCATCATATTAGGATTAGTAGTCAGAGTCTAGTAGGGAATGGGTTAGTGTCAGGGATTTAGTATTTCAAATATATGCTGCATAAAAATCTTCCCACTCTCATTCAGAACAATGCCTAGACATTACCCTCGTCCCAAGTAAGACACAATTAGAGGAGAAGAGTTAAAAATTCTGTGAATACATATCTGGAAATGAATATTCTCATGAGTTCACAACCTTGGAGGTCGTAGAGGAGTTTTCAAAAGTATGGGACAGGGTAAGCACTCCACAAACATGGAGCTCTGCTGCCCTAAAGACTTCTTGAGAAACTGCCTCTGAGGTTGGGCACTTGAAATATATGTTTTCGTAAGGAGCTTTCTTTGTACTGAGACCATCAAAGCTGGGTGTGCATCTATGCGACCTGGAGGACATGGTTTCATATTTTCCAATGAACATGAGGCAGCAGTGCTGAATTCTCTCTATGTAGGTAAACTGTGTCCACTGGGGCCTAAGTGTCTCTGCGTGTGGACTGTGAAGCCATTTGGTCATCCTCTACTTTTCCTGGTGTTTCTTGCTGCTGCACTGGGAGTTTGGTATTTGCTTATGAAGTAAAAAAAGATCACCTGGGACACAGTGCTTGAGGGAGTTCTGTCACGTGTGGTGGGTAAGGGTCTGCAAGAGAATATACCAACAATGCTTCTATTCCACAAAGCTTTTCCCCTTGACCATAGCAACATAATTCTCAACATTTCCCTGAAACCTCTCTATATAACAAGATGCCGTTACATATAAGGGTCTGGTGGTTGTACCATGTCAGTCACAAGGCATTTCGGAGCCAATGGAAGATCAACATGGCCCCACCACAGATGTTTCATCACACACCCCCCCTCCACTGCTCTAGGCCCACTACTCAGCAGGCTCCAATTTACTGGCATCTCTGTTCTACACCATTTTGATGAAACCTAGTCAATCAAGGTGCTGTCTGGTATACTCATGATCAGCAACCGGTTTTCCAAATTTTCTACAGTGCCACCTGGTCATGGAAATTTCAATAATTTTATTGTATTTATCTAGCCATTTTTCACGGATGAAGTTGGAGGCACTGTGGATTTCAATTCGTACAGGAACCATTAAATGATGAGAAACCTCATTTCAATGAAAGCTCTGTAGAACTGTTACAGACAAGGCTTCCCAGGGAGTGGCCAAAATGTCACATAAAATCAGACCCACTGAGGTCTACAATGTGAGGTCCATGTGTGTTTTGACTGTCACCCGTGCCTGCCAAGTCTTTCAGAAAAAAAAAATCATGTGATATCCTGGCTGAGATTCCCAGTGCTCTGTGGAAAGCCACCCTGGGCCTAGATCTCAGTTTCCAAGGGAGACTCTCATGCGTGCCCTCCTAGAATCCCAACACAATACATGGCACAAGTTCTCTGAGATCAGATCCAGAATGCACTCTCTAAGTGTAATCACACCAGAGTTCAAGCCCATGTGGACCCAGGCATCTCCTTTAACTGCCACACAATGACCACAATTAAAACCAAAACACTCCCACATGGCCCTCATCTGTTTCCATATAGATACTCATCATAACCTCTGGCTGGAGGTTTCCATGAGGGGCGCAGTCCAAGACAGTGTCCAAAATAAGCTCCCTTGCCCCTCATTTGCCTAAAGTCAGGGTGGCCTGGACATACTTCCTGTGAACCAGGAGTGATCAAATAGGCATGTCGTTAATACTGCAGCGCTTCTTCAATTTGAGGCCTACTGAGTTAGAGGTATAGATTCTTTATGTGAATTAGAGTCATGAGAAAACCCAAGCACCTCTGCAGGGCTTTGAAGAACTCAATTGACACAAAGGATCCCTATTCTCACTTGATAGAGGTCAGGAACCTCACAGAGGAAAGCGAGACTTTATCCACAATGACTGGTCTATTTGCCATTTTGGTTTTAGATGCACACATGGGATCTTTCTTTAGATCCATCTGGTGCTGAGAATCTAAGCCACAAACTCACACAGGGCCAAGATGCTAATTCAGACACATCCCTTTCCAAAGCAATTAAGCAAAGAGCCACAGGTGATGCCCATTCATTTCCATTTGAAAACTGTTTACTTCAGGCTTCACAAAGGGGTGGCCAGAGCAAGAACTTCCTGACATTCAGTTCAACAGAACAATATATAAGCAAAATGCCCAAAGCAGGGTTTTTCCACTGAGAATTTCCTGGTCACACTGATATCTGAGTTTTTTGAGATGCTCGCCATTCCCTTCAGCTATCCAGTACATGACCATGTCACAGAGCTTGGAGGTGGTACATATGTTAGACACAAAACCATGAGCCTATCCTGGAGAGTGAACAGAATTCATGAAGAAACCTGGAAATTAGGAATGTAGTAGGTTATGCCCATCTTTAAGTAAAGCCGCAATCCATTCATAAATTGGGCAGGATGAAATGGGAAGCTTTCTACTAGACAGGAAACATCCATTGATGCACTCTCTTTTCTAATGTCTACAACCACGGACACCATGGGATACACAGACATAGAATCACTCGCCTTTTCAAACGACTTACAAGAAACAGTTCACTCCAAACCATACAAACCACCTTTCTTCCTATTCTGACAACATGAGACAAAATCACAAACTCACAACCACACCCACAAAGGCACCTCCTTACCCTAAGTAGGTCTGTGACTCTATGGAGTGTCCTCTGACTGGTGGGCCACACAATGTTCCCCCGAAATGTCCTGTCCTGTCTCAAATATAGTCTCCTTGGCCAACTCTATGAAGTTTCAGGAGCCAGCAGTGGGCCACTACCTGCTTTTTCAGGAAAGGCCCCTCTTCAGAGCTGTCCTGGCTTTTGGCCATTCTAACATCAGTAGGTACAAAGAAAGACTGACTCTGTCCTTGGTAATTCCAAACAAGTGAACCCACTGGGACTGGTACTGGGACTGGCTCTGTGTGCCTGGCTTCCAGGATCCCAAGTTCAGAGAGTTCCATCACCAAGGGAGTAAGGTGAGGTCACTTCCTTCAGGAACTGAATTAGGTCACTGCCTTGGCAACCACTTTATCCTAACAGTTGCTTCCAAGTGTCTCATTAAATGGAGGCTTCCCCTACTTCCTGTGAAACATTCACAAGTTAGAATGGTATATCAACCATAGGAACCCGGTAATAGCTCTCCACACAGGCCTGGTTTGGTCCATCTCCTCTACATTGAGAAGAGAGGTTCTGATTCAGACACATCCCGTCATCCTGACCAGGTATTTTGCCATGGAAGATTACTTTTGCTTTCTCAGGTCCTCCATAGCTGACTACATATTCTCCAGGGATCATTTCTGCATTGAACTTGTGGTTCTAAACAGGTGAAAGATCCCCTACATTCCTGTATTGTAAGACCAACTCTGTCCCTGCTCTTCATTAAATTTACATTGAGGGAACAGTGTATTGTTAGGGTTAATAAAATGTTTGATGTTAGAAATCATTCTGCTGGATGTATAATGGTACTGGGAACCTGGGATATTTTTAAAAATATAGAGGTGAAATACATAAATGAAAAAAGGATGTCTAGGTAATTTTGAAGCCCAGAGAGGCAATGGGCCCTTCATTGGGATACTTAGCTTTGATTTATGTTGTGCACAGATATCTCAGATAAATCGATATGCAATGGCATAGGACCTTGTACCTTGGATGATTAAAATTCGAAGAGAACATCCAGTCAAATAGGGATAGTCGGTAGGATTAGATAGATATTCGGTAGGTTAACAAAGAGTGAGTATAGGATTTGGAACAAAAGTTCTTTAGCAATAGGGTTTGGGTTAAAGTGTGAAAGTAAATATCAGCCCACTTGAAGGGTCAGTCACAATGATGAACAGGGGAAAATATGTAGGAAAGCAGATATCAATAGAGATATTACAAAATCAACAAGTGGGCCAAGGACCTGAACAGACACTTCTCAGAAGAAGACATACAATCAATTAATAAGTACATGAAAAAATTCTCACCTTCTCTAGCAGTCAGAGAAATGCAAATCAAAACCACCCTAAGATACCATCTCACTCCAGTAAGATTGGCAGCCATTAGGATGTCAAACAATAATAAGTGGTGGCAAGGATGTGGGGAAAAGGGTACACTTGTACATTGCTGGTGGGACTGCAAAATGGTGCGGCCATTATGGAAAGCAGTATGAAGATTCCTGGAAAAGCTGGGAATGGAACCACCATTTGACCCAGCTATCGCCCTCCTTGGACTATTCCCTGAGGACCATAAAAGAGAATGCTATAGGGATACTGCCACATCAATGATCATAGCAGCACAATTCACAAAAGCCAGACTGTGGAACCAACCTAGATGCCCTTCAATAGATTAATGGATAAAAAAAAATGTGGCATCTATACACAATGGAGTATTATGCAGCACTAAAAAATGACAAAATCATGGAATTTGCAGGGAAATGGATGGCATTAGAGCAGATTATGCTAAGTGAAGCTAGCCAATCCTTAAAAAACAAATGCCAAATGTCTTCTTTGATTTAAGGAGAGCAAGTAAGAACTGAACAGAGGGAAAGAGCATGAGAAAAATATTAACATTAAACTGAGACAAGTGATGGGAGGGAAAGGGAGAGAGAAGGGAAATTGCATGGAAACGGAAGGAAACCCTCATCGTTATACGAAATCACATATACAAGGTTGTGAGGGGAAAGGGGGGGGAAGGGAGAGAACGGAACAATAACAGATGAGGTAGAGAGGGAAAATGAAAGGGGAGGGGAGGGGGGATAGTAGGGGATAGGAAAGTCAGCAGAATACAACAGTCACTAATATGGCATTATGTAAACATTGTGAATGTGTAACTGATGTGATTCTGCAATCTGTATTTGGGGTAAAAATGGAAATGCATAACTCACTTGAATCAAATTTATGAAAGATGAAAAAAATAAAAATTTTAAAAAGTACTAAATTGGCTCATCCTAACATTAAAAAAAGAGATATTACAAAATCAGGCAAAGTATAAAGTGAGTGATATGATTAGATATTTTCAACAGGGTTGATTTTGAATATATAATCTTAGGAAGAAACAAATATGTAGTCACCAATAGGATTGATATTTGAGAGCATTAGGCAACCTGAACATGGAAGTAATCCATGTTCACTTTCCATTTAGGCTTTAGTACAATAATAAGTGTGAACTTTGCATTTTGTGTCCAGAATATTACTGTGATAAAATGTATATGTAGATTAGGTGACATCAGTATTTCTTTCACCATTTCTGTGAGTAATATTTTGAAGACATATACATAAGTATTGGTTGTACAAAAAGCTGTACCCTGTGTCTATGTATATACAGATAATTCATGAATAGACCATACTGTGAATAAATAGTATAGCTGGTTCCACTTTAAATAATGGATTGAATTCATATTCACAAAGGAGTGGTCTGAGGCAAAAACCTTCCTGAAATTCAGGGCAACAGAACAATAGGTAAACAAAACGCACAAAGCAGGGTTTCTCCACTGAGACTTTCCTGGTCACACTGATATCTGAGTTTTCCTAGATGCTCGCCTTTCCTTTCAGCTATCCAGTACATAGCCATATCACATAGCTTTGAGGTAGTACATATCTTGGTCACAAAACAATGAGGCAATTCTGGAGAGTGTCCAGAATTCAGGATGTAAACAGAAACTTTGCAAGATAGCAGGTTTTGCCCTTCAATAAGGAAAGCCGCAGTCCATTAATAAATCGGGCAGGATGAATGTTGCGAAGCTTTCTCCTAGACAGGACACATCCATTGATGCATTTTCTTTTCTAATGTCTACAACCACGGACAGAGTGGGATACACAGACATAGAAGCACTCGCCTTGTCAAAGGACTTACTAGAAACAGTCCACGCCAATTCAAACAAACAGCCTTTCTTACATCTTCTCAGAACCTGAGAAAAAAAACCATACACACACCTACAATCACAAAGGCACCTCCTTTGTGGAGTGTCCTCTGAATGGTGGGCCATACTATATTCGCCAAAAATGGCCTGTTGTATCTCAAATCTGGTCTCCTTGGCCAACTCTGTGCAGTTGTCAGGAGCCAGCGGTGAACCAATACCTGCTTTCTCAGGAAAGGCCTTTCTTCAGAGCTTTCCTGGCATTTGGCCATCCTCACATCTATTGGTACTAAGAAAGACTGACTCTGTCCTTGGTAAATTGAAACAAGTGAGACCACAGGGACTGGGACTGCAACTGGCTCTGGGTGCCTCTCTTCCTGGATCCCAAGTTCAGAGAGTTCCATCACCAAGGAAGTGCAGTGAGGTTACTTCC
This sequence comes from Callospermophilus lateralis, assembly GCF_048772815.1. Classification (NCBI taxonomy): domain Eukaryota; kingdom Metazoa; phylum Chordata; class Mammalia; order Rodentia; family Sciuridae; genus Callospermophilus; species Callospermophilus lateralis. The sequence continues at coordinate 40,339 of NW_027517250.1, forward strand.
TTCAGGAACTGAATGAGGTCACTGCCTTGGCAACCTCTTTGTCCTAACAGTTACTTCTAAGGGTCCCATGAGATGGAGTCTGTCCCTACTTTCTGTCACACTTTCACAAGTTAGAATGGTATATCAACCATTGGCACCTGGGAAGAGCTCTCCACACAGGCCTGATTTGGTCCATCTTCTCTACATTTAGAAGATAGAGGTTGATTCAGACACATCCATTCATCATGATCAGGTTGTTTACCATAAAAGATGACTTTTCCTCTATCAGGTCCTTCATAGCTGCCTACATCTTCTCCAGGGATCATTTCTGCATGGACCTTTGATGTTCTCAGAAGGTGGAAGATCCCCTACATTCCTGTATTGTAAGACTAACTCTGTCCCTCCTCTTTTGTAAAGTTAGATTGAGGGAAGAGTGTATGTTTAGGGTTAATAACATGTTTGATTTGGGTTAGGAATCTCTCTGGCGCATGAATAATGGTATTGGGAACCTGTGATATTTACAAGAATATATAGGTGAAATGTAAGTATGAAAACAGAAATCTAGGTAAGATTCGAAGTCAGAAGGGCATTGGGTCCTTGAGTGGGATTCTTAGGTTTGAATTATGTTCTGCATATATGTCTCCGATAAATTGAAATACAATGGTTTAGGACCTTATACCTTGGATGATTAATTGTCGAAGAGAACATCGAGTCAAAAAGCAATAATCAGTAAGATTAGGAAGATAGTCAGTAGGTTTAGAAATAAAAGTGAGTATAGGATTTAGACCAAAATTTCTTTAGCAATAGGGTCTCGGGTAGACATTGAATGTAAATGTCAGCATATGTGAAGTGTCAGACACAATGATGAACTGCGGAATATATGTAGGAAAGCAGATATCAATAGAGATATAAGGAAATCAGGCAAAGTATAAACTGAGTGATAGAATTAGACATTTTTAACAGTCTTGAAGTTGAATATATAATCTTAGAAAGAAACAAATATGTAGTCACCAATAGGATTTACATTTGAGAGCATTAGGCAACCTGGACATGGTTGGTTTTAGTAATTCATGCTCACTTTCCATTTAGGCTTTGATACAATCATGAGTGTGACCTTTGTTTTTTGTGTCCAGAATATTACTGTGATAAAAAAAGAAATATATATATATATATATATATATATATATATATATATATATATACACACACACACACACACACACATATATAGATAGATAAGGTGACATGAATATTTCTTCTACCATTTCTGGGAGCAATGTTTTGAAGAGGTATAAATTAGTATTGGGGGAACAAAGAGGTGTACACTGTGTCTATGAATATAGAGATAATGCATTAATAGACCATACTGTGAATAAATAACATACCTGGTTCCAACTTTAATAATGGATTGAATTGAAATGTGAAAATGTACAGGAAATCTTATATTGATATACACACATTTATTCCAACCACTTATACATCTAATGGTAATATTAATGTTATGGTTTATCTTGAAGAGTGTGTGGGTTTAGCTTCAAAATTGATTATGGAAATCGAAAATAATGTGTTTGGAAAGAAGTCTCATGAAAAGACCAGTCAAGTAACATGGAGGAATACATGTGTTCTGAAGCAGAAAGTGATTAAAAGTGAAACAAATTCCTATAATTTTGTGAACTTGTGAATGAAATATATATCCTATGATGTGCAAAAACTGAAGAAATAGTAATGTACCAGTGTTGAATTAAAATGAACGTCAAAATAGACATCATGTCCCCTAGGAATCTATTTGCATTGATGTTAAACTGGGTCAGTTACTGCAGAAATATTAGGATTTGTAAGCACCATTGATTGAAGTTAGTTTTCAGCACTGGGAAACAAATATGTATTTCAGGTAGATGATTATTTCTGAGAATAATCTTGTGAAATGTTGATTATAAATCCACATACATGAACATGAATGAATTTATGGAGTGTATATAAGACACATATATTTCATATTTTATAAAATCTGTAGAGTGTATATATATATATATATATATATATATATATATATATATATGTATATACAAAAAAAAACACAAAAATTCATTAAAAAGTATCAATATATATATGCCAATCGTAATTCATCATGTAATATATATCATCCACAGAAGCAAAAATATTTATTTTACTAAACATGGGTTTATGTATAATATTGTTCTAATAGGAAGCTCACCCATAGTTTGAATTTTCAGTTCCAACAGCGTTTAGGAGCACTGATCTCTTCTTACAATTTGTTTCTGCCAAGTCAGCCAACTCATAAAAATATATGTGTGATACCAAGTAGGAATCTATATGTGCATATAAAAAGTACAAGTGCTGAGTAGGCTACAGAGAAAGGGAGACAGGAATTCACATATTTGTTAACTTTAAAAACGCATGGAGAGAGCTGCGGATGTGGCTCAAGTGGTAGCGTGCTCGCCTGGCATGCGTGCGGCATGGGTTCGATTCTCAGCACCACGTGAAAACAAAGATGTTGTGTCCGCCGATAACTAAAAAATAAATATTATAGAATTCTCTCTCTCCTCTCTCACTCTCTCTTTAAAAAAAACACATGGAGGACTATTTCAATTAAAAATTGAGTAGATTTATAAAACCGACCCTTTATCATGCAAGAGGGAAGTCCAACTATACACCATGCTTCCTCTGAACTGCTTGTATTTTCATTCTTTTGGGGTATTTTTCTCCATCATATTAGGATTAGTAGTCAGAGTCTAGTAGGGTATGAGTTAGTGTCAGGGATTCAGTATTTCGAATGGAAAATTGGAAAATGGATCAATGTGTATGCAAATGTGTACTACAAAAAAATTTTCCCACTCTCATTCAGAACAATGCCTTGACATTACCTTCACCCCAAGTAAGACACAATTAGAGGAGAAGAGTTAGAAAATCTTTGAATACATATCTGAAATTGAAAATGCTTAGGGTTCACAACCTTGGAGATTGTAGAGGAGTTTCCAAAAGTAAGGGACAGTGTAAAAACTCTACAAACATGGAGATTTGCCTGCCTAAAGATGTCTGGAGAAACTGCCTTTAGGTTGGGCACTTGAAATATCTGTTGCTGTCAGGAGCTTTAGCTTCCTTTCTAGTGAGACCATCAAAGCTGGGTCTTCATCTCTGTGATCTGGAGGACATGGTTTATAATTTTCCAATAAACATGAAGCAGCAGTGCTGAATTCTTGCTTTGTAGGTAATCTGTGGCCACTGGGGGCTAAGTGTCTCCCCATGTGGACTGCGAAGCCATTTCATCATCCTCCACTTTTCATAATGTTTCTTCCTGCTGCACTCGGAGTTTGGTATTTGCTTCACGAAATACAAGGAGTTCAACTGGGACACAGAGCTGCAGCGAGTTCTGTCACGTGTGGTGGATCAGGGTCTGCAGGAGAATGCACCAACAGGGCTTGTATACCACATAGGATGCCCCCTTGACCATAGCAACCTGATTCTGAACATTGCCCTGAAACCTCTCCATATAACAAGTTGCCTTTACATATAAGGGTCTGCTCGCTGCACCATGTCAGTCACAAGCCATTTGGAAGCCAATGGCAGATCCACATGGCCCCACCTCAGATGTTTTATCACACATTTGCTCACTACTGCTCTAGGCCCACTACTCAGCAGGATCCAAATTACTGAGATCTCTGTTTTACACCATTTTCATCAAAACCAGTCAATCAAGGCACTGTCTGGTACACTCGTGATCAGCAACAGGACATCCAAAGGTTCTTCATTGCCACCTGGTCATTGGAATTTCAAAAATTTCATGGTATTTATCTAGCAAATTTTCAATTATGAAGTTGGAAGCACTATGGCTTTCAAATCATTCAGGAATCATTCAATGGTGAGGAAGCTCATTTCAATGAAAGCTTTGGAGAACTCTCACAGGCAAGGCTTCCCAAAGAGTGGCCTAAAGGTCACATAAATCCAGGCCCATCGAGGTCTACAATTGAGGTCCATGTGTGTTTTGACTAGCAAATATGGCTTCCAAGTCTTTCAGAATAAAATAATGTGATATCCTGGCTGAGATTCCCAGTGCTCTGTGGAAAGCCACCCTAGGACTAGATCTCAGTTTCCAACGGAGACTCTCATGCGTGGCCTCCTAAATTCCCAACACAATTCATGGCAATACTTCTTTGATGATTTATCCAGAACTCAGTGTTTAAGGGGAATGACACCAGAGTTCAAGCCCAGGTGGATCCAGTCATCTCTTCCAACTGCCACATGAATGACTACACTTAAAACCAAAACATTCCCACATGGTCCTTACCTTCTTCCATATAGACACTCATCATTACCTCTGGCTAGAGTTTTTCATGTTGGACGCATCCCAAGAGAGTGTCCAAAATAATCTTCCTTGCCCCTCATTTGCCTAAAGTCAGGGTGGCATCGTCACCCTTCCTGTGAACCTGGAGTGATCCAATAGGCCTGCCATGAATACTGCTCTGCTTCTTCAATTTGAGTCCTACTGACTCTCAGGGATAGATTCTTTAAGTGATTTGGAGTCACAAGAAAACACAAGCACCTCTGCAGTTCTTCAAAGAACTTATTTGACTTAAAGGATCCCTATTCTCACTTGACAGAGGTCAGAATCCTAACAGAGGAAGGCAAGAGACTGATCAACAATGACAGATTTTTGGCCATTTTGGTTTTGATTGCACACATGGAATCTATCCTTAGATCCATCATGTGCTGAGAATCTAAGCCACAACCTCATACAGGGCCAAGAGGCTGATTTAGACACATCCTTTTACAAGCAATTAAGCAAAGAACCACAGGTGATGCCCATTCATTTCCATTTGAAAATTGTTTTCTTCAGGCTTCACAAAGGGGTGGCCTGAGGCAAAGACCTTCCCGACATTCAGGACAACAGAACCATAGGTAAGCAAATGAACCAAAGCAGGATTTCTCCACTGAAAATTTACTGGTCACACTGATATCTGAGTTTTCTAAAATGTTCCCATTCTCTACAGCTATCAAGTATATAGACATGTCTCAGAGCTTGGAGGTGGTACATATCTTGGAAACAAAACCATGAGCCTATTCTGGAGAGTGGCCAGAATTCAGGAAGAAAACAGGAACTTAGGAATTTAGTAGGTGTTGCCCATCCATAAGGCAAACCACAGTCCATTCTTTAATTAGTCAGGATGAATGCTGGGAAGTTTTCTACTAGACAGGACACATCCTTTGATGCCTTCTCTTTTCTAATGTCTACAACCACGGACACAGTGGGATACTCAGACATAGAAACACTAGCCTTGTCAAACGACTTACTAGAAACAGGCCACTCCAACCCAAACAAACAGCCTTTCCTACCTATTCTCAGAACATGAGAGAAAACCACAAACTCACTCCACACCCACAAAGGCACCTCCTTAACCCAAGTAGGTCTGTGACTATCCGGAGTGTCCTCTAACTGGTGGGCCATACTATGTTCCCCTGAAATGGCCTGCCCTTTCTCAGATCTGGTCTCTTTTGCCAACTCTGTGAAGTTGTCAGGAGCCAGTGGTGAACCAATACCTGCTTTCTCAGGAAAGGCCCCTCTTCAGAGATCTTCTGCCATTTGACAATGCTCATATCAGTCAGTACCAAGGAAGACTGACTCTGTCCTTGGTAAATCCAAACAAGTGAGACCACTGGGACTGGGACTGGGACTGGCTCTGGGTGCCTGGCTTCCTGCATCACAATTTCAGATTTTTTGATGACCAAGGAAGAGAGGTGAGGTCACTTCCTTCAGGAACTGAAAGAGGTCACTACATTGGCCACCACTTTGTCCTAACAGTTGCTTCGAAAGGTCCCATGAAATGGAGGCTGCCCCTACATCCTTTGACACTTTCACAAGTTAGAATGGTATATCAACCATAGGCACCTGGAAACAGCTCTCCACAAAGGCATGGTTTGATCAGTTCTCTACATTAAGAAAGGAGAGGCTGATTCAAACACATCTCTTCATACTGACCCGGTTGTTTGCCATGGAATATGACTTTTTCCCTCTTAGGTCCTTCATAGCTGCCTGCAACTTCTTAAGGGTATAATTTCTGCATGGTCCTTTGATGTTCTCAGCAGGTGGAAGAGCCCCTACATTACTGTATTGTAAGACAAACTCTTTCTCGGCTCTTCTGTAAAGTTAGTTTGAGGGAACAATGTATGGTTAGGCTTAATAACATGTTTGATTTGAATTAGGAATCATTCTGCTTAATGAATAATGGTATTGGGAACTTGCGATATTTACAAGAATATATTGGTGAAATATAAGTTTGAAAACAGAAATCTAGATAAGATTTGAATCCAGGAAGGGCATTGGGCTGTTGATTGGGATACTTAGCTTTGAATTATGTTCTGCAAAGGTGTCTCAGATAAATCAATATACAATGGCATAGGACCTTGTACCTTGGATGATTGATTGTCGAAGTGATCATCCAGTCAAAAAGGGATAGTCTTTAGGATTAGGAAGATAGTCGGTATGTTAGAAAAAAGAGTAATATAGGATTTGGACCAAAAGTTCTTTAGCAATAGGGTTTCGGATAGAGAGTGAATGTAAATGTCAGCACATGTGAAGAGTCAGTCACAATGATGAACTGGGGAAAATATGTAGGAAAGCAGATATCAATAGACATTAGGAAATCAGACAAAATATAAAGTGACTGATAGGATTAGTCATTTTCAAGAGGGTTGAGGTTGAATATATTATCTTAAGAAGAAACAAATATGTAGTCACCAATAGGATTGATTTGAGAGCATTAGGCAACCTGGACATGGATGTGTTTAGTAATCCATGCTCACTTTCCATTAGGCTTTGGTGAAAGGTTAATAAAATAGGTACTTGTTACTTACTGTTTTTCTGTATGCTTAACAAAACACTGTTGAAGTCTTGAGGACTGTTTGCTAATCTTGTTTCCAGAATGTGCTGTCCCCAACTGCCAAACTGCAAATGTATACCCTCACCCGTTTGCACGCAAACCACCCACTTGCCCTGACCAATCAATAAACTTCCCTCCCTGCCCTCTCCAAGGAAAGCATATAAGCTCTGCTTAAGCTGTTCTCATTGCTCTCTGCTCTATTCAAGTGAGCTCTGAGCCCCAGAATGCTGGACCCATAATAAACCATTTACTGTTGAAGGAGACATTCTCTTGGTGGTCGCTTCCTCCGATGCTTGCCCGACCTTTACATCTGGAGGCACCAGCAAGATCCGACAGCGGCGGATGAAAGATCCCCAAGGGGCTCCTTTCAGGGTAAGTAAGGCAACTCTTTTTGGTTTTAGGTTTCAGGTTAGGGCTTGGCAAAATGGCTATGGGTGATGAGCGTGAGCTCTCTCTGACAGAGGCTGACATACGTGTCACAGAGCCACAGGCCACGTCCCTGGGGGATGCCCCAGAGGACTCAGGAAATCGAGGAACAATAGTCTCCTTGACTCAGTGATATTTTGCTTCGGATTCGGTATTGCCAGCCCATCAGGTTTTGCGGGCTACTCAGGCCTGGCCTCAGTATTGGACGTCCAATGCCTGACTTTATTGTCTTGTCTTGTCAGTGTAGTGTGTCGTTGCTTTCACTGTTTGTGTATCTCTCATTTTGGGACAGAGAACTTCAACACCTCTCTTCCTGACCCTTGATCACTGGAACAAAGTCCGCTTAAGGGCCCAGAATCTTTCTTTTTCAGTAAATCGCTGGACCTGGCAGACCCTCTGTGCCTCAGAATGACCCACCTTTGGAGTTGGATAGCCCCTAGAAACATCTACGTCCCACTAATTCGAAAAGTCAGAGATTTTGTATTTCAACCGGGGCCACATGGACATCCAGATCAACAGCCATATATCTCAACTTTGCAGGACCTCTGCAAATCTCCTCCTCCATGGGTGAAGCTTTTCCTTGTCTCTGCCCCCGCTCCTACTCCTTCCACCATGATTCTATCTCTCAAACCCTCTGCTCCTCCTCCTCCACCCTCTCTTCTCCCTGAGTCTCAAGACTCTACTGGACTCTCCTCGCCTTCTTATCCGCTGCCCTCGTCCACCAACCCCCAACAACCTCTAAGTGATTCCCCTGCTGCTGACTCAGCCTCTCCGCCACTGGAGGAAGCTAGGCCAGCCCAGCGCCCACCAAATGACTCCCCCTTGTCACACACACAGCCCCTCCTTCCCTGGAGGAAGCTGGCCTGGCAAAAAGAACTCAAAGAACTCCCTGGCGTTTTCAAACCTGCCTACTTGGGATGACTGCCAACAAATCCTAGGGATTCTCTTCATGACAGAGGAATGAGAGAGAAACTTCCTGGAAGCTAGAAAAAAAAATAGCCTCGGACCAGATGGGTGACCAACACAACTTCCCAACATAATCAAAGCCGGCTTCCCCTTGAACTTACCCAACTGGGACCCCGACACCTTTGAAGGTAGGGAGCATCTGTCCACTTATTGCCGGGCCCTAATAGTGGGTTTCCAACCGGCCGCTAGGCAACCAAATAATTTGGCCAAGGTAAGAGAGATTATTCAAGGGCCTGATGAACATCCCTCTATGTTTCTAGAGAGAATTATGGAGGCATATAGGAGATATACTCCTTTCGATCTTCAGGCAGAGGATCAAAAGGCATATGCCATGTGGGCCTTCATTGGGCAAGCTGATCTGGATATTAAAAGAAAGTTACAATACTTAGATGGATTACAAGATATGACTTTGAGAGATTTAGTCAGAGTAGCCGAGAAAGTATCCTATAAGAGAGAAACAGAGAGAACGAAAGGGAGAAAAGGGAGGATGAGAGATGAAAAAGACAGATTAAGGTATTAACTAATGTCCTGGTCACAACAATAAATAGGCCAGAAATTAAGAAACAGGGAGACAAGAAGTGATACCTGGGTCCCCTCCAGAGGCCACCCTTGGCCTCAGATCAATGTGCCTACTGTAAAGAAAAAGGACACTGAGCCAAAGAGTGCCCTAGAAAGAGAAAGCCACGCCAGACATCCTTTCTGACTCTGGAGGTTGACTAAGAATGTCGGGGCTCAGATCCCTTCCCCGAGCTCAGGGTAACTTTTGAAGTGAAGGGGACCCCATAAACTTTGAAGTGGATACAGCAGCAGTATACTCAGCCCTTAAGGCCCCACTGGGCCCTCTATCAAATAAAAGATCTCTAGTTCAAAGGGCTAACAGCAGTAAATATCAGACTTAGACAACTAAGAGGACCATGGACATGGGGAAAGACAAAATCCAACATTCCTTCCTAGTAATCCCAGAATGCCTGGCCCCATTGATGGGCAGAGATCTGCTCAGTAAGCTCCGGGCCAAAACAATTTTTAACCCCGAAGGCCCCAAAATGAAATTTCTAAATCCTTCATTAAAAACTCCTATAGTCATGGCTTTATAAATGTCAGTCGAAGATGAACATCCACTTTTCACACACCCCAAGACTGATCAAACAGGCAAGCTACCCCAGAAATGGATAACAGATTACCCAGATGCCTGGGCAAAACTGTTGGGTTAGGCCTAGCCATGAAACAACCTCCAAGAACAGTGGAGTTAAAAACCTCAGCCTCCCCAATCAATGTCAAACAACATCCTCTGAGCAAAAAAGGTAAAGATGGGATAAGGCCCCATATTCAGAAATATCTGGCCTTAGGGTCCTAAGGCCCTGTCAATCGGCCTGGAACACTCCCCTGCTACCGGTAAAAAATCCAGGAACTGGGGACTATCCCCCATACAAGACCTAAGAGAGATCAACAACAGAGTGCAGGAAATTCACCCCATGGTAAATAATTCATACAATCTGCTTATCACTCTGAACCCTGAGTAGAAATAGTATGGACATAAAGATGCTATCTATTGCATGCCTCTGCATAAAGACAGTCAGTTGCTGTTTGCTTTTGAGTGGGTAGACCCAGAAACCGGAACGTATGGTAAACTAACATGGACTAGACTCCCACAGGGGTTCAAAAACTCCCCCACTCTCTTTGATGAAGCCCTCCACAGAGATGTCAACAACTTCAGACCTATGCACCCTGAAGTCACCCAGCTTCAATACGTGGATGACCTGCTACTGCAGCCAACACCAAGGAAAACTGTGAGTCTGGGAACCAAGCACTATTATATAAGCTTGCTCAACTCGGGTATAGAGCTTCTTCCAAAAAACCCCAAATTTGCCAGCAAGAAGTAGTCTTCCTGGGCTATTCCCTTAGGGGTGGTAAACGATGGCTCACTGAGCCCAGAAAACAAACGGTTGTGCAGATACACCCCCCCCAGCAGCAGACAACACAGAGAGTTTCTTGGGACTACTGGGTTTTGCAGGTTATGGATTCCTGTGTTTGCGTCCTTAACTTCTCCTTTATACCCGCTGTTAAAGGGAGATGCCCAATTCCAATGGACCCCTGAGCACCAGCAAGCTTTTGATAACATCTAACAACACTGGCACTGAACTCCTCAAGTTCACTGAGCCAAGCCTGCAATTTCAGAAATCCCTACACTACGTTAAAAATGTACATCAATTCACACACCTTGGTTCAAAGAAACTGCAGGCATTCCTGAAGGATCAAGAACAGAGTTTTCCACTAACCGACTCACAGCGAAAGGACATAACTGAACGGGTAACAAAACCCTGTCCGTTCTGTCAATAGGTTAATGCTTACCCTTCCAAGCTTCCTGCAAAATAGCACCTATGAACAATCAGACCAGAACAATTCTGGGAAGTGGACTTTACTGAAATTAAGCCAGCGAGGTATGGACTTCAATATCTCCTAGTGTTTGTAGATATATTTTCAGGATGGATTGAAGCCTTCCACACAAAAAAAGGCACAAATGGTGGTAAAAAATCCTGAAAGATATTTTTCCATGATACGGCCTACCTAAGGGTATATGGTCTGATAATGGACCGCCGTTCATGGCCCAGGTAAGTAAGGTGTTAGCCAGGACCCTGGGAATAAATTGGAAGTTACATTGTGCTTATAGACCCCAGAGCTCAGGACAGGTTAAAAAAAATTAATAGAACCATTAAAGAGACCTTAACGAAATTAAGCTTAGAGAGGGCATCAAAGGTTGGACTATGCTCCTGCCTTATGCACTGTTTCATGCAAGAAATACTCCCTCTGTTTCTTTGAGTAACCTCACCTCCTATGAAATTCTCTATGGGGCCCCTCCTCCAGTAAGGACCTAACCCCAACTCTAAGACCTACCGATCCCTTCCACACCCCCTTGCTTGACAAACTTAAAGCTCTTGAAAGAACTCAGCGATACCTGTCAAACCAGCTGGCCACTGCCTACCAACCTGGTGAAGAGGAGACTCCACATCGATATCAAATAAGAGACTTCGTCTACATAAGATGACTTCAGGTGTCATCCCTGGAACCCCGATGGACAGGACCATACCAGGTGCTACTTATAAAACCTACAGTGGTAAAGGTAGATGGAATCACTTCCTGGATCCTAATTCTCATCTCAAGCCTGCGCCCTGTCCAGACTCTGGCTTGAAAGTGGAAAAGACTGGTAACCCTTTCAAATTGCATATTGTCCATGTGGATAAGGCTATAGACTCTCCCCTTGGCCACCACTAGTCCTAACCATCATCAGCCCATTCAGCAGCGATGGCTGATCACAAATCCTATTAGACAAGAAGTATGGTCTGTCTTGCATACAGACCCCTTAGGGACCTGGTGGCCATCTCTCCACCTAGATATTTGTCAGCTGAGTATACGTCTTTCCAATTGGGATATCTCTGATGAAGAGGATCCCATTAAAATTTCATTAAATTTCTTCCGTACCATAGATAATGGAAACAAACATTATGGATGTAGGGACATGCAAGTCTGATGCAGGTTGGCTAGCCTAGATTACTATGTTTGCCCGGTGGACTATCAAATCCACAAACAACCACGGCTGTGTGGGGGAAAAGCCGTCTTCTTCCGTAAGTCATGGGGATGTGAGCATACAGGGGCTGCCTGGTGGAACCCAAACTCCTCATCAAATTCAGTTCACAGCATTGGCCATATTACCAATTAGACAACCAAAACCGATGGCCCGCAGAGGGGTGTCTAGATCCTCAAATTCTGTGTGACTTTTTCAACTTCGGCAAGTGCTCAAAAGGATGGAAGAAAATTCCCCTATGTGTATGCCTTTTCCCTCCTTTGCTCACATCATGAACTATGTTTCTCCAATAGATCCTTCTGCTCCAGACTCTCTGCTGTCACTCTCAAATCAACAACCTGATTTCTCCCCTCCAATTACTAGATCAAAAACCCAAACCTCCGCTGGTTCTCAGACCATTGCCCCCTTGCTGAGGTAGCAGGTACTGAGGTACCCTTCCACCCACTCACTCCTCTCTTCTCCTGTCAGTGCCCACACCGGGTCCCACCAGGTCCTCTTACCAGCTAACCCAAAGCTCAAACCAGCTGAGGAGTGCCCTCAGACGCCTATCCAAGTTGTAATGAAAATGGCCTTTAAAGTTGCTTTGTCATCACTAAAAACAGGTTACTAAGAATTTAATGTCCCTCACAGGCTTTTTGGGATACTCACTCCTGTCTTCCCATCTGCTCTACCTGTTCTACTGCTCACGTTTTGTTGCCAGGAAAATTCCAAACCCTTTTCCCATTATTCTTTTATATCTCTTTTTCCTCATTCTCAGAACCACAGAACTGCTCTCACCCCCCGCCTTCCCCGTCTTCCCCTCTGTACCAGGCCCACAGAAAAATCTGAAATGGCCTTCTCCAGAAGTCTTCATCGTGGCTGACTTTAGGACTTTCAGCAACAAAGTCCCTATAAAAGAGTTCAGTGTACATAAACTTCCTCTTTTCGTGTTGCTCTGTTATACTTGGCCACTGGCTGGAATAATCAGCACTTCTAAGCTAGACACCCCCTTACTAGTTTTTCACAAAATATGTGAACAAGGCCTCTGGCCTTGAGCTCAGGCTTCCAGAGATGGCTATATTTCCAAGATAAAGAAGTTACCAACTGGGCTCCATGGTAACAGCTGGCAGGGAGAAAATAAAAGAGAAGAAAAAAGCTCTCCCCCTCCCAGATGTCCTTAAAAAGTTATCTTTCCCAGAGAAGAGGAAAATAAAAACAGAACCAAAAACTGCTTTTTGTGAACTTCTGCAGACTGTAAATTTCTGAGTCTTTTCTCTACATGTTGGGTACAAAATTCTGAAACTACCTAAACTTGGGATTCAGGGGATTAATTGATTACAATAGAAGCAATGCCCTCTATATCCAGTTGCAACCAAATAGGACTGTTTCCCTGTCTTCAGTGCTATCTTAGGTGCCTTGCCTTGTCCATACCTACAACAGTATAATTCTATATACTTAAACATTGTTTATTCATAGAATTATCAACAGATGTGATTAATTATGTAATGGTGCAGATGTTTCCCCGAGTGCTCTATCATGAGGCAGGATCATTTAAATTTCAAATAGGGGGGCATACAACCTGGTTCTGCTGGCAACCTGTATCTTGCACTTTAGCCATCCTATGAGGAATAGTAGTTGCTGCAGAGGTGGGCACAGGTACCACTGCCCTAATCCATGGGACACAACAAATGACCCAATTAGAAGCAGCAATACACCAAAACTTAAAGATATTAAAAAACCACCATCACAGCTTTACAAGAATCTTTAACCTCTCTCTCTGAAGTTGTTTTACAGAACAGGCGAGGGTTCGACCTCCTCTTCATGAGAGAAGGGGCCTTTGTCCTGCATTGAGGGAAGAATGTTGTTATTATGCCTACCATACTGGAGTTGTAAAAGAATCTATGATTAAATTAAGAAGAAGCATTGAAGAGCATCAACAAGAGAGAGAGGCCCAAAAAGGGTGGTTTGAGTCTTGGTTCACAGAGTCCCCCTGGTTAACTACGCTTTTATCAGCCCTGGCCGGTCCCTTAATAATCCTCACATTATTGCTAACTGTAGGACCCTGTTTGCTCAACCGTGTAATTTCCTTTCTCCAAGCTCAAATTGGACAAGTTAAACTTATGGTAATCAGAAATCAATATACCACACTAGCAGACATAAAATGTGACCTCCCCAATGATCACTATTATGATTTAATGTAACCAAAAGAAAGTGGGGAATGAAAGGTAAATAAAATAGGTAATTGTCACTTCCAGTTTTACGGTATGCTTAACAAAACACTGTTGATATCTTGAGAACTGTTTGCTAATCTTGTTCCCTGAATGTGCTGTACCAACTGCAAAACTGCAGAATGTACTCCCTCACCCATTTGCACGCAAACTACCCACTCGCCCTGACCCATCAATAATCTTCCCTCCCTGCCCTCTCCAAGGAAAGTATATAAGCTCTGCTTAAGCTGTTCTCAGGGCTCTCTCCTCTATTCAAGGGAGCTCTGAGCCCCAGCATGCTGGACCCCCATAAACTTTTGTCTGTTGCATTAGACAGTCCCTGGTAGTCTCTTCCTCCGATGCTCGCCTGACATTTACATTGGTAAAATAATAAGTGTGACCATTGCTTCTGTGTCCAAATGTACAAATTAATATTGGGGGTACAAATAGGTGTACCCTGTGATATGAATATAGAGATAATGCATGAATAGGCAATACTGTGAATAAATAATAAAATGGGTTCCAAATTTAATAATGGATTCAATTGATATCTGAAAATATACAGGAAATCTTATATTGATACACATACATTCATTCCAACCAGTTATACATCTAAACGTTATATTAGGATTATGGTTTGTCATGAAAAGTGTGTGAGTTTTGCTTCAAAACTGATTATGAAAGTTGAAAATAATGTGTTTGGAAAGAAGTCTCATGAAAAGACCAGACAAGAAACCTGGAGGAATCCATGTGTTCTGAAGCAGGAAGTTATTGAAAGTGAAACAAATGCCTATAAGTTTGCTAATTTGTGGATGAAATATATATCCTATGATGTGCATAAATTGAAGAAATAATAATGTACCAGTGTTGAATAAAAATGAACGTCCAAATACACATCATGTCCCATAGTAATCTACTTGCATTGATGTTAAACTGGGTCAGTTACTGTACAAATATTAGTATTTGTATGCAACATTAACTGAAGTTAGTTTTCAGTACTGGAAACAAATATGTATTTCATGTGGATGAATATTTCTGAGAATAATCTTGTGAATACTTGATTATAAATCCATATACATGAACATGAATGAATTTAGGGAGTGTATATAAGACACATATATTTCATATTTTGAAAAATCTGGAGAATATATATATATATATATATATATATATATATATATATATATATATATATATATATACAAAAAAACACACACAGAGACATTAAATTACCAATATATATGCCAATCGAAATTTATCATGAAATATATATCATCAACAGATGCAAAAATATTTCTTTTACTGAACATGGATTTATGTTTAATGTTGTTCAACTAGGAAGCTCACCCATAGGTTGAATTTTAAGATCCAACAGGGTTTAGGAGGAGTGATTTCTTCTCATAATTTGTATCTGCCAAGTCAGCCACCTCACAAGAATGTACATGTGATACCAGGTAGGATTCGATATGTGCATATAAAATTACATGTTCTGAATAGGCTACAGAGAAAGGGAGACAGGAATTTATATATTTATTAACTTTAAAAACACAAGGAGAACTATTTCAATTAAAAATTAACTAGATTTATAACACCTACCCTTCATAATGCAAATGGCAAGTCCAACTATACACCATGCCTTTTTTGAACTGCTTGTATTTCTATTCTGTTTGGGTTAGTTTTCTCCATCATATTAGGATTAGCAGTCAGAGTCTAGTAGTTTATGAGTTACTGTCAGGGATTAAGTATTTTGAATGGAAAATTGGAAAATGAATCTAATGTGTATGCATATATGTGCTACACAAAAATCTTTCCACTCTCATCCACAACAATGCCTTGACATTAACTTCGTCCCAAGTAAGACACAATTAGAGGAGAAAAGTTAGAAAATCTGTGAATGCATATGTGGAATGGAATATACTCAGGAGTTCACAACCTTGGAAGTGGTAGAGCAGTTTCCAAAAGTAAGGCACATGGTAAACACTCCACAAACATGGAGCTCTGCTGGCCTAAAGACTTCTTGATAAACTGCCTCTGAGGTTGGGCACTTGAAATATATGTTGTTGTCAGTAGCTTTAGCTTACTTTCTAGTGAGACCATCAAAGCTGGGTCTGCATCTATGTGACCTGGAGGACATTGTTTCTAATTTTCCAATGAACATGAGGCAGCAGTGCGAATACTCTCTTTGTAGTTAAACTATGGCCACTGGGAGCTAAGTGACTCACCGTGTGAACTGTGAAGCCATTTGGTCCTCCTCCACTTTTCGTGGTGGTTCTTGCTGCTGCACTGGGACTTTGGTATTTTCTTCATGAAATACAAGGAGATCAACTGGGACACAGTGCTGGAGGGAGTTCTGTCACGTGTGGAGGTCATGGTCTGCATGTGAATGCACCAACCAGGATTCTATCCCACATGGATTGCCCCTTTGTCCATAGCAACCTGATTCTGAACATTGCCTTGAAATCTCCCTATACAAAAAGATGCCTTTACATGGAAGGTTCTGCTGGCTGTACCATGTCATTCACAAGCCATTTGGAAGCCAGTGGCAGATCCACATGGCCCCACCACACATTTTATCACACACCTTCACACCACTGCTCTAGGCCCACTAATTTGCAGGCTCCAACTTACTGGCATCTCTGTTCTACACAATTTTCAAGAAACCTAGTCAGTCAAGGCACTGTCTGATACACTCATGATTAGCAATAGGACATCCAAAGATTCTCCAGTGCCACCTGGTCATGGGAATTCCAAAAATTTCATGGTGTTTATCTAGCCATTTTTTTGAGGATGAAGTTGGAGGAACTGTGGTTTTCAAAAACCATTAAATGTTGAGGAAGCTCATTTCAATGAAACTCTGGAGAACTCTCATAGGCAAGGCTTCCCAAAGAGTTGTCAAAAGGTCACATGAAGCCAGTCCAATTGAAGTCTACAATGTGAGGTACATGTGTGTTTTGACTCTCAGCTATGGCTGCCAAGACTTTAAGAAGAAAATCATGGATTATCTTGGCTGAGATTCCCAGTGCTCTGTGGCCTTGATCTAAGTTTATAAGGGCTACTCTCATGCGTGGGCTCCTAAAATCCCAACAAAGCTCATGGCAATACTTCTCTGAGGTCAGTTTCAGAATTCAGTCTCTATAGGGATTCACACTAGAGTTCAAGCCCAGGTGGACCCAGTGATTTCTTCCAATCGCCACACAAATGACCAAAATTTAAACGAAAACACTCCCATATGGCCCTCATCTTTTCCACATAGACACTCATCATAACCTCTAGCTGGAGGTTTCTATGAGGGGCGCTGGACAAGACAGTGTCCAAAATAAGCTCCCTTGCCCGTCATTTGCCTAAAGTCAGGGTGGCCTGGAAACCCTTCCTCTGAACCAGGAGTGATCAAATAGGCCTACCATTATTACTGTTCCACTTCTCCAATTTGAGGCCTACTGACTGTGGGGTTTAGATTCTTCATGTGGATTGGGGTCATGAGAAAACCCAAGCACCAATGGGCTAGACTCTGAAGGGCTTTGAAAAACTCATTTGACCCAAAGGATTCCTATTCTCACCTTATGGAGGTCAGGAAACTTACAGAGGAAGGCGAGAGACTTCATCCATAATGAGTACTCTATTGGCCATTTTGGTTTTGGATGCACACATGGCATCTTTCTTTAGATCCATCAGGTGCTGAGAATCTAAGCCACAGCCTCACACAGGGCCAACAGGCTGATTCAGACACATCCCTTTCGAAATCAATTACTCAAAAAGGGACAGGTGATGCCCATTCATTTACATTAGAGAACTGTTTTATTCAGGCTTCACAACGGGGTGGCCTTAGGCAAAGACCTTCCTGACATTCAGTGCTATAGAACAATAGGTAAGCAAAAGTCCCAAAGCAGGGTTTCTCCACTGAGACTTTCCTGGTAACATTGATATCTGAGTTTTCTGAGATTCTCGCCATTCCCTTCAGCTATCCAGTACATGGCCAAGTCACAGAGCTTGGAGGTGGTACCTATCTTGGTCACAAAATCATGAGCCTATTCTGGAGAGTGGCCAGAATTCAGGAAGAAAACAGGAACTTAGGAAGATTTCAGGTCTTGCCCACAAATAAGGCAACCCTCTGTCCTTTTATAAATTGGGCAGCGTGAATGTTGGGAAGCTTTCTCCTAGACAGGACACATCCATTGATGCATTTTCTTTTGTAATGTCTACACCCACGGACACAGTGGGATACACAGACATAGAAACACTTGCCTTGTCAAATGACTTAATAGAAACAGTCCACTCCAAACCAAACAAACCAACTTTCCTACCTATTCTCAGAACATGAGACAAAACCACAAACCCACACTCATTCCCACAAATGCACCTCCTTCCCCCAAGAAGGTCTGTTACTAACCGGAGTGTCCTCTGCCTGGTGAGCCATTCTTTGTTCACCCGAAATGGCCTGTCTGTTCTCAAATCTGGACTCCTTGGCCCACTCTGTGAAGTTGTCAGGAGCCAGCTTTGAGCCGCCACTACCTGCATTTTCACTGAAGACACCTCTTCAGATTTTTTCTGGCATTTGACCATCTTCACATCTGTAAGTACCAAGAAAGACTGACTCTTTCCATGATAAATCCAAAAAAGTGAGATCTCTGTGACTGTTACTGGGCCTGACCCTGGGTGCCTGGTTTCCGGGATCCCAAGTTCAGAGAGTTCCATCACAAAGAAGTGAGGTAGGTCACTTCCTTCATGAACTGAATGAGCTCACAGCCTTGGAAAACACTTTGTCCTAACAGTTTCTTCCTAAGGTCCCATGAGATGGAGGCTGCCCCTACTTCCTGTGACACTTTCACAAGTTAGAATGGTATATCAACAATAGGTACTGGGAGAGAGATCTCCACACAGGGTTGGTTTGGTCCATTTTGTCTACATTAAAATGTGAGAGGCTTATTCAGACACATCTCTTCATCCTGACCAGGTTGTTTGCCATGGAAAATGACTTTTGCTCTCTCAGGTCCTTCATAGCATTCTATATCTTCTTCAGGGATAATTTCTGCATGGATCTTTGAGATTCTCAGCAGGTGGAAGATCCCCTATATTCCTGGATTGTAAGACCAACTCTATCCCTGCACTGCTGTAAAGTTAGATTGAGGGAACAGTGTATGGTTAATGTTAATATCATGTTCTATTTGCGTTAGGAATCATTCTGCTGGATGAATAACGGTATTGGGAACCTGAGATATTTACAAGAATATATAGGTGAAATATAAGTATGGAAACAGAAATCTAGGGAAGACTTGAAGCCAAGTAGGACTTTGGGCCCTTGAGTAGCATACTTTGCTTTGAATTATATTCTGCACTGATGTCTCAGATAAATTGATATACAAAGAAATAGGATCGTATACACTAGATGATTGAATAACATAAAGAATATCCAATAAAAAAGGGATAGTCTGTAGGATTAGCAAGATAGTCAGTAGGTTTAGAAAGAAGAATGAGTATAGGATTTGTACCAAAAGTTCTTTACAAATAAGGTTTCGGGTAGAGAGTGAATGTAAATGTCAGCACATGTAAAGAGTCAGTCACAATGACGAATTGGGGAAAATATGTAGGAAAGCAGATATAAATAGAGACATTAGGAAGTCAGTAAAAGTATGAAGTGTGTAATTTGTTTAGACATTTTCAACGGTTTGAGTCTGAATATATAACCTTAGGCAGAAACTAATATGTTGTCACAAATTGGATTGACTTTTGAGAGCATTAGGTAACCAGGACATGGATGTTTTTATTAATCCATGCTCACTTTTTATTTAGGCTTTGGTAAAATCATAAGTGTGACCTTTGCATTTTGTGTCCAGAATATTATTGTGATAAAATGTATATGTAGATCAGGTGACTTGAGTATTTCTTCCACCATTTCTGTAGCAATATTTTGTAGATGTATAAATTACTATTGAGGGTACAAATAGGTGTACCCTGTGTCTATGAATATGCAGATAATGCATGAATAAACCATACTGTGTGTAAATAATATAACTTGCTCTACTTTAAATAATGGATTGAATTGATATCTGAAAATATAAAAGAAATCTCATATTGATATACAATCATTCACTGCAACCAGTTATACATCTAATGGTAATATTATGGTTGTGGTTTATCCTGAAAGGTGTGTGAGTTTTGTTTCAAAAGTGATTATGGAAATCAACAATAATGTGTTTGGAAAGAAGTCTCATGAAAAGAATAGTCAAGAAACCTGTAAGAATACATGTGTCCTCAAGAAGGAAGTGATTGAACATTATATATCATACTATATATAATGTGCATAAACTGCAGAAATAGTAATGTACCAATGTTGAATAAAAATGAACATCAAAATACACATCATGTCCCATAGGAATCTAATTGCATTGATGTTAATCTGGGTCAGTTACTGTAGAAATATTAGGATTTTTATCCACCATTCACTGAAGTTACTTTTCAGTACTAGGAAAAAAGTATGTATTTAAGTTGGATGAATATTTCTGAGAATAATCTTGTGAAAATTTGATTATAAATCCACATAAATCACAAAACATTATAAACACAAAAGTCACATGGACATTAAAATCTAGCAATATATATGCCAATTTAAATCCATCTTGAAATATATATCATCCACTGATCCAAAACTATTTATTTAATGAACTTGTATTTATGTATAATGTTGTTCAGCTAGGAAGCTCCCCCATAGATTGAATTTTCTGTTCCAAATCAGTGTTTAGGAGGAGTGATCTCCTAAATGTGTATGCAAATATGTGCTACACAAAAATCTTCCCACTCTCATCCAGAACAATGCCTTGATATTACCTTCACCCCAAGTAAGACACAGTTGGAGGACATGAGTTATAAAATCTGTGAATACATATCTAGAATGTAAAATGTTCAGGAGTTCACAACCTTGCAGGTTGTAGAGGAGTTTCCAAAAGTAAAGGACAGGCTTGATAGACCCAACCTGATCTTTTATTAGAATTGGGAGCCATCTTGCCAGAAAGCCATGAAAAGATAATTTGGGCTTTACTATAAATTACTGCAAATTCTGAACCTGCTTGGAATGCCTGTCCGTGCCTTGAACTCATCCATGCCTGGCTCTCTGACCAGATAACAGTGCTCTCTGAAACATTAGTGACACCTAATAAATATTGGCCTTCCCAGGCCAGACAACGACCCTCTCTGAGTCTCTAATGGTCCTCATAATTTCTGATGTTGGGGCCAGCAAAAAAAATGTAAACTACCATCAGTGTGATGCTTTCAAAGTTCTGTTATCTGTAACCCCCTTTTTGTGTAACTTTCTGGGCTATATAGCTGGGCTGTAGTAAAGGTGGTGTTGCTGTCTTGTTCCCGCCATTTTTGGAGGGAGAGGCAGCCTGGCCAGTTTTAATAATAAGCCTGCCTTAATTTGATTTTAATTGGAGTCACTGGTCTTTTCTTGCATCCTATTCCAACATTTTGGAGTTCCCCAGTGAGATGACCCTGCCCGACCAGATCACAAGACCAGACTGCTGAAAATTCTGAAGCTGGCCTTCCCTCCAGGGCTACGGGCTGGGGAGCCACTCTAGGGGGTGCACAACTTGAGATGTTCCAAGGCCTTGGAGTGAGCCGTCGGTCTGGGGAGCACTGCAGTGAACCACCGCACTGAAACTATTAGCAAGTACCTGGTGGAGGAGGCCTCCATAGGTAAGTGGCACCTTGATAACATCTTATATCTGGTTAAGGGAGATCTCTTCTAATGACAGAGAGGTGGCCTGGGGAGGCTCACATTCACTCCTGTCCAGGATAGTAATGAGAATTGTTCTGTCCTCTGTTCCGTTCTGTAGGGAATTCCTCTGGAAGGTTAGAGAGGTGCCGAGGGACACGCATGCGCTCCTACCCCAGAGCTTTAGCGAGACGTTGAATTGCTCATCTGTTTTTCTGTTTTGGCACCGGGATTCTGTTTTTTTTTTTTTTTTTTTTTTTTTTGTGTGTGTGTGTGTGTGTGTGTTTTGTTCTGTGTTCTATATGTTTTTTTGTTTTGTGCATTTTGTTTTGTGATTTCTGTGATAAAATCTTAAGGATATTGAACGTGAAAATGGGTAACAAAGCAAGTAAGCCTGACACCCCTTTGGACTGTGTTTTAAGGAACTGTGATGAACTTTACCACCATTTGTTAAGCAGAATGAGAGAAGCCCCTAGCTGGCTGCCTGGAGCACACCCAGTGCAGATGGCAATGCCTGCTGGGGAATGAAGAACTGAGTATCTCCCAGCATCTGCCAAAGCCCTGTTTATTCAGGGAATTCCCTCCTTCGTTCCCTGCACTGTAAGGATAATGCCGCCTCTGTCTTCTTAAAAAAAGAGAAAAACAAAAAGGGGACACTAAATGCAGTAAAGTCACCATGGAGACACTTTATTTTACATTTCAGGTTGCTCCTCTGTGAAAACATTTGGTCCCCTTGTGGGGACATCTGTGGTGCCACTGGGGAAGGAGATTTTTCTCTTATTTGCTCTGTTTTAAAGGGTTCTGTCTGTCAGCCATTGTCTGGAGTTCATTTCTGCCTGTCTTGTGCCTTTTTTCTGGCCCTTTAAGACATGTGCAATAATGTGTTAATATTATAAATTGTTTCTTGGAAATGATCTTAGCTGAATTTGTGTCTAAATGATGATGTTTCATTGTACCAATCTGGTATCTGAATGGGTTTTTGAAGCATTTCACAATCTTGCAGTTAAAAGTCGGGTTTAGGTAATTGTTTAGTTTATGGTTTCAGATAATTCATGCCAGAGAACATAAATACTTAGGATGGAAAACTAAAGAACTCTACTTCCAAGTTGGCAAGTAACTTCCCAATCATTCAGACTTTTTTTCACCAATTTTAAATTAGGTAGCCTGGGAAAATGTCACTGTGTGTACCAGTGCATTAATTTGGACAAGGATACTAAATCATGGTATGATATCTGTTGACAAAACAACTTGTGAAGATATAAAATTTTGTGAATTGTATCTTAAACTTGTATCATAATTTTCAACATCCTAACCTGAAAATAATGGTTAAAATACCTTAGGCCTAAGGTTTCTGCTCAGAATAGCCATTTTTTCCTGCTTCTTCCAGACCTCAGCCAGGGATTATTTTGAAATGCAAATGAAAGAAGCCTGTAAGCTTAGTAAGAGACTTATTTGAGGCCTAAGGAAAAAAAAAGTAAAATGTATGGTATTTACTTATTACTGGCCAGTCATTTTTTCTAGGACTCATATTTTTTTCCTTAGATTCTTTATTTATTTTTTGAGCTCATGATTTTGCTCCTACAGACCTAGGTTAATGTTTTTCTGATCAGTAATATCTTTGACCAACTGTGGAATTTTTAAATCATTGCAGTGGAGATTTCACCTGTGAAAAGCTACAAGGCCTTCACTTTTATTATGTGTGCACAATTTGTTATGTGTTGTATGTCTATATATGTATACATATGTCCGTATATCATATATATGATACACAAATTAACATATATAAGGAGCACTCATATTACAAAGCACTCATAAAAACAATTTTAAAAAGTGGATCCAAAGATCTTTAATTCACGTGATTTAAATGTTTCAATTTAAATTGGGTAAACTGATAAATATAAATTTCTTTAAATTTAAGCTTACAAGTTTTTCTAGGTGTTCAAAAATCTAATAAAGTATTAATGTCTACAAAAGGTCTAATATGCCTATGTTCCAGGACTTTTCTTTCAATCAAAAAAATGGCTTACACTGTTCAAAACATTTGTCTAATATTTTGATAAATAAGTAAAGTAAATTTGATATGGGATTACTCATTCATGAGTACTTTTGTTTGATATCTGATTGATATACTAAGGTCTGTATAAGTTTGTACTAAAGTCTGTATAAGATTGTAAAAATCAGTCATGTGTTAAAGAGACAAAAATTTCTTAAACATAAGTTTACCCATAACATTTAGTTTATTAAGATTTTAATTTTCTAGAGCAGGCAACCATAAAAATTAAACAACTGTTTAATTAAGAACTGTTATTTTAGAGCACTGTACTGCCATTTCTTTAAAAGCTAAACTTGGTTAATGTAGAAACATCAATGTAATTGTGATGCTATTAATGTGCTCATATCTTCCAGTTATAAAACTCTATAAGGTAGAAACTTTAAAAGAGCATTATATCAAGCAGGTGTTCTGAAGTTGTATGGTAAATAAAATATATATTGGGGATTTATTTACCTGTTATCAATAATATATGTAAAGTTTTATGTTACTTTTTACATTGTGGAACAATTTAAATGTATTTTTAAGTTAATGAGACCCTAATCTATGTAAAGGTTAAAATCTTTCAGCCGTACTTTAATTCATGTTTTAAATGTGATATCATATGGTGTGAGCTAATGTTCATGTGACCTCAAAAAATTTATGTAAACTTTGTAAAATGATATTTAAAAAACAAAGATCAGCTTTAGAACTAAAGCATTTAAGGTTTATAAGGAGCCCTGCTTACCTGAGATAAGACTCTGTGTCCCATCTTACTACATGTGAGAATGACTACGAAAGCAGTAGGTCAGATTTTATTTCATTTAAAGTTATGTTCAAATTTTTTTTCTGTCAAGATTACTAGGATCTCAAAAAGATGATATAATATATAACTCACCCAAAAAATTCAGGGTAGCTATTACATGAACTAAGTATTTTTACTCTTGTTAAAAAAATTTTATTTTTTAATTTCCTTATAAGTGATCTAAAGATTTCCTGTTGGTGTTTTACAGAAGTGTTGCTTTAAGAACACAACATGGGTTAATTTAAGATAATAAGTCATCAACTACAAGACAGACAGAATAATAAGATCCCAATTAATAATATATAAATAATTATAAACTTATAGACATTAAAGCACAGTACTCTTAATATATGGCTGTTAAAATTCATTTGCTGGTTGTTTCAGATTAGGATTGAAAATTAAAGTTAAATAAAAAGGTCCAAAAAAAACGATATTTGACTCTTGCCCTCTGAGTCAGTCTGAATCCAGGGAACAAGGGATTTCTCTATGAGCTTTGCAACTCTGGGCCACATAACCTCCCGATCAGAGAGATTAATGAGACCACTAAAGAACAGAAAGCCAATCAGTGCATTTGCTACAAAGAGGTGAGTCATCAGGAAAGGGAGACATCCCTGATGCTTCTGAGGGAAGCCACATGGTCAAGCAAGACCTGGACCCACATAGCTCAAATTGCACTAGCAGAACTGAGAAGCTGCTCTCAAGTATCCCAAAAAATGACTCCCATAAAAGCTCAGCTGACTGCTAACAATAGATAGAAACAAAAGTCAGTTTGACTGCTTCATCTTAAACACTTAGCAAAGACAGTTAAAACCAAAATACAGCCAATCCTGGGCATTTTAAATAATAATAATAATAATAATAATAATAATAATAATAATAATAATAATATTTTAAGGTATACACTTTATGTTAGCCTCCCAAAATAAGTAAAACTGTTGGCTACAAAGAAGGATTCTTAGAGAGGAATGCCTGATAACTATAAAAATAGACTATCAAGAGGAGCTTCCAGAGGCAGAAGTTTTTAGTTTAAGGCCTACAGATATTCCTAACCTACACAGGTAGGCTTGGTGTTTGCTAGTACAATTATCCAGCCCTGAGTAACAGAATTAAATGTTTCTCTATTAAACACAGAGGTCATACTAGTGAAAGGATTCTGCAAAATCAGATGACATTAAATTATTAAACTGTATATTATGGGGAGGGACAACTGTATCACTAAAAGTTAAATATTAAGTTCACAGTCCTGATAATTGGGGATATTAAAGACTGGTGAGGGTACTTCATACAGTGACATGATCCAGCTACTGCAACATTTATTCAATACTCATGTTTTTTGTTTCTCTCATAGAAGAACCCATCCCCAGATGACTTTACAACCTGTTCTTCCTCAACAAGACTTCAAAAAGAACTGACTTCAAAAAGGCAACTCATGTCCCCCACGCCATGCACACTCATGTCACCCTTTCTCAGCTGAGAAAAAGCCAAAATGAGAGATGACTCTCTACTTACACCAATGGAGCCAAAAATAAATAGACTATCAATATAAGTAATTAATTAAGTCAGGTAATATCAGGGAGACTGGTTTTCGGTGAGTTCTAAAAATTTGGTGACTGTTAACTGAGGGATTAAAATTTCCTCAGTGCTTTTCCACTAACCTATCAAGGATTACAAAGGGACACATAAGAAAAGGGGGGAATGATACACCCAACCTTACCTTTTATTAAAATTGGGAGCCATATTGCAACAAAGCCATGAAAAATCATTTTGGCTTTACTGTAAATTACTGCAAATTCTGAACCTGCTTGGAATGACTGCCCGTGCCTTGAACTCACCCGTGCATGGCTCTCTGACCAGATAGCAGCCCTCTCTGAAACTTTGTCACACCTCATAAATATTGGCCTTTTGTGGCCAGACAATGACCCTCTCTGAGGCTCTAATGGTCCTCATAAATTTTGATGTTGGGGCTAGCAAAAAAAAAAAAAAAATGTAAACTCCCATTAGTGTGATGCTTGTCAGAGTTCTATTATCTGTTACCCCATTTTTGTGTAACTTTCTGGGCTACAAACCTGGGCTGTAGTAAAGGTGGGGTTGCTCTCTTGTTCTCGCAATTTTGGGAGGGAGTGGCAGCCCAGCCAGTGGAAATAATAAGCTTACTTTAATTTGATTTTAATTGGAGTCAGTGTTCTTTTCTTACATCCTGGTCTAAGAGGTAAACACTCCACAAACATAGAGCTCTGCTGGCCTAAAGACTTCTTGAGAAACTGCCTCTGAGGTTGGATACTTTAAATATATTTTGTTGTCAGAAGGTTTAGCTTCTTTTCTAGTGAGACCATCAAAGCTGGGTCTGCATCTATGTGAATGGAGAGCATGGTTTCTTATTTTCCAATGAACATGAGGCAGCAGTGCTGAATTATCTCTTGGTAGGTAAACTGTGGCCATTGGGGGCTAAGTGTCTCCCTGTGTGGACTGTGAAGCCATTTGATCATCCTCCATTTTTGTGGTGTTTCTTGGTGCTGCACTGAGAGTTTGGTATTTGCTTCACGAAATACAAGGAGTTCAACTGCGACACAGTGCTGGAGGGAGTTCTGTCACGTGTGGTGGGTCAGAAACTGCAGGAGAATGCACCAACCAGGCTTCTATTTCACATAGCTTTTTCCTTGACCATACCCACCTGATTCTGAACATTGCCTTGAAACCTCTCCATATAATAAGATGCCTTAACATGTAAGGTTCTGCTGGATGCACCATGGCAGCCAAAAGGCATTTGGAAGTCAATTGGAAATCCACACGGCCCCACCTCAGATATTTTATCACACACCTGCACACCACTGCTCTGGGCCCACTATTCAGCAGTGCAAATTACTGGAATCTCTGTTCTTCACCATTTTCATGAAACCCAGTCAATCAAGGCACTGTCTGGTACACTCATGATCAGCAACAGGAGATCCAAAGGTTCTCCAGTGCCACCTGGTCATGGGAGTTTTAAAAATTTCAGGGTGTTTATCTAGCCACTTTTCAAGGATGAAGTTGGAGAAACTGTGGGTTTCAATTCATTCAGGAACCATTTAATGTTGAGGAACCTCATTTCAATGAATGCTCTGGAGAACTCTCAAAGGCAAGGCTTCCCAAAGAGTAGCCAAACGGTCACATGAAGCCCAGCCCATTGAGGTCTACAATGTGAGGTCCATGTGTGTTTTGACTCTCAACTATGCCTGTCAAGTCTTTCAGAATAAAATCATGTGATATCCTGGCTGAGATTCCCAGTGATCAGTCGAAAGCCACCCTTGGCCTAGATTTCAGTTTCCAAGGGCGAC
The DNA here is from genome assembly GCF_048772815.1 of Callospermophilus lateralis. Lineage (NCBI taxonomy): Eukaryota > Metazoa > Chordata > Mammalia > Rodentia > Sciuridae > Callospermophilus > Callospermophilus lateralis. The sequence goes on from NW_027517250.1 coordinate 68,228, forward strand.
TCTCATGCGTGGCATTCTAAAATCGCAACACAATTCATGACAATACTTCTCTGAGGTCAGTTTCAGAACTCAGTCTCTAAGGGGAATCATACCAAAGTTCCAGCCCTGGTGGATCCAGTCATTTCTTCCAACTGCTACACAAATGAACACAATTAAAACCAAAACACTCCCACATGGTCCTCACCTTCTTCCATATAGACACTCATTATAACCTCTAGCTGGAGGTTTCCATGAGGGGTGCAGCACAAGACGGTATCCAAAACAAGCTCCCTTGTCCCTTATTTGCTTAAAGTCAGCTAGGCCTGGACACCATTCCTGTGAACCAGGAGTGATAAAATAAGCCTGGGCTTAATACTGCTCTGCTTCTCCAATTTGAGGCCTACTGACTGTCAGGTATAGATTCTTTATGTGATTTGGAATAATGAAAAAACCCAAGCTCATATGGGCTAGCCTCTCCAGGGCTTTGAAGAACTCATTTGACTCAAAGGATCCATATTCTCCCTTGATGGAGATCAGAAACCTATCAGAGTAAGACAAGATACTCCATACACAGTGACTGATCTTTTTGCCATTTTGGTTTTGAAAGCACACATGGAATCTTTCTTTAGTTCCAACAGGTGCTGAGAATCTAAGCCACTGCCTCACACAGGGCCAAGTGGCTGATCCAGACACATCCCTTTCCAAAGCAATTAAGCAAAGATACACAGGTGATGACCATTCATTTCCATTTGAAAACTGTTTTCTTAAGGCTTCACAAATTGGTGGACTGAGGCAAAGACCTTCCTGACACTCAGAGCAACAGAAAAATAGGTAAGCAAAAGGCCCAAAGCAGGGTTTCTCTACTGAGACTTTCTTTGTCACACTGTTATCTGAGTTTTCTGAGATGCTTGCTATTCCCTTCAGCTATCCAGTACATGGACATGTCACAGAGCTTGGAGGTGGTACATATCTTGGACAGAAAACCATGAGCCTACTCTGGAGAGTGGCCAGAATTCAGGAAGAAAACAGGAACTTCAGAAGATAGTGGGTGTTGCCCGTCCCTAAAGCAACCTGCAGTCCACTCATAAATTGGACAGGATGAATGTTGGCAAACTTTCTACTAGACAGGACACATCCATTGATGCATTATCTTTTATAATGTCTACAACCACGGACACAGTGGGATACACAGGCATACCAACAATCGCCTTGTCAAATGACTTACTATAAACAGTCCACTCCAAAACAAACAAACCGCCTTTCTTACCTATTCTCAGAACATGAGACTAAACCACAAAATCACAACCACACCCACAACGACACCTCCTTTATTCAAGTAGGTCTGTGACTAATTGGAATGTACTCTGACTGATGGGCCATACTATGTTTCCTTGAAATGGCCTGTCCTTCTCAGATCGGGTCTCCTTGGCCAACACTGTGAAGTTTTCAGGAGCCAGTGGTGAGCCACTACCTGCTTTCTAAGGAAATTCCCCTTTTCAGAACTCTCCTGGCATTTGGCAATCCTCACATCAGTAGGTACCAAGGAAGACTTACTCTGTCCTTGGTTATTCCAAACAACTGAGCCCACTGGGAAAGAAACTGGGACTGACTCTGGGTGCCTGGCTTCCTGGATCCCAAGTTCAGAGAGATCCGTCATCAAGGAAGAGAGGTAGGTCACTTCATTCAGGAACTGAATGAGGTTACTGCCGTGGCAACCACTTTGTCCTAACAATTGCTTTCAAGGGTCCCATGAGATGGAGGCTGCCCCTACTTCCTGTGACACTTTCACAAGTTAGATTGGTATATCAACCATTGGCACCTGGGAACAGCTCTCCACACAGGCCTGGTTTGGTCCATCTTCTCTACATTAAGAAGAGAGAAGCTGATTCAGACACAACCCTTCATCCTGACCAGGTTGTTTGCCATGGAGGATGACTTTTGGTCTCTTAGGTCCTCCATAGCTGCTTACAACTTCTCCAGGAATCATTTCTGCATGGACCTTTGAGTTTCTCAGCATGTGGAAGATCCCCTATATTCCTGTATTGTAAGACCAACTCTATCCCTGCTCTTCTGTAAAGTTAAGTTGACTGAACAGTGTATGGTTAGGTTAACTAACAGGTTCGATTTGGATTAGGAATCTTTCTGCGCGATGAATAATGGTATTGGGAAACTGCGATATTTACAAGAATATATAGGTGAAATATAAGTATGAAAACAGAAATCTAGCTAAGATATGAAGCCCAAAAGGGCATTGGGCCCTTGATTGGGATACGTAGCTTTGAATTATGTTCTGCACTGATGTGTCAGGTAAATCGATATACAATGGCTTAGGTCCTTGTACCATGGATGATTAAATGTAGAAGAGAACTTCCAGTCAAAAGGGATAGTCGGTAGGATTCGGAAGATTCTCAGTAGGTTTAGAAAGAAGAGTGAGTATAGGATTTGGACCAAATGTTTTTTAGCAATAGGGTTTCCGGTAGACAGTGAATGTTAATGTCAGCACTAGTGAAGAGACTGTCACAATGATGAACTGGGGAAAATAGTTAGGAAAGCTGATATCAATAGAGACATTACGAAATCAGGCAAAGTATAAAGTGAGTGATAGGATTAGATATTTTCAACAGGGTTGAGTTTGAATATATAATCTAAGAAAGAAACAAATATGTAGTGACCAATAGGATTGACATTTGACAGCATTAGGCAACCTGGACATGGATGTTTAGTAATCCATGCTCACTTTTCATTTAGTCTTTGCTACAATCTTAAGTGTGACCTTTGCTTTTTTTGGCCAGAATATTACTGTGATAAAACGTACATGTAGATCAGGTGACATGACTCTTTCTTCCACCATTTCTGGCAGCAACATTTTCAAGACGTATAAATTAGTAATGGGGGTAAAAAGAGGTGTACCCTTGTCTGTGCATATAGAGATACTGCATGAATAGACCATACTGTGAATAAATAATATATCTGGTTCTGACTTTAAATAATGGATTGAAATTATATCTGAAAAAATACAGGAAATCTTATATTGACATACAAACATTCATTCCAACAGTTATATATCTAATGGCCACATTAAGTTTATGGTTTATCATGAAGGGTGTGTGAGTTTTGCTTCAAAAGTGATTATGGAAATCGAAAATAATGTGTTTGGAAAGAAGTCTCATGAAAAGACCAGTCAAAAAACCTGGAGGAATACATGTTTCATGAAGCAGGAAGTGATTGTGAAACAAATGCGTATAAATTTGTGAACTTGTGGATGAAGTATATATTTCCTATGATTTGTAAAAACTGAAGAAATAGTAATGTACCAGTGTTGAATGAAAATAAACGTCAGAATACACATCATGTCCCATACGAATCTACTTGATTGATGTTAATCTGGGTCAGTTACTGTACAAATATTAGGATTTGTAAGCACCATTTACTGAAGTTAGTTTTCAGAACTATGAAACAAATGTGTATTTCAGGTGGATGAATATTTCTGAGAATAATTTTGTGAAAAGTTTATTATTAATCCACATTTTTGAACATGGATGAACTTAGGGAGTGTATTTAAGAAACATATATTTCATATTTTAAAAATCAGGACAGTGTGTATATATATATATATATATATATTCATAATTATATATATGTGTATATACATATATATGTGTCTATATATATAGACACACACACACACACACAAAACACACACACAGACATTTAAATGTAGTTATATATATGCCAATCGAAGTTCATCATAAAATATATAGCATCCACAGATGCAAAAATATTTATTTTACTGAACAAGGATTTATGTATAATGTTGTTCTACTAGAAAGCTCACCCATAGTTTGAATTTTCAGTTCCAACAGCGTTAGAGGAGTGATCTCTTCTCACAAGTTGTATCTGCCAAGTCAGTCACCTCACAAAAATGAACGTGTGATACCAGGTAGAATTCTATATAAGCATATAAAAATAAATGTGCTGAATAGGCTACAGAGAAAGGGAGAGGAATTTACATATTTGTTAACTTTAACAACACATGGAAAACTATTTCAATTAAAAATTGACTAGATTTATAACACCTACCCTTTATCATGCAAATGGCAAGTCCAACTATACCCCATGCCTCCTCTAAACTGCTTGTATTTCTATTATGTTTGGGTTGTTTTTCTCCATCATGTTTGGATTAGTAGACAGAGTATAGTAGGGTATGGTTTATTGTCAGGGACTCAGTATATTCAATGGAATATAGGAAAATGAATCCAATGTGTATAAAATATATGCTACACAATTATCTTCCCACTCTCATCCAGAACAATGCCTTTACATTACCTTCACCCCAAGTAAGACACAATTAGAGTAGAAGAGTTTGAAAATCCGTGAATGCATATCTGGGGTGGAAACAGTACTAAGAAACAAATAAGTATTTCAGGTGGATGAATATTTCTGAGAATAATCTTGTGAAAAGTTGATTATAAATCCACAACATAAATATGAATGAATTTAGGAAGTGTGTAATAAGACACATATTTCATGTTTTGAAAAATCTTGAGAGTGTATCTATATATATATATATATATATATATATATATATATATATATATACATATTTATATACACAAACAGAGAGAGACATTAAAAATTGCAATATATATGCCAAACGAAATTCACCATGAAATGTATATCATCCACAGATCCAAATATATTCATTTTACTGAACATTGATTTATGTATAATGTTGTTCAACTAGAAAGCTCACTCACATTTGAATTAAATGTTCAAGCAGCATTTAGGAGGAGTGATCTCTTCTTCCAATTTGTATCTGCCAAATCAGCCACCTCACAAGAATGTACGTGTGGTATCAGGTAGGATTCTATATGTGCATATAAAAATACGTGTGCTGAATAGGCTACAGAGAAAGGGGGACAGGAATTCATTATTTGTTAACTTTAAAAACGCATGGAGAACTATTTCAACAAATAATTGACTAGATTTATAATTGCTACACTATACCATGCAAAAGGCAACTCCAACTATAAAACATACCTCCTCTAAACTGCCTGTATTTCTATTCTGTTTGTGTTATTTTTCTCCATCATATTAGGATTAGTAGTCAGAGTCTAATAGGGTATATGTTAGTTTCAGGGATTCAGCATTTCTAATGGAAAATAGGAAATTGAATCCAATGTGTATGCAAATATGTGCTACACAAAATTCTTCCCACTTTCATCCAGAACAATGCCTTGACATTACATTCTCGTCAAGTAAGACACAATTAGAGGATAAGAGTTAGAAAATCTGTGAATATATATCTGGAATGGAGAATACTCAGGAGTTTACAACTTTGGAGGTGGTAGAGAAGATTCTAAAAGTAAGGAACAGGGTAAACATTCCAGAAACATGCAGCTCTGCTGGCCTACATACTTTTTGAGAAACTGCCTCTAAGGGTGGGCACTTGAAATATTTGATGTTCTGAGGAGATTTAGTTCATTTGTAGAGAGACCATCAAAGCTGGGTCTGCATCTATGTTACTTGGAAGACATGGTTTCTTATTATCCAATGAACATGAGGCAGCAGTGCTGAATTCTCTCTTTGTAGGTAAACTATGGACACTGGGGTCTAAGTGTCTTTCAGTGTGGACTGTGAAGCCAATTGGTCATCCTCCACTTTTCGTGGTGTTTCTCGCTGCTCCACTGGGAGTTTGGTATTTGCTTCAAGAAATACAAGGAGTTAAAATGGGACAGAGTGGTGGAGGGAGTTCTTTAAGGTTTGGTGAGTCAGGGTCTTCAGGAGAATGCACCAACCAAGGTTCTATCCCACGTAGATTGCCCCCTTGAGAATAGCAATATGATTCTGAACATTGCAGTGAATCCTCTCCATATAACAAGATGCCTTTACATATATGGGTCTGCTGGCTGCACCATGTCAGTCACAAGCCATTTGGAAGCCAATGGCTGATCCACATGGCCACAACACAGATGTTTTATCAGACAATTGCATACCACTGCTCTAGGCCAACTACTCACCAGGCTCCAACTTACTGGCATATCTGTTCTACACCATTTTCATGAAACAAAGTCAATCAAGGCAGTGTCTGGTATACTCAGGATCAGAAACAGGACATCCAAAGTTTTTTCAGTGCCAGCTGAACATGAAAATATCAAAAATTTCATGGTAATTGTCTAGCCATTTTTCACGGATGAAGTTTGCGGCTCTGAGGGCTTCAATTAATTCAGGAACCATTAAATGGTGAAGAAGCTAATTTCAATGAAAGCACTGGAGCACTCTCACAGGCATGGTTTCCCTAAGGGTGGCCAAAATGTCACATGAAGCCAGGCCCATTGAGATCTACAATGTGAGGTTCATGTGTGTTTTAAACTCAAATATGGCTGCCAAGTCTTTAAGAAAAATTGTATGTAATATCCGGGCTGAAATTCCCAGTGTTCTGTGGAAATCCAACCTGGACCTAGATCTCAGGTTCCAAGGGCGACTCTCATGTGTGGCCTCCTAAAATCCCAACACAATTCATGGCAATACTTCTCTGAGGTCAGTTAAAGAACTCAGTCTCTAAGGGGAATCATACCAGAGTTCAAGCCCAGTGGAACAGTCATCTCTTCCAACCGCCACACAAATGACCACAATTAAAACCAAAACACTCCCACATGGTCCTCATCTTCTTCCATATAGACACTCCTTATAAAGTCTGGCTGGAGTTTTCAATGAGGTCCACAGCCCAAGTCAGTGTCCAAATTAAGGTCCTGTTCCCCTCATTTGTCTAACATCAAGGTGGCCTGGACACACTTCCTGTAAACCAGGAGTGATCAAATAGGCCTGCCATTAATACTGCTCGGCTTTTTCAATTAGAGGCCTTCTGACTCTGTGGTTTAGATTCTTTATGTGAATTTGAGTCATGAGAAAACCCAAACCCCTCTGCAGTGATTTGAAGAACTCATTTGGCCCAAAGGATTCCTATTCTCCCTTCATGGAATTCAGGATCCTAACAGAGGAAGGTAAAAGAATTCATTCACAATGAGTGAATATTTGCCATTTTGGACACATGGGATCTTTCTTTTGATCCATCAGGTGCTAAGAATCTAAGCCACTGCCTCACACAGGGCCAAGAGGCTGATTCAGACACATCCTTTTCCAAAGCAATTAAGCAAAGAGCCACAGGTGATGCCCATTCATTTCCATTTGAAAACTGTTTTCTTCAGGGTTCACAAAGGTGTGGCCTGAGGCAAAGACCTTCCTGACACTCAGAGCAACAGAAAAATAGGTAAGCAAAAGGCCCAAAGCAGGGTTTCTCTACTGAGACTTTCTTTGTCACACTGATATCTGAGTTTTCTGAGATGCTTGCTATTCCCTTCAGCTATCCATTATATGGCAATGTCACAGAGCTTGGAGGTGGTACATATCTTGGACAGAAAACCATGAGCCTGCTCTGAAGAGTGGCCAGAATTCAGGAAAAAAACAGGAACTCTGGAAGATAGTAGGTGTTGCCCGTCCCTAAAGCAACCTGCAGTCCACTCATAAATTGGGCAGGATGAATATTGGCAAGCTTTCTACTAGACAGGACACATCCATTGATGCATTATCTTTTATAATGTCTACAACCACGGACACAGTGGGATACACAGGCATACAAACAATCGCCTTGTCAAATGACTTACTATAAACAGTCCACTCCAAAACAAACAAACCGCCTTTCTTACCTATTCTCAGAACATGAGACTAAACCACAAAATCACAACCACACCCACAACGACACCTCCTTTATTCAAGTAGGTCTGTGACTAATTGGAATGTACTCTGACAGATGGGCCATAGTATGTTACCTTGAAATGGCCTGTCCTTCTCAGATCGGGTCTCCTTGGCCAACACTGTGAAGTTTTCAGGAGCCAGTGGTGAGCCACTACCTGCTTTCTCAGGAAATTCCCCTTTTCAGAGCTCTCCTGGCATTTGGCAATCCTCACATCAGTAGGTACCAAGAAGACTTACTCTGTCCTTGGTTATTCCAAACAACTGAGCCCACTGGGAAAGAAACTGGGACTGACTCTGGGTGCCTGGCTTCCTGGATCCCAAGTTCAGAGAGATCCATCAACAAGGAAGAGAGGTAGGTCACTTCATTCAGGAACTGAATGAGGTTACTGCCGTGGCAACCACTTTGTCCTAACAATTGCTTTCAAGGGTCCCATGAGATGGAGGCTGCCCCTACTTCCTGTGACACTTTCACAAGTTAGATTGGTATATCAACCATTGGCACCTGGGAACAGCTCTCCACACAGGCCTGGTTTGGTCCATCTTCTCTACATTAAGAAGAGAGAAGCTGATTCAGACACAACCCTTCATCCTGACCAGGTTGTTTGCCATGGAGGATGACTTTTGGTCTCTTAGGTCCTCCATAGCTGCTTACAACTTCTCCAGGAATCATTTCTGCATGGACCTTTGAGTTTCTCAGCATGTGGAAGATCCCCTATATTCCTGTATTGTAAGACCAACTCTATCCCTGCTCTTCTGTAAAGTTAAATTGACTGAACAGTGTATGGTTAGGTTAACTAACAGGTTCGATTTGGATTAGGAATCTTTCTGCGCGATGAATAATGGTATTGGGAAACTGCGATATTTACAAGAATATATAGGTGAAATATAAGTATGAAAACAGAAATCTAGCTAAGATATGAAGCCCAAAAGGGCATTGGGCCCTTGATTGGGATACGTAGCTTTGAATTATGTTCTGCACTGATGTGTCAGGTAAATCGATATACAATGGCTTAGGTCCTTGTACCATGGATGATTAAATGTAGAAGAGAACTTCCAGTCAAAAGGGATAGTCGGTAGGATTCGGAAGACTCTCAGTAGGTTTAGAAAGAAGAGTGAGTATAGGATTTGGACCAAATGTTGTTTAGCAATAGGGTTTCCGGTAGACAGTGAATGTTAATGTCAGCACAAGTGAAGAGACTGTCACAATGATGAACTGGGGAAAATAGTTAGGAAAGCTGATATCAATAGAGACATTACGAAATCAGGCAAAGTATAAAGTGAGTGATAGGATTAGATATTTTCAACAGGGTTGAGTTTGAATATATAATCTAAGAAAGAAACAAATATGTAGTGACCAATAGGATTGACATTTGACAGCATTAGGCAACCTGGACATGGATGTTTAGTAATCCATGCTCACTTTTCATTTAGTCTTTGCTACAATCTTAAGTGTGACCTTTGCTTTTTTTGTCCAGAATATTACTGTGATAAAACGTACATGTAGATCAGGTGACATGACTCTTTCTTCCACCATTTCTAGCAGCAACATTTTCAAGACGTATAAATTAGTAATGGGGGTAAAAAGAGGTGTACCCTTTGTCTGTGCATATAGAGATACTGCATGAATAGACCATACTGTGAATAAATAATATATCTGGTTCTGACTTTAAATAATGGATTGAAATTATATCTGAAAAAATACAGGAAATCTTATATTGACATACAAACATTCATTCCAACCAGTTATATATCTAATGGCCACATTAAGTTTATGGTTTATCATGAAGGGTGTGTGAGTTTTGCTTCAAAAGTGATTATGGAAATCGAAAATAATGTGTTTGGAAAGAAGTCTCATGAAAAGACCAGTCAAGAAACCTGGAGGAATACATGTTTCATGAAGCAGGAAGTGATTGTGAAACAAATGCGTATAAATTTGTGAACTTGTGGATGAAGTATATATTTCCTATGATTTGTAAAAACTGAAGAAATAGTAATGTACCAATGTTGAATGAAAATAAACGTCAGAATACACATCATGTCCCATACGAATCTACTTGATTGATGTTAATCTGGGTCAGTTACTGTACAAATATTAGGATTTGTAAGCACCATTTACTGAAGTTAGTTTTCAGAACTATGAAACAAATGTGTATTTCAGGTGGATGAATATTTCTGAGAATAATTTTGTGAAAAGTTTATTATAAATCCACATTTTTGAACATGGATGAACTTAGGGAGTGTATTTAAGAAACATATATTTCATATTTTAAAAATCAGGACAGTGTGTATATATATATATATATATATATATATATGTATTCAAATTATATATATGTGTATATACATATATATGTGTCTATATATATATATACACACACACACACACACACACAAAACACACACACAGACATTTAAATGTAGTTACATATATGCCAATCGAAGTTCATCATAAAATATATAGCATCCACAGATGCAAAAATATTTATTTTACTGAACAAGGATTTATGTATAATGTTGTTCTACTAGAAAGCTCACCCATAGTTTGAATTTTCAGTTCCAACAGCGTTTAGAGGAGTGATCTCTTCTCACAAGTTGTATCTGCCAAGTCAGTCACCTCACAAAAATGAACGTGTGATACCAGGTAGAATTCTATATAAGCATATAAAAATAAATGTGCTGAATAGGCTACAGAGAAAGGGAGAGGAATTTACATATTTGTTAACTTTAACAACACATGGAGAACTATTTCAATTAAAAATTGACTAGATTTATAACACCTACCCTTTATCATGCAAATGGCAAGTCCAACTATACCCCATGCCTCCTCTAAACTGCTTGTATTTCTATTATGTTTGGGTTGTTTTTCTCCATCATGTTTGGATTAGTAGACAGAGTATAGTAGGGTATGGGTTATTGTCAGGGATTCCGTATATTCAATGGAATATAGGAAAATGAATCCAATGTGTATAAAATATATGCTACACAATTATCTTCCCACTCTCATCCAGAACAATGCCTTTACATTACCTTCACCCCAAGTAAGACACAATTAGAGTAGAAGAGTTTGAAAATCCGTGAATGCATATCTGGGGTGGAAACAGTACTAAGAAACAAATAAGTATTTCAGGTGGATGAATATTTCTGAGAATAATCTTGTGAAAAGTTGATTATAAATCCACAACATAAATATGAATGAATTTAGGAAGTGTGTAATAAGACACATATTTCATGTTTTGAAAAATGTTGAGAGTGTATCTATGTATATATATACATATTTATATACACAAACAGAGAGAGACATTAAAAATTGCAATATATATGCCAAACGAAATTCACCATGAAATGTATATCATCCACAGATCCAAATATATTCATTTTACTGAACATGGATTTATGTATAATGTTGTTCAACTAGGAAGCTCACTCACATTTGAATTATCAGTTCAAGCAGCGTTTAGGAGGAGTGATCTCTTCTTCCAATTTGTATCTGCCACGTCAGCCACCTCACAAGAATGTACGTGTGGTACCAGGTAGGATTCTATATGTGGATATAAAAATACGTGTGCTGAATAGGCTACAGAGAAAGGGGGACAGGAATTCACTTATTTGTTAACTTAAAAAACGCATGGATAACTATTTCAACAAATAATTGACTAGATTTATAACTGCTACACTATACCATGCAAAAGGCAACTCCAACTATAAAACATACCTCCTCTAAACTGCTTGTATTTCTATTCTGTTTGTGTTATTTTTCTCCATCATATTAGGATTAGTAGTCAGAGTCTAATAGGGTATATGTTAGTTTCAGGGATTCAGCATTTCTAATGGAAAATAGGAAATTGAATCCAATGTGTATGCAAATATGTGCTACACAAAAATCTTCCCACTTTCATCCAGAACAATGCCTTGACATTACATTCTTCTCAAGTAAGACACAATTAGAGGATAAGAGCTAGAAAATCTGTGAATATATCTGGAATGGAGAATTCTCAGGAGTTTACAACTTTGGAGGTGGTAGAGAAGATTCTAAAAGTAAGGGACAGGGTAAACATTCCACAAACATGCAGCTCTGCTGGCCTAAATGCTTTTTGATAAACTGCCTCTAAGGGTGGGCACTTGAAATATTTGATGTTCTGAGGAGATTTAGTTCCTTTGTAGAGAGACCATCAAAGCTGGGTCTGCATCTATGTTACTTGGAGGACATGGTTTCTTATTATCCAATGAACATGAGGCAGCGGTGCTGAATTCTCTCTTTGTAGGTAAACTATGGACACTGGGGTCTAAGTGTCTTTCAGTGTGGACTGTGAAGCCAATTGGTCATCCTCCACTTTTCGTGGTGTTTCTCGCTGCTCCACTGGGAGTTTGGTATTTACTTCAAGAAATACAAGGAGTTAAAATGGGACAGAGTGGTGGAGGGAGTTCTTTAAGGTATGGTGAGTCAGGGTCTTCAGGAGAATGCACCAACCCAGGTTCTATCCCACGTAGATTGCCCCCTTGAGAATAGCAATATGATTCTGAACATTGCAGTGAATCCTCTCCATATAACAAGATGCCTTTACATATATGGGTCTGCTGGCTGCACCATGTCAGTCACAAGCCATTTGGAAGCCAATGGCTGATCCACATGGACGCAACACAGATGTTTTATCAGACAATTGCATACCACTGCTCTAGGCCAACTACTCACCAGGCTCCAACTTACTGGCATATCTGTTCTACACCATTTTCATGAAACAAAGTCAATCAAGGCAGTGTCTGGTATACTCAGGATCAGAAACAGGACATCCAAAGTTTTTTCAGTGCCAGCTGAACATGAAAATATCAAAAATTTCATGGTAATTTTCTAGCCATTTTTCACGGATGAAGTTTGCGGCTCTGAGGGCTTCAATTAATTCAGGAACCATTAAATGGTGAAGAAGCTAATTTCAATGAAAGCACTGGAGCACTCTCACAGGCATGGTTTCCCTAAGGGTGGCCAAAATGTCACATGAAGCCAGGCCCATTGAGATCTACAATGTGAAGTCCATGTGTGTTTTAAACTCAAATATGGCTGCCAAGTCTTTAAGAAAAATTGTATGTAATATCCGGGCTGAAATTCCCAGTGTTCTGTGGAAATCCAACCTGGGCCTAGATCTCAGGTTCCAAGGGCGACTCTCATGTGTGGCCTCCTAAAATCCCAACACAATTCATGACAATACTTCTCTGAGGTCAGTTAAAGAACTCAGTCTCTAAGGGGAATCATACCAGAGTTCAAGCCCAGTGGAACAGTCATCTCTTCCAACCGCCACACAAATGACCACAATTAAAACCAAAACACTGCCACATGGTCCTCATCTTCTTCCATATAGACACTCCTTATAACGTCTGGCTGGAGTTTTCAATGAGGTCCACAGCCCAAGTCAGTGTCCAAATTAAGGTCCTGTTCCCCTCATTTGTCTAACATCAAGGTGGCCTGGACACACTTCCTGTAAACCAGGAGTGATCAAATAGGCCTGACATTAATACTGCTCAGCTTTTTCAATTTGAGGCCTTCTGACTCTGTGGTTTAGATTCTTTATGTGAATTTGAGTCATGAGAAAACACAAGCCCCTCTGCAGAGATTTGAAGAACTCATTTGGCCCAAAGGATTCCTATTCTCCCTTGATGGAATTCAGGATCCTAACAGAGGAAGGTAAAAGAATTCATTCACAATGAGTGACTATTTGCCATTTTGGTTTTGGATGCACACATGGGACCTTTCTTTTGATCCATCAGGTGCTGAGAATCTAAGCCACAGCCTCACACAGGGCCAAGAGGCTGATTCAGACACATCTTTTTTCAAAGCAATTAAGCAAAGAGCCACAGGTGATGCCCTTCATTTCCTTTTGAAAAAATGTTTTCCTCAGGCTTCCCAAAGGGGTGGCCAGAGGCAAAGACATCCTGAGATTCAGGGCAACAGAACAATAGGTTAGCAAAAGAGCCAAAGCAGGGTTTCTCCACTGAGACTTTTCTGGTCACACTGATATCTGAGTTTTCTGAGATGTTGGCCATTCCCTTCAGATATCCAGTACATGGCCATGTGACAGAGATTGGAGGTGGTACATATCTTGGACACAAACCCAAGAGCCTATTCTTAAGAGTTGTCAGAATTCAGAAAGAAAACAGGGACTTAAAAAGGTAGTAGGTGTTTCCTATCGATATGGAAACCACGCTCCATTCATTAAATGGGCAGGATGAATACTGGAAAGCTTTCTACTAAAGAGGACACATGCATTGATGCATTCTCTTTTATAATGTATACAACCACGGACACAGTGGGATACACAGAAATAGAAACACTCACCATGTAAAACGACTTACTAGAAACAGTTCACTCCAAACCAAAGAAACCTCCTTTTCTACCTATTCTCAGAACAGAGACAAACCACACACCCACACTCAAAAAGACACCTCCTTCCCCAAAGTAGGGCTGTGATTATCCGGAGTGTCCTCTGACAGGTTTGCCATATTATGTTCCCCGTTAATGGTCTGTCCTGTCTCAGATCTGGTCTCCTTGTCCAACTCTGTGAAGCAGTCAGGAGCCAGGGGTGAGCCACTACATACTTAGTCAGGAAAGGCCCGTGTTCAGATCTTTCCTGGCATTTGGCCATCCTCACATCAGTCAGTACCAAGAAGACTGACTCTGTCCTTGGTGATTCCAAACAAATGAGACCACTTGGACTGGGACTGGGACTGGCTCTGGTGCTTGGTTTCCTTGGTCCCAAGTTCAGAAAGTTCCATCAACAAGGAAGTGAGGTAGGTCACTTCCTTCAAGAACTGAATAAGGTCACTGCCTTGGCAACCACTTTGTCTAACAGTTGCTTCCAAGGGTCCCATGAGATGGAGGCTGCCCCTACTTCCTTTGACACTTTCACAACTTAGAATGGTATATCAACCTTAGGCACCCGGGAACAGCTCTCCACACAAGCCTGGTTTGGTCCATCTTCTCTACATTAAGAAGAGAGAGGCTGATTCAGACACAACCCTTCATCCTGACCAGGTTGTTTGCCATGGAAAATGACTTTTTGTCTCTCAGGTCCTTCATTGCTGCCTACATCTTCTCCAGGGATCATTTCTGCATGGACCTTTGAGGTTCTTAACAGGTGGAGCATCCCCTACATTCCTGTATTGTAAGAACAATCTGTCTCTGCTCTTCTGTAAAGTTAGATTGAGTGAACAGTGTATGGTTAGCGTTAATTTCATGTTCGATTTGGGTTAGGAATCATTCTGCTGGATTAATAATGGTATTGGGAACCTGTGATATTTATAAGAATATCGAGGTTAAATATATGTATGAAAACAGAAATTAAAGTAAGATTTGAATCCCAGAAGGGCTTTGGGCAGTTGATTGGGATATTTAGCTTTGAATTGTGCACATATGTCTCAAATAAATGGATATACAATGGCAGAGGAACTTGAACCTTGGATGATTGAATGCTGAAGAGAACATCCAGTCAAAAGGGATTGTCGGTAGGATTAAGAAGATAGTCGTTATGTTTAGCAAGTAGAGTTAGTATAGGATATGTAACAAAAGTTCTTTAGCAATTTTTTTTCGGGCAGTGAGTGAATATAAATGTCAGCACATATGAAGAAATCAGACACAATGATGAAATGGGGAAAATTTGTAGAAAAGCAGATATCAATAGAGACATTAGGAAATCAGGCAAAGTATAAAGTGAGTGATAGGATAAGACATTTTCCACAGGGTTGAGATTGAATATCTAATCTTAGGAAGAAACAAATATGTAGGTCACCAATAGGATTGACATTTGAGAGCATTAGGCAACATGGACATGGATGTTGTTAGTAATCCATGTTCACTTTCCATTTAGACTTTGGTACAATCCTAAGTGGGACCTTTGCATTTTGTTTCCAGAATATTACTGTGATAAAATGTGTATGTAGATCAGATGACATGATTATTTCTTCCACCATTTCTAGGAGCAGTATTTTGAAGACGTATAAATTAGCATTGGGGGTAAAAAGAGGTGTACCCTGTTTCTATGAATATACAGATAATGCATGAATAGACCTTAATTTCAATAAATAATATAACTTGTTCCACTTTAAGTAATGGATTGAATTGATATCTGAAAATATATAAGAAATCTTATATTGATATGCAATCATTCATGACAACCAGTTATACACCTAATGTTAATATTAGGTTACGGTTTATCATGAAGTTTGTGTGAGTTTTGCTTCAAAAGTGATTATGGAAATCGAAAATAATGTGTTTGGAAAGAAGTCTCATGAAAAGGCCAGTCAAGGAACACCGAGGAATTCATGAGTTCTGAAGAAGGAAGTGATTGAAATTGAAAAAAATGACACTAAATTTGCTTACTTGTGGATGAAATATTATAATATGATGTGAATAAACTGAAGAAATAGTAATGTACCAGTGTTGAATAAAAATGAACATCAAAATACACATCATGTCCCACAGGAATCTACTGGCATTGATGTTAAACTGTGTCAGTTACTGTAGAAATATTAGGATTTCTTTGCACCATTCACCAAAGTTAGTTTTCTTTTTTTTTAATTTTTATTTATGCTTGTTCAAAACATTACATAGTTCTTGATATATCATATTCCACACTGTGTTTCAAGTAGGTAATGAACTCCCATTTTTACCCCGTAAACAGATTGCAGAATCACATCAGTTACACATCCATTGATTTACATATTGCCATACTAGTGTCTGTCGTATTCTGCTGCCTTTCCTAACCTCTACTATCCCCCTCCCCTTACCTCCCCTCCCCTCTTCTCTCTCTACCTCTTTACTGTAATTCATTTCTCCCCCTTGTATAATTTTTTCCTTTCCCTCACCTCCTCTTGTATGTAATTTATATAACCCTGAGGGTCTCCTTTTATTTCCATGCAATTTCCCTTCTCTCTCCCTTTCCCTTCCTCCTCTCATCCCTGTTTAATGTTAATTTTCTTCTAATTCTATTCGTCCCTACTCTGTTCTTAGTTACTCTCTTTATATCAATAAAGACATTTGGCATTTGGTTTTACGGATTGGCTAGCTTCACTTAGCATAATCTGCTCTAATGCCATCCATTTCTCTGCAAGTTATATCATTTTGTCATTTTTTAATGCAGAGTAATATTCCATTGTGTATAAATGCCACAATTTTTATCCATTCATCTATGGAAGTGCATCTAGGTTGGTTCCACAGTCTTGCTATTGTAAATTGTGCTGCTATGAACATCAATGTATCAGTGTCCCTGTACCATTTTTTTTAGGTCTTTAGGGAATAGACTGAGAAGGGGAATACCTGGGTCAAATGGTGGTTCCATTCCCAGTTCTACAAGAAATCTCCATACTGCTTTCCAATTGGCTGCACCAATTTGCAGTCCCACCAGCAATGTACAAGTTTACCCTTTTCTCCACATCCTCACCAGCACTTGTTGTTGTTTGAGTTCATAATAAATATCTGGAATGGAAAATGCTCAGGAGTTCACAACCTTGAAGGTGGTAGAGGAGTTTCCAAAAGTAAGGGACAGGGTAAATACCACAAACATGGAGCTGTGTCGGCCTTAAGACTTCTTGAGAAAATGCCTCTGAGGTTGGGCACTTGAAATATATGTTGTTGTCAGGAGCTTTAGCTTCCTTTGTAGTGAGACCATCAAAGCTGAGTCTGCATCTATGTGACCTGAAGAACATGGTTTTTTATTTTCCTATAAACACGAGGCAGCAGTGCTGAATTCTCTCTTTGTAGGCAAACTGGGGCTACTGGGGTCTATGTGTCTCCCCGTGTGGACTGTGAAGCCATTTGATCATCCTTCACATTTCGTCATGTTATTTGATGCTGCACTGAAAGTTTGGTATTTACTTTACGAAATAAAGGAGTTTAACTGCGATACAGTGCTGCAGGGAGTTCTGTCACATGTTGTGGTCAGGATCGGCAGGAGAATGTACCAGGCAGGCTTCTATCACACATAGTTGCCCCCTTGACCATAGCAATATGATTCTGAACATTGCCCTGAAACCTCTCCATTCAACAAGATGCCTTTACATCCAAAGGTCTGCTAGCTGCACATGTCAGTCACAAACCATTTCTAAGCCAATGGCAGATCCACGTGGCCGCACCACAGATGTTTTTTCACACACCTACACTCTACTGCTCTTGGCCCACTACTCAGCAGGCTCCAACTTACTGGCATCTCTTTTCTACACCATTATCATGAAACTCAGTCAAACCAGACACTGTCTTGTATACTCATGATAAGCACCAGGACATCAAATGTATTTCCAGTGCCAGCTGGTCATGGAAATTTCAAAAATTTCATGGTATTTTCTAGCCATTTTTCAAGGATGAAGTTGGAGGTACTGTGGGTTTCAATTCATTCAGGAACCATTAAATGTTGAGGAAGCTCATTTCAATGGAAGCTCTAGAGAACTCTCACAGGCAAGTCCTCCGAAAGAGTGGCCCAATGTCACATAAAGCCAGCCACATTGAGGTCTACAATGTGAGGTCCATGTGTGTTTTGACTCTCAACTATTGCTTCCAAGTTTTTCAGAATATAATCAAGTGATATCCTCGCTGAGATTCCCAGTGCTCTGTGGAAAGCCACCCTGGGCCTAGATCTCAGTTTCCAAGGGTGACTCTCATGTGTGGCCTCCGAAAATCCCAACACAATTCATGGCAATACTTCTCTAAGGTCAGTTCCATAACTCAGTCTCCAAGGGGAATCCCACAAGAGTTGAAACCCAGGTGGACACAGTCATCTTTTCCAACTGCCACACAAATGACCACAATTGAAACCAAAACACTCCCACATGGCCCTCATGTTTTTCCATATAGACACTCATCATAACCTCTCGCTGGAGGTTTCCATGAGGGGCGCAGACCAAGACACCGTCCAAAATAAGCTCCCTTGCCCCTAATTTGCCGAAAGTCAGGGTGGCCTACACACCCTTCCTGTGAACCAGAACTGATCAAATAGGGATGTAGTTAATACTGTTCTGCTTTTCCAATTTGAGGCCTACTGACTGTCAGGTATAGATTCTTTATGTGATTTGGAGTCATCAGCAAACCCAAGCACTTCTGCAGGGGTTCAAAGAACTCATTTGAACTAAAGGATCCTGATTCTTACTTGATGAAGGTCAGGAATCTAATAGAGGAAGGCAAGAGACTCATTTGCCATTTCTGTTTTGAGTGCACACATGGAATCTATCTTTAGATGCATCAGGTGCTGAGAATCTAAGCCACAACCTCACACAGAACCAAGAGGCTGATTCAGACACATCCTTTTACAAAGCAATTAAGCAAAGAGCAACAGGTGATGCCCATTCATTTTCATTTGAAAACTGTTTTCTTCAGGCTTCACAAAGGGGTGGCCAGAGGCAAAGACCTTCCTGACATTTAGGGCAACAGAAAAACAGGTAAGCAAAAGACCCAAAGCAGGGTTTCTCCACTGAGACTTTCCTGGTCACACTGATATCTGAGTTTTCTGAGATGCTCCCCATTCACTTTAGCTATCAAGTACATGGTCATGTCACAGAGCTTGGAGGTTGTATATATCTTGGACACAAAACCATGAGCCTATTCTGGAGAGTGGCCAGAATTCAGGAAGAAAACAGGATCTTAGGAAGATAGCCGGTGTTGCCCATCCAGAAGGCAAGCCGCGGTCCATTCATCAATTGGGCAGGATGAATGCCAGGAAGCTTTCTACTAGACAGGACACATCCATTAATTCATTCTCTTTTCTAATGTCTACAACCACAGACACAGTGGGATACACAGACATAGAAACACTCACATGTCAAACGACTTACTAGAAACAGTGCAATCCAAACCAAACAAACCGCATTTTCTACCTATTCTCAGAACATGTGACAAAACCACAAAACCACAACCACTCCCACAAAGGCACCTCCTTCCCCCAAGTAGGTCTGTGAGTATCCAGAGTGTCCTCTGACTGGTGGGCCATACAATGTTCTCCCGAAATGTCCTGTCCTGACTCAGATGTGGTCTCCTTGGCCAACTCTGTGAAGTTGTCAGGAGCCAGCGGTGAGCCACTACCTGCTTTCTCAGAAAAGGTCCCTCTTCAGAGCTCTCCTGGCCTTTGGCTATCCTCACATAGGTAGGTACCAAGAAAGACTGACCCTGTCCTTGGTAAAACCGAACAAGTGAGCCCACTGGGACTGGGACTGGGACTGGCTCTGGGTGCCTGTCTTCATGGATCCCAAGTTCAGAGAATTCCTTCACCAAGGAAGTGACGTAGGTCACTTCCTTCAGGAACTGAATCAGGTTACTGCCTTGGCAACCAATTTGTCCTAACAGTTGCTTCCAAGAGTCCAATGAGTTGGAGGCTGCCCCTACTTCCAGTGAAACTTTCACAATTTTGAATGGTATATCAACCATAGGCACCCAAAAAAAGCTCTCCAGATAGGCGTGGTTTGGTCCATCTTCTATACATTAAGAAAAGAAATGTTGATTCAGACACATCCCTTCATGCTAACCAGGTTGTTTGTCATGGAAGATGACTTTTGCTCTCTGACGTCATTCATAGCTGCCTACATTTAATCCTGGGATCATTTCTTTAATGACCTTGGAGGTTCTCAGCAAGTGGAAGATCCCCTAATTTCTGTATTGAAAGACCAACTCTGTCCCTGCTCTTCAGTAAAGTTAGATTGAGAGAACAGTGTATGGTCAGGGTTAATAACATGTTCCATTTGGGTTAGGAATCATTCTGCGGGATGAATTATGGTATTGGGAACGTGCGATATTTATAAGAATATAAGTGAATTATAAGTATGAAAACAGACATCTAGGTAATATTTGAAGCCCAGAATTGCATTGGACCCTTAGCTGGGATTCTTAGCTTTGAATTATATTCTGCACAGGTGTCTCAGATAAATCGATATACAATGGCATAATTACTTGTACCTTGGTTTATTGAATGTTGAAGAGAACACCCAGTCAAACAGGGATAATTTGTAGGATTAGTAAGATAGTTGGTAGGTTTTGAAAGAAGAGTGAGTATAGGATTTGGATAAAAAGATCTTTAGCTGTAGGGTTTCGGATAGAGTGAATGTAATTGTCAGCACATGTGGAGAGTCTGTCAAAAGGATGAACTGGGGAAAAAAGTAGGAATGCAGATATCAATTGACATTAGGATATCAGGCAAAGTATAAAGTGAGTGATAGAATTATACATTTTCAACAGGCTTGAGTTTGAATATATAATCTTAGGAAGAAACAAACATGTAGTCACCAATAGGATGAACTTTTGAGAGCATTAGGCAACATGGACATGGATGTTTTCCGTAATCCATGCTCACTTTTCATTTAGGCTTTGGTACAAACATAAGTTTGACCTCTTCTTTCTGTGTGCAGAATACTACTGTGGTAAAATGTATATGTAGATCAGGTGACATGAGTATTTCTTCCACCATTTCTGGGAGGAATATTTTGAAGACGTATAAATTATTTTTGGAGGTAAAAATGGTGTACACTGTGTCTATAATTATAGAAATAATGCATGAATAGACCATACTGTAAATAAATATTATAACTGGTTCTAACTTTAAATAATGGATTGAATTGATATCTGAAAATATACAGAAAATCTTACATTGATATACAATCCTTCATTCCAACCAGTAATATATCTAATGGTTATATCAGCATTATGGTTTTTCATGAAGAATGTGTGAGTTTTGCTTCAAAAGTGATTATGGAAATCGGAAATAATGTGTTTGGAAAGAAGTCTCATGAAAAGACCAGTCAAGAAACCTGGAGGAATACATGTGTTTTGAAGCAGAAAGTGATTGAAAGTGAAACAAATGCCTATATATTTGTGAACTTGTGGATCAAATATATATCCTATGATGTGCATAAACTGAAGAAATAGTAATGTACCACTGTTACATAAAAATGAACGTCAAAATACACATCATGTCCTCTCCCACAGGAATCTACTTGCATTGATGTTAAACTGGGTCAGTTATTGTAGAAATATTAGTATAATGCCGCAGTCTTGCTGGGCACAATCAGGAGCCACTTGCCAAAAGAAACGAACTTTATTTTTAGAACCACACACGCCAAACAAAACAGCCTCTCAGGAAAAACCTTCAGAGCCCCAACTGCCACCACTGGCTTCCCAAAACCTCTCCCTCCCACATGAGCCTCTCTCCGCCTCTCACAATCCTCCTGCTCTTGAGGCCGATTGGCTGGGTCATGTGGGCAAAGTCAAAAAAAGTCCCCCAATGAGCAGTTTTGTGGTCTGAAAGGGCAGGGAAACAGCCCATTGAGCATCACCGCAGAGGAGCCAATCAGCTAGTTGTTGCTGGGGCCGCTGTGAGCCAATCATCAGCCGGCAGCTGGAAGTTTGCTGGCAGCAGGAATTTTGCTGGGGCCCCTTCGGCTGTGGCTCTCAACATCTTCCCCTCTCTGTTTAAACAACACGCATGTGGCTTAGGGACCGTGCCTGCCTTAGGTTGTCCAATAGTACATATGGTCTTTACCCGTTAAGTTGGTACCATTTCAATTGGATCTTACCCGTCACTGACTACCCGTCCAGTATAGAGCCACACCTGTGGAGAGGTCTTTGTACCAGCGGGGGTGGGTGAGGTTCTTTGCCTCACCTCTGTTGGCCCCCCCAAATTTTAGCTGGACGATCATGACACGCAGAAAGGAGGAAGATACACCAAGCCAATTGACGGCTCCTTTTGGAAAAATTGTACCACCGATGACATCATCAGCAAATATACCCCAACACTACGACAAGTCGCTGCACCAACAGATAGTTCACAATGCATTTAGGTGAGTTCACATGTGTCCAGGCAAGTTCTGCAAGCAGTACAGGGATGGCTATTGCAGAAGCTGTAGATTGGAATTATCTTTGATTTCACCTGCACTGGGATGAAGATAGGAACTCTGGCAATAATGTCTAAAAAAAAAATTATGTAACATTCCAGAAGGCACTAAAACCAAAAAAAAAAAAAAAACATATGTAACATTCCAGAAGGCACATCAAAAACCAAAATGGCCCAAAAAGCATTCATTGAGGATGAAGTCTCTCACCTTCCTCTGTAAGGTTCCTGACCTCCATAAAATGAGAATAGGGATTTATTGGGTCAAATGAGTTCTTCAAAACCCTGCAGAGGGTAGCCAATGGGTTATTGGGTTTTTTCATTACTTCAATTCACATCAAGAATCTATACTCCACAGACAGTAGGCCTCAAATTAGAGAAGCAGAGCAGTACTAAAGTCAGGGTTATTTGATCACTCCTGATTCACAGAATGGGTCTCCAGGCCACCTTGACTTTAGGCAAATGAGAGGAAAGGGAGATTATTTTGGACACTGTCTTGGGCTGTGCCCCTCAAGGAAACGTCAAGCCAGAGGTTATGATGAGCGTCTATATGGAAGAAGATGAGGGCCATTTGGGAGTTTTTTGGTTTTCCTTGTGGTCATTTATGTGGCAGTCGGAAGAGATGACTGGGTCCACCAGGGCTTGAACTCTGGTGTGATTCCCCTTAGAGACTGAGTTCTGGAACTTACCTCAGAGAAGTATTGCCATGATTTGTGTTGGGATTTTAGGCGGCCACCCATGAGAGTCGCCCATTGAAACTGAGATCTAGGCCCGGGGTGGCTTTCCACAGAGCACTGGGAATCTCAGACAGAATATCATATGATATTATTTTGAAATACTTGCCAGACATAGTTGAGAGTCAAAACACACATGGACCTCACATTGTAGACCTCAATTGGCCTGGCTTCATGTGACTATTTGGCCACTCTTTGGAAAGCCTTGCCTGTGAGAGTTCTCCAGAACATTCCTTGAAATGAGCTTCCTCAACATTGAATAATTCCTGAAAGAATTGAAACAAATAATGCCTCCAACTTCATCCTTGTAAAATGGCTAGATAAATACCATGAAAGTTTTGAAATTCGCATGATGAGGTGGCACTGGAGAACCTTTGATGTTCTGTTGCTCATCATTAGTGTACCAGACAGTGCCTTGATTGATTGGGTATAATGAAAGTGGTGTAGAACAGAGATGCCGGTTAGATGGAGACTGCGGAGTATTTGGCCCAGAACTGTGGTGTGCAGGTGTGTGATAAAATATTTATGGTGGTGCCATGTGGATCTGCCATTGATTTCCAAATGGCTTTTAGCTGACATGGTGCACCCAGCAGACCCTTATATGCAAAGGCATCTTGTTATATGGAGAGGTTTCAGGGCAATGTTCAGAATCAGGTTGCTATGGTCAAGGGGGCAAGCTATGTGGGATAGAAGCCGGATTGGTGCGTTCTCCTGGAGACTCTGACCCACCACATGTCACAGAACTCCCTCCAACACTATGTCCCAGTTGAACTCCTTGTATTTCTTGAAGCAAATACCAAACTCCCAGTTCAGCACCAAGAAACACCATGAAAATTGAAGGATGACTAAATGGCTTCATCGTCCACACAGTTAGACACTTTGGCCCAGTGGCCTCTGTTTACCTACAAAGAGAAAAATCAGCACTGCTGCCTCAGGTTCATTGGAAAATAAGAAACCATGTTCTCCAGGTCACATAGATTCAGACCCAGCTTTGAAGGTTTCACTACAAATGAAGACAAAGCTACTGACAACAACATATATTTCAAGTGCCACACCTCAGAGGCAGTTTCTCCAGAAGTCTTTTTTCCAGCAGACCTCCATGGTTGTGGAGTGTTTACCCAGTTCCTTACTTCTGGAAACTCCTCTACCTGCTCCCAGGTTGAGAACTCCTGAGAATTTTCCATTCCAGATATGTATTCACAGATTTTCTTACTCTTCTCCTCTAATTGTGTCTCACTTGGGGCAAAGGTAATGTCAAGGCATTGTTCTAGGTGAGAGTGGGAAGATTATTGCGTAGCACATATTTGCATACACATTGGATACATTATCCTATTTTCCATTTGAAATACTGAATTCCCGACACTAACCCATACCCTACTAGTCTCTGACTACTTATCCTAAAATGATGGAGAAAAAGAAACCTAACAGAATAGAAATACAGGCCTTTTGTAGGAGGCATGGTGTATACCTGGATTTTCCTTCTCCTTTATCAAGGATATGTGTTATGAATCTAGTCAACTTTTCATTGTAAAATTTCTCCATGAGTTTTCAAAGTTAACACATATGTAAATTCCTGTCTCCTTTTCTCTGTAGCCTCTTTAGAACATGTATATTTTTATGCATATATAGACTCCTACCTGGTAACACACGTACATTCTTGTGAGCTCACTGACTTTGGAATATACAAATTATGAGAATAGATAACTTCCCCTAAATACTGATGGAACTGAAAATTCAACCTATGGGTGAGCTTCCTAGTGAACAACATCATACATAAATCCATGTTCAGTAAAATGAATATTTTTAGATATGTGGATGATATATATTTCATGATAAATTTTGATTGGCATATATATTGCTACATTTTATTGTTGTGTGTGTGTGTATATGTATATATATGTATATATATGTATATATATATATATATATTTATATATATGTGTATATATATATATATATATATATATATATATATATATATTCACGAGATTTTCCAGATTTTCCAAAATATGAAATAAATGTGTCTTATTATACACTCCCTAAATTCATTCAAGTTCATGTATGTGGATTTAAAATCAACATTTTACATGATTATCATCAGTCTGGCTGGGCACAATTCAGGAGCCAACTGTCAAAAGAAACGAACTTTATTTTTAGAACCACACAAACCAAACAAAACAGCTTCTCAGGAAAAACCCTCAGAGCCCAACTGCCACCACAGTCTTCCCACAAGCCTCTCCCTCAACCACAAGCCTCCTCCTTTTGAGGCCGATTGGCTGGGTCACATGGGCGGAGCCAAAAAAGTCCACCAATGAGCAGCTCCGTTGTCTGAAAGGGCAAGGAAACATCCCATTGAGCATCACCACAGAGGAGCCAATCAGCTAGATGTTGCTGGGGCCTCTGTGAGCCAATAATCCACTGGCAGTCTGAATGGGCGGGGAAACAGCTCAATGAGCATCTGCAGTGAGCATCACCACAGAGGAGCCAATGAGCTAGATGTTGCTGGGGCCGCTGTGAGCCAATCATCAGCCGGCAGCTGGAAGTTTGCTGGCAGTTGGAGGTTTCCTGGGGCCCCTTTGGCTGTGGCTCTCAACATCTCCCCCTCTCTGTTTAAACAACAAGCATGTGGCTTAGGGACCATGCCTGCCTTTGGTTGTTCAAAACTACATATGGTCCTTACTGGAGAACCTTGGCTGTGGCTATCAACAGGATTTGTATGTACCATTCACTGAAGTTAGTTTTCAGTACTAGGAAACAAATATGTATTTCAGGTGGATAAATATTTCTGCGAAAAATCTTGTGAAAAGTTGATTTTAAATCCACATACTTGAACATAAATGAATTTAGGGAGTGTAAATAAGATACATATATTTCATATTTTGAAAAATCTGGAGAGTGTGTGGGTGTGTGTGTGTATACACACACACACACACACACACAGATATTAAAATGTAGCAACATATATGCAAATCGAAATTCACCATGAAATATACATCAATCACAGATCCAAAAATATTCAATTTTCTTAACAGGGATTTATGTATAATGTTGTTCTACTAGGAAGCTCACCCATTATTTGAATTTTCAGTTCCAACAGCGTTTAGGAGGAGTGATGTCTTCTCACAAATTGTATCTCCCAAGTCAGTCACCTCACAAGAATGTAGGTGTGACACCAGGTAGGATTTGATATGTGCATATAAAAATACATTGCTGAATAGGCTACAGACAAAGGGAGACAGGAATTCACATATTTGTTAACTTTAAAAACACATGGAGATCTATTTCAATTAAAAATAGACTGGATTTATAACACCTAACATTTATCATGAAAAAGGCAAGATCAACTATACACCATGCCTCGTCTGAACTGCTTGTATTTCAATTCTGTTTGTGTTACTTTTCTGCATCATATTAGAATTAGTAGTCAGAGTCTAGTAGGGTATGGGTTCGTGTCAGGGATTCAGTATTTCGAATGGAAAATTGGAAAATGAATCCAATGTGTATGCAAATATGTGCTACACACAAAAAATTCCCACTCTCATTCAGAACAATGGCCTGAAATAACCACGCCCCATGTAAGAAACAATTAGAGGAGAAGAGTTAGAAAATCTGTGAATACATACGTAGAATGGAAAATGCTCAGTAGTTCACAACCTTTGAGGTGGAAAAGACGTTTCCAAACCTTAGGGACAGGGTAAAACTCCACAAACATGGAACTCTGCTGGCCTAAACACTTCTGGAGATACTGACAATGAGGTTGGGTACTTGAAATATATGTTGTTGTCAGAACCTTTAGCTTCCTTTGTAGTGAGACCATCAAACTTGGGTCTGCATTTTTGTGACCTGGAGGACATGAATTCTTATTGTCCAATGAACATGAGGCAGCAGTGCTGAATTCACTCTTTGTAGCTAAACTGTGGCCACTGGGGGATAAGTGTCTCCCCGTCTGGAATTTGAAATCATTTGGTCATGCTCCACTTTTCGTGGTGTTTCTTGCTGCTTCAGTGGGTGTTTTGTATTTGGTTCATGACATACAAAGAGTTAAACTGGGACACAATGCTGGAGGGAGTCCTGTAATGTATGGTGTGTCAAGGTCTGCAGGAGAATGCACCAACCAGGCTTCTATCCCCCATTGCTTGCCCCCTTTACCATAGGAACTTGATTCTGAATATTGCCCTGAAAACTCTCCATGTAACATGATGCCTTTACATACAAAGTTCTGCTAGCTGCACCATGTCAGTCACAAGCCATTTGAAAGCCAATGTAAGATCCACATGACCCCACCACAGATGTATTGTCACACACCTGCACACAACTGCTCTAGGCCCACTACTCAGCAGGCTCCAACTTACTGGCATCTCTGTTCTACACCATTTTCATGAAACACAGTCAATGAAGGCATTTTCTGGTACACTCATGATCAGCAACAGGACATCCAAAGGTTCTCCAGTGCCACCTGGTCATGGGAATTTCAAAATTTGGTGGTAGTTATCTAGCCATTTTTGAAGGATGAAGTTGGAGGCACTGTGGGTTTAAATTCATTCAGGAGCCATTAAATATTGAGTAAGCTCATTTCGATGAAAGCTCTGGAGAACTCTCACAGGAAAGGCTTCCCAAAGAGTGGCCCAAGGTCACATGAAGCCAGGCCCATTGAGGTCTACAATGTGAGGTCCATGTGTGTTTTGACTCTCAACTATGGCTGTCAAGTCTTTCAAAATAAAATCATGTGATATCCTTGCTGAGATTCTCAATGCTCTGTGGAAAGGAACCCTGGGCTTAGATCTCAGTTTCCAAGGGTGACTCTCATGCATGGCCTGCTAAAATCCCAACACAATTCATGGCAATACTTCTCTGAGGTCAGTTCCAGAACTCAGTCTCTAAGGTAAATCACACCTGAGTTCAATCCCAGGTGGACCCAGTCATCTCTTCCAAACGCCACACAAATGACCACAATTAAAACCAAAACACTCCCACATGGCCCTCATCTTCTTCCATATAGACACACATCATAACCACTGGCTGGTGGTTTTCA
This sequence comes from Callospermophilus lateralis, assembly GCF_048772815.1. Lineage (NCBI taxonomy): Eukaryota > Metazoa > Chordata > Mammalia > Rodentia > Sciuridae > Callospermophilus > Callospermophilus lateralis. Next base: position 96,574 of record NW_027517250.1, read on the forward strand.
TGAGTTGCGCAGCCTAAGACAGTATCCAAAATAAGCTCCCTTGCCCCTCATTTGCCTAAAGTCATGGTGGCCTGGACACCCTTCCGGTGAACCATGAGTGATCAAAAAGGCTTGCTGTTAATACTGCTTTGATTTTCCAATTTTAGGCCTACTGACTCTTCGGATTAGATTCTTAATGTTAAATGGAGTCATGAGAAAAACCAAGCACCTCTGGGCTAGCCTCTTCAGGGCTTTGAAAAACTCATTTGACCAAAAAGATCTTGATTCTCACTTGATGGAGGTCAGGATCCTTAGAAGAATTCGAGAGACTTCATCCACAATGACTGCTCTTTTGGCCATTTTGGTTTTGGATACACAAGAGATCTTTCTTTAGATCCCTCAGGTTCTGAGAATCTAGGCCACAGCCTCACAGGGGGCCAAGAGCCTGAATCAGACACATCCCATTCCAAAGCAATTAAGCAAAGAGCCACAGGTGATGCCCATTTATTTCCATTTGAAAACTGTTTTCTTCATGCTTCACAAAGGGGTGGCCTGAGGCAAAGATGTTCCTGACATTCAGTGCAACAGAACAATAGGTAAGCAAAATTCCCAAAGCAGGGTTTCTCCACTGAGACTTTCCTGGTCACACTGATATCTGAGTTTTCTGAGATGCTCACCATTCCCTTCAGCTATGTAGTACATGGCCATGTCACAGAGCTTGGAGGTGGTACATATTTTGGACACAAAACCATCAGTCTATTCTGGAGAGTGCCCACAATTCAGGAAGAAAACAGGAACTTAGGAAGATAGTAGGTGTTGCCCATCTATAAGACAAGCCACAGTCCATTCATAAATCGGGCAGGATGAATGCTGAGAAGATTTCAACTAGACAGGACTCATCCATTGATGCATTTTCTTTTCTAATGTCTACAACCAGGGGCACAGTGGGATACACTGATATCCAAACACATGCCTTGTCAAAGGACTTACTACAAACAGGTCCCGCCAAAACAAACAAACCGCCATTCCTACCTATTCTCAGAACATGAGACAAATTCACAAATCCCCACCCACACCCACAAAGACACCTCCTTCCCCCAAGTAGGTCTGTGACTATCTGGAGTTTCCACTGACTCGTGGGCCATAGTATGTTCCAAATAAATGGCCTTCCTGTCTCAGACCTGCTTTCCTTGTGCAACTCTGTGAATTTGTCAGGAGCCAGCAGTGTGCCACTACCTGCTTTCTCAGGAAAAACCCTATTCAGAGCTTTCCTGCATTTTGGACATCCTCACATCAGTAGGTACCAAAAATGAATGTCTGTGTCCTTGGTAAATCCAAACAAGGAGACCACTGGGACTGGGACTGGACTGGCTATGGGTTCCTGTCTTCCTGGATGCCAAGTTCAGAGAGTTCCAACACCAAAGAAGTGATGTGAGGTCACTTCCTTCAGGAACTGAATCAGATCACTGCCTTGGCAACCTCTTTGTCCTAACAGTTGCTTCCAAGGCTACCATGAGAAAGAGGCTGCCCCTACTTCCTGTGACACTTTCACAAGTTAGAATGCTATATCAACCATAGGCACCCGGGAGCAGCTCTCCACACAGGCCTGGTTTGGTCCATCTTCTCTACATTAAAAAGAGAAAGGCTGATTCAGAAACAACCCTTCATTCTGACCATGTTGTTTGCCAGGGAAGATGACTTTTGCTCTCTCAGGTCCTTCATAGCTGCCTACATCTTCTCCAGTGATCATTTCTGCATGGAATTTTGTGGTTCTCAGCAGGTGGAAGATCCCCTACATTCCTATATTGTAAGACCAACTTTGTCCCTGCTCCTCTGTAAAGTTAGATTGAGGGAACAGTGTATGGTTAGGGTTAATAACATGTTCGATTTGGGTTAGAAATTATTCTGCTGGATGAATAATTGTACAAGAATAATGAGGTGAAATGTATGTAGGAAAACAGAAATCTAAGTAAAATTTGAAGCCCAGAAGGGGATTGGGCTTCAAGGGATTGTGATACTTACCATTGCGATCAAGGGATTGTGATACTTAGCATTGAATTATGTTCTGCAGAGATGTCTCAGAGAGATCGATATACAATGGCATAAGACCCTGTACCTTGGATTATTGAATGTAGAAGAGAACATCCAGTCAGAAAGCGTTAATAGGTAGGATTAGGAAGATAGTCAGTAGGTTTAGGAGGAAGAGTGATTATAGGATTTGGAACAAAAGTTTCTTAGCAATAGGGTTTCGATTAGAGTGTGAATGGAAATGTCAGCACATGTGAAGAGTCAGTCACAATGATGAACTGGGGAAAATATGTAGGAAAGCAATCAATAGAGACATTATGAAATCAGGAAAAGTATAAAGTGAGAGAAAGGATTAGATGTTTTCAACAGGGTTGAATTTGAATATATAATCTTAGGAAGAAACAAATATATTGTCACAAATAGGATTGATTTTTGAGAGCATTAGGCAACTTGGACATGGATGTTTTTAGTAATCCATATTCACTTTACATTTAGGCTTTGGTACAAACATAAGTGTGACCTTTTCTTTTTGTGTCCAAATATTACTGTGATAAAATGTATATGTAGATAAGGTGACATGAGTATTTCTTCCATCATTTCTGAGACCAATAATTTGAAGACGTATAAATTAGTATTGGGTTTACAAAGAGGTGTACCCTGTGTCTATGAATATAAAGAAAAAGCATGAATAGACTGTACAGTGAATAAATAATATAACTGGTTTCACTTTAAATCATGGATTGAATTGATATCTGAAAATATATAAGAAATATTATATTGATACAAAATCATTCATTCCAACCAGGTATACATCTAATGGTAATATTGGGGTTATGGATTATCATGAAGGGTGTGTGAGTTTTGCTTCAAAAGTGATTATGGAAATCGAAAATAATGTATTTGGAAAGAAGTCTCATGAGAAGACCAGTCAAGAAACATGGAGGAATACATGTGTTTCGAAGCAGAAAATGATTGAAAGTGAAACAAATGCCTATAATTTTGTAACTTGTGGATGAAATATATATCTTATAATGTGCATAAACTGAAGAAATAGTAAAATACCAGTGGTGAATAAGAATGAACATAAAAATACACATCATGTCCCATAGGAATCTACTTGCATTAATGAGAAACTGGGTCAATTATTGTAGAAATATTAGGATTTGTATTCATGATTCACTGAAGTTAATTTTCAGTAATAGGAAACAAATAGTATTTCAGGTGGTTGAATATTTCCGAGAATAATCTTGTGAAATGTTGACTATAAATCCTCATACATGAACTAGAATGAAATTAAGGAGTGTATAATAAGACACATATATTTAATATTTTAAAACATCTGGAGTGTGTATACACACACACACACACACACACATTAAAAAGTAGTAGTATATATGCCAATCGAAATTCATCATGAAATATATATCATCCACAGATCGAAAAATATTCATTTTCCTGAACATGGAATTATGTATAATATTGTTCAACTAGGAAGCTCACACAGAGGATGAATTTTCAGATCCCACAGTGTTTAGGAGGAGTGATCACTTCTCACAATTTGTATCATCCAAGTCAGACACCTGACAAGAATGTACGTGTGATACCAGGTAGGATTCTATATATGCATATAAAAATAGAAGTGCTGAATAGGCTACATAGAATGGGAGAGAGGAATTCACATATTTGTTAACTTTAAAAACACATGGAGAACTATATCAATTACAAATTGACTAGATTTATAACACCAACACTTTGTCACGCAAAAGCCGTGTCCAACTATACACTATGCCTCCTCTGATATGCTTGTATTTCTATTCTGTTTGAGTTATTTTTCTCCATCATATTAGGATTAGTAGTCAGAGTATAGTAGGTTATGGGTTAGTGTCAGGGATTCAGTATTTCAAGTAGAAAATAGGAAAATGAATCTAATAAGCATGAAAATATGTGCTACAAAAAATATTCCCACTCTCATCCAGAAGAATGCCTTGAAATTATCTTCACCCATAGTATGACACAATTAGAGGAGAAGAGTTAGAAAATATGTGAATACATATCTGGACTGGAAAATGCTCAGCATTACACAACTATGGAGGTGGTAGAACAGTTTCCAAAAGTAAAGGACAGTGTAAACCCTCCACAAACATGGAGCTATGCTGGCCTAAAGACTTCTTGAGAAACTGCCTCTGAGTTTGGGTAGTTGAAATATATGTTGTTGTCAGGAGCTTAACTTCCTTTGTAGTGAGACCATCAAAGTTTGGTCTGCATCTATGTGACCTGGAGGACATGGTTTCTTATTTTCCAATGAACATGAGGCTGCAGTGCTGAATTCACTCTTTGTAGCTAAACTGTGGTCACTGGGGGCTAAGTGTCTCCCCATGTGGACTTTGAAGCCATTTGGTCATCCTCCACTTTTCCTGGTGTTTCTTGCTGCTGCACTGGGTGTTTTGTATTTGCTTCACGACATACAAGGAATTCAACTGGGAAACAGTGCTGGAGGGAGTCCTGTAACATGTGGTGGGTCAGGGTCTGCAGGAGAATGCCCCAACTTGGCTTCTATCCCACATTGCTTGCCCCCTTGACCATACCAACCTGATTCTGAACATTGCCCTGAAACCTCTCCATATTACAAGATGCCATTTCATATAATGGTCTGATGGCTGCACGAAGTCAGTCACAAGCAATTTGGAAGCCAATGTAATATCCACATGGCCACACCACAGATGTATTATCACACACCTGCACACCACTGCTCTAGGCCCACTACTCAGCACGCTCTAACTTACTGGCATCTCTGTTCTACACCATTTTCAAGAAACCCAGTAAATCAAGGCACTGTCTGGTACACTCATGATCAGCAATGGGACATCCAATGGTTATCCAGTGCCACCTGGTCATTGGGAATTTCAAAAATTTTATGATATTTATCTATCCATTTTTCAAGAATGAAGTTGAAGGCACTTTGGGGTTTCCATTCATCCCAGAACCATTAAATGGTGAGGAAGCTCATTTCAATGAAAGCTCTGAGGAACTCTCACAGGCAAGGCTTCTCAGAGTGTGCCCAAAAGGTCACATGAAGCCAGGCCCTTTAAGGTCTATAATGTGAGGTCCTTGTGTGATTTGACTCTTAACTGTGGCTGCCAAGTCTTTCAGAATAAAATCATGTGATATCCTTGCTGAGATTCTCAGTGCTCTGTTGAAAGCTTTCCTGGGCCTAGATCTCAGGTTTCAAGGGCGACTCTTATGCATGGCCTCCTACAATCCCAACACAACTCATGGCAATACTTCTCTGAGGTCAGTTTCAGAACTCAGTTTCTAAGGGGAATCACACCAGAGTTCAAGCCCATGTGGACCCAGTCATCTATTCCAAACGCCACAAAAATGACCACATTTAAAACCAAAACATTCCCACATTGCCCTTATCTTTAACCATATAAACACTCATCATTAACTCTGGCTGCAGGTTTCCAAGAGTGGCGCAGCCCAAGACAGTGTCCAAATAATGCACCCTTGCCCCTGATATGTCCAAAGTAAGGGTGGCCTGTTCACCCTTCTTATGAACCAGGAGTGATCAAATAGGCCTGCCATAAATACTGCTCTGCTTCTCCAATTTGAGGCCTACTGACTGTCAGGTATAGATTCTTTATGTGATTTGGCATCATGAGACAACCCAAGCAGTTCTGCAGGAATTTGAAGAACTCATTTGATCCAAAGGATCCCTATTCTCACTTGATGGAGGTCAGGAACCAAACAGAAGAAGGCAAGAGACTTCATCCACAATGACAGATTTTTTGCCATTTTGGTTTGGATGCACACATGGGATCTTCTTTAGATCTATCAGGAGCTGAGAATTTTAGCCACAGCCTCAAACAGGGCCTAGTGTCTGATTAAGACACATCCCTTTCCAGAGCAATTAAGCAAAGAGCCACAGGTGATGCCCATTCATTTCCATTTGAAAACTATTTCTTCAGGCTTCACAAAGGGGTGGCCTGAGGCAAAGACCTTCCTGACATTCAAGGCAACAGAAACATAGATAAGCAAATGGAGCCAAGCAGGGTTTCTCCACTGAGACTTTACTGGTCACACTGGTATCTGACTTTTCTGAGATGTTCCCATTCCCTTCAGCTATCAAGGACATGGCCATGTCACAGAGTTTGGAGGTGGTACATATCTTGAACAATAAACCATGATACTATTCTGGAGAGTGGCCAGAATTCAGGAAGAAAACAGCAACTTAGGAAGTTAGTAGGTGTTTCCCATCCATAAGGCAAGCAACAGTCCATTAATCAATTGTGCAGGATGAATGCTGTGAATCTTTCTACTAGACAGGACACCTCCATTGATGCATTCTCGTTTCTAATGTCTAAAACCACGGACACAGTGGCTACACAGACATAGAAACACTCGCCTTGTCTAAAGACTTACTAGAAAAAGTCGACTCCAAACCAAACCAACCACCTTTCCTACCTATTCTCAGAACATGAAACAAAACCACAAACTCACACCCACAACCAAAAAGGCACCTCCTTCCCAAAAATAGGTCTTTAACTATCTGGAGTGTCCTCTGACTGGTGGGCCATACTATGTTCCACTCGAAATGGCCTGTCTGGTCTCAGATCTTGTCTCCTTGGCCAACTCTGTTATTCTGGGAGGAGCCAGTGGTTAGCCACAACCTGCTGTCTCAAGAAAGGCCCCTCTTCAGAGCTCTACTGGCATTTGGCCATCCTCACATCAGTAGGTACCAAGAAGGTCTGACTCTGTACTTGGTAAATCCAAACAAGTGAGCCCACTGGGACTGGGACTGGGACTGGCTCTTGGTGCCTGGCTTCTTGCATCCCAATTTCAGAGAGTTCCATCACCAAGAAAATGAGGTATGTCACTTTCTTTGGAACTGAATGAGGCCACTGCCTTGGCAACAACTTTGTCCTAACACTTGCTTACAATGGTCCCATGAGTTGGAGGGTGCCCCTACTTCCTGTGACAATTTGACTAGTTAGAATGGTATATCAAAATAGACACCATGGAACAGCTCTCCACGAAGGCCTGGTTAGGTCCATCTTCTCTACATTAAGAAGAGAGAGTCTGATGCATACACATCCCTTCGTCCTGTGCAGGTTGTTTGCCATGGAAGATGGCTTTTGCTCATTCAGGTCCTTCATAGCTGCCTACATCTTCTCCAGGGATAATTTCTACATCGAACTTTGAGGTTCTCAGCAGTTGGAAGATCACCTACATCCCTTATTGAAAGAATAGCCCTGTCCCTGCTCTTTTGTAATGTTAGATTGAGGCAACAGTGTATGGTTAGGGTTAATAACAGGTTCGATTTGGGTTAGAAATCATTCTGCGGGATGAATAATGGTATTGGGAACCTGCAATATATAGAAATATAGTGGTTAAATATAAGTATGGAAACAGAAATCTAGGTAAGATTTGAAGCTCAGAAGTGCATTGGGCAATAGATTGGGACACGTAGCTTTGAATTACGTTCTGCATACATATTTCAGAAAAATCGATATACAATGGCATAGGACCTTGTACCTCGGATGATTGAATGTAGTAGAGTACATCCACTCAAAAAGGGATAGTCGATAGGATCAGGAAGATAGTCAGTATGTTTCGGAAGAAGATAGAGTATAGGATTTGGACCAAAGTTCATTAGCAATAGGGTTTTGGTTAGAGAGTGAATGTCAATGTCATCACATGTGAAGGGTCAGTCACAATGTTGAACTGGGAAAAATATGTAGGAAAGTAGATATCAATAGAGACATTAGGAAATCAGGCAAAGTATAAAGTGAGTGAAAAAACTAGACATTTCCAACAGTTTTGAGGTTGAATATATAATCTTAGGAAGAAACAAAAATGTGGTCACCAATAGGATTGACATTTGAGAGCATTAGGCAACCTGGATATGGATGTTTTTAGTAATCCATCTTCAGTTTCCATTTAGGCTTTGGTACAATCATACGTGTGACTTTTGCATTTTGTGTCCAGAATATTACTGTGGTAACATGCATATGTAGATCAGGTGACATGAGTATTTCTTCCACCATTTCTGGGAGCAATATTTAGAAGAAGAATAAATTAGTATTGGGCATACTAAGAGGTGTACCCTGTGTCTATGAATATAGAGATAATGCATGAATAGACCATATAGTGAATAAATAATATAACTGGTTCCACTTAAAATAATGGATTAAACTGATATCAGAATATATATAAGAAATACTATATTGATATGAAATCATTCCTTCCAACCAGTTATACATCTAATGGTGATATTATAGTTATGGTTTATCATGAAGTGAGTGTCAGTTTTGCTTCAAAAGTGATAAAGGAAATCAAAAATTATGTATTTGGAAAGAAGTCTCATGATAAGACCAGTCAAGAAACCTGGAAGAATCCATGTGTTCTGAAGCAGGAAGTGATTGAAAGTGAAACAAATGCCTATAAGTTTGCTAACTTGTGGATGAAATATGTATCCTATGATGTGCATAAATTGAAGAAATAGTAATGTACCAGTGTTGAATTAAAATAAATTTCAAAATACACATCATGTCACATAGGAATGTACTTGCATTGATGTTAAACTGGGTCAGTTACTGTAGAAGTATTAGTATTTGTATGCAACATTAACTGAAGTTAGTTTTTAGTACTGCAAACAATATGTATTTCAGGTGGATGAATATTTCTGAGAATGATCTTGTGAAAAGTTGATTATAAATCCATATACATGAACATGAATGAATTTAGTGAGTGTATATAAGACACATATATTTCATATTTTGAAAAATCTGGAGAGTGTATATATATATATACAAAAAAAACACACACAGACAATAAATTAGCAATCGAAATTTATCATGAAATATATATCTTCCACAGATGCAAAATTATTTCTTTTAGAACATGGATTTATGTATAATGTTGTTCTTCTAGGAAACACACCCCTAGGTTAAATTTTCAGTTCCAACAGAGTTTAACAGGAGTGATCATTTCTCACAAATTGTATTTGCCAAATTAGCCTCCTCACAAGAATGTAGGTGTGATACCAGGTAGTGTTCTATATGTGCATTTAAAAATACATGTGTGAATAGGCTACAGAGAAAGGGAGAGAGGAATTCACATATTTGTTAACATTAAAAACACATGGAGAACTATTTCAATTAAAAATTGACTAGATTTATAACACCTACAATTAATCATGCAAAAAACAAGTCCAACTATACACCATGATTCCTCTGAACTGCTAGTATTCCTATTCTGTTTGTGTTATTTTTCTCCATCATATTAGGAGTAGTAGTCAGAGTTTATTAGGGTATGCGTTAGTGTCAGGGATTCAGTATTTCGAATGGAAAATTGGAAAATGACTCTAAAGGGTATGCAAATATGTGCTACACAAAAATGTTCACACTCTCATCCAGAAGATTGCCTTGGCATTACCTTAGTTCCAAGTAAGATACAATAAAGGAGAAAAGTTAGAAAATCTGTAAATACATATCAGGAATAAAAAATGCTCAGGAGTTCACAAACTTGTAGGTGGTAGAGGAGTTTCCAATAGTAAGGGACAGGGTAAACACTCCACAAACATTGAGCTCTGCTTGTGTAAAGACTTCTTGAGAAACTCTCTGAGGTTGGGCTCTTAAAATACATGTTGTTGTCAGGAGCTTTAGCTTCCTTTGTTGTGTGACCATCAAATCTGGGTGTGCAAATATGTGACCTGAAGGACATTGTTTCTAATTTTCCAATGAAAATGAGGCAGCAGTGCTGAATACTCTTTTTGTAGTTAAAATATGGCCACTGGGGTGTAAGTGTCTCCCCGGGTTGACTGTGAAGCCATTTGGTCATCCTCCAATTTTCGTGGTGTTTCTTGCTGGTGCACTGGGAGTTTGGTATTTGCTTCATGAAATACAAGGAGTTCAACTGGGACACAGTGCTGGAGGGAGTTCTGTCACGTGTGGAGGGACACGGTCTGCATGAGAATGCACCAACCAGGATTCTGTCCCACATAGGTTGCCCCTTTGTCCATAGCAACCTGATTCTGAACATTTCCCAGAAACCTATCCATATAACAAGATGCCTTTACATATAAGGGTCTGCTGGCTGTACCCTGTCAATCACAAGGCAATTGGAAGCCAATGGCAGATCCACATGCCCCAACACACATGTTTTTTCACACACCTTCACACCACTGCTCTAGGCCCACTAATGAACAGGCTCCAACTTACTGGCATCACTGTTCTACACAATTTTCATGAAACCCAGTCAGTCAAGGCACTGTCTGATACACTCATGATCAGCAACAGGACATCCAAAAGTTTTCCAGTGCCACCTGGTGATGGGAATTTCAAAAATTTCATGGTATTTATCAAGCCATTTTTCGAGGATAAAGTTGGAGGCTCTGTGGGTTTCAATTCATTCAGGAACCATTAAATGTTGAAGAAGCTCATATCAATGAAAGATCTTGAGAACACTCACAGGCAAGGCTTCCCAAAGAGTGGCCAAAAGGTAACATGAAGTCAGGCCCATTGAGGTATACAATGTGAGGTCCATATGTGTTTTGACTCTCAAGTGTGGCTTTAAAGAATTTCAGAATAAAATCATGTGATATCCAGGCTGAGATTCCCAGTGCTGTGGGCAAAGCCACCCTGCACCTAGATCTCCCTGCACCACAATTAATACCTGAGATGTTGGTTGCATGGCCTAGTAAAATCCAAACACAATTCATGACAATACTTCTCTTATGTCACTTCCAGAATTCAGTCTCTCAGGGGAATCATACCAGAGTTCAAGCCCAGGTGGACCCAGTCATCTGTTCCAAGCACCAAACAAATTACCACAATTCAAAACAAAATGCTCCCACATGCCCCTTATCTTATTTCATGTAGACACTCATCATAACATCTGGATGGAGGTTTCCATGAGGGGCACAGCACAAGACAGTGTCCAAAATAACATTTCTTGCCCCTCATTTGCCTAAAGTCAGTGTGGCCTGGAAATCCTGACTGTGAACCAGGAGTGATCAAATACGCCTGCCGTTAATACTCCTTGGCTTCTCCAATTTGATGCCTACTGACTGTGGGGTTTAGAATCTTTATGTAAACTGGATTCATGAGAAAACCCAAGCACCCATGGGCTAAACTCTGCAGGGCTTTAAAGAACTCATTTGACCCAAAGGATCCCTATTTTCACTTGATGGATGTCAGGAATCTTAGAGAAGAAGGTGAGAGTCTTCATCCACAATAACTGCTCTTTTGGCCATTTTGGTTTTGGATGCACTCATGGGATCTTTCTTTAGATCCATCAGGTGCTGAAAATCTAAGCCACAGCCTCACACAGGGCCAAGAGGCTGATTCAGACACATCCCTTTCCAAAGCAATTAAGCAAAGAGCAAAACACACACAGACATTATAAAGTGGCAATATATATGCCAATTGAAATTCATGATGAAATATATATCGTCCACAGATCCAAAAATATTAATTTTACTGAACATGGATTTATGAATAATGTTGTTAAACTAGAAAGGTTACCCTTAGGTTGAATTTTAAGATCCAATAGCATTTAGGAGGAGTGATCTCTTGTCATAATTTGTATCTGCCATGTCAACCACCTCACAAGAATGTATATGTGATACCAGGTAGGATTCTATATGTTTATATAAAAATACATGTGATGAATAGGCTACAGAGAAAGGGATAGAGGAATTCACATATTTATTAACTTAAAAAACACAAGGAGAACTATTTCAATTAAAAATTAACTAGATTTATAACACCTACCCTACATAATGCAAAAGGAAAGTCCAACTATACACCATGCCTCTTCTGAACTGCTTGTATTTCTATTGTGTTTGTATGCACTGTGGGTTTCAAGAACCATTAAATGTTGAGGAAGCTCATTTGAATGAAACTCTGGAGAACTCTCATAGGCAAGGCTTCCCAAAGAGTGACCAAAAGGTTAGATATAGCCAGGCCCATTGAGGTCTACAATGTGAGTTCCATGTGTGTTTTGACTCTCAACTATGGCTACCAAGTCTTTAAGAATAAAATCATGGGATATCTTGGCTGAAATTCTCAGTGCTCTGTGGAAATCCACCCTCGTCCTTGATCTTAGTTTCCAAGGACGACTCTCATGCTTGGCCTCCTAAAATATCACCACAATTCATGGCAATACTTCTCTGAGTTCAGTTCCAGAAGTCAGTCTCTAAGGGGAATCACACAAGAATTCAAGCCCAGGTGGACCCACTCATCTCTTCCAACCGTCACACAAATGACCACAATTAATACCAAAACACTCTCACATGGCCCTCCTCTTCTTCTATAAAGGCACTTATCATAACATCTGGCTGGAGGTTTCCATGAGGGGCACAGCCCAAGACAGTGTCCCAAATAAGCTCCCTTGCCACTCATTTGCCTAAATTCAGGGTGGCTTGGACACCCTTCTTGTCCACCAGGAGTGATCTGAAAGGGTAAAATAAATTGAAATTAAAGTGTAAAAGTTGAAGTGTAAAAGACTGGGTTTTGTAAAGTTTCTAAGCTGCAAGGCCTGAGTTAAAATGTAAAGGACCAGGTATTGTTAAGTTCCTATGCTACATGCAAAACCTGAAATTCCTGTAGCTTGTAGTACAATTCCCGACTGCCCAGTAAATATTCCCCCTGACCGCCTGGTTATTTAATAACCTAGGACCCTGTGTGGCCTGGCACATAGGCATTGCAAGGCCTAAAGCAATCTGTTTGAATGTGTACCTCGCTTTAGAACTGACCTATCACTCCTGCCTCACCTGTTCCTGCCAATGAGTGAACTAATCATGTTTAGGAATTGTTGTTTGATTTTTCTGCGGTGTATGTTGATTTCTTAAAGGAGACTGTGATATATGTAAAGTCCCGCCCTCCCCAAAAAGTGTACTTAAGCACTGCTCAACCCCTGCTCGGGGCTCTGGGCTGCTCTCCCTTCTTGAGTGAGCACGTAGGCCCAGCATGCTGGATTGGATCCTCAATGAACGCCTTTTTCTGTTGCATGAGCTGTGGTCTCTTGGTGGTCTCTTCCTCCGACGTTCACCGGATCCTTACATTTGGTGCGTTGCCCGGGAATCACGCAGCATAGGACAAGGACACCCCAACAGACCCCTCTGGGGGTAAGTAAGGCGCTTCTTTCCATTTTTCCTTGTGATCGCTCAGAGCTTTTTGTTCAGGTTCCGTTTTTCCGTTTTTGGTTTGGGTTGGCAGAGTGGCTGCCAGCGGAGAACGTAAGTTCCCCCTGTCAGTGGTGGACAAACGTGTCCTAAAGCCACAGACCACGTCCTCGCAAGGGATGCCTTGGAGGACTCAGGGAGTGATGGATGTGCCCTCATTGGGTGAGGAGGGACGGATGAGCCCACATTAGGTGACTCTGCTGCCAACCCATCATATCTTGCTGGCTACTTTTTTCTCTCAGGTTGAATTCACTGTCTGTCTTTGTGGTCTAACCCATCAGGTTTTGCCAGTTACTAGGTTCTAATCTTTACTTCTGAACTCGTGTTAAATGTTACCTGTGTGTACATGTTTGTGTCACGTTTGTATTGTCCTTGTCTCTGTTTGAGAAACTCTCATTATGGGACAAAGCCATTCCATGCCTCTGTCCTTGAAGCCTTTCCTGGTCCCTGCCTCCAATCCGACACCGTCACCCAGGATCCTATCACTCATACCTTCTACTCCTTCCCCTCTTCCCTCCATTCTCCCTGAGTCACAAGATTGTAGATCTTGGGGTTGTGAACAAACGGGAGCTGCATGATGGTCTTTGTGTGTCTTTTTATCTGAGTTTCTGTTAAATGTGATGGCATTGTTTGGACCGATGCAGAGTCCCGAGTTCCAACCTGCCTTACATATGTGGAAGTTACTTTAGCTAAATTTTAAACTAATGCTTCTCCTGTGAGGGACCAAAAGTCAATAGAACCGCCAGTTTTTCTGTTCTCACCTTTTGCACCTCTCTTAGCTGTGTTTTAAAGAACTTTGATAAACTTTACTCCTCTTTGTTAAGCAAGATTACGGAAGCAGTGATTTTTTTCTTCCCGTAGTTGGCTTGAGCATGCCCACTGCAGAGGGAAATGTCTGGGGTCAAAGAACTTTGATATCTCGCTTAAACTTTTCTCAAAACCCTGTCCTCATTATTAAATTGGCATTAATTGGCTTTGGGATGGGAACCAAGCCTTCAGTCATAAATTTTGACACCCCAGAGGGGACTTTAAATAAACCCCACTCTGCCCTCTTGGGGAAGCCTAGCACTCAAAACAACTGCAAGCAGAGGATGAAATTTTTGGGAGCTGACTACTGCAAAGTTGGGAGACATAGAATATGCCTGGTGCCTGGGGTCAAAGCAAACCAGAGGAACTAATCCTGTAAGTAAATGGTGAGGCTAAGGGACTCCCAGCAGCTGACAGAGCCATTTTGCTGTGGGGAACTCCCTTATTCCTTACGTGCACTTTAAGGATTTCTCCACCTCTGTTTACTTAACAAAAGGGACAATGAATGCATTAATATGTTGATATTATAGATTTTTTCTTGGGGATGATCTAGGGTGAATGTGTATCTAAAAATGATTTTTTTTTTTATTTTAACCATCTCGTATCTAAATGGGTTTCTAAAGCATTGCACTATGTTACAGTTAAAAGTTGGGTTTAAACAATTGTTTAGTTTGATTTCAGGTAGTTCATGCTAGGAAACTTAAATACTTAGGATAAAAAATAATTAAAGAGTTTTAATTTTGAACTAGGCAGCCTGAAAAAATTTCACTAGATATACCAGTGCATTAACTTGGGAAGAGATAATAAATTATGATATGGTATCTATTCCCATCAGTGTGTAAGATTTTAAAAAATGGTACTAAATTAAAACGTTGGTCTGGCTTATTGAAATGACATTAATTAGCAACAGTCTTGGAAATTTTTAAAGCTTAATTTTGGATACACATGGTAGTGTGTGGTTCTTTTTAAAAAATTTTCAGGCAATTTAATGTAACTTAATACTATTAGAAACTTCATAACAAAGAAAGGGGCTTAACGATCCTATAGAAACTTCTTCTGATGGTGGCTTTAATATTATCAAAAAATGATCCTATTTTCAGTTTTGTGTGAGCAAGTTTTTCTAGTGTAGAAAAATCTAAAGATATAAAATTTTGAGAATTACATCTTAAACTTGCATCAAAATTTTCAACATCCAAACCTGGAAATTATGACTTATAGCTAAAATGCCTTAGGCCTGAGGTTTCTGCTACGAATTCCAGTCTTTTCAGTTTTCCAGACCTCAGCAAGGACTTAAGTTGATATGAAAATAAAAGAAGCCTGCAGCACTCAGCAGGAGACAGATAAAAAAGAGTAAATGTGTCTTTTTACCTGAACTCAAACTAGACCTAACCAAAAAATTATATTATACGGTATTTACTAATTACTGGCCAGTCATCTTTTTTAGGACTCTTGCTTTTCTTAGATTCTGTATTTTTTTTTTTGAACTCATGATCTTGATTCTGCTGATGGGTTAATGTTTTCTGATCAGTTCTATTTTTGATCGACTCTGGAGTTTTTAGCATTTCAATGGAGATTTCACCTGAAAAAGCTACAAGGCTTTTATTATTGTGTTATGTGTTACATTTGTGTTACGTGTTGTATGTTGGTATGTCTGTATGTGTGTATGTCCATATATCATGCAGTGATATGACAATTGACAGATGAGGAGCACTCATGAAAAATTTAAGAATGTATCCAAATGTCTTTGATTCACGTGATTCATATGTTTTAATTCAAATTGGGTAAACAGATAAAAATAAAGATGTCTTTAAAATTAGGCCAATAAGTTCTCTAGGTTTTCAAAAAGGCCCTAATAAAATGTAGATGTCTATAAAATAATCTGCCTAAATTCAGAAATTTACAAGTATTGTATTGAAATGTGAACAGAAAGAGGTTAGTAGATGAAAAAGAGAAACTAAAAGGTTCCAGATATAGATCTAATAGAGGAAAAATGTGTTTCTGGATAAGAGAGTCTATATGATTAAGTAATTAAAGGGGTTTAAGTAAATAATAAAAAAAGGTTTGTGTAACTTGGTTATATGTGTAAGTTTTGAGCAAGTAATCTTAAAAAAATAAACAGCTGGTAAAACAAGTACTGTTTTTATAAAATTGTGCCATGTTATTTCTTTAAAATCTAAACTTGTTTAATACAAAAACATCAATGTAATTGTGGTGTTAATGTGTTCATATCTTCCAGGTATACAAGTCTGTAAGGTAGAAGCTTCCAAAGACCATTGTATCAAGCTGGTGTTCTAAGGTTGTATGGTAATTCTAGGCTTAAAAGAAAAACATGTTGGAGATTTATGTATATCATTTGTGTTCTATAATTGGACTTGTTATCAATAAGATATGTACAGTTCCATGTTACTTTTTACACTGAGATGCAATTTAAAAGTATTTTTAACTTAATGAGAGGCAAATCTGTGAAGGTTTTATTGTAAACACAAAGGTAATACCCATTCATTTCCATGTGAAAACTGTTTTCTTCAGGCTTCACAAAGGGGTGTCCTGAGACAAAGACTTTCCTGATATTCAGGGCAACATAACAATAGGTAATCAAAAGGCCCAAAGCAGGGTTTCTCCACTGAGACTTTACTGGCTACACTGATATCTGAGTTTTCTGAGATGCTTGCCATTCCCTTCAGCTATCCAGTATATGGCCATGTCACAGATCTTGGAAGTGGTTCATATATTGGACACAAAATCATGAGCCTATTCTGGAGAGTGGCCAGAATTCAGGAAGAAAACAGGAACGTAGGAAGATAGTTGGTGTTGCCCATTGATAAGGCAAGCCACACTCCATTTATAAATTGTGCCGGATGAATGCTGGGAAGTTTTCTCCTTGAGAGGATACACCCATTGAGGCATTCTCTTTTCTAATGTCTACAACCACGGACACAGTGGGATACACAGACCAAAAAACACTCGCCTTGTCAAAGGACTAACTAGAAACACTCCACTCCAAACCAAACACACCCCCTTTCCTAACTATTCTCAGAACAAAAGAAAAAACCACAAACCCATACCCACAACCACAAAGGCACCTCCTTCCCCCAAGTAGGTCTGGAACTATCCAGAGTGTCCTCTGACCAGAGGGCCATACTATGTTCCCCAGAAATTGTCTGTCCTGTCTCAGATCTGGGCTCCTTGGTCAACTCTGTGAAGTTTTCAGGAGCCAGCAGTGAGCCTCTACCTGTTTTCTCCGGAAGGGCCGCTCTTCAGAATTTTTCTGGAATTTGGCCATTCTCACATAAGTAGGTACCACAAAAGACTGACTCTGTCCTCGGAAAATCCAAACAAGTGAGAACACTGGAACTGGTGCTGGGACTGGGTCTTGGTGCCTGGCTTCCTGGAACCCAAATTTGGAGAGTTCCATCAACAAGGATGTGAGGTGAGGTCACTTCCTTTAGTAACTGAATGAGGTCACTGCCTTGGCAACCAATTTGTCCTAACATTTGCTTCCTAAGGTCTCATAACATGGAGGATGTCCCTACTACCTGTGACACTTTCACAAGTTTGAATAGTATAGAAACCATAGTCACCTGGGAACAGCTCTCCACAAAGGCCTAGTTTGGTTCATCTCCTCTACCTTAAGAAGAGAGAATCTGATTCAGACACAACCCTTCATCCTGACCAGGTTGTTTGCCATGGAAGATGCCTTTTGCTCTATCATGTCCTTCATAGCTGCCTACATCTTCTCCAGGGTTCATTTCTGCATGGAACTTTGAAGTTTTCAGCAGGTGGAAGATCCCCTGCATTCCTGTATTGTAAGACCAAACCTTTCCCTGCTTTTCTGAACACTTAGATTGAGGGAACAGTGTATGGTTAGGGTTAATAATATGTTCAATTAAAACCAAAATACTCCCACATGGCCCTCATTTTCTTCCATGTAGACATTCATCATAACCTCTGGCTGGAGGTTTCCATAAGGGGCGCAGCCCAAGACAGTGTCCAAAATAAGTTCCCTTTCCCCTCATTTTCCTAAAGTCAGGGTTTCCTGGACACCCTTCCTGTAAACCAGGATTGATCAAATAGGCCTGCCAGTAATACTGCTCTGTTTCTTCATTTTGAAGCCTACTGACTGTGAGGTATAGATTCTTTATGTGATTTGGAGTCATGTGAGAACCCAAGCACTGCTGCAGGGCTTTGAAGAACTCATTTGTCTCAAAGGATCCCTCTACTTACTTGATGGAGGTCAGGAACCTAACAGAGGAAGCAAGAGACTTCATCCACAATGACTGATCTTTTTGCCATTTTGGTTTTGGATGCACACATGGGATCTTTCTTTAGATCCATCAGGTGCTGAAAATCAAAGCCACAGCCTCTCTCAGAGCCGAAAGGATGATTCAGACACATCCTTTTCCAAAGCAATTAAGCAAAGAGCCACAGGTGATGCTCATTCATTTCCAATTGAAAGCAGTTTTTTTCAGGCTTCACAAAATGGTGGCCTGAGGAAAAGACCTTCCTGACATTCAGGTCAACAGAACAGTAGGTTAGCAAAAGGCACAAAGCAGGGTTTCTCTACTGAGACTTTACTGGTCACACTGATATCCGAGTTTTCTGAGATGCTCCCAATTCCCTTTATCTATCCAGTACATGGCCATGTCACAGAACTCGACAGAGGTCCATATCTTGGACAAAAAAACATGAGCCTATTCTGGAGAGTGGCCAGAATTCAGGAAGAAAACAGGAACTAAGGAAAGAAGTAGGTGTTGCCCATATAAGGCAAGCCACAGTCCATTCATAAATTGGGCAGGATGTGTGCTGAGATGCTTTCTACTAGACAGGACACATCCATTGATGCATTCACTTTTCTAATATCTACAACCACGGAAAAAGTGGGAAACACAAACATAGAAACACTCGCCATGTCAAATGACTTACCAAAAACAGTCCACTCCAAACCAAACATACTGCCTTTTCTACCTATTTCAGAACATGATACAAAACTACAAATTCACACCCACACCCACAAAGGCACCTCCATTACCCAAGTAGGTCTGTGACTATCCAGAGTGTCCTCAGACTGGTGGGCCTTACTCTGCTCCCTCGAAATGGACTTTCCTGTCTCAGATCAGGTCTCCTTTACCAACTCTGTAAAGTTGTCAGCATCAATCAGTGAGTCACTACCTGCTTTCTCTGGAAAGGCCCCTCTTCAGAGCTTTCCTGGCATTTAGCCATCCACACATCAGTATGTACCAAGAAAGACCGACTTTGTCCTTGGTAAATCCAAACAAGTGAACCCACTGGGACTGGGACTGGGACTGGCTCTGAGTGCCTGGCTTCCTGGATCCCAAGTTCAGAGAGTTCCATCACCAAGGAAGTGAGGTAGGTCACTTCCTTCAGGAACCGAATGAGGTCACTATCTTGGCAACCACTTTATCCTAAATTTGCTTCCAAGGGTCCCATGAGAGAGAGGCTGCCCCTACTTCCTGTGTCACATTCACAAGATAGAATGGTATATCAACCATAGGCACATGTTAACAGCTCTCCACACAGACCTGGTTTGGTCCATCTTCTCTACATTAAGAAGAGAGAGGCTTATTCAGACACATCGCTTCATCCTGACCAGGTATTTTACCAAGGAAGATATCTGTTGCTCTCTCAGGTTCTTCATAGCTGCCTACATCTTCTCCAGGGTTTATTTCTGCATGGAACTTGAGGTTCTCAACAGGTGGAAGATCCCCTATCTACCTGTATTATAACACCAACTCTGTCCCTGCTCTTCGTAAAGTTAAATTGAGGGAACAGTGCATGGTTAGGGTTAATAGCATGTTCGATTTGGGTTAGGAATCATTCTGTGAGATGAATAATGGTATTGGGAACCTCCGATATTACAAGCATATATAGGTGTAATATAAGTATGAAAACAGAAATCTAGGAAAGATTTCAAACCCAGATGAACATTGGGCCCTTGATTGGGATACTTAGCTTTGAATTATTTCCGCAAAGTTGTCTCAGATAAATGGATATACAATGGTATAGGACCTTGTACCTTGGATGACTGAATGAGGAAGAGATCGTCCAGACAAAAAGAGATAGTTCGAAAAGTTATTTAGATATAGGGTTTTGGTTAGAGAGTGAATGTAAATGTCAGCATATGTGAAGAGTCAGTCACAGTGATGAACTGGGGAAAATGTGTAGGAAAGCAGATATCAATAGAGACATTACGAAATCAGGGAAAGTACAAAGTGAGTGATAGGATAAGATGTTTTTAACATGGTTGAGTTTGAATATATAATCTTAGGAAGAAACAAATATGTAGTCACCAATAGGAATGATATTTGAGATCATTAGTTAATCAGGACATGGATGTTGTTAGTAATACATGCTCACATTAAATTTAGGCTTTGGTACAATCATAAGGGTGTCCTTTGCATTTTTTGTCAGGAATATTACTGTGTTGAAATGTAAATGTATATCAGGTGACTACAGTATTTCTTCAACTATTTCTGAAAGCAACATTTTAAGACTGATAAGTTAGTATTGGGGACACAAGTACGTGTACCCTGTGCCTATGATTATAAAGATGATGCCTTAATAGACCATACTGTAAATAAATAATATAACTGGATCAAACTTTAAATAATTGATTGAATTGATATCTGAAAATATATAGGAAATCTTATATTGATATACATAAGTTCATTCTAACCAGTTATACATCTAATGGTAATTTTAGCATTATGGTTTATGATGAAGAGTGTGGGAGTTTTGCTTCAAAAATGATTATGGAAATCGAAAATAATATGTTTGGAAATAATCTCATGCAAAGAACACTCAAGAAACATGGAGGAATACATATGTTCTGAAGCAGCAAGTAATTGCAAGTGAACCAAATGCGTACAGATTTGTGAACTTGTGGATTAAAAGTATTATCCTATGATGTCCATAAACTGAAGAAATTGTAATGTACCAGTGTTGAATAAAAATGAACTTCAAAATACACATCATGTCCCATAGGATTTTACTTGCATTGATGTTAAACTGGGTCAGTTACTGTACAAATATTAGTATGTGTAAGCACCATTCACCAAAGTTAGTTTTCAGTAGTGGGAAATAAATATGTATTTCATGTGGATGAATATTTCTGAGAATAATCTTGTGAAAATTTGATTATAAATCCACATATAGGAACATGAGTTAAATTAATGAGTGTATAATAAGACACATATATTTCATATTTTGAATAATCTGGAGAAAAAAAAATATATATATAGATACAAACACAGACATTAAAATGTAGTAATATGTATGCCAATCAAAATTCATTATGAAATATATATCATCCTCATATCCAAAAATATTCTTTTTACTGAGCATGGATTTATGTATAATGCTGTTCATCTAGGAAATTCACCAATACGTTGAATTTTCAGTTCCATCAGTATTTAGGGGGAGTGATCTCTTCTCACAATCTGTATCATCCTAAAACAGCAAGCTCACAAGAATGTACGTGTGATACCAGGTAGGATACTAAATATGCATAATAAATTTCATGAGATGAATAGGCTACAGAGAAAGGGAGACAGAAATGTACATATGTGTTAACTTTAAAAACTCATGGAGAAGTATTACAATAAAAAGTTGACTAGATTTATAACACATACACTTGATAAAGCAGAAGGCAAGTCCTAGTATACACCATGCCTCCTATGTACGGCCTGTATTTCTATTCTGTTAGGTTTCTTTTTCTACATCATATTAAGATTAGTAGTCAGAGTCTAGTAGGGTATGGGTTAGTGACAGGGATTCAGTATTTCTAATGGAAAATAGGAAAATGAATCTAATGTGTATGCAAATATTTGCTAGACAAAAATCTTCCCACTGTCCTCCAAAACAATGCCTTGATATTTCCTTCGCCACAAGTAATACACAATTAGTGGAGAAGAGTTTGAAAATCTGTGAATATATATCTGGAAAAGAAAATGCTCAGAGGTTCACAACCTTGGAGGTGGTAGAGGAATTTCCAAAAGTAAGGTACAGGGTAAACACTCCACAAACATGGAACTCTGGTGGCCTAATGAGTTTTTGAGAAACTGCCTCTGAGTTTGGGCCCTTGAAAAATTTGTTGTTGTCAGGAGCTTTAGCTTCCTTTGTATTGAGACCATCAAACCTGGGTTGGCATCTATGTGACCTGGATGACATGGTTCCTTATATGCTATTGAACATGAGGAAGAAGTTCTGAATTTTCCCTTTGTTAGTAAACTGAGGACACTGGGGTCTAAGTGTCTAACCATGTGATCTGTGAAGCCATTTGGTCATACTCCACTTTTCGTGGTGTTTCTTACTGCTGCACTGGGAGTTTGGTATTGGCTTCACGTAATACAAGGAGAAAAACTGGGACACAGTGCTAGAGGGAGTACTCTCACGTGTAGTGGTTGAGGGTCTGCAGGAGAATGCACCAACCAGGCTTCTATCCCAAAAAGCTTGCACCCATGTCCATAGCAACCTGATTCTGAACATTGCCCTGAAACCTCTCCATATAACAAGGTCCCTTTACTTGTAAGGTTCTGCTGGCTGCAACATGTCAGTCACAAGTCATTCAGAAACCAATGGCAGAACCACGTGTCCCCACGACAGATGTTTTATCATACACCTGCCCACCACTGCTCTGGACCCACTAATCAGCAGGCTCCAACTTTCTGGCACCTCTGTTCTCACCATTTTCATGAAACCCAGTCAATCAATGCAATGTCTGGTACACTCATGATCAGCAACAGATATCCAAAGGTTCTCCAGTGCCATCTGTTCATGGAAATTTAAAAAATTCATGGTATTTATCTAGCCAATTTTCAAGGATGAAGTTGGAGGCACTGTGGCTTTCAATTTATTCAGGAACCATGAAATGGTGAGGAAGCTTATTTCAATTAAAGCTCGGGAGAACTCTCAGAGGCAAGGTTTCCCAAAGAGTGGCCAAAAGATCACATTAAGCCAGGCCCATTGAGGTCTACAATTGAGGTCCATGTGTGTTTTGACTCTCAACAATGGCTGCCACGTCTTTCTGAATAAAGTCATGTGATATCCTGCCTGAGATTCCCAGTGCTCTTTGGAAAGCTATCCTGAGCCTAGATCTCAGTCTCCAAGGGCAACTCTCATGTGTGGCCTCCTAAAATCCCAACACAATTCATGTCAATACTTCTCTGAGTTCATTTCAGTCTCTAAGGGGAATCACTCCACAGTTGAAGTCCATGCGGACCCAGTCATCTCTTCCAACCACCACACAAATGACCACAATTAAACCAAAACACTCCCACATGGCCCTCATCTTCTTCAATATAAACTCTCATCATAACCTCTTGCTGGAGGTTTCCATGAGGGGCGCAGCCTAAGGAAGTGTCCAAAATAAGCTCACTTGCCCCTTATTTGCCTAAACTCAGTGTGGCCTGGAAACCCTTTCTGTGAACCAGATGTGATAAAATAGGCCTGCCATTAATACTGCTCTACTTCTCCAATTTGAGGCCTACTCTCTGTGGGGCATAGATTCTTTATGTGAATTGGGGTCATGAGAAAATCAAGCACCTATGGGCTACCCTCTGCAGGGCTTTGAAGAACCCATTTCAGTGAGTCGAGGAATTGGACCAAATGTTCTTTAGATATAGGGTTTTTGTTAAAGAGTGAAAGTAAATGTCAGCATATTTGAAGAGTCAGTCACAGTGATGAACTGGGGAAAATGTGTAGGAAATCAGATATCAATAGAGACATTAGGAAATCAGGCAAAGTACAAAGTGAGTGATAGGATAAGACATTTTTAACAGGGTTCAGATTCAATATTTAATCTTAGGAAAAAACAAATATGTAGTCACCAATAGGAATGATATTTGAGATCATTAGTTAATCAGGACTTGGATGTTGTTAGTAATACATGCTCACTTTCAATATAGGCTTTGGTACAATCATAAGTGTGTCCGTTGCATTTTGTGTCAGGAATATTACTGTGATAAAATGTGTATGTATATCAGGTGACTAGAGTATTTCTTCCACCAATTCTTAAAGCAATATTTTAAAGACTTATAAATTAGTATTTGGGATACAAATAGGTATACCATCGGTCTATGAATATAGAGATGATGCCTTAATAGACCATACTGTGAATAAATAATATAACTGGTTCAAACTTTAAATAATGGATTGAATTGATATCTGAAAATATATAGGAAATTTTATATTGATATACATAAATTCATTCTAACCAGTTGTACATCTAATGGTAATATTAGCATTATGGTTTATCATGAAGAGTGTCTGAGTTTTGCTTCAAAAATGATTATGGAAATCAAAAATAATGTGTTTGGAAAGAATCTTATGAAAAGAACAGTCAAGAAACATGGAGGAATACATGTGTTCTGAAGTAGGAAGTGATTGAAAGTGAACCAAATGCCTATAAATTTGTGAAATTGTGGATGAAAGGATATATCCTATAATGTCCATAAACTGCAGAAATAGTAATGTATCAGTGTGGAATAAAAATGAACTTCAAAATACACATCATGGTCCCATAGGTGTCTACTTGCATTGATGTGAAACTGGGTCAGTCACTGTGGAAATATTACGATTTGTATGCACCATTCACTGAATTTAGTTTTCAGTACTAGGAAATAAATATGTATTTAAGGTGGATGAATATTTCTAAGAATTATTTTGTAAAAATTTGATTATAAATCCACATACACACACATGAGTGAATTTAGAAAGTGTATAATAAGACACATATATTTCATATTTTGGAAAATCTAAAGAGTAGATATCTATATCTATATAGATAGATAGATAGATAGATAGATAGATAATTAGATACTCACATACACAGACATTAAAATGTAGCAATATATATGCCATTCGAAAATCATAATAAAATTGATATCATCCACGTATCCAAAAATATTCATTTTACTGAACATTTATTTATGCATAATACTGTTCATCTAGGAAATTCACCCATAGGTAGAATTTCCAGTTCCATCAGTATTTAGAGGGAGTGATCTCTTCTCACAATTTGTATCTTCCAAAATAAGCAAGCTCACAAGAATGTACATGTGATACCAGGTAGAATTCTAAAGATGCATTAAAAAATACATGTGATGAATAGGCTACAGAGAAAGTGAGACAGAAATTTACATATGTGTTAATTTTAAAAACTCATGGAGAAGTATTACAATGAAAAGTTGACTAGATTTATAACACATACCATTGATAAAGCCGAAGGCAAGTCCAAGTATACACCATGACTCCTATGAAAGGCCTGTATTTCTATTCTGTTAAGTTTCTTTTTCTCCATCATATTTTGATTAGTAGTCAGAGTCTAGTAGGGTATGGGGTAGGGTCAGGGATTCAGTATTTCAAATGGAAAATAGGAAAATGAATCTAATGTGTATGCAAATATGTGCTACACAAAAATCTTCCCACTCTCATCCAGAACAATGCTTTGACATTACCTTCGCCCCAAATAAGAAACAATTAGTGGAGAAAAGTTAGAAAATCTGTGAATACATATGTGGAAAGGAAAATGCTCAGGAGTTCACAAACTTGTAGGAGGTAGAACGGGTTACAAAGAGAGAGAGGGTAAACACTCCACAAACATGGAGCTCTGCTAGCCTTTTTGAGAAACTGCCTCTGAGCTTGGGCAGTTAAAATATATGTTGTTGTCAGGAGCTTTAGCTTCCTTTGTAGTGAGACCATCAATTCTGGGTCTCCATCTATGTGACCTGGATGACATGGTTTTTTATTTTCTAGTGAACATGAGGCAGCAGTGCTGAATTCTCTCTTTGTAGGTAAACTTTGGCCACTGGGGTCTAAGTATCTAACTGTGTTGTTTGAAAAGCCATTTGGTCATTATCCACTTTCGTGGTGTTTTTTACTGCTGCACTGTGAGTTTGGTATTGGCTTCACGAAATACAAGGAGTTCTACTGGGACACAGTGCTGGAGGATGTACTCTCACGTGTGGTGGGTTACTAAAATGCACCAGTGGGGCTTCAATCCCACATAGCTTTTCAACTTGACAATAGCAACCTGATTCTGGACATTGGCAGGAATCCTCTCCATATAATAAGATGCCTTTACATACAGTCTGCTGGCTGTACCATGTCAGTCACAAGTGATTTCTAAGCCAATGGCAGATCCACGTGGCCCCACCAGAAATGTTTTTTTCACACACCTACACTCCACTGCTCTAGGCCCACTAGTCTGCAGGCTCCAACTTTCTGGCATCTATGTTCTACACTTTTTCCATGAAACCCAGTCAATCAAGGCACTGTCTGGTACAGTCATGATCAGCAACAGGACATCCAGAGGTTCTCCAGTGCAACCTGGTCATGGTAATTTCAAAAAATTCATGGTATTTATCTAGATATTTTTCAATAATGAAGTTGGAGGCACTGTGGGATTCAATTTATACAGGAACCATTAAAAGGTGAGGAATCTCATTTCAATGAAAGGTCTGGAGAACTCTCACAGGCAAGGCTTCCCAAAGAGTGGGCAAAAGGTCACATGAAGCCAGGCCCATTGAGGTCTACAATGTGAATTCCATGTGTGTTTTGACTCTCAACTATGGCTGACAATCTTTCAAAATAAAATCTTGTGATATTCTGGCTGAGATTCCCAGTGCTCTGTGGAAAGTCACCCTGGGCCTAGATCTCAGTTTCCAATGGCGAATCTCATGCTTGGCCTCCAAAAATCTCAACACAATTCATGGCAATACTTCTCTGAGCTCAGTTCCACAACTCAGTCTCTAAGGGGAATCACAACAGAGTTCAAGCCCAGGTGGACCCAGGCATCTCTTCCAATTGCCACACAAATGACGACAATTAAAACCAAAACACTCCCACAGGGCCCTCTTCTTCTTTTATATAGACACTAATCATAACCTCTAGCTGGAGGTTTCCATGAGGGGCACAGCCCAAGACAGTGTCAAAAATAATCTCACTTGCCCCTCATTTGCCTAAAGTCAGGGTGGCCTGGACAACATTCCTGTGAAACAGAAGTGATCATATAGGACTGCTGTTAATACTGCTCCACTTCTCAAATTTGAGGCCTACTGACTGTGGGGTATAGATTCTTTGTGTGAATTGGAGTCATGAGAAAACGCAAGCACCTATTGTCCAGCCTCTGCAGGGCTTTGAAGAACTCATTTGACACAAATGATCCCTATTCTCACTTGATGGAGGTCATTAATATTACAGAGGAAGGCGAGAGGCTTCATGTACAATGACTGATCTATTTTTCCATTTTGGTTTTGGATGCCCACATGGGATCTTTCTCTAGATACATCAGGTGCTGAAAATCTAAACCACAGGCTCACACAGGGCCAAGAGGCTGATTCAGACAAATCCCTTTCCAAAGCAATGAAGTAAAAAGCCACAGGTGATTCCCATTCATTTCCATTTGAAAACTCTTTTCTTCAGGCTTCACTAAGGTTTGGCCTGAGGCAAAGACCTTTCTGACATTCAGAGCAACAGAACAATAGGTAATCAAAAGCCCCCAAGCAGGGTTTCTCCTAGGAGACTTTCCTGGTTACTCTGATATGTGAGTTTTCTGAGATGCTCGCCATTCCCTTCAGCTATCCAGTACATGGCTATGTCACAGAGCTTGGAGGTGGTACGTATCTTGTACAAAAATACATGATACTAATCTTTAGTGTGGCCAGAATTCAGGAAAAAAATGAGAACATAGGTAGATAGCAGGTGTTGCCCATGGATAAGGCAAGCCTCAGTCCATTCATTAATTGGGAAGGATGCATACTGGGAAGTTTTCTACTAGACAGGACACACCCAATGAGCTATTTTCTTTTCTAATATCTACAAAGAAAAACACAGTGGGATACACAGACACAGAAACAGTCTCCTTGTCAAATGACTTACTAGAAACAGTCCACTCCATACCAAACAAACCTCCTTTTTTACCTATTCTCAGATCATGAGAAAAAACCACAAACCCAAACCAACACCCACAAATGCACCTCCTTCTTCCAAGTAGGTCTGTGACTATCTGGAGTGTCCTCTGACTGGTAGGACATACGATGTAACCCAGAAATGGCCTTTCTGTCTCAGATCTGGTCTCCTTCGTCAAATCTGTGAATTTGTAAGGAGGCAGGGGTGAGCCAATTCCTATGCTCTCAGGAAAGACCCCTCTTCAGAGCTTTCTTGGTATTTGGCAACCCTTACATCAGTAGGTACCAAGAAAGACTGACTCTGTCCTTGGTAAATCCAAAGAAATGAGCCCACTGTGACTGCGACTGGGACTGGCTCAGGGTGCCTGGCTTCCTGGATCACAAAATTCAGAGACCTCCATCACCAAGGAAGTGAGGTGAGGTCACTACCTTCAGAAAATGAATGAGGTCACTGTCTTGGCCACCACTTTGTCCTAACAGTTTCTTCCTATTGTCTCCTGACATGGAGGCTGCCCTACTTCCTGTGATACTTTCACATGTTAGAATGGTATAGAAACCATAGTCACCTGGGAACAGCTCTCCACACAGGCCTAGTTTGGTCCATCTTCCCTACATTAAGAATAGAGAGGCTGACTCAGACACATCCTTTCATCCTGACCATGTTGTTTGCCATGGAATATGACTTTTGTTCTCTCAGGTCCTTCATAGCTGCCTGCATCTTCTCCAGGGATAATTTCTGCATGGATTTTGAGGTACTCAGCAGGTGGAAGATCTCCTAACTTCCTGTATTGTAATACCAACTTTGTCCCTGCTCTTCTGTAAAGTGAGATTGAGGGAATATTGTATGGTCCGGGTTAATAGCATGTTCGATTTGGGTTGGAAATCATTCTGCTGGATGAATAATTGTATTGGGAACCAGCGATATTTATAAGAATATAGAGGGAAAACATAAGTATGAAAACAGAAATCTAGGTAATATTTGAAGCCCAGAAGGATTTGGACCCTTGATTGGGATCCTTAGCTTGAGTTATGTTTTGCACCGAGGTCTCAGTTAAATTGATATACAATGGCATAAGACCCTGTACCTCAGATGATTAAATGTAGAAGAGAACATCCAGTCAAAAAGGGATTGTGTGTAGGATTAGGAAGATAGTCAGTAGGTTTAGGAGGAAGAGTGAGTCTAGGATTTGGACCAAATGTTCTTTAGCAATACGGTTTTGGTTAGAGAGTGAATATAAATGACACCATATGTGAAGAGTCAGGCACAATGATGAACTGGGGAAAATATGTAGGAAAGCAGACATCAATAGAGACATTAGGAAATCTGGCAAAGTATAACATGATAGGATTAGAGATTTTCAACAGGGTTGAGGTTGAATACATAATCTTAAGAAGAAACAAATTTGTAGTCACCAATAAGATTGACATTTGAGAGCATTAGGCAACCTGGACATGGATATATTTAGTAATCCATGTTCACATTCCATTGAGGCTTTGGTACAATCATAAGGGTGACCTTCGCATTTTGTGTCCAAAATATTACTGTGATAATATGTATATGAAGATCAGGTGACATGAGTATTTCTTCCACCATTTCTGGGGGAAATATTTTGAAAAGATATAAATTAGTACTGGGGATACTAATAGGCTTACCCTGTGTTCATGAATATAGAGATGATGCATTAATAGACCATAATGTGAATAAATTATATGACTGGTTCCAAATTTAAATAATGGATTGTATTGATATCTGAAAAAATAGAAGAAATCATTTATTGATATACATACATTCATTCCAACCACTTACATATCTAATGGTTATCTTAGGGTTACCGTTTATCATGAATAGTGAATGAGTTTTGCTTCAAAAATGATTATGGAATCGAAAATAATGTGTTTAGAAAGAAGTCTAGTGAAAAGACGAGTCAAGAAACATGGAGAAATATAAGTGTTCTGAAGGAGGAAGTGATTGAAAGTGAACCAAATGTTTATAAATTTGTGAATTTGTGAATGAAAGGATATATTTTATGATGTCTATAAACTGAAGAAATAATAACGTACAAGGTTTGAATAAAAATGAACTTTAATAAACACATCACAACCAATAGGAATCTACTTGCATTGATGTTAAACTTGGTCAGTTACTGTAGAAATATTACGATTTGTAAGCACCCTTCCCTGAAGTTAGTTTTCAGTACTAGGAAACAAATATGTATTTCAGTGGATGTATATTTCTGAGAATAAACTTGTTAAAAGTTGATTATAAATCCACATATATGAATATGAATGAATTCAGGCGGTGTATAAGAAGACACATATATTTCATATTTTGGTAAATCTGGAGAATATATATATATATAGACACACAAACACACACACATTATAATGTAGCAATATATATGTGCCAACTGAAATTCATCATGAAAAATAACTCATCCGCATATCCCAAAATATTCATTTTACTGAACAGTAATATATGTATAGTGTAGTTCATCTAGGAAGCTCACTCATGGGTTGAATTTTCTGTTAAAACAGCGTTTAGGAGGAGTGATCTCTTCTCACAATTTGTATCTGCCAATTCAGCCACCTCACAAGAATGTACATGTGAAACCAGGTAGGATTCTATTTGTGCATATAAAAATACATTTGCTTAATAGGCTACAGAGAAAGGGAGACAGGAATTCACATATTTCTTAACTTTAAAAACACATCGAGAATTATTTCAACAAATAATTGACTAGATTTATAACTCCTACCTTATATCATGCAAAAGGTAAGTCCAACTATACACCATGCTTCCTCTGAAATTCTTGTATTTCTATTCTGTTTGGGTTATTTTTCTCCATTATATTAGGATTAGTAGTCAGAGTTTAGTAGGGTATGGGTTAGTGTCAGGGATTCAGTATTTCAAACAGAAAATTGTAAAATGAATCCAATGTTTATGCAAATATGTGCTAAACAAAATCTTCTCTCTCTCATCCAGAACAATGACTTGACATTCCCTTCGCCACAAGTAAGTCAGAATTAGAGGAGAAGAGTTAGAAAATCTGTGAATATATATTTAGAATGGAAAATGCTCAGGAATTCACAACCTTGGAGTTGATAGAGCAGTTTCCAAAAGTAAGTGACATGGTAAACACTCCACAAACATGGAGATCTGCTGGCCTAAACACTTCTTGAGAAATTGCCTCTGAGCTTGGGCACTTGAAATATATGTTGTTTTCAGGAGCTTTAACTTCCGATGTAGTGAGACCATCAAAGCTAGGTCTGCATCTATGTGACCAGGAGGACATGGTTTCTTATTTTCCAATGACCATGAGGCAGCAGTGCTAAATTCTCTCTTTGTAGCTAAATTGTGGCCACTGGGGCTAAGTGTCTCCCCATGTGGACTGTGAAGCCATTTGGTCATCCTCGACTTTTCGTTTTGTTTCTTGCTGCTGCACTGGGAGTTTGGTATTTGCTTCACGAAATACAAGGAGTTCAAGTGGGACACAGTGCTGGAGGGAGTTCTGTCACGTGTGGTGGGTCAGTGTCTGCATGAGAATGCACCAACTAGGCTTCTATCCCACATAGCTTGCCCCTTGACCATAGCAACCTGATTCTAAACATTGCCGTGAAAAATCTCCATATAACAAGATGCCTTTATATAGAAGGGTCTGCTGGCTGCACCGTGTCTGTCTCAAGGCATTTGAAAGTCAATGGCAGATCCACATGGCCCCACCAGAGATGTTTTATCACACACCTGCACACCACTGCTCTAGGCCCACTACTCAGCAGGCTCCAACTTACTGGCATCTCTGTTCTACACGATTTTCAAGATACCTAGTCAATCAAGGCACTGTCTGGTATACTCATGATCAGCAACAGGACATCCAATGGTTCTCCAGTGCCACCTGGTCATGAGAATTTCTAAAATTTTATGGTATTTATCTAACTATTTTTCACAGATGAAATTGTTGGTACTGTGGGTTTCAATTCATTCAGGATCCATTAAATGTTGAGGAAGCTCATTTTAATGAAGGATCTGGAGATCTCTCACAGGCAAGGCTTCCCAAAGAGTGGCCAAATTGTCACATGAAGCCAGGCCCATTGATGTCTACAATGTGAGGTCATGTGTGTTTTGACTCTCAACGATGGCTGCCAAGTCTTTCAGAATAAAACCTGTGATATCCTAGCTGAGATTCCCAGTGCTCTCTGGAAAGCCTCCCTGGGCCTAGACCTCAGTTTCCAAGGGCGACTCTCATGTGTGGCCTCCTGAAATCCCAACAACATTCATGGCAATACTTCTCTGAAGTTAGTTCCAAATCTCATTCTCTAAGGGGAATCACATCAGAGTTCAAGCCCAGGTGGACCCAGTCATCTCTTCCAACTACCACACAAATGACCACAATTAAAACCAAAACACTCCCACATTGTTCTCATCTTCTTCCATATAGACACACATCATAACCTGTGGATGGAGTTTTCCATGAGGGGCACAGCCAAACCAGTGCCCAAAATAAGCTCCCTTGCCCCTCATTTGCCTAACATCAGGGTGGATTGGACATGCTTCCTGTGAACCAGGAGTGATCAAATAGGCCTGCCGTAAATGCTCCACTTCTCCACTTTGAGGCCTTCTTACTGTGGGGATTATATTCTTCTTTTTCTAAATTTTTTTGGAAATTTAATTGGAAAGTTAAAAAAATTGTTTTGCAGAATGTTAAATTTCTAATGGCAAAGCCTTCACCTTGTTTGTGAAGGAAACCTTGATGCCTTGCCAATCTGGTAACATGGAGACACTCAAAATTTTCTTTTACATACTACATGGATGAATGGCTACAGCTCATAGTTTTTTAAAACTGAAAGGCAGATACCAGCAAGTAAGATAACAAATAAAAGACAATTTTATTAAAAAATAAAGTTGTTAAATGACTCAAATATTGGAAATTCAATTCTTTTTATTTTTGGTTGTTCAAAACATTATAAAACTCATGATATATCATCTTTCATACATTTGACTCAATTGGGTTATGAACTCCCATTTTTACCCCAAATACAAATCGCAGAATCACATCAGTTACACACTCACGTTTTTACATAATAGCATACTAGTTATTGTTGTATTCTGCTACCTTTCCTATCCCCTACTATTCCCCCTCCCCTCCCATCTTCCCTCTCTACCTCATCTTCTGTTGTTTAATTCTCTCCCTTGTTTTCCCCTCTTTAGCCTCACAACCTCTTATATGTAATTTTGTGTAACATTGAGTAGTCTCCTACCATTTCCATATGCTTTTCCTTCTCTCTCCCTTTCTCTCCCCCCACTCATCTCTGTTTAGTTTTAATATTTTTCTCATGTTCTTCCTCCCTGTTCTCTTCTTATTTGCTCTCTCTATATAAAAGGAAACATTTGGCATTTGTTTTTTAAGGATTGGATAGATTCGCTTAGCATAATCTATTCTAATGCCATTCATTTCCCTGCAAATTCTATGATTTTGTCATTTTTCAGTGCTGTGTAATACTCAATTGTGTATAGATGCCACATTTTTATTATCCATTCGTCTATTGAAGGGCATCTAGGTTGGTTCCAAAGTCTAGCTATTGTGAATTGTGCCGCTATGATCATCGATGTGGCAGTATCCTTATACTGCTCTCTATTAACATCCTCAGGGAAGAGTCTGAGAAGGGCTATATCTCGGTCAAATGGTGGTTCCATTCCCAGCTTTCCCATGAATCTCCATACTGCTTTCCATATTGTACTCACCAATTTGCAGTCCCACAAGCAGTGTACAAGTGTACCCTTTACCCCACATCCTCACCAACACTTATTGTTGTTCGACGTCATAATGGCTGCCAATCTTACTGGAGTGAGATGGTATCTTAGGGTGGTTTTGATTGCATTTCTCTGACTGCTAGAGATGGTGAGCATTTTTTCATGTACTTGTTGATTGATTGTATGTCCTCCTCTGTGAAGTGTCTGTTAAGATCCTTGGCCCATTTGTTGATTGGGTTATTTGTTATCTCATTGTTTAATTTTTTTGAGTTCTTTGTATATTCTAGATATTAGGGCTCTATCTGAAGTGTAAGGGGTAAAAATTTGTTCCCAGGATGTAGGCTCTCTATTTACCTCTCTTATTTTTTCTCTTGCTGAGAAAGATCTCTTTAGATTAAGTAAGTCCCATTTGTTTATTCTTTTTATTAACTCTTGGGCTATGGGTTTCCTATTAAGGAATTTGGAGCCCAACCCCACAGTATGTACATCGTAGCCAACTTTTTCTTCTATCAGACGCAGTGTCTCTGATTTTATATCTGGCTCCTTGATCCATTTTGAGTTAACTTTTGTGCATTGTGAGAGAAAGGGATTCAGTTTCATTTTGTTGCATATGAATTTCCAGTTGTCCCTGCACCATTTGTTGAATATGCTATCCTTCTTCCATTGCATGCTTTTAGGCCCTTTTTCAAATATAAGAAAGTTGTAATTTTGTGGATTTGTCTCTGTGTCCTCTATTCTGTACCATTGGTCCATCTGCCTGTTTTGATACCAGTACCACACTGTTTTTGTTACTATTGCTTTGTAGTACAGTTTGAACTCTGGATTCACACTTCCTGCTTAGAATTGCTTTCGCTATTCTGGGTCTTTTGTTTTTCCATATGAAATTCATGATTACTTTATTTATTTCTACAAGAAATGCCATTGGGTTTTTGATTGGCATCGCATTAAACCTGTAGAGAACTTTGGGTAATATCGCCATTTTGATGATGTTATTTCTGCCTATCCATGTACAGGGCATACTTTTCCATCCTCTAACATCTTCTTCTATCTCTCTCTTTATTGTTCTGTAGATTTCATTGCATAAATCTTTCACCTCTTTGGTTAGGTTGATTCCCAAGTTTTTTATTTTCTTTGAGTATACTGTAAAAGGAGTGGTTTTCCTCATTTAAATTTCAGAAGTTTTGTTGCTGATATACAGGAATGCCTTAGATTTATGCGTGTTGATTTTATATCCTGCCACTTTGCTGAATTCATTTACTAACTCTAGCAGACCATTTTGGGTCTGTTAAATATATTATCATGTCATCCAAAAATAGCGATAATTTAAGTTCTTCTTTTCCTATTTTTAAGTCTTTAATTTCTTTTGTCTGTCTAATTGCTCTGGCTAGTATTTCAAGAACTAAATCGAACAGAAGTGGTGATAGATGGCATCCCTGTCTTGTTCCAGATTTTAAAGGGAATGCCTTCAGTTTTTCTCCATTTACAATGATGCTAGCCTGAGGTTTAGCATATATAGCTTTTACAATGTTGAGGTAAGTTCCTGTTATTCCTAGTTTTTATAGAGTTTTAAACATAAAGGGATGCTGTACTTTGTAGAATGCTTTTTCTGCATCTATCGAGATGATCATATGGTTCTTCTCTTTAAGTCTATTGATGTGGTGAATAGTATTTATTGATTTCCGTATATTGAACCAGCCTTGCATCCCTGGGATGAATCCCTCTTGATCATGATGCACAATTTTTTTATGTGCTTTTGTATTTGATTTGCCAGGATTTTATTGAGAATTTTTGCATCCAAGTTTATTAGAGATATTGGTCTGTAGTTTTCTTTCTTTGAAGTGTCTTTGTCTGGTTTTGGGATCAGGGTGATGTTGGCCTCATAGAATGAATTTGGAAGAACTCCTTCTTTTTCTATTTTTTGAAATAGCTTGAAAAGTATTGGTATTAATTCATCTTTGAACGTTTTGTAGAACTCTGCTGTATAACCATCTGGTCCAGGGTTTTTTTTGGTAGGTAGTCTTTTGAAGGTTTCTTCTATTTCTTCCTTTGTTATTGGTCTATTTAAATTTTGTGTGTCTTCCGGACTCAATCTGGGCAGATCATATGACATAAGAAATTTATCGATATCTTCATTATCTTCTGTTTTATTGGAATATAGGGTTTCAAAATACTTTCGAATTATCTTCTGTATTTCTGTAGTGTCTGTTGTGATATTGCCTTTTTTATCCCATATGTTAGTAATTTGAGTTCTCTCTCTGCTTCTCTTCATTAGCATGGCTAAGGGCCTGTCGATTTAATTTATTTTCAAAGAACCAACTTTTATTTGTTCAATTTTTTTGTTTCAATTTTGTTGATTTCTCCTCTAATTTTAATTATTTCTTGTCTTCTACTACATTTGTTGTTTTGCTCTTTTTTTTCTAGGTTTTTGAGATGTAGTGTGAGATCATTTATTTGTTGTTTTTTTCTTTTTTTGAGGAAAGAATTCCAAGAAATGAATTTCCCTCTTAAAACTGCTTTCATTGTTTCCCACAGAATCCGGTATGTTGTGTCTGTATTTTCATTTGTATCTAAGAGATTTTTTTATCTCCTCCTTTATGTCTTCTGTAACCCATTGATTATTCAGTAACATATTGTTCATTTTCCATGTGATGTAGAATTTTTCCTTCCTTCTTCAATCATTAATTTCAAGTTTCATTCCATTATGATCAGATATGGTGCATGGTATTATCTCCATACTTTTATATTTACTAAGAGTTTCCATATGGCATAATATATGGTCTATATTTGAGTAGGACCAATGTGCTGCTGAGAAGAACATGTATCCACTTTATGATGTTTGATATATTCTATATATGTTGGTTAAGTCTAGGTTATTGATTGTGCTATTGAGTTCTATAGTTTCTTAATTCAGATTTTCTCTAGAGGATCTGTCCAATGGCGAGGGTTGTGTGCTGAAGTCACCCGTAATTATTGTGCTATAGCCTATATGACTCTTGAACTTGAGGAGAGTTTGTTTTATGACTTGGCACCACCATTGTTTGGTGCATACAAATTGATAATTGTTATGTCTTGTTGGTGAATGTTGCCTCTTAACAGTATATAGTGTCCTTCTTTATCACTTTTGATTAACTTAGGTTTTAAGTTGATTTTATTCGATATGAGTATGGCCACTCCTTCTTGCTTCCGAGGGCCAACAATGGCTGCGAAGTCTTTCAGAATAAAATCATGTGATTTCCTGGCTGAGATTCCCATTGCTCTGTGGAAAGCCACCTTGGGCCTAGATCTCAGTTTGAAAGGGTGACAATCATGCGTGGCCTCCTAAAAACCAACACAATTCATATCAATACTTCTATGAGGTACGTTCCAGACCTCAGGCTCTAAGGGGAATCACACCAGAGTTCAAGCCCAGGTGGACCAAGTCATGTCTTCCAACCCCCACACAAATGACCACAATTAAAACAAAAAAACTACCACATGGCCCTCATCTTCGTCCATAAAGACCCTCATCAAAAGTTCTGGATGGAAGTTTCCATGAGGGTTGCAACTAAAGACAGTTTTCAGAATAAGCTCCCTTGCCTCTAATTTCCCTAAAGTCAGGGTGGCCTGGACACCCTTCCTGTGAACCAGGAGTGATCAAAAAGGCCTGCCATTAATTCCGCTTTGTTTCTATAATTTGAGGCTTACTGAATGTCAGGTATAGATTTTTTATGTGATTTGGAGTCATGAGAAAATCCAAGCACATCTGGAGAGCATTCAAGAATTCATTTGACAAGGAGGATCCCTAATCTCACTTGAAGGGGGTCAGGAACCTAACAGAGAAAGGCAAGAATCCTCATCCACAATGACTGCTCTTTTTGCCATTTTGGTTTTGAATGCACACATGGGATTTTTCTTTAGATCCATCAG
The DNA here is from genome assembly GCF_048772815.1 of Callospermophilus lateralis. Lineage (NCBI taxonomy): Eukaryota > Metazoa > Chordata > Mammalia > Rodentia > Sciuridae > Callospermophilus > Callospermophilus lateralis. The sequence goes on from NW_027517250.1 coordinate 134,156, forward strand.
GTGCAGAGAATCGAAGCCACAGCCTCACACAGGGCCAAGAGGCAGATTCAGACAAATCCCTTTCCAAAGCAATTAAGCAAAGAGCCACAGGTGATGCCCATTTATTTCCATTTGAAATTTTTTTCTTCAGGCTTCACAAAGGGGTGGCCTGAGGCAAAGACCTTCCTGACATTCAGGGCAACAGAACCTTGATTGGTATACTGAGCTTGAATTATGTTCTGCACCGAGGTCTCAGATAAATCGATATACAATGGCATAGGACCGTGTACCTCGGATGATTGAATGTAGAAGAGAACATCCAGTCAAAAAGGGATAGTCTGTAGGATTAGGAAGATAGTCAGTAGGTTTAGGAAGAAGAGTGAGACTAGGAGTTGGACCAAAAGTTCTTTAGCAATAGGGTTTCAGTTAGAGAGTGAATGTAAATGTCAGCACATCTGAAGAGAAAGTCACAATGATGAACAGGGAAAAATATGTAGGAAAGCAGATATCAATAGAAAGATTAGGAAATCAGGCAAAGTATAAAGTGAGTGATAGGATTAGACATTTTCAACAGGCTTGAGGTTGAATATATAATCTTAGGAAAAAACAAATATGTAGTAATCAATAGGATTGACATTTGAGAGCATTAGGCACCCTGGACATGGATGTTTTTAGTAATCCATGGTCACTTTCCATTTAGGCTTTGGTACAATCATATGTTTGACCTTTGAATTTTGTGTCCAGAATACTACCGTGATAAAATTTATATGTTGATAAGGTGACATGAGTATTTCTTCCACCATTATGGGGAGTAATATTCTGGAAACTTATAAATTAGTACTGGTGATACAAATAGGTGTACCTTGTGTTGATCATTATTGAGATGTTGCATGAATAGACCAGATTGTGAATAAAGTATATAACTGGTTCCAACTTTAAATAATGGATTGAGTTTGCATCTGAAAATGTATTGGAAATCTTATATTGATATATATACAATCATTCCAACCAGTTATATATGTAATGGTAATATTAGGGTTACGGTTTATCGTGAAGAGTGAGTATTGCTTCAAAAATGATTATGGAATCAAAAATAATGTGTTTAGAAAGAAGTCTAGTGAAAAGACCAGTAAAGAAACATGGAGGAATACATGTGTTCTGAAGTAGTAAGTAAATGAGAGTGAACCAAATGCCTATAATTTTGTGAAGTTGTGGGTGAAAAAATATATCCTATGATGTCCATATACTGAAAAAATAGTAATGTACCAGTGTTGAGTAAAAATGAACTTCAAAATACACATCATGTCCCATAGCAATCTACTTGCATTGATTTTAAACTGGGTCAGGTACTGTAGAAATATTAGGATTTGTATGCACCACCTACTGAACTTAGTATTCAGTAGTAGGAAACCAATATGTATTACAGGTGTATAAATATTGCTGAAAATAATCTTGTAAAAAGTGGATTTTGAACCCACATACATGAATATAAATGAATTTAGGGAGTGTATAATAAGACACATATTTTTCATATTTTTTTAAAATCTGGAGAATATATATACATATATATATATAATATATATATATATATATTATATATATATAATATATATACATATATATACATATATAATAGATATATATATGTATATATATACATATATTTTTTTCCAGATTTAAAAAAAATACATACACACACACACACACATTAATATTTAGCAATATATATGCCAATCGAAATTCATCATGAAATATAATTCATCCACATATCCAAAAATATTCATTTTACTGAACATGGATTTATGTATAGTGTTTTTCACTAGGAAGCTCACCCATAGGTTGAATTTTCAGTCCCATCATTATTTAGGGAGAGTCATCTGTTCTCACAATTTTATATTCCAAAATCAGGGAGCTCACAAGATTGTCCGTGTGATACCAGGTAGGATATTATATATATATGTATAAAAAAATACATGTGCTGAATAGGATACAGAGAAAGGGAGACAGGAATTTATATATGTGATATTTTTAAAAAATCATGGAGAAATATTACAATGAAAAGTTGACTAGATTTAAAAAACATACTCTTGATAATGCAGAAGGCAAATAGAAGTATACACCATGCTTCCTATGAAAGGCCTGTATTTCTATTCGGTTAGGTTTCTTTCTCTCCATGATATTAGGATTAGTAGTCAGAGTCTAGTAGGGTATGGGTTAGTGTCAGGGATTCAGTATTTCAAATGGAAAAAAGGAAAATGAATCTAATGTGTATGCAAAAATGTGATACACAAAAATCTTCCCTCTCTCATCCAGAACAATGCCTTGACATAACCATCGCTAAAAGTAAGACACAATTAGAGGAGAGGAGTTAGAAAATCTGAATATATATGTGGAATGGAAAATGCTCAGGAGTTCACAACACTGGAGGTGGTAGAACAGTTTCCAAAATTAAGGGAGAGGGTAAACAATCCAGAAACATGGAGCTGTGCTGGCCTTGAGACTTCTTGAGAAACTTCCTCTGAGGTTGGGAACAAGAAATATATGTAATTGTTAGGAGATTTAGCTTCGTTTGTAGTGACACCATGAAATCTGGGTCTGCATCTCTATGACCTGGAGCACATGGTCCTTATTTTCTAATGAACATGAGGGAGCAGTTCTGAATTCTCTCTTTGTAGGTAAACTGTGGCCACTGGGAGCTAAGTGTCTTTCCGTGTGGACTGTGAAGCCATTTGGTGATCCTCCACTTTCCAGGGTGTTTCTTACTGCTGCACTGGGAGTTTGGTATTTGCTTCACGAAATACAAGGAGTTCAACTGGGACAAAATGCTGGAGGGAGTTCTGTCATGTGTGGTTGGTCAGGGACGCAAAGAGAATGTACGAACCAGGCTTCTATCCTACATAGCTTTCACCTTGACTATAGCAACCTGATTCTGAACATTTCCCTGAAACCTCTCCATATGACAAGATGCCTTTACATATAAAGGTCTCCTGCCTGCACCATGTCAGTCGCAAGTCTTTCGAAGCCAATGGAAGATCCAGGTGGTCCTACCAAAAATATTTATTTACACACCTACAGTCCACTTCTCTAGGCCCACTACTCATTAGGCTCCAAATTACTGGCATCTCTGTTCTACACCATTTTCACGAAAACCAGTCAATCAAGGCACTCTTTGGTACACTCATGATCAGCAACAGGAAATCCAAAGTTTATCCAGTGCCACCTGGTCATGGGAATTTCAAAAATTTTATGGTATGAATCTAGTAATTTTTCAAAAATGAAGTTAGAGGCACTGTGGGTTTCAATTAATTCAGGAACCATTAAATGGTGAGGAAGCTCATTTCAATGAAAGCTCTGGAGAACACTCACAGAAAAGCCTTCCAAAAGACTGGCCAAAAGGTCACATGAATCCAGACACATTGAGGTGTACAATGTGAGGTCCATATGTGTTTGGACTCTCAACTAGGGCTGCCAAGTCTTTAAGAATTAAATCATGTTATATCCTGGCTCAGAATCCCCGAGCTCTGTGGAAAGCCATCCTGGGCCTAGATCTCAATTTCCAAAGGCGATTCTCACGTGTGGCCTAGTAAAATCCCAAGAGAACTCACGACAATACTTCTCTGAGGTCAGATCCAGAACTCATTTTTTAAGGGGAATCACACCAGAGTTCAAGCCCAGGTGATCCGAGTCATCTTTTCCAACTACCACACAAATTACCACAATTAAAACAAGAACACTCCCATATGGCCCTCATCTTCTTTCATATTGACACTCATCATAATTTTGCTGGAGGTTTCCATGAGGGGAGCAGACCAAGACAGTGTTCAAAATAAGCTCCTTTGACCCTCATTTGCCTATAGTAAAGGTGGCCTGGACACCCATCCTGTGAACCAGGAGTGATCAAATAGGCCTGCCATTAATACCGCTCCAATTCTCCAATTTGAGGCCTACTGACTGTTTGGTTTAGATTCTTTATGTGAATTTTAGTCATGAAATAACCAAGCACCTATGGGCTAGCCTCTGCAGGTTTTGAAGAACTCATTTGACCCAAAGGATCCCTATTTTCACTTGATGGAGTTCAGGAACCTTACAGAGGAAGTCGAGAGACTTCATCCCAATGGCTGCTCTTTCTGCCATTTTTCCTTTGGATGCAAACATGGGAACTTTCTTTAGATCCACAGGTGCTGAGAATCTAAGCCTCAGCCACACACAGGGCCAGGGGGCTGATTCAGTCACATCCCTTTTCAAAGCACTTAAGAAAAGAGCCACAGGTATGCCCAATCGTTTCCATTTGAAAACTGTTTTCTTCAGGCTTCACAAAGGGGTGGCCAGATGCAAAGAACTTCCTGACATTCAGGGCAACAGAACAATAGGTAAGCAAAAGGCCCAAAGCAGGGTTTCTCCTCTGAGACTGTCCTCGTCACACTGATATCTGAGTTTTCTGAGATGCTCGCCATCTCCTACAGCTATCCAGTACATGGCTATGTCACAGAGCTTGGAGGTGGTACATATCTTGGACACAAAACCATGGGCCTATTCTTGAAATTGGCCGGAATTCAGGACAAAAATAGAAACTTAGGAAGGTAGCAGGTGTTGCTCATCGATAAGGCAAGCTACAGTCCATTCATAAACGGGGCAATATGAATGCTGAGAAGCTTTCTACTAGACACGACACATCCATTGATGAATTCTCTTTTCTAATGTCTACAACCACGGAAACAGTGGAATACACAGACATAGAAACACTCGCCCTGTGAAAAGACTTACTAGAAACAGTCCACTTCAAATGAAACAAACCGACTGTCCTACCTATTCTCAGAAAATGAGACAAAACCACAAACCCACAACCACACCCACAAAGGCACCTCCTTCCCCTAAGTAGGTCTTTGACTATCCGGAGTGTCCTCTGACTTGTAGGCCATAATACGTTCCCCCGAAATGGCCTGTCCTGTCTCAGATCTGGTCTCCTTGGCAAACTCTGTGAACTTCTCAGGAGCCAACGGTGAGCCACTAACGACTTTCTCAAGAAAAGCCCCGCTTCCGAGCTTTTCTGGCATTTGGCCTTCTCACGTCTGAAGGTACCAAGAAAGACTGACTGCATTTAGTAAATCCAAACAAGTGAGACCATAGGGACTGGGACTTGGACTGGCTATGGGTGCCTGGCTTCCTGGATCCAAAGTTCAGAGAGTTCCATCACCATGGAAGTGAGGTGAGGTCACTTCCTTCCTGAACTGAATGAGGTCCCTGTCTTGGCAACCACTTTGTCTTAACTGTTACTTCCACGGGTCCCATGAGATTGAGGCTGCCCCTACTTCCTGTGACACTTTCACAAGTTAGAATGGTATATCAACCATAGGCACCCAGGAATAGATCTCCACACAGGCCTGTTTTGGTCCATGTTCTCTACATTAAGAAGAGAATCTGATTCAGACACAACCTTTTATCCTGACTGGGTTGTTTGCCATGGAAGATGACTTTTGGTCTCTCAGGTCCTTCATAGCTGCCTACATCTTCTCCAGGGATCTTTTCTGCATGGGCCTTTGAGGTTATCAGCAGGTGGAAGTTTCCCTACATTTCTGTATTGTAAAATCAACTCTTTCCCTGCTGTTCTGTAAAGTTAGATTGAGGGAATAGTGTATGATTATGGTTAAAAACATGTTTGATTTGGGTTAGAAATCATTGTGCTGGATGAATAATGGTATTGGGAACCTGCTATGTGTATAAGAATATATAGGTGTAATATATGTATGAAAAAAGAAATCTAAGTATGATTTGAAGGCCAGAAGGGCATTGGGCCCTTGATTGGGATACGCAGCATTGAATTATGTTCTGCAGAGATGTCTCAGATAAATCGATATACAATGGCATAGGACCTTGTACTTTGCATGAATTAATGTAGAAGGAACATCCAGTCAAAAAAGGATAGTCGGTAGTGAAAGGTTAATAAAATAGGTACTTGCTATTTCCTGTTTTTCTGTATGCTTAAAAAAACACTGTTGAAATCTTGAGAAATGTTTGCTAATCTTGTTCTAGAATGTACTGTTCCCAACTGCCAAACTGCAGAATGTACTGCCTCACTCGGTGTCACACGAACCGCCCACTCACCCTTACACATCAGTAAACTTCCCTCCCTTCCATCTCCAAGGAATGTATGTAAGCTCTGCATAAGCTGTTCTCAGAGCTCTCTGATCTATTTAAGTTAGCTGTGAGCCCCAGCAAGCTGGACGCAAAATAACCCTTTGCTGTTGCATGAGACAGTCTCTTGGTAGTCTCTTCCTCCAACACTCACCTGACCTTTACATATTGAGGTTCCACCGAGTTCCGGCAGTGGCGGATGAGAGACCCCAACGGGCTCCTCTCGGAGCAAGTAAGGCGCCTCTTTCTGGTTTCAGGTGTCATGTTAGGGCTTGGCAAAATTGCTGGCGATGAAGAGCCTGGGGTCTCTCCGACGGTGGCTGAGAGACGTGTCACAGAGACATAGGGCACATCCCTGGGGGACCCCAAAGAGGACTCGGAGAATCAAGGAACAATTGCTTCATCGACTCAGTGATATTTTCTTTTAGATTCGGTATTGCCATCCTATCGGGTTTTGCCGGCTACGCATTCCTGGTCTCAGTGTTGGATGTCCATTGCCTGTCTTTATGGTCTTGTCTTATCTGTGTCATGTGTCTTTGCTTTTACTGTTTGTGTACCTTTCATTATGGGACAGAGCACTTCAATGCCTCTGTCCCTGACCCTTGATCACTGAACCAAAGTCCGCTTAAGGGCTCAGAATCTTTCTTTTTTTAGTAAAACGCTGGACCTGGCAGACTCTCTGTGCCTCAGAATGGCCCATCTTTGGAGTCGTATGGCCCCAAGAAAGATCTTTCTACTTCCCACTAATTTATAAAGTCAGAGATATTGTCTTTCAGCCAGGGCCACATAGCCATCCTGATCAACAGCCATATATCTTAACTTTTCAGGACCTCTGCAAATCTCCTCCTCCATGGGTGAAGCCTTTCCTTGCCCATGCCTCTGCTCATACTCCTTCCCACATGATCTCTCAAACCCTCACCTCTTCCTCCTCCTCCACCCTCTGTTTTCCCTGAGTCACAAGATTTGACTCTACTGGACTCTTCCTCCTCTCCTTATCCCCTGCCCTCGTCCCCTAACACACAACACACTCTAAGTGATTCCCCTGCTGCTGACTAAGCCTCTCTACCATTGGAGGAAGCTAAGCTGATAATAGGATCTGATAATGGACCGATGTTCATGGCCCAGGTAAGTCAGGGGTTAGCCAGGAACCTGGGGATTAATTGGAAGTTATATTGTGCTTATAGACCCCAGAGTTCAGGACAAGTAGAAAGAATGAATAGAACCATTGAAGAGACCTTAACGAAATTAAGCTTAGAGACCAGCATAAAAGATTGGACTGTGCTACTGACTTATGCAATGTTTCATGCAAGAAAAAATCCTTCTGTTTCTTTGAGTAACCTTACCCCCTGAGAAGTTCTCTATGGTGGCCCTCGTCCAGTAAGGGTCCTAAGCCCAACTGTAAGACCTAAGGATCCTTTCCACACCCTCTTGCTTGACAGACTTAAAGCTCTTGAAAGAACTCAGTGATACCTGTGAAAATAGCTGCCGACTGCGTAACAAACTGTGTACCAGGGGATTCCACATCCATATCAAATAAGAGACTTCATGTATGTAAGATGACATCAGGTGTCATCCCTGGAACCCAGCTGTAAAGGACCATACCAGGTGCTACTTATAACACCTACAGTGGTAAAGGTATACAGAATCACTTCTTGGATCCATGCCTCTCATCTCAAGCCTGCTCCTTGTCCAGAATCTTTCTGGAAACTGGAAAAGACTGGTAACAGTTTCAAATTGTGTATTCGCCATGTGGATAAGGTTATATACTCTCCCCTTGGCCACAAGTAGTCCTAACCCTCATCAGCCTTTTAAGCAGCGATGGCTGATCACAAATCCTACTGGAAAAGTGTATAATCGATCTCACATACATCCCCCTTAGGGACCTGGTGGCCATCTCTCCACCCAGACATTTGTCAGCTGGCCATAGGTTTTTTCTATTGGGATATCCCTGATGAAGAAAATCCCACTAAAATACCATTAAATCCCTTGTGTACCATAGATAATGGAAACAAACATTATGGATGTAGGGACACGCGAGCCAGATGCAGGTTGGCTATCCTAGATTACTTGATTGCCCGGGAAACTATCAAAGCCACAAACAGTAACGGCTGTGTGGGGGAAAAACCGACTTCTTCAGTATGTCATGGAGATGTGAGCATACAGAGGCTGCCTGATGGAACCCAATACTTCATCAAATTCAGTACACAGCATTGGCCATATTACCAAGTAGACAACAGAAAAAGGATGGCCCCCAGAGGGGTCTCTAGATCCTCAAATTTTGCGTGACCTTTTTAACTTCTGCAAGTGCTCAAAAGGGTGAAAGGAGATTCCCCTATGTGGAAGCCCTTTCCCTCCTTCACTCACATCCTGAACTATGCTTCTCCAATAGATTTTTATCCTCAGCCTTCTGCTCCAGACTCTCTGCTGTCACTCCCACCTCAGCAACGTTATTTCTCCCCTCCAATTACTAGATCAGAATCCCAAACCTCCACCAGTTCTCAGACAATTGCCCGCTTGTGAGGTAGCAGGTACTGAGGTACCCCTCCACCCACTCACTCCTCTCTCTTTCTGTCAGTGCCCACACCGGGTCCCACCAGGTCCTCTTTCCAGCTAACCCAAAGCTCAAACGAGCTGAGGAGAGCTCTCAGACCCTTATCCAAGATGTAATATAAATGGCCATTAAAGTTGCTTTGTCATCACTGAAAACAGGTTACTAAAATTTAAAGTCCCTCACAGGATTTTGGGATACTCACTCCCGTTTTCTGCTCTTCTCTACCTGTTCTACTGCTCAAGTTTTTTGCTAGGAAATTCCCAAACACCTTTCCAATTATTCTTTTACATCTCTTTTTTTCCTCATTCTCAGATCCTCGGAGCTTCTCTCAGCCCCACCTTCCTCGTATTCCCCCTCTGTACCAGGCCCACAGAAAAGTCTTAAATGTCCTTCTCCAGAAGTCTTTACCATGGCTGACTTTAGAACTTTCAGCATAGAGTTTCTATAAAGAGTTCAATGTAGATAAACTTTCTCTTTTTGTATTGCCCTGTTATACTTGGCCACTGGCTAAAAATCTCAGTACTTCTAAGCTAGACAACCCCTAACTAGTTTTTCACAAAATATGTGAACAAGTCCTCTGGCCTTCAGCTGGGGCTTCACAGAAATGGCCACATTTCTAAGATAAAGAAATTACCAACTGGGCTCCGTTGTAACAGCTGGCAGGGGGAAAATAAGAAAGGGAATAAAAAGCTCTCCTCCTCCCAGGTGTCCTTGAAAATTTAACTTGCCCAGAACAGAGGAAAAATCAGAAACATATACTGCTTTTTTGAACTTCTGCAGACTGTAAACTTCTGAGCCCCATCCCTTATATGTTGGGTACACAATTCTGAAACTACCTAAACTTGAGTTTCAGGGGACTAATTGATTACAACAGAAGTAATGCCCTCTGAATCCAGTTGCAACAATATAGGACTGTTTCCCTGTCTTCAGTGCTATCTAAGGTGCCTTGCCTTGTCTGTCCCTACAACAGCATAATTCTATATACTTAAACATTTTTTATGTTTTCATGAAATGGTCAACAGATGTGATTATTTTGAAATGTTGCAGATGTTTCCCAGAAAGCTCTATCATGACGCAGGTTCGTTTGAAGATCAAATAGGGGGGGCATACAACCGGTTCCACTGGGAACTTGTATCCCTCACTTTAGCCATCCTATTAGGAATAGGAGTTGCTGCACGGGTGGGCACAGGAACCACTGCCATTGTCCATGGGACACAACAAATGACCCAATTAGAAGAAGCAATAGAGCAAAACTAAGATATTAGAAACCTCCATCAGAGCTTTGCATGAATCTTTAACCTCTCTCTCTGAAGTTGTTTTAAAGAACAGTTGAGGGTTGGACCTCCTCTTCATTAGAGAAGGGGGCCTTTGTGCTGCATTGAGGGAAGGATGTTGTTTTTATGCTGACCATACTGGAGTTGTAATAAAATCTATGAGTAAATTTAAAAGACACCTTGAAGAGCATCAACAAGAGAGAGAGGCCCAAAAAGGGTGGCTTGAGTCTTGGTTCACACACTCCTCCTGGTTAACTACGTTTTTATCAACCCTGGCCGGTCCAATAATAATCCTCATATTATTGCTAACTATAAAATCCTGTTTGCTCAACCGTGTAATTTCTTTTCTCCAGGCTCAAATTGGACGAGTTAAACTTATGGTAATACCCCACTAGCAGACATAGAATGTGACACCCTCCAATGATCATTTTTATGATTAAAAGTAGCCAGAAGAAGAAGTGGGGAATTAAAGTTTAATAAAATAGGTACTTGTCACTTCTTGTTTTTCTGTATGCTTAACAAAACACTATTGAAATCTTGAGAAATGCTTGCAAATCTTGTTCCCAGAATGTTCTGTCCCCAACTGCCCAACTGCAGAATGTACTCCCTCACCCAGGTGAATGCAAACCACCCTCTCACCCTGACCCATCAATAAAATTCCCTCCCTGCCCTCTCCAGGGAAAGTATATAAGCTCTATTTAAGCTATTCTCAGGGCTATCTGCTCTATTCAAGTGATCTCTGAGCCCCAGCATGCTGGACACCCAAAAAACCCTTTGATGTTGCAAGAGATAGTCTGTTGGTGGTCTCCTCCTCTGAAGCTCGCCCCAAATTTACTTGGATGATTGAATGTAGAAGAGAACATTCAGTCAAAAACGATAGTCTGTAGCATTAGGAAGATAGTCAGTACTTTTATGAAGAAGGGTGAGTATAGGAATTGGAAAAAAATTTCTTTAGCAATAGGGTTTCGATTAGAGAGTGAATGTAAATGTCAGCACAGGTGAAGAGTCAGTCACAATGATGAACTGGGGAAAATATGTAGGAAAGCAGATATCAATAGAGACATTACAAAATCAGGCAAAGTATAAAGTGAGTGATAGGATTAGATATTTTGAACAGGGTTGAGTTTAAATATATAATCTTAGGAAGAAACAAATATGTAGTCACAATTAGGATTGACATTTGAGAGCATTAGGCAAATTTCAGGTGGATGAATATTTTTCAGAATAATCTTGTGAATAGTTGATTATAAATCCACATAATAAACATGAATGAATTTAGGGAGTGTATATAAGACACATATATTTCATATTTTGAAAAATCTGGAGAGTGTATATATATATATATATATATATATATATATATATATATATATATGCAAAACACACACACAGACAAAAAAGTAGCAAAATATATGTCAATCAAAATTCATTATAAAATATATATCATCCACAGATCTAAAAATATTAATTTTACTGAACATGGATTTATGTATAATGCTGTTCAACTAGCAAGCTCAACCATAGGTTGAATATCCAATTCCAACAAGTTTAGTAGGAGTGATCTCTTCTAACAATTTGTATCTGCCAAGTCAGCCACCTCACAAGAATGTACGTGTGGTACCAGGGAGGAATCTATATGTGCATATAAGAATACAGAGAAAGGAAGACAGGAATTCACATATTTGTTAACCTTAAAAATACATGGACAACTATTTCAACAATAAATTGACTAGATTCATAACTCCAACTCTGTATCATGCAAAAGAAAAGTACAACAATACACCAGGCCTACTCTGAACTGCTTGTATTTCGATTCTGTTTGGGTTATTTTTCTCCATCATATTAGAATTAGTAGTCAGAGTCTGGTCGGGTATGGGTTAGAGTCAGGGATTCAGTATTTTGAATGGAAAATAGAAAACTGAATCCAATGTTTATGCAAATATATGCTACAGAAAATTCTTCCCACTCTCCTCCAGAACAATGCCTTGACATTACCTTCGCCCCAAGTAAGACACAATTAGAAGAGAAGAGTTAGAAAATCTGTGAATACCTATCAGGAATGGAAAATGCTCCAGATTTCACATCTTTGGAGGCGGTAGATGAGTTTCCAAAAGTAAGGGACAGGGTAAACACTCCACAAATATGGAGCTCTGCTGGCCTAAAGACTTTTTGAGAATCTGCCTTTAAGGTTGGGCACTTAAAATATATGTTGTTTTCAGGAGCTTTAGCTTTATTTGTAGTGAGACAATCAAAGCTCGATCTGCATCTATGTGACCTGGAGGACATGGTTATTTATTTTTCAATAAAAATGAGGCAGCAGTGCTGAATTCTCTCTTTGTATGTAAACTGTGGCCACTGAGGGCTAAGTGTCTCCCCGTGTGGACTGTGAAACAACATGGTCATCCTCCAATTATCGTGGTGTTTCTTGCTGCTGCACTGGGAGTTTGGAATTTGCTTCATTAAATACAACGAGTTCAAATGGGAAACAGTGCTAAAGGGAGTTCTGTCAGCTGTGGTGTGCAGGGTCTCCAGGAGAATGCACCAACCAGGGTTCTATCCCACGTAGCTTGCCCCCTTGACAATAGCAACATGATTCTGAACATTGCCCTAAAACATCTCCATATAAAAATATGCCTTTACGTATATGGGTCTGATGGCTGCACCATGTCAGTCTCAAGCCATTTGGAAGCCAGTGGAAGATCCACATGGCCCCACCACAGATGTTTTATCACTCACTTGCGTAACACTTCTCTAGGCCCACTACTCACTAGGCTTCTACTTACCAGCATCTCTGTTCTACACCATTTTCCTGAAACCCAGTCAATCAAGGCCCTGTCTGGTATATTCATGATCATCAACAGGACATCAAAGGTCCTCCAGTGACATCTGGTCATGGGAATTTTAAAAATTTCATGGTAATTATCTAGCAATTTTTCACGGATGAAGTTGGAGGCACTGTGGTTTGCAATTCATTCAGGAACCATTAAAGGTTTAGGAAGCTAATTTCAGGGAAAGCTCTGGAGCACTCTCACAGGCAAGGCTACCCAAAGAGTGGCCAAAAAGTCACATGAAGCGAGGCCAATTGAGGTCTATAAAGCGAGGTCCATGTGTGTTTTGAATCTCAATAATGCATGCCAAGTCTTTCAGAATAAAATCATGTAATATCCTGGCTGAGATTCGCAGTGTTCTGTGGAAAGCCAACCTGTGCCTAGATCTCAGGTTCCAATGGCAACTTCATGCCTGGCCTCCTAAAATCCCAACACAATTCATGGCAATACTTCTCTCAGGTCAGTTCCAGAACTCAGTCTATAAGGAGAATCACACCAGAGTTCAAGTCCAGGTGGACCCAGACAACTCTTCCAACCGCGACTCAAATGAAAACAATTAAAACCAAAATACTCCCTCATGGCCCTATTCTTCTTCCATATAGACACTAATCATAACCTCTTCCTGGAGTTTTCCATGAGTTGTGCAGCCCAAGAGAATGTCCAAAATAAGCTTCTTGCACCTCTTTTGCCTAACTTCAGGGTGGCCTGGGCACCCTTCCTGTGAATCAGGAGTGATCAAATAGGCCTGCCCTTAATACTGCTCCGCTTATCCAATTTGAGGCTCTCTGACTGTGGGGTCTAGATTCTTTATGTGAATTGGAGTCATGAGAAAAGCCAAGACAGTGTCCAAAATCAGCTCGCTTGCCCCTCATTTGCCTAAAGTCAGGGTGGCCTGGACACCGTTTCTGTGAACGAGGAGTGATCAAATAAGCCTGCCGTTAATACTTCGGTGTTTCTCCAATTTGACGCCTACTGATTTCAGGTATCATTTCTTTATGTGATTTGGAGTTATGCGAAAACCCAAGCACCTCTGCAAGGAATTGAAGAACTCATTTGACCCAAAGAATCCCTATTCTCACTTGATGGAGTTCAGGAAATTAACAGAGGAAGGCAAGAGACTTCATCCATAATGAATGATTTTTTTTTTTGCCATTATGGCTTTGGACGCACACATGGGACCATTCTTTAGATCCTTCAGGTGCTGAGAATCTAAGTCATAGACACAAACATGGCCAAGAGACTAATTCAGACACATACCTTCCCAAAGCAATTAAGCAAAGAGCCACAGGTGATGACATTCATTTCCATTTGAAAACTGTTTACTTCAGGCTTCACAAAGTGGTGGATTGAGGCAAAGAACTTCCTGACATTCAGTGCAAAACAACAATAAGTAAGCAAAAGGCCCAAAGCAGGGTTTCTCCACTGAGACTTTCCTGGTCACACTGATATCTGCATTTTCTGAGATGCTCGCCATTCTCTTCAGCTATCCAGTACATGGCCATGTCACAGAGTTTGGAGGTGGTACATATTTTGGACACAAATCCATGAGGCTATTCTGGATAGTGGCCAGAATTCAGGAAGAAAACAGCAACTTAGAAAGATAGCAGGTGTTGCACATCAAAAAGACAAGCTGCACTCCATTCATATATTGGGCAGGTTGAATTATGGGAAGATTTACACTAGACAGTACACATCCATTAATGCATTCTCTTTTCCAATATCTACAACAACGGACACAGTGGGATACACAGACATAGAAACACTTGCCTTGTCAAATGACTTACTAGAAACTGTCCACTCCAAACCAAACTAACCGCCTTTCCCATCTATTCTCAGAACATGAGACAAAACAATAAACCCATACCCACTCCCACAAAGGCACCTCCTTCCCCCAATTAGGTCTGTGACTATCCAGATTGTCCTCTGACAGGTGGGCCATACTATGTTCCCCTGAAATGGTCCGTCTTCTCTAAGATCTGGTGAAATATAAGTATGAAAACAGAAATCTAGGTATGATTTGAAGCCCAGAAGGGTTTTTCCCTTGATTGGGATACTTAGCTTTGAATTATGCTCTGCAAAGTTGTCTCAGATAATTCGATATACAATGGCATAGGACCTTTTACATTGGATGATTGAATGTAGAAGAGAACATCCAATCAAAAAGGGATAGTCGGTAGGATTAGGAAGATAGTCGGTAGGTTTAGAAAGAAGAGTGATTAAAGGATTTGGACCAAAAGTTCTTTAGCAATAGGGTTTCGATTATAGAGTGAATGTAAATGTCAGCACATATGAAGTGTCAGTCACTAGGATCAACTTGGGAAAATATGTAAAAAAGCAGATATCAATAGAAACATTATGAAATCAGGCAAAGTATAAAGTGAGTGATAGGATTAGACATTTTCAACAGGGTTGAGTTTGAATATATAAATTAGGAAGAAACAAATATGTAGTCACCAATAGGATTGACAATTGACAGCATTAGGCAACCTGGACATGGATGTTTTTAGTAATCCATGTACACTTTACATTTAGGCTTTGGTACAATCATAAATGTGACCTTTACATTTTTTTGTCCAGAATATTACTTTGATTAAATGTATATGTACATCAGGTGACATGAGTATGTCTTCCACCATTTCTGCGAGCAATATACTGAAGATGTAAAATTAGAATCGGGGGTACAAAGAGGTGTACCCTGTGTCTATGAATATAGAGATAAAGCATGAATAGACCCTAATGTGAATAAATAATATAACTTTTATCAACTTTAAAAAATGAATTGATCTAATATCTGAAAAATTAAAGGAAATCGTATATTGATATACAATCATTCATTCCAACCAGGTATATGTGTAATGGAAATATTTGTGTTTTGGTTTATCATGAAGAGTGTGTGAGTTTTGCTTCAAAATGATTATGGAAATTCAAAATAATGTGTTTGGAAAGAAGTCTCATGAAAAGACCAGTCAAGAAACCCTGACAATACATGTGTTCTGAAGCAAGAAGTGGTGAAAGTTGAAACAAATGCATATTAATTTGTGAACTTGTGGATGAAATGTATATCCTATGATGTGCAAAAACTGAAGAAGTAATAATGTACCAGTGTCGAATACAAATGAATAAAGAATTACATATCATGTCCCATAGGAATCTACTTGCATTGATGTTAGACTGGGTCAGTTACTGTAGAATAATTAGGATTTGTATGCATCATTCCCTGAAGTTAGTTTTCAGTACTAGGAAACAAATATGTATTTCAGGTGGATGAATATTTCTGAGAATAATCTTGTGAAATGTTGATTAAAAATCTACATACATGAACATGAATGAATTTAGAGAGTGTATATTAGACACATATATTTCATATTTTGAAAAATCTGGAGAGTGTATACACACACACACACACAAATAAAAAACACTCACAGACATTAAAAAGTAGCAATATAAATGCTAATCGAAATTCATCAGTAAATATATATCATCCACAGATGCAAAAATGTTTATTTTACTGAACATGAGTTTATGTATAATGTTGTTCTACTAGGACGCTCCCTATAGGTTGAATTTTCAGTTCCAACAGCGTTTAGGAGGAGTGATCTCTTCTCACAATTTGTATCTGCCAAGTCAGCCACCTCACAAAGATGTACGTGTGATACCTGGTAGGATTCTATATATGCATTTAAATATATAAGTGTGAATAGGCTAAAGAGAAAGGGAAACATGAATTCTCATATTTGTAAACTTTAAAAACACATGGAGATCTTTTTCTATTAAACATTGACCAGATTTATAACTCCTACCTTGTATAATGCAAAATGCAAGTCCAACTATACAACATGCCTCCAATGAACTGCTTGTATTTCTATAGGTTTGTGTTATTTTTCTCTATCATATTAGGATGAGTTGTCTGAGTCTAGTAGGTATGGGTTAGTGTCAGGGATTCAGTATTTCAAAAGGAAAATTGGGAATTGAATCCAATTTGTATGCAAATATATGCTGCACAAATATCCTCCCACTCTCATCCAGAACAATGCCTTGAAATTACCTTCACCCCAAGTAAGACACAGTTAGAGGAGAATAGATAGAAAATCAGTGAATACATATCTGGAATGGAAAATGCTCAGGAGTTCACAACCTTGGAGGTTGTAGAGGAGTTTCCAAAAGTAAGGGACAGGGTAAACTCTCCACAAACATGGAGCTCTGCTGGCCTAAAAACTTTTAGAGCAACTGCCTCTGAGTTTGGGAACGTGAAAATTATGTTGTTGTCAGGAGAATTGGCTTCCTTTGTAGTGAGACCATCAAAGCTGGGTCTGCCTCTATGTGACGTGGAGGACATGGTATCTTATTTTCCAATGAACATGAGGTAGCAGTGTTGATTTTCTTCTTTTTAGGTAAACTGTGGCCTCTGGGGACTAAGTGTCTCCCCGTTGGACTGTGAAGCCATTTGGTCCTCCTCCACTTTTTGTGGGGTTTTTGCTGCTGAACTGGGAGTTTGGTATTTGCTTCATGAAATTCAAGGAGTTCAACTGAGACACAGTGCTGGAGGGAGTTCTGCCATGTGCGGTGGTTAAGAGTCTGCAGAAGAACGCACCAACCACGCTTCTATCCCTCAAAGCTTGCCACATTGCATCCTTGTCCATAGCAACCTGATTCTGAACATTGCCCTGAATCCTCTTCATATAACAAGATGCCTTTAATTACAAGGGTCTGCTGGCTGCTTCATGTAATCCACAAGCCATTTGGAAGCCAATGGAAGATCCACATTGCTCCAACAGAGATGTTTTATCCCACTCCTGCCCACCAAAGCTCTAGGCCCACTTCTCAGCAGGCTGCAACTTTCTGGCACCTCTGTTCTACACCATTTTCATGAAACCCAGTCAAGCAAGGCACTGTCTGGTACATCCATGATCAGCAACAGGACATCCAAAGGTTCTCCAGTGCCACCTGGTCATGGGAATTTCAAAAATTTCATGGTATTTATTTAGACATTTTTCAAGGATGAAGTTGGAGGCACTGTGGATTTCAATTCATTCAGGAACCAGTAAATGGTGAGCAAGATTATTTCAATGAAAGCTCTGGAGAACCCTCACAGGCAAGGCTTCCCAAAGAATGGCCAAAAGGTCACATTAAGCCAGGCCCATTGAGGTCTACAATATGAGGTCCATGTGTGTTTTCACTCTCAACTATGGCTGCCAAGTCTTTCGAATGAAATCATGTGATATCTTGGCTGAAATTCCCAGAGCTCTGTGGAAAGCCACTCTGGGGCTAGATCTCAGTTTCCAAGGGTGACTCTCATACATGGCCTCTTAAATCACAACACAATACATGGCAATACTTCTCTGAGATCAGTTCCTGAACTCAGTCTATAAGGGGAATCACACCAGAGTTCAAGCCCAGGTAGACCTTGTTATGTCTTCCAACTGTCACACAAATATCCACAATTAAATCCAAAACACTTCCACATGGCACTCATCTTCTTCCATTTACACGATCATCATAACCTCTGGCTGGAGGTTTCCATGAGGGGTGCAGCCCAAAACAGTGTCCAATATAACCTCCCTTGTCCCTCTTTTGCCTAAAATCAGGGTGGCCAGGACATCCTTCCAGTGAACCAAGAGTGATCAAATAGGCCTGCCATTAATATGGCACTGCTTCTCCAATTTGAGGCCTACTGACTGTGTGTTTTAGATTCTTTATGTGAATTGGAGTCTCGAGAAAAACCAAGCACTTATGGGCTAGCCTCTGCAGGGTTTTGAGGAACACATTTGAACCAAATGATCACTGTTCTCACATGATGGAGAACAGGACACTTACATAGGAATGCGAGAGACTTCATCCACACTGACTGCTCTTTTGTCCATTTTCGTTTTGGATGCACACATGGGATCCTTCTTTAGATCCATCAGGTGCTGAGAATCTAAGCCACAGTCTCACACAGGGCCAAAAGACTGATTCAGACACATCCCTTTCCAAAGCAATTAAGCAAAGAGCCACAGGTGATGCCCTTTCATTTCCATTTGAAAACTGTTTCTTTAGCCTCTACAATGGTGTGGCCTGAGGCAAAGGCCTTCCTGACATTCAGGGCAACAGAACAATTGATGAGCAAAAGGCCCAAAGCAGGGTTTCTTCACTTAGAATTTCCTGGTCAAACTGATATCTGAGTTTTCTGAGATGCTCCCATTTCTCTCAGCTATCCAGTACATGGCCATGTCACAGAGCTTGGAGGTGGTACATATTTTGGACACAAAACCATGAGCCTATTCTGGAGAGTGGCCAGAATTCAGGAAGAAAACCGGAACTTAGGAAGATTGTTGGAGTTGTCCACCCATAAGTCAAGCCGCAGTCCATTCATAAATTGGGCAGAATTCAGGAAGAAAACAGGAACTTAGGAAGATTGTTGGAGTTGTCCACCCATAAGTCAAGCCGCAGTCCATTCATAAATTGGGCAAGTTGAGTCTAGACAGGACACATCCAATGATTCATTCTCTTTTCTAATATCTAAAACCACGGACACAGTGGGATACACAGACAAAGAAACACTGGCCTTGTCAAACGACTTACCAGAAACAGTTCACTCCAAACCTGCTGGGAGCCATCAGCCAAGTAGGTATGACAATCTCCTTGCCAGCTTACTTCCATGCTGTCTGTGGAAGGACTTCTGAAAGGTGACCTTGCTCAAGGACCAGGGCAGGATCCGTGTTTAGGGTGTTCCCCCTTTAGAATAGGGCGGTTTAGCATAATAGGAGATTAGGGTGTTCCCCCTTTAGAATAGGGAAGTTTAGCATAATAGGAGAGTAGGGTGTTCCCCCTTTAGAATAGGGCGTATCCTGCTGCTGAGTTCCTCTTGAGTGCTTAGGGTCAGACAGTATATTTTGGGAGACAGAAGCCCATGCGGGTGGATTTAGGCAGGAGTGGATTTGGGAGAAGTGGATTTGGGCAGAGAACGTGGATTCCCCCAGAGCGTGTTTGTAGACGGCCGGTGTGAGTTCGGGAATAAAGAATTGCTGTTTGAATCTACAAGCTGTGTGGAGACTTGTGATTTGTGCCCAGCAAAAGACTGCGGCACAAACCAAACAAACCGCCTTTCCTACCTATTCTCAGAACATGAGACAAAATCTCAAACCCACACCCACACACACAAAGGAAGCTCCTTCCCCCAAGTAGGTCTGTGACTATTGGGAGTGTCCTCTGACTGGTGGGCCAAACTATGTTCTGATGAAATCGCCTGTCCTGTGTCACATATGGTCTCCTTGGCCAAATCTGTGAAGTTGTCACTAGCCAGCGGTGAGCCACTACCTGCTTTCTCAGGAAAGGCCCCTCTTTAGAGATTTCCTGACATTTGTTCATCCTCACCTCAGTAGGTACCAAGAAAGACTGACTCTGTCCTTGGTAAATCCAAAAAATACGACCACTGGGACTGGGACTGAGACTGGCTCTGGGTGCCTGGCTTCCCGGATTCCAAGTTCAGAGAGTTCCATCACCAAGGAAGTGAGGTGAGATTACTTCCTTCAGGAATTCTTTGAGGTCATTGCCTTGGCAACCACTTTGTCCTAACTGTTGCTTACAATACTCCTATGAGATGGAGGCTGCCCTTTCTTCCTGTGACACTTTTACAAGTTAGAATGGTATATCAACCATAGGGACCCCGGAATTGCTCTCCACACATGCCTGGTTTGGTCTATCTTCTCTACATTAACAAGAGAGAGGCTTATTCAGACACAACCCTTCAGCCTGGGAAGGTTGTTTGCGATGGAAGATGACATTTGCTCTCTCAGGTCCTTCATAGCTGCCTACATCTTCTCCAGGGATCAAGTCTGCATGGACATTTGAGGTTCTCAGCAGGAGGAAGATACCCTACATTCCTGTATTATAAGATGAACTCTGTCCCTGCTCTTCTGCAAAGTTAGATTAAGGTAAGAGTGTATGGTTAGGGTTAATAACATGTTCGATTTGGGTTACGAATCATTGCGAAGGATGATTAATAGTATTGGGAACCTGCGATATTTATAAGATTATAGAGGTGAAATATAAGTATGGAAACAGAAATCTAGGTAAGATTTGAAGCCCAGAAGGGCATTAGGCCCTTGATTGGGATACTTAGCTTATAATTACGTTCTGCACAGATGTCTCAGATAAATCGATAATCAATGGCATAGGACCTTACACCTTGGATGATTGATTTTAGAAGAGAACATCCACTCAAATTGAGATAGTCGGTGGGATTAGGAAGGTAGTCAGTATCTTTAGGAAATAGAGTGAGTATAGGATTTGGGGCAAAAGTTCTGTAGCAATAGGGTTTTTGTTATAGAGTGAATGTAAATTTCAGCACATGTGAAGAGTCAGTCACATGATGAACTGGGGAAAATATGTAAAAAGGAAAATATCAATACAGACATTATGAAATGAGGCAATTATACAGTGAGTGATAGGATTAGACATTTTCAATAGGGTTGAGATTGAATACATAATCTTAGGAAGAAACAAATATGTCGTCACCAATAGGAATGACATTTGAAAGCATTAGGCAACCTGGACATTTATCGTTTTAGTAATCCATGTTCACTTTCCATTTAGGATTTGGTACAAACATAAGTGTGATCTTTGCATTTTGTGCCCAGAAAAATATTGTGATCAAATGTGTATGTAGATCATATGACATGAGTATTTCTTCCACCATTACTGGGAGCAATATTTGAAGACATATAAATTAGTATTGGGGGTACAAAGTGGTGTACCCTGTGTCTTTGAATATAGAGATAATGCATGAATAGACCATACTGTGAATAAATATTATAACTGGTTCCACTTTAAATAATGGATTGAATTGATATCTGAAAATATATAGAAAATCATATATTGACATACAATCATTCACTCCAACCAGTTATATATCTAATGGTAATCTTAGGGTTATTGTTTATCATGAAGTGTGTGTGAGTTTTGTTTCAAAAGTGATTATGGAAATCGAAAATAATATGTTTGGAAAAAAGTCTCATAAAAAGACCAATCAAGAAATATGGAGGAATTCATGTGTTCTGAAGCAGGAAGTGATTGAAAGTGAAACAAGTGCCTATAAATTTTCTAAATTGTGAATGAAATATATATCCTGTTATGTGCATAAACTGATGAAATAGTAATGTACCAGTGTTGAATAAAAGTGAACGTCAAAATACACATCATGTCCAATAGGAATCTACTTGCATTGATGTTAAACTGGGTCAGTTACTGTAGAAATATTAGAATTGCATGCATTATTCACCAAAGAGAGTTTTTTTTTATTTTTATTTATGGTTGTTCAAAACATTACATAGTTCTTGATATATCATATTTTACACTTTGATTCAAGTGGGTTATGAACTCCCATTTTTACCCTGTATACAGATTGCAGAATCACATCAGTTACACATCCACTGATTCACATATTGCCATACTAGTGTCTGTTGTATTCTGCTGCCTTTCGTATCCTCTACTATTCCCCCTGGCCTCCCCGCCCCTCCCCACTTCTCTCTCTACTCCCTCTACTGTAATAAATTTCTCCCCCTTGTATTATTTTTCCCTTTCCCCTCAATTCCTCTTGTATGTAATTTTGTATAACCCAGAGGGTCTCCTTCCAATTCCATGCAATTTCCCTTCTCCCTCCCTTCCTCCTCTCATCCCTGTTTAATGTTAATCATCTTGTCATGCTCTTCATCCCTATCTGTTCTTAGTTACTCTCCTTATATCAAAGATGACATTTGGCATTTGTTTTATAGGAATTGTGTAGCTTCACTTAGCATAATCTAGTCTAATGCAATCCATTTCCCTGCAAATTCTATGATTTTTTATTTTTCAATGAAAAGTAATAATCCATTGTGTATAAATGCCACATTTCTTTTATCCATTTTTCTATTGAAGGGCATCTAAGTTGGTTCCACAGTCTTGCTGTTGTGAATTGTGCTGCTATGAACATCGATGTAGCAGTGTCCCTGTAGCATGCTCTTTTTAGGTCTTTAGTGAATAGACCAAGAAGGGCAATAGCTGGGTCAAATGGTGGTTCCATTCCAAGCTTTCCAAGAAATCTCCATACTGCTTTCCAAATTGGCTGCACCAATTTGCAGTCCCACCAGCAATGTACAAGTGTACCTCTTTTCCCACATCCTTGCCAGCACTTCTTGTTGTTTGACTTCATAATGGCTGCTAATCTTACTGGAGTGAGATGGTATCTTAGGGTGGTTTTGATTTGCATTTCTCTGACTGCTGGAGATGGTGAGCATTTTTTCATGTACTTGTTGATTGATTGTATGTCCTCATCTGAGAAGTGTCTGTTGAGGTCCTTGGCCCATTTGTTGATTGGGTTATTTGTTATCTTATTGTCTAATTTTTTGAGTTCTTTGTATACTCTGGATATTAGGACTCTATCTGAAGTGTGAGTAGTAAAGATTTCTTTCCAGTATGTAGGCTCCCTATTTACCTCTTATTGTTTCTTTTGCTGAGAGAAAACTTTTTTAGTTGAGTAAGTCCCATTTGTTGATTCTAGTTATTAACTCTTGTACTATAGGTGTCCTATTGAGGAATTTGGAGCCCAACCCCACAGTATGTACATCGTAACCAAATTTTTCTTCTATCAGACAGTGTGTCTCTGATTTGATATCAAGGTCCTTGATTCATTTTGAGTTAACTTTTGTGCATGGTGAGAAAAAGGGATTCAGTTTCATTTTGTTATATATGGATTTTCAGTTTTACCAACACCATTTGTTGAAGATGCTATCCTTCCTCCATTGCATGCTTTTAGCTCCTTTATCAAATATAAGATAGTTGTAGTTTTGTTGATTGGTTTCTGTGTCCTCTATTCTGTACCATTGGTCCACCTGCCTGTTTTGGTACCAGTACCATGCTATTTTTGTTACTATTGCTCTGTAGTATAGTTTGAAGTCTGGTATCGCTATACCGCCTGATTCACACTTCCTGCTTAGCATTGTTTTGCAATTCTGGGTCTTTTATTTTTTCATATGAATTTCATGATTGCTTTCTCTATTTCTACAAGAAATGCCTTTGGGATTTTGATTGGCATTGGATTAAACCTATAGAGAACTTTTGGTAATATCGCCATTTTGATGATGTTAGTTCTGCCTATCCATGAACAGGGTATATTTTTACATCTTCTAAGATCTTCTATTTCTCTCTTTAGGGTTCTGTAGTTTTCATTGTATAAGACTGTCACCTCTTTTGTTAGGTTGATTTCCATTTTTTTTTTTTAGGATATTGTGAATGGAGTGGTTGTCCTCATTTCCATTTCAGAGGATTTGTCACTGATATACAGGAATGCCTTTGATTTATGCGTGTTGATTTTATATCCTGCCACTTTGCTGAATTCATTTATTAGTTCTATTAGTTTCTTTGTAGAACCTTTTGGGTCTGCTAGGTATAGAATCATGTCATCTGCAATAGTGATAATTTAAGTTATTCTTTTCCTATTTATATGCCTTTAATTTCTTTCATCTGTCTAATTGCTCTGGCCAGTCTTTTGATAACTATATTGAACAAAAGTGGTGAGAGCAGGCATCCCTGTCTTGTTCCATATTTTAGAGGGAATGTCTTCAATTTTTCTCCATTCAGAATGACGCTAGCCTGCGGTTTAGCATAGATTGTTTTTACAATATTGAGGAATGTTCCTGTTATTCCTAGTTTTTCGAGAGTTTTGAACATAAAGGGATGCTGTACTTTGTCGAATGCTTTTTCTGCATCTATCTAGATGATAATATGGTTTTTATTTTTAAGTCTATTGATGTGGTGAATAACACTTATTGATTTTCGTGTATTGAACCCTCCTTGCATCCCAGGGATGAACCCTACTTGATCATGGTGCACATTTTTTTGATATGTTTTTGTATCTGATTTGCCAGAATTTAATTTAAGATTTTTGCATTTAGGTTCATTAGAGATATCGGTCTTTAGTCTTCTTTCTTTGAAGTGTCTATCTGGTGTAGGAATCAGGGTGATATTGGCCTCGTAGAATGAATTTGGAAGATCTCCCTCTTTTTCAATTTTCTGAAATAGCCTGAGTAATTTGTCTGCAACACAAAGGTGAATGGCATCCTGAAATTACCTGTTCTATAGCTGAATGAGCTTCGATCAGTCAAAAACAGGGATGGTGACATCAGTTCTCCAAGATAGTGGCCGCTGGCTTCCTCTGTGGTCTGACCGGTGTGGAGAACCGAATTGGACCGCATCCTTACCCATCTCAAACAAAGAATTCAGCACTTAGCACAGTGATTGCATACCTGGCAGGAGCCCACAGAATCCACACCGCTGTATATTTGCATTGCTATCTCTTCGTTTCCCAGTGCGCGCCGCAGACTCTAGCCACAGACCGATTTCCTGAATAAGCAGCATGACGCTCCATGCGGACAAATCACTCGTGTTTGAGCTCGCGTAGCTGATCCTCGTGATATGGAAATATGTCCACTAGGTTTTGGAGCACCCCAATTTTGCTGGAAATTTCTAACAAGATATATTTTAGCCGTTATAACTCGTAATTCTCCCGCACAGTGATGCGGTACATGGGGGTGATGCACTCCCTTCACCACCATCATATGATCCCCCGAAGTTAGTTTTCAGTACTAAGAAACAAATATGTATTTCAGGTGGATGAATATTTCTGAGAATATTCTTGTGAAAACATGATTATAAATGCACATACATGAATATGAATGAATTTAGGGAGTGTATAATAAGAAAAATATACTTCATATTTTGAAAAATCTGGAGAGTGAATATATATATATATATATATACATATATATATATATATATACACTCACAGACATTAAAAAGTAGCATTATGTATGCCAATCGAAATTCACATGAAATAATATATCATCCACAGATCCAAAAATATTCATTTTAATGAACATGGATTTATGTTGTTCAACTAAGAAGCTCACTCATATGTTGTATTTTCAGTTCCAACAGCGTTTAGTAGGAGTGATCTCTTCTCACAATTTGCAGCTGCCAAGCCAGCCACCTCACAAAATGTACGAGTGATACCAGGTAGAATTCTAAATGTGCATATGAAAATACATGTGATGAATAGGCTACAGAGAAAGGGAGACAGTTATTCACATATTTGTTAACTTTTAAAACACATGGGGAACTATTTCAATTAAAATTCGCTAGATTTATAACACCTACCATTTATCATACGAAAGGCAAGTCCAACTATACACCATGCCTCCTGTGAACCTCTTGTATTTCTATTCTGTTTGGGTTATTTTTCTCCACCATATTAGGATTAGAAGTCAAAGTCTAGTAGGGTATGTGTTAGTGTCAGGGATTCAGTATTTTGAATGGAAAATTGGAAAATATATCCAATGTGTATGCAAATATGTGCTACACAAAAAATTCCCACTCTCATTCAGCACAATGCCTTGACATTACCTTCGCCCCACATAAGACACAATTAGAGGAGAAGAGTTAGAAAATCTGTGAATACATATGTGGAATGAAAAATGCTCAGGAGTTCACAAATTTGCAGGTGGTAGAGGAGTTTCCAAAAGTAAGGGACAGGGTAAAAACTCCACAAACATGAAGTTCTGCCAGCCTAACATCTGGAGAAACTGCCTCTGAGGTTGGGCAATGAAATATATGCTGTTGTCAGGAGCATTAGTTTTATTTGTTGTGAGACCATCATAGCTGAGTCTTCATCTATGTGATCTGGATGACATGGATTCTTATTTTCCAATGAACATGAGGCAGCAGTGCTGAATTTTCTATTTGTAGGTAACCTGTGGCCACTGGGGTCTAAATGTCTCCCCTTGTGGACTGTAATTCCATTTGGTCATCCTCCACTATTCGTGGTATTTCTTGCTGCTGCACTGGGAGTTTGGTATTTGCTTCATGAAATACAAGGAGTTCAACTGGGACACAGTGCTGAAGTGAGTTCTGTCAAGTGTGGTGGGTCAGGTTCGTCAGGAGAATGCACCAACCAGGCTTCTATCCCACATAGCTTGCCCCATTTTCCATAGCAACCTG
Source organism: Callospermophilus lateralis (assembly GCF_048772815.1). Lineage (NCBI taxonomy): Eukaryota > Metazoa > Chordata > Mammalia > Rodentia > Sciuridae > Callospermophilus > Callospermophilus lateralis. The sequence continues at coordinate 160,930 of NW_027517250.1, forward strand.
ATTCTGAACATTGCCCTAAAACCTCTCCATATAACAATATGCTTTTACATATAAGGGTCTACTGGCTGCAAAATGTCAGTCACAATCCATTTGGAAGCCAATGGCAGATTCACATGCCCCCACCACAGATGTTTTATTACACACCTGCCATCCACTACTCTAGTACAACTACTCAGCAGGATCCAACTTACTGGCATCTCTGTTAAACACCATTTTCATAAAACCCAGTCAATCAAGGCACTGTCTTGTATACTCATGATCAGCAACAGGACATTCAAATGTTCTCCAGAGCTACCCGGTGATGGGAATTTCAAAAATTTCATGGTATTGATCTAGCCAATTTTCAAGGATGAAGTTGGAGGCACTGTGGATTTCAATTCACTCAGAAACCATTAAATGGTGAGGAGGCTCATTTCAATGAAAACTCTGGAGAATTCTTACAGGCAAGGCTTCCAAAAGTGCCCAAAAGTCAGATTAAGCCAGGCCCATTGAGGTCTACAATGTATGTTCCATGTGTGTTTTGACTCTCAAATATGGCTGCCAAGTCTTTAAGAATAATATCATGTGATATCCTGGCTGAGATTCCCTGTGCTCTGTGGAAAGTCACCTTGGGCCTAGATGTCACTTTCCAAGGACAACTCTCATGCATGGCCATCTAAAATTCCAACACAATTCCTGGCAATAATTCTCTGAGATCAGTAAAAGAACTCAGTCTCTAAGGGGAATCACACCAGAGTGCAAGCCTAGGTGGACCCAGTGATCTCTTCCAACCGCCAGACATATGTCCACAATTAAAACCAAACACTCTCACATGGCCCTCATCTTCTTCCATATAGACACTCATCATATCCTCTGGCTGGAGGTTTCCATAAGGGACGCAGCCCACGACAGTGTCTAAAATAAGCTCCCTGCCCCTCATTTGCCTAAAGTCAGGGTGGCCTGGACTCTCTTCCTGTGAACCAGTAGTGATCAAATATTCCTGCCTTTAATATTGCTTGGCTTCTCCAACTTGAGGCCTTCTAGCTTTGGGGTTTAGATTCTTTAAGTGAATTGGAGTCATAAAAATCAAGCACCTATGGCCTAGCCTCTGCAGGGCTTTGAAGAACTCATTTGACCCAAAGGATCCCTATTCTCACTTGATGAATATCAGGAACCTACCAGAAGAAGGCAAGAGAGTTCATCAACAATATCTGATCTTTTTGCCATTTTGGTTTTGGATGCACGCATGGGATCTATCTTTAGATCCATCAGGTGCTGAGAATCTAAGCCACAGCCTCACACAGGGCCAACAGGCTGATTCAGACATATCCCAATCCTAAGCAATTAAGCAAAGAGCCACAGGTGATGCCCTTTCATTTCCATTTGAAAACTCTTTTCTTCAGGCTTCACAAAGTGGTGGCTTGAGGCAAAAAACTTCCTGACATTCAACAGAACAATAGGTAAGCAGAAGGACCAAAGCAGGGTTTCTCCACTGAGACTTTCCTGGTCAACAGATATCTGAGATTTCTGAGATGCTAGCCATTTCTTTCAGCTTCCAGTACATAACAATGTCACAGATCTTGGAGGCGGTACAAATCTTGGACACAAAACCATGATACTATTCTGGAGAGTCGCCAGAATTGAGAGAGAAAACAGGAAATTAGGAAGTTTGTAGGTGTTGCCCATCCATAAGGCAAGCCAGAGTCCACTCATGAATTGGGCAGGATGAATTCTGGGAAGCTTTCTACTAGACAGAACACATCCATTGATGCATTGTCTTTTCTAATGTCTACAACAATGGACTCAGTGGGATACACACACACATAGGAACACTCGCCTTGTCAAAGGACTTAATACAAATATTCCACTCCATACCAAACAAACCGCCTTTCCTACCTATCCTCAGAACATGAGACAAAACCACAAACTCACACCCACACCCACAAAGGCACCTCCTTCCCCCTAGTAGGTCTGTGACTCCCCGGAGTATCCTCTGACTAGTGAGCCATACTATGTTCCTCCAAAATGACCTCTCCTGTCTCAGATCATGTCTGCTTGGTCAACTCTGTGAAGTTCTCAAGAGCCAGCGGTGAGGCACTACCTGCCTTCTCAGGAAAAGCCCCTCTTCAGAGGTTTCCTGGCATTTGGCCTTCCTCACATCTGTAGGTACCAAGAAAGACTGACTCTGTCCTTGGTAAATCCAAACATGTCAGACCACTGGGACTAGGACAGAGACTGTCTCTGGGTGCCTGGATTCCTGGATTTCAAGTTCAGAGAGTTCCATCACCAAGGAAGTGAGGTGAGATCACTTCCTTCAGGATCTGAATTATGTCACTGCCTTGGCAACCACTTTGTCCTAACAGTTGCTTCCAAAATACTATGAGGTGGAGGCTGCCCTGATTTTCATGGGACACTTTCTCTAGTTAGAATGTTATATCAACCGTAAGCACCCGGGAACAGCTTCCACACAGGACTGGTTTGGTCCATGTTCTATACATTAAGAAGAGAGAGATTGATTCAGACACAACCCTTCATCCTGACCAGGATGATTGCCATGGAAGATGACTTTTGCTTTCTGAGGTAATTCATAGTTGCCTTCATCTTCACCAGGGATCACTTCTGCATGAACATTTGAGTTTCTCAGCAGGTGAACATCCCCTAGATTCCTGTAGTTTAATACACACACTGTTCCTGCTCTCCTGCAAAGTTAGTGTATGGTTAGGGTTAATAATATGTTCGATTTGGGTTAGGAATCATTCTGCAGGATGAATAATGAGATTGGGAACCTGCGATATTTATAAGAATATATAGGTGAAATATATGTATGAAAATGGGAATCTAAGAAGGATTTGAAGCCCAGAAGGGCATTGAGCCCTTGATTTGGATACTTAGTGTTGAATTATGTTCTGTACAATTGTCTCAGTTAAATCGAAATACAGTGGCATAGGACCTTGTACCTTGGATGATTGAATGTAGAAGAGAACATCCAGTCAAAAAGGAATAGTCAGTAGGATTAGGAAGATAGTCAGTAGGTTTAGGAAGAAGAGTGAGTATATGATTTGGAATAAAAAGCTTCTTTAGCAATAGGGTTTCATTGGGAGAGTGAATGTAAATGTCAGCACATGTGAAGAGTTAGTCACAATGATGAACTGGGGAAAATGTGTAGGAAAGCAGGTGTCAATAGAGACATTACGAAATCAGGCAAAGTATAAAGTGAGTCATAGGATTAGACATTTTCAACAGGGTTGAGTTTGAATACATAATCATAGGAAAAAACAAATATGTCGTCACGAATGGGAATGACATTTGAGAGCATTAGGCAACCTGGACATGGATGTTATTAGTTATCCATGTTCACTTTCCTTTTAGGCTTTTGTACAATCATAAGTGTTACATTTTTATGTTTTTTTTTTGTTCAGAATATTACTGTGATAAAATGTATATGTAGATCAGGTGACATGAGTATTTCTTTCACCATTTTTGGGGGCAATATTTTGAAGACGTATACATTAGTATTAGGGGTACAAAGAGGTGTACCCTGTGTCTATTAATATAGAGATAATGCATGAATAGACCATACTATGAATAAATAACGAAACTGATTCCACTTTAAATAATGGATTGAATTGATATGTGAAAATATATAAGAAATCTTATATTGATATACAATCATTCATTCCAACCAGTTATATATCTAATGGTAATATTAGGATTATGGTTTATGAAGAATGGTGTTTGAGTTTTGCTTTATACGTGATGATGTTAAACAAACATAATGTGTTTGGAAAGAAGTCTCATGAAAAGACCAGTCAAGAAACATGGAGGGATACATGTATTCTGAATCAGGAAGTGATTGATCGTGAAACAAATGCCTATAAATTTTCTAATTTGTGACAGAAATATATATCCCATGATTTGCATAAACTGAAGACATAGTAACGTACAAGTGTTGAATAAAAATGAAAGTCAAAATACACATCATGTCCCCTAGAAATCAACTTGCATTGATTTTAAACTGGCTAAGTAACTGTAGAAATATTAGGGTTTGTATGCACCATTCACTGAATTTAGTTTTCAGTACTAGGAAACAATATGTATTTCAGGTGGATGATTATTTCTGAAAATAATCTTGTGGAAAGTTGATTATAAATCCACAGATATGAATATGAATGAATTTAGGGAGTGCATAATAAGACACATATATTTCATATTTTGAAAAATCTAAAGAGTATATATATATATATATATATATATATATATATATATATATATATATATATACATATACATATATATATACACACACACGCAAAAGCACAGATATTAAAAAGTAGCAATACAGGAGATCCATTATGAAGGCAGGCATGGAGAAATCAAGTCTCTGATCTCTTCAGCTGCGCGGGCATAGGGAGTCGTAAACTGTCTAAATGCTGTTTGCTCAGAATCACTAGGCAATATTGACCTGTTGTGAATCTGGGGTGAACAGTCTGGGCCCCTCAGAACACACACAAAGCCCGGATTGGCTGCATTCAAGCTTAGATTCGTCTGGTTTTTGTGACTCAGCACTAACATTCCCGCTGAAATAACTGGTCGGGCTTTCAGAATTGAGAGTTAAAAGCCAACTGAGCCTTCATAGGCAGTGGCCACAGGATTGAAATGGGGCTTGGGAGAGATAGTCAGGACCCACCTGTTGCATTGGTCACCCAGCAAAGGGAACGAACGGTCACCATTTGAATGGGATACCACCATGGCAGAGTACTGACGTCACAGGCGGAGGAGATAACTTCATTGAAACCAGCGCAACAAGTGTGTAATCCCATTGCCATATCTCTCAACAACGCAGGGAAACCTCAAGGGCCCTTCCCACCTCTGCCGTAATGGCCCCTCCCAGCTCTCCAAGGAGCGCGATACCCAGACCTAGGGAATCAAGATTGGCTCGGGACTCGCGGCGTGGAATTCCCTGCTACCGCTCCCACCAGTGCTGACAATTGAGGTCTCTTACACCACCTACCGGGGCCATGGCTCCTGAAGGGCAAGCAAATTCGCTGGAGGTTCTCAGCCCCAAGCTCTACAAACTTATTGTCTGAGGAAGGCAAACAAGGAGAGTGTGCCCAGGCGTACATGGAAACAGGGCTACCAGGAGCAGAGGCCTGGTTTGTAACCAGTATTGTGGTGAGCATCACAGGTGAGTGGGGCCTGGCTTGAGGAAGCACAAGAGAAAGCCCTAGGCACTCAGAATTGGAGACCCGCCCAGTCTGGGAGGAAGAGCTGCTGCACAGTGATTGGTTCTCACTTTTTGAGAGGAGAAGCTTGGCCCAGTGCGCACAGCTCCACCTACTGGAAGAGAAGTTATTTGAACTCTAGGACTGCATGTATTATTATTATTTTTTTATTTGTTTTTTTTTCTTTCATTTTCATTTTTGTTATTGTTGTTCTTTAACTTTTTTAAATGTTTTTATTTTTTAATTTTTTTATTTTATTATTATTATTATTATTTTAAATTTTAATTTTCAATTTTTTAATCATCATCATTACTTAAAACTTTCTTTCTTTATTTTCTATTTTTTTCTTTTGTCTTTTCATTTCTTTTCATTTTTATTATTCCCCCTTCCTTGAATTCTACCTGCCTACTCTCATTCTCTTTAGTGACTTCTCCCTTCCCTTCTAATATCTTTCCTCCCAAGCATCAAATAAATTTATAAGAGTAAGCAGTAACTCAGTAGTCAAACAGAAGAAGAAGTAACATGAGCAGCATATAAAAACAAAGAAGAAAAGGATTACGAACAATGAAGGACAGCCTAAATATTCAAGAGCACCTAGAGTCATCAGAAAAATGGTCATATAAAGAACTCAAGTAATACCTTAGACAGATGGAATGGAACCTTAAAGAGGATACGAGACAGCAAAAACAAACAGTGATAAAACGCATTGAAAATGAATTACATAAACAGATAAAATGAGAAATTAAGCATCTTTATCAGGAGATAGAGATTATTAGAAAAATCAAACAATAATTCTAGAAATCAAGGAAATGATAAACCAAATTAAAAACTCAATTGAGAGTATCACTAACAGAGTAGAGCAAGTAGAAGACAGAATGTCAGATAATGAAGACAAAATATATCATCTTGAAAAAAGTCTAGCCAACAAAGAAATGCTGTAAAAAATTATGAGAAAACATTCAAGAGATATGGGATAACATAAAAAAAACAAACTAATGAGTCATATGGATAGCGGAAGGTACAGAGATTAAAACCAAGGGAATGAGAAACCTGGTGAAATAAATAATTACAGAAAACTTTCCAGAAATAAAAATGGAAACGGATAAACAAATTGTAGATGCTTACAGGACACTGAGCACACAAAATCACAGTAGACCAATGCCAAGACACATTGTTATAAAGATATCCAATATACAGAACAAAGAGAAAATATTAAAAGCTACCAGAGAAAGGAGGCAGATTACAATCATTACAATCAGGGGTAAACCAAAAAGTTTAACAATGGATTTTTCATCATAGACGCTGGAAGTGAGAAGATCCTGGAACAACGTACTTCAAACACTGAAAGACAATCGATGCCAACCAAGAATTATGTATCCAGCAATATTAAGCTTAAGATAAGACAATGAGATAAAAATATTTCATGATAAACAAAAGCTAAAAGAATTTCAGCCAGATAACCAGCATTGCAAAGCATCTTGAGCAAAACAATACACGAGGAAGAAATGAAAATCAACAACGAAAACCATCAGTGAGAAGTGCCTCAGTAATGACAGAGGGAAGGGGAAAAGCAAATCATGGAGAATCAAACTAATTAAAAAATATATATATAAAAACATGGGTGGCAGTACAAACCATATATCAATAGTAACTCTAAATGATAATGGCTTAAACTCTAGAATAAAGTGACATTGGCTTGTAACTTGAAATAAAAAAAAAATCCAACAATGTGTTGCCTCCAAGGGACACATCTGAATGGAAAAGACATACACAGGCTGAAGGTGAAAGATTGGGAAAATTTATACCATGCACACGGTCCTCGAAAGCAAGCAGGGGTGGCCATCCTCCTATCGAATAAAATCGACCTCAAGACTAATTTAATCAAAGGGATAAGGAAGGACTTTATATACTGTTAAAAGAAACCATTCACCGACAATTTATCAATATTCACGCAGCAAATAATGGTGCTGCGACGTTCATAAAACAATTTATCCTCAAGTTCAAGAATCAAATAGACCACAATACAATAATTATGGGTGACTTCAACTCACCTCTCTCACCATTGGACAGATCCTCCAAACAAAAGTTGAATAAAGAAACTATAGAACTCAATATCACAATCAATACCCTATACTTAACTGACATATATAGAATATATCAACCATCATCAAGTGGATATACTTTTTTCTCACCAGCACATGGATCCTTCTCAAAAATAGACCATATGTTATGCCATAGGGCAACCCTCAGTAAATATAAAGGGGTGGAGATAATACCATGAATTTTTTGTGATCATAATGGAATGAACCTGGAAACCAATGATAAAGAAGGAAGAAAAAATCATACATCACATGCAAAATGAAGAATATGTTACTGAATGATCAATGGGTTACAGAAGACATAAAGGAGGAAATCAAAAAATTCTTAGAGATAAATGAAAATACAGACACAACATATCAGATTCTATAGGACACAATGAAAAGAAGTTTTAAGAGGTAAATTCATCGCCTGGAGGTCATTCCTCAAAATAGAAAAACAAACAAACAAACAAATGAGCTCACACTTCATCTCAAAGCCCTAGAAGAAGAAGAGCAAAACAACAGAAAATGTAGCAGAAGGAAAGAAATAATTAAAATCATAGCGAAATTGAAACAAAAGAAACTATTGAAAAAATTAACAAAACTAAAAGGTGCTTCTTCAAAAAGATAAATAAGATCGACAGACCCTTAGCCATGCTAACGAAGAGAAGAAGAGAGAGAACTCAAATTACTAACATACGGGATGAAAAAGGCAATATCACAACAGATGCTACATAAATACAGAAGAAAATTAGAAATTATTTTGAAAAACTGTATTCCAATAAAATAGAAAATAGTGAAGACATCGATAAATTTCTTAAGTCATATGATTTGACCAGACTGAGTCAGGAGGAAACACACAATTTAAACTGACCAATATCAATGGATGAAGTAGAAGAAGCAATCAAAAGACTACCAACCAAGAAAAGCCCAGGAACGGATGGGTATACAGCAGAGTTTTACAAAACCTTTAAAGAAGAATTAATACCAATACTTTTCAAGTTATTCAGGAAATAGAAAAACTGGAAGCTCTGCCAAATTCATTCTATGAGGCCAACATCACCCAGATTCTGAAACCAGACAAAGACACCTCAAAGAAAGAAAACTACAGACCAATATCTCTGATGAACCTAGATGCAAAAATCCTCATTAAAATTCTGGCGAATTGGATACAAAGGCACATCAAAAAAATTGTGCACCATGATCAACTTGAATTCATCCCTGGGATGCAAGGAGGCTTCAATATATGGAAATCAATAAATGTTATTCACAACATCAATAGACTTAAAGATAAGAACCATATGATCATCTTGATAGATGCAGAAAAACCATTCAACAAAGTAGAGCATTCCTTTATGTTCAAAACATTTTAAAAACTAGGGATAACAGGAACTTACCTCGACATTGTAAAAGATAACTATGTTAAGCCTCAGGCTAGCATCATTCTGAATGGAGAAAAATTGAAGGCATTCACTTTAAAATCTGGAACAAGGCAGAGATATCCTCTATCACCACTTCTATTCAATATAGTTCTCGAAAAACTGGCCAGAGCAATTAGAGAGATGAAAGACATTAAAAGCATAAAAATAGGAAAAGAAGAACTTAAATTATCACTATTTGTAGATGACATGATTCTATACATAGAAGACCCAAAGGGTCTACAGAAAAAACTACTAGAACTAATAAATGAATGCAGCAATGTGGCAGGATATAAAATCAACATGCATAAATCAAAGGCATTTCTGTATATCAGCGACAAAACTTCTGAAACAAAAATGAGTCAAAACACTGCATTCCCAATTTCCTCAAAATAATTAAATACTTGGGAATCAACCTAACAAAAGAGGTGAAAGATTTATATAATGCAAACTACAGAACCCTAAAAAGAGAAATAGAATAAGATCTTAGAAGATGGAAAAATATACCCTGTTCATGGATAGGCAGAACTAACATCATCAAAATTGCTATATTACCAAAAGTTCTCTATAGGTTTAATACAATGCCAATCAAAATCCCAAAGGATTTTTTTTTGTAGAAATAGATAAAGCAATCATGAAATTCAAATGGAAAAATAAAAGACCCAGAATAGCAAAAGCAATTCTAAGCAGGAAGTGTGAATCAGGCAGTATAGTGATACCAGATTTCAAACTATATTACAGAGCATTCATAACAAAAACAGCATGGTACTGGTACCAAAACAGGCGGGTGGACCAATGGTACAGAATGGAGGACACAGAGACTAATCCAAAAATCTACAACTGTCTTATATTTGATAAAGGAGCTAATGGCCTGCAATGGAGGAAGGATAGCATCTTCATTAAATAGAGTTGGGTAAACTGGAAATCCATATGCAACAAAATGAAACTGAATCCCCTCCTCTCGCCATGCACAAAAGTTAACTCAATGTGGATCAAGGAGCTAGATTCAAATCAGAGTCTCTGCGTCTGATAGAATAAAAAGTTGGCTCCTATCTACATATTGTGTGGTCAGGCTCCAAATTCCTTAATAGGACACCCATAGAATAAGAGTTAATAATAAGAATCAACAAATGGGACTTACTTAAACTGATTTTTTTTTCTTAAAGAGAGAAACAATAAGAGAGGTAAATATGGAGCCTACATCATGGGAACAAATTTTTAGTCCTCACCCTTCACATGGAGCCCTAATATCCGAGTCTACAAAGTATACAAAGAACTCAGAAAATTAGACAATAAGATAACCAATAACCCAATGGGCCAAGGACCTGAACAGAAACTTCTCAGAGGAGGACATAGAATCAATTAACAAGTACATGAAAAAATGCTATCCATTTCTAGCAGTAAGAGAAATGCAAATAAAAACCACCCTAAAATACCATCTCAATCCAGTGAGATTGGCAGCCATAAGGAAGTCAAACAACAACAAGTGCTGGCGAGGATGTGGGGAAAAGGGTACTCTTGTACATTGCTGGTGGGACTGAAAACTGGTGTGGCCAATTTGGAAAGCAGTATGGAGATTTCTGGGAAATCTGGGAATGGAAGCACCATTTGATCCAGCTATTGCCCTTCTCGGACTATTCCCTGAAGACCTTAAAAGAGCGTACTACAGGGATACTGCCACATCGATTTTCATAGCAGCACAATTCACAATTGCTACACTGTGGAACCAACCCAGATGCCCTTCAATAGATGAATGGATAAAAAAATGTGACTTTTATATACTATGGAGAATTACGCAGCACTAAAAAATGACCAAATCTTGGAATTTGCAGGGAAATGCATGGCACTGAGCAGATTATGGTTAGTGAAGCTAGCCAATCCCTAAAAAACAAATGCCAAATGTCTTGTTTGATATAATGAGAGCACCTAAGAACAGAGCAGGGAGGAAGAGCATGAAGAAAAGATTAACATTAAGCAGAAACATGAGGTGGGAGGGAAAGGGAGAGAAGAGGGAAATTGCATGGTAATGGAGAGAGACACTTATTGTTACACAAAATTACATATAAGAGGTTGTGGGAAAATAAACAAGGAGAGAAATGATTTAGAGTAGGTATGGTAGAGAGAGAAGATGGGAAGATAGGGGAGTGGGGATAGTAGAGTATAGGAAAGGTAGCAGAATACAACAGTAACTAATAGGGCATTATGTAAAAATATGGATGTGTAACTAATGTGATTCTGCAATCTGTATTTGGAGTAAAAATGGGAGTTCATAACCCACTTGAATCTAATGTATGAAATATGATATGTCAAGAGCTTTGTAATGTTTTGAGCAACCAATAAAAGAAAAAAAAAGTAGCAATATATATGCCAATAGAAATTCATCATGAAATGTATATAATCCACAGATCGAAAAATATTCATTTTACTGAACATGGATTCATGTATAATGTTTTTCATCTAGGAAGCTCACCCATAGGTTGAATTTTCAGTTCCAACAGCGTTTAGGAGGAGTGATCTCTTCTCTCAATTTGCATCTACCAATTCAGCCACCTCACAAGTGTATACGAGTGATATCAGGTAGAATTCTATATGTGCATATAAACATACATGTGCTGAATAGGCTACAGAGAAAGGGAGATAGGGATTCACATATTTGCTAATTTTAAAAACACATGTAGAACTATTTCAACAAAAAATTGACTAGACTTATAACTCCTACATTATATAATGCAAAAGGCAATTCCAACTATACACCATGCGTCCTTTGAACTGCTTGTGTTTCTTCTCTTTTTGGCTTATTTTTCACCATCATATTAGGATTATTAGTCAGAGACTAGTAGGGTATGGGTTATAGTGTCAGGGATTCAGTATTTCAAATGGAAATTGAAAAATGAATCCAATGTGTATGTAAATATGTGCTACACAAAAATCTTCCCACTCACATCCAGAACAATGCCTTGACATTACCTACGCCCCAAGTAAAACACAATTAGAGTAGAAAAGTGTGAAAATCTATGAATACAAATATGGAATGGAATATTCTCGGGAGTTCACAACCTTGGAGGTGGTAGAGGAGTTTCCAAAAGTAAAGGACAGGGTATACACTCCACAAACAAGGAACTCTGCTGGCCTAAGAATTCTTGGGAAACGGCTTCTGAGGTTGGGCACTTGAAATATATGTTGTTGTCATGAGCTTTAGCTTACTTTGTAGTGAGACCATCAAAGCTGGGTCTGCATCTATGTGACCGAAAGACATGGTTTCTTATATTCCAATGAACATGAGGCAGCAGTGCTCAATTCTCTCTTTGTAGCTAAACTGTGTCCATTGGAAGCTAAGTGTCTCCCGGTGGGGACTGTGAAGACATTTGGTCATCCTCCACTTTTCGTGGTATTTCTTGCTTCTGCACTGGGAATTTGGTATTTGCTTCACAAAACATAAAAAGTTCATCTGGGATACAGTGCTGGAGGGAGTTCTGTCACGTGTGGTGGGTCAGGGTCATCAGGAGAATGCACCAACCAGGCTTCTATCCCACATAGCTTGCACCAATAACCATAGCAACCTGATTCTGAATATTGCCCTGAAAACTCTCCATTTAACAAGATGCCTTTACATATAAGGGTCTGATGTCTGCACTATATCAGTCACAAAAAATTTGGAAGCCAATAGCAGATTCACATGGCCCCAACATGATGTTTTATCACACACCTGCCCACCACTGCTCTAGCCCCCCTACTCAGCAGGCTCCAAATTACTGGCTTCTCTTGTTCTACACCATTTTAATGAAACCCAGTCAAAAACAAGGCACTGTCTGGTATACACATGATCAGCAACAGGACATCAAAAGTTTCTGCAGTGCCACCTGGTCATGGGAATTTCAAAAATTTCATGGTATTTATCTAGCAATTTTTCAAGGGTGAAGTTAGAGGCACTGTGGGTTTCAATTCATTCAGGAACCATTAAGAGTTGAGAAAGTTCATTTCAATGAAAGCTCTGGAGAACTCTCACAGTCAATGCTTCTCAAACAGTTGCCAAAAGGTCTCCTAAAGCCAGGCCAATTGACATCTACAATGTGAGGTCCATGTGTGTTTTGACTCTCAAATATGGCTGCTAAGTCTTTCAGAATAAAATCATGTGATATCCTGGCTGAGATTCTCAGGCCTCTGTGGAAACCACCCTGGGCCTAGATCTCAGTTTCCAAGAGTGAGTCTCATGCGTGGCCTCCTAAAATCCCAACACAATTCATGGCAATACTTCTCTGAGGTCAGTTTCAGAACTCAGTCTCTAAGGGGAATCACACCAGAGTTCAAGCCCAGGTGGCCCCATCATCCCTTCCATCCGCCAAAAAATGACCACAATTAAAATCAAAACACTACCACAGGGCCATCATCTTCTTCCATGTAGACACTCATCATAACCTCTAGCTGGAGGTTTCTATGAGCCCAAGGTAGTGTCCGAATAAGCTCACTTGCCGCTCATTTGCCTAAAATCATGATGGCCTGGACACTCTTCCTGTGAACCAGGAATGATCAAATATTCCTGCTGTTAAAGTGTTCCACTTCTCCAATTTGAGGCCTACTGGCTGTAGGGTATAGATTCATTATGTGATTTGGAGTCATGAGAAAACCCAAGCAAATATGGGCTAGCCTCTGCAGGGATTTCAAGAACTCATTTGACCCAAAGGATCCCTATTCTCACTTGATGGAGGTCAGGAACCTAAAACAAGAGGGCAAAAATATTCACCCACAATGACTGCTCTTTTGGCCATTTTAGTTTTGGAAACACATGGGATCTTTCTTTAGATCCATCAGGTGCTGAGAATCTAAGCCACAACCTCATACAAGGACAAGAGGCTGATTCAGACACATCCCAATCCAAATCAATTAAGCAAAGAGCCACTGGTGATGTCCATACATTTCCATATGAAAACAGTTTTCTTCAGGCTACACAAAGGGGTGGCCTGAGGCAAAGACCTTCCTGACATTCAGGGTAATAGAAATAGAAGTAAGCAAATGGCCCAAAGAAGGGTTTCTCCACTGAGACTTTACTGGTCACACTGAAATCTGAGTTTTCTTAGATGCTCCCATTCCCTTCAGCTATCCAGTACATGGCCATGTCACAGAACCTTGTGGTGTTACATATTTGGGAAACAAAACCATGAGTCTATTCTGGAGAGTGGCCAGAATTCACGAAGAAAACAGGAACTTTAGAAGATAATAGATGTTGCCCATCCATAAGGCAAGCTGCAGTCCATTCATTAATTGGGCAGTATGAATGCGGGGAAGCTTTCAACTAGAGACAACACATCCATTGATGCATTCTCTTTTCTAATGTCTACAACCACGGATACAGTGGGATACACAGACTTAGAAACACTCACCATGTCAAACGACTTACTAGAAACAGTCGACTCCAAACCAAACAAACCACCTTTCCTACCTATTCTCAGAACATGAGAAAAAACCACAAACTCACACCTACAATGGCAAAGGCACTTCCTTCCCCCAAATAGGTCTGTGACTATCCGGAGTGTGTTCTGACTGGTGGGCCATATTATGTTCCCCCAAAATGGCCTGTCCTGTTTCAGATCTGGTCTCCTTGGCCAACTCTGTGAAGTTGTCAGGAGCCAACGGTGAGCCACTACCTGCTTACTCAGGAAAGGCCCCTCTTCAGAGCTCTGCTGGCATTTGGCCATCCTCACATCAGTGGGTACCAAGAAAGACTGACTATGTCTTTGGGAAAAGCAAACAAGTTAGCCCACTGGAACTGGGAGTGGGACTGGCTCTGCGTGCCTTCCTTCCTGGATCCCAGGTTCAGAGAATTCCATCACCAAGGAAGTGAAGTGAGGTCACTTCTTTCAGGAACAGAATATGCTCACTGCCTTGGTAACCACTTTGTGCTAACAGTTGCTTCCAAGGTTCCCATGAGATGGAGGCTGCCCCAACATCCTGTGACACATTCAGAAGTTAGAATGGTATATCAACCATAGGCACCAGGGAACAGCTCTCCACAGAGGCCTGGTTCAGTCCATCTTCTCTTTATTAAGAAGAGAGAGGCTGATTCAGACCATCAATTAATCCTGACCAGGTTGTTTGCCATGGAAGATGACTATTGCTCTCTCAGGTCCTACATAGCTGCCTATATCTTCTGCAAGGATCATTTCTCCATGGATCTTTGATGTTCTCAGCAGGTGGAAGATCATCTACATTCCTATATTGTAAGACCCACACTGTCCCTGCTCTTAAGTAAGTTATACTGAGGGAACAGTGTATGGTTAGGGTTAATAACTTGTTCAATTTGGGTTACAAATAATTCTGCGGGATGAATAATGGTATTGGCAAAATGCGATGTTTACAAGAGTATATATGTGAAACATAAGTATGAAAGCAGAAATCTAGGTAAGATTTGAAGCCCAGAAGGGCATTGGGGACTTGAGTGGGATACTTAGCTTTGAGTAATGTGCAGCACAGATGTCTCAGATAAATCAATATACACTGGCATCGTACCTTGTACCTTGGATATTGAATGTTGAAGAGAACATCCAGTCAAAAACCGATAGTTGGCAGGATTAGGAAGGTAGTTGGTAGGTTTAGAAAAAAGAGTGAGTATAGGATTTGGACCAAAAGTTCTTTAGCAATAGAATTTAGTGTAGAGAGTGTATGTAAATGTAAGCACATGTGAAGAGTCAGTCACAATGATGAACTGGGGAAAAATATAGGAAATCAGATATCAATAGAGACATTAGGAAATCAAGCAAAGTATAAATTGTGTGATAGGGTTAGACATTTTCAACAGGTTTGAAGTTGAATATATAATCTTAGGAAGAAACAAATATGTAGTCAAAAATAGAATTGATATTTGAGAGCATTAGGCAACCTGGACATGGATGTTTTTAGTAATCCATGCTCACTTTCCATTTACGCTTTGGTACAATTGTAAGTGTGACCTATGCTTTTTGTGTCCAGAATATTTCTGTAATAAAATGTGTATGTAGATCAGGTGACAATCGTATTTCTTCCACCAATTCTGGGAGAAATATTTTGAAGACTTACAAATTAGTATGGGGGTACAAATAGGTGTACCCTGTTTCTATGAATATAGACATAATGCATGAATAGACCATACTGTGAATTAATAATATAACTGGATCCACTTTAAATAATGAATTGAATAAATATCTGAAAATTTATAAGAAATTTTATATTGATATGCAATCATTCATTCCAACCAGTTATATATCTAACGATCATCTTAGGGTTACGGTTTATCATGAAGGGTGTGTGAGTTTTGGTTCAAAATTGATTATGGAAATAGAAAATAATATATTTGGAAAAAAGTCTCATGAATAGACCAGTCAAGAGACATAGAGGAATACATGTGTTCTGGAGCAGGAAGTGATTGAAAGTGAAACAAATGCCTATAAATTTGCTAACTAGTGAATAATATATATATACTATGATGTGCATAAACTGATGAAATAGTAATGTACCAGTGTGGAATAAAAATTAACGTCAAAATACACATCATGTCCCACAGGAACCTACATGCATTAATGTTAAACTGGGTCAGTTAATGTACACATATTAGGATTTGTATGCACCTTTTACTGAAGTTAGTTTTCAGTACTAGGAAACAAATATGTATTTCGGGTGGATGAATATTTCTAAGAATAATCTTGTGAAAAGTTGATTATTAATCCACATACATGAACATGAATGAATTTAGGGAGTGTATATAAGACACATATATTTCATATTTTTAAAAATATGGAGAGTATATATATATATATATATATATATATATATATATATACACACACACACACACACAAACACAGACATTAAAAAGTAGCAATATATATGCCAATCAAAATTCATCATGAAATATATATCATAAAGATGCAAAAACATTCATTTTAGTGAACATGGGTTTATGTATAATGTTGTTCCACTGGGAAGCTCACCCATAGGTTGAATTTTCAGTTCCAACAGCGTTTAGGAGGAGTGATCACTTCTCACAGTTTGTATCTGCTAAGTCATATATCTTACAAGGATGTACGTGTGATACCTTGTAGGATTCTATTTGTGCATATAAAAATACATGTGCTGAATAGGCTCCAGAGAATGGGAGACCGTAATTCACATATTTGTTAACTTTAAAACACATTGAGAACTATTTCAATTAAATATTGAATAGATTTATAACACCTACCCTTTATCATGCAAAAGGCAAGTCCAACTCTGAACTGCAAGTATTTATGTACTGTTTGGGTTACTTTCTTCCATCATATTAGGATTAGTAGTCAGAGTCTAGTAGAATATGGGTTAGTGTCAGGGATTCAGAATTTCAAATGGAAAAAAGGAAAATTAATCTTCCAACTCTCATCCAGAACAATGCCTTGTCATTACCTTCGCCCCAAGGAAGACACAATTAGAGTAGAAGAGTTACAAAATCTGTGATTACATTTCTGGAATCGAAAATGCTCAGGAGTGCACAAACTTGGAGGTGGTATAGGAGTTTCCAAAAGTAAGGACAGGGTACACACTCCACAAACATGAAGCTCTGCTTGCCTAAAACTTTTTGAGAAACTGCCAGTGAAGTTGGGCACTGAAATATAGGTTGTTGTCAGGAGTTAAGCTTCCTTTGTAGTGAGACCCTCAAAGCTGGGTCTTCATCTATGTGACCTGGAGGACATCGTTTCCTATTTTCCAATGAACACGAGGCAGCAGTGCTCAATTCTCTCTTTGTAGGTAAACTGTGTCTCCCTGTGTGGACTGTGAAACAATTTGGTCATCCTCCACTTTTCGTGGTGTTTCTTGCTGCTGCACTTGGAGTTTGGTTCATGCTTCACAAAATACAAGGAGTTCAACTGGGAAACAGTGCTTGAGGTATTTCTGTCACGTGTGGTGGGTCAGGGTCTGCAAGAAAATTCACCAACCAGGCTTCTATCTCTCAAAGATTGCCCCCTTGTCCATAGCAACCTGATTCTGAACATTGCCCTGAAACTACGCCATATAACAAGATGCCTTTACATATAAGGGTCTGATGTCTGCACTCTGTCAGTTACAAGCCATTTGGAAGCCAATGGCAGATCCAAATGGCCCCACCATGATGTTTTATCACACACCTGTCCACCACTGCTCTAGGCCCACTACTCAGCAGGCTCCAAAATACTGGCATCTCTGTTCTAAACAATTTTCATGAAACCCTGTCAATCAAGGCACTGTCTGGTACACTCATGGTAAGCAACAGGACATCGAAAGTTTCTGCAGTTCCACCTGGTCATGGAAAATTCAAAAATTTCGTGGTATTTATCTAGCCATTTTTCAAGGATGACTTTGGATGCACAATTATTCAGGAACCATTAAATGTTGAGAAAGTTCATTTCAAAGAAAATTCTAGAGAACTCTCACAGGCAAGGCTTTCCAAAGAGTGGACAAAAGGTCACTTGAAGCCAGGACCATTGAGATCTACAATGTGAGGTCCTATGTCTTTTGACTCTCAACTATGGCTGCCAAGTCTTTCAGAATAAAATCATGTGATATCCAGGCTGAGATTCCCAGTTCTTTGTGGAAAGCCACCCTGGTCCTAGATCTCAGGTTCCAAGGGCGACTCTCATGTGTGGCCTCCTAAAATCCCAACACAATTCATGGCAATTCTTCTCTGAGATCAGTTTCAGATCTCAGTCTCTAAGTGGAAACACACCAGAGTTCAAGCCCAGTTGACCCAGTCATCTCTTCCAACCGCCACACCAATGACCAGAATTAAAACCAAAACACTCCCACATGGCCCTCATTTTCTTCCATATAGACACTCATCATAAGCTTGGCTGGAAGTTTTTATGAGGCACACAGCCCAAGACAAAGTCAAAATAAGTTCCCTTGCCCTTCATTTGTCTAAAGTCAGTGTTTCCTGGACAACGTTCCTGTGAACCAGGACTGATCAAAGAGGTCTGCCATTAATACTGTTCTGCTTTTCCAATTTGAGGCATACAGACTGTCGGGTATAGTTTCTTTATGTGATTTGCAGTCATGAGAAAACCCAAGCACCTATGGGCTAGCCTCTGCATGGCTTGAAGAACTCAGTTGACCCAAAGATCCCTGTTATCACTTGATGGAGATCAGGAACCTTACAGAGGAAGGCAAGAGACTTCATCACAATGACTTCTCTTTTGGCCATTTTGGATTTGGATGCACACATGGGATCTTTCTTTAGATCCATCAGGTGCTGAGAATCTAAGCGATAATCTCACACTGCACTAAGAGGCTGATTCAGACATATCCCTTTGCAAAGCAATTAAGCCAGGAGCCACAGGTGATGCCCATTTATTTCCATTTGAAAACTGTTTTTTTCAGGCTTTGGAAATGTGTGGCTTTAGGCAAAGTTCTTCCTTTCATTCAGGGCAACAGAACAATAGGTAAGCAAAATACCAAAGCAGATTTTCTCCACTGAGACTTTCCTGGTCACACTGATATCTGAGTTTTTTGAGATATTCACCATTCTCTTCAGCTATCCAGTACATGGCCATGTCCCAGATTGTGGAGGAGATACATATCTTGAACACAAAACCATGAGCCTATGGGAGAGTGACCAGATTCAGGAAGATATCAGGAATGTAGGAAGGTAATAGGTGTTGCCCATCCATAAGGTAACCTGCAGTCCATTCATAAATTGGACAGGATGAATTCTGCGAAGAATTCTACTAGACAGGACACATCTATTGATGCATTCTCTTTTCTATTGTCTACAACCACAAATACAGTGGGATACCCAGACATAGAAACACTCACCTTCTCAAAGGACTTACTAGAAACAGTCCACTCCAAACCAAACAAACCGACTTTCCTACATTTTCTCAAAACTTGAGACAAAAATCACAAACACACAAACACACACACACACACCCACAAAGGCACCTTCTTTCCCCAAATAGGTCTGTGACTATCCGGAGCGTCCTCTGACTGGTGGGCCATACTATGTTTCCCCGAAATGGGCTGTCCTATGTCAGATCTGGTCTTCTTGGCCAAAACTGTGAAGTTATCAGGAGCCAGCGGTGAGCCACTGCCTGTTTTCTCAGGTAAAGACCCTATTCAGAGCTTTCCTGGCATTTGTCCATCTTCAATTTAGTAGTTGCCAAGAAAGACTTACTCTATCCTTCTTAAATCCAAAAATTTGAGACCACTGGGACTTAGACTGGGACTGCTTCAGGGTGCCTGGCTTCCTGGATTCCAAGTTCAGAGTGTTCCATCAACAAGAAAGTGACATGGGTCACTTCGTCTAGAACTGAATGAGGTCACTGCCTTGGCAACCACTTTGTCCTAACAGTTGCTTCCAAGGGTCCATGAGATGGATCCTGCCCCTACTTCCTATGACACTTTCACAAGTTAGAATGGAATATCAACCATAGGCACCCGGGAACAGCTCTCCACACAAGCCTGGTTTGGTCCATCTTCTCTACATTAACAAGAGAGAGACTGCTTCAGACACACCCCTTCATCCTGACCTGTTTGTTTTTTTTTGTCATGAAAGATGACTTTCGCACTCTCAGGTCCATCATAGCTGCCTACATCTTCTTTAGGGATCATTTCTGCATGGACCTTTGAAGTTCTCCGGAAGTTGAAGATCTCCTACATTCCTGTATTGTAAGACCAACTCTGTCCCTGCTCTTCTGTAAAGTTAGATTGAGGGAACAGTGTTTGGTTACAGTTAATAACATGTTTGATTTGGGTTAGGATCATTCTGCTGGATGAATAATGGTATTGGGAACCTGCAATATTTATAAGATTATATAGGTGAAATATATGAATGAAAACAGAAATCTCGGTAACATTTGAAGCCCAGAAGGGCATTGGGTCCTTGATTGGGATACTTAGCTTTTAATTATGTTCTGCACAGATGTCTCAGATAAATCTATACACAATGGCATAAGATCTGATACCTTGGATGATTGAATGTTGAGGAGAACAACCACTCAAAGAGGGAGAGTCGGTAGGATTAGAAAGATAGTTGGTAGGATTATAAAAAAGTGTGAGTATAGCATTTGGACAAATAGTTCTTTAGCAATAGGTTTTCAGGTAGACAGAAAATGTAAATGTCAGCATATGTGAAGAGTCAGTCACAGTGATGAACTGGGGAAAATATGTAGGAAAGCAGATATCAATAGAGACATTAGGAAATCAGGCAAAGTATAAAGTGAGTGATAGCAAAAGACATTTTCAACAGGCTTGAGATTGAATATATAATCTTAGGAAGTAGCAAATATGTAGTCACCAATAGGATTGACATTTGAGAGCATTAGGCAACCTGGACATGGGTTATTTTCATAATCCATACTCACATTCCATTTAGGCTTTGGTACAATCGTAAGTGTGACTTTGCATTTTGTGGCCAGAATATTACTGTGATAAAACGTATATGTAGATCAGGTGACATGAGTATTTCTTGCACCATTTCTTGGAGCAACATTTTGAAGGGGTATAAATTAGTATTGGGGGTACATATAGGTGTACCATGTATGTATGAATATAGAGATAATGCATGAATAGACCATACTGCGAATAAATAATATAACTTGTTCCAACTTTAAATAATGGATTGAATTGATATCTGAAAATACACAGGAATCATATATTGATATACATACATTCATTCCAACCAGTAATACATCTAATGGTAATATTACGGTTGTGGTTTATCACCAAGAGTGTGTGAATTTTGCTTCAAATTTGATTATGGAAATCGAAAATAATGTGTTTGGAAAGAAATCTCATGAAATGACCACTCAAAAACAAGGAGGAATACATATGTTCTGAAGCAGGAAGTGATTGAATATGTTACAAATTTCTTTAAATTTGTGAACTTGTGGATGAAATGTATATTCTATAATGTATAAAAACTGCAGAAATAGTAATGTACCAGTGTTTAATAAAAATGAACGTCAAAATACACATCATGTTCCATAGGAATCTACTTGCATTGATGTTAAAGTGGGTCAGCTACTGTAAAAATATAAGGATTTGTTTGCACCATTCATTGAAGTAACTTTTTAGTACTAGAAAACAAATATGTATTTCAGGTGGATGAATATTTTTAAAATAATCTTATGAAAAGTTTAATATAAAACCACATACATGAACAAGAATGAATTTAGGGAGTGTATAATAGGACACATATATTTTATATTTTGAAAAATCTAGAGAGTATATATATATATATATATATATATATATATATATATATATATACACACACACACACACAAAACACACACAGAGACATTAAATAGTAGCAATATATATGGCAATTAAAATTCATTGTGAAATATATATCATCCACAGATCCAAAATATTAATTTTACTGAACATGGATTTATGTATAATGTTTTTCAACTAAGAAGCTCACTCATAGTCTGAATTTTCAGTTCCAAAAGCATTAATGAGGAGTGATCTCTTCTCACACTTTGTATCTGCCAAGTTAGCCACCTCTCAAGAATATACGTGTGATACCAGGTAGGATTCTATATGTGCATATAAAAATACATGTGCTGAATAGGCTACAGAAAAATGGAGACAGGAATTCACATATGTGTTAACTTTAAAAACACATGCAGAACTATTTCAACAAAAAATTGACAAGATTTATAACTCCTACCCTATATCATGCAAAAGGCAAACCAACTATCCACCATGCCTCCTCTGAAGTGCTAGTATTTCTATTCTGTTTGGGTTACTTTTCTCCATCATATTAGAATTAGTAGTCAGAGTCTAGTAGGGTATGGGTTAGTGTCAAAGATTCAGCATTTCGAATGGAAAATTGAACAATGAATCCAATGTGTATGTAAATATGTGCTACACAAAATTATTCCCACTCTCATCCAGAACAATGCCTTGACAATTCCTTCACCCCAAGTAAGACACAATTAGAGGAGAAGATTTAGAAAATCTGTGAATAAATTTGTGGAATGCAATATGCTCAGGAGCTCACAACCTTTGAAGTGGTAGAGTAGTTTCCAAAAGTATGGGACAGGGTAAAAACTCCACAAACATGGAGGTCTGCTGGCCTAGAGATTTCTAGAGAAACTGCCTGTGAGTTTGGGCACTTGAAAAAATATGTTGTTGTCAGGAGCTTTAGCTTCCTTTCTAGGGAGACCATAAAAGCTTGGTCTGGATCTATGAGACCTGGAGGACATGGTTTCTTATTTCCCAATGTACATGAGGCAGCAGTGCTGAATTCTCTTTTTAGGTAAACTGTGGCCACTGGGGAATAAATGTGTGCCAGTGTGCACTGTGAAGCCATATGGTCATCTTTCATTTTCGTGGTGTTTCTTCCTGCTGCACTGGGTGTTTGGTATTTGCTTCACGAAATACAAAGAGTTCAACTGGGTCACAGTGCAAGAGGAAGTTCTGTCATGTATGGTTGGTCAGGTTTTGCAGGAGGATCCAAGAACTAGGATCCTATCCTACATATCTTGCCCCCTTGACCATAGCACCCTGATTCTGAACAATGTCCTGAAACCTCTCCAAATAACAACTTGCCTTTACATGGAAGGTTCTGCTGGCTGCACCATGTCAGTCACAAGGCATTTGAAACCAATGGAAGATACACATGGCCCCACCACAGATGTTTTATCACATACCTGCCCACCACTGCTCTAACCTACTACTCAACAGAGTCCAACTTACTGGCATCTCTGTTCTACACCATTTACATGAAACCCAGTCAATCAAGGCACTGTCTGGTATATTCATGATCAGCAACAGGACATCAAAAGGTTTTCCAGTGCCACCTGGTGATGGGAAATTCAAAAATTTCATGGTATTTATCTAGCCATTTTTCAAGGATGAAGTTGGAGGCACTGTGAGTTTCAATTCTTTCAGGAACCATTAAATGGTTAGGAAGCTCATTTCAATGAAATCTCTGGAGAACACTCACAGGTAAGGCTTCCCAAAGAGTGGCCAAAAGATCATATGTTGTTATGCCCATTTAGGTCTACAATGTGAGGTCCATATGAGTTTTGACTCTCAACTATGGGTGCCAAGTCTTTCAGAATAAAATTTGTGGTATCCTGGCTGAGAGGCTCAGTGCTCTGTGGAAAGCCACCCTGGGCCTAGAACTCAGTTTCCAAGGGCAATGCTCATGCCTGGCTTCCTAAAATCTCAACACTATTTATGGCAATACTTCTCTGAGGTCAGTTCCAGAACTCAGACTCTAAGGGAATCACACCAGAGTTCAAGAACATGTGGACCAAGTCATCTCTTCCAACCGCCACCCAAATGACCACAATTTAAACCAAAACACTCCAACGTGGCGCTCATCTTCTTCCATATAGACACTCACAATAACCTATGGCTGGAGTTTTCCATGAGGGGCACACCCCAAGACCGTGTCCAAAATAAGCTCTCTTACACCTAATTTGCCTAAATTCAGGGTGGCCTGGACACCCTTTTGTGAACCAGGAGAGATTAAGTAGGCCTCCCGTTAATACTGCTCTGCTTCTTCAATTTGAGGCCAAATGACTGTGGGGTTTGGATTCTTTATGTGAATTGGAGTCTTGAGAAAACCCAAGCAAATATGGGCTAGCCTCTGCAGGGCTTTGAAGAACTCATTTGACCCAAAGGATCCCTAATCTGACTTGATGGAGGTCAGGAAAGTTACAGAGGAAGGCGAGAGACTTCATCCACAAGGACTGCTCTTTTGGCCATTTTGTTTTTGAATGTAAACATGGGATCTTTCTTTAGATCCATCAGGAGCTGAGAATCTAAGTCACAGCCTCACACAGGGTAAATAGGCTGATTCAGACACATCCTTTCCAAAGCAATTAAGCAAAGAGCCACAGGTAATGCCCATTCATTTCCATTTGAAAACTGTTTTCTTCAGGCTTCAAAAAGTGGTGGACTGAGGAAAAGACCTTCCTGACATTCAGGGCAACAGAAGAATAGGTAAACAAAAGGCCCCAAGCAGGGTTTCTCCACTGAGACTTTCCTGGTCACACTGATATCTGAGTTTTCTGAGATGCTCACCATTCCCTTCAGTACATGGTCATGTCACAGAGCTTCGAGGTTGTACATATCTTAAACAGAAAACCATGAACCTATTCTGGAGAGTGGCCAGAATTCAGGAATAAAACAGGAACTAAGGAAGATAGCAGGTGTTGCACATCAATAAGGCAAGCTGCAGTCCATTCATAAATAGGGCAGGATGAGTGCTGTGAAGCTTTCTACTAGACAGGACATATTCATTGATGCATTCTCTTTTCTAATGTCTACAGCCACGGACACAGTGGGATAGACAGACATAGAAATTCTCGCCTTGTCAAACGACTTACAAGAAACAGTTCACTCCAAACAAAACAAACTGCCTTTCATACCTATTCTCAGAACATGAGACAAAACCACAAACCCACACCCACACAACAAAGGCAGCTCCTTTCCCCAAGTAGGTCTGTGACTATCCGGAGTGTCCTCTGACTGGTGGGCCTTACTATGTTCCCTGGAAATAGCCTGTTCTGTCTCAGATCTGGTCTTTTTGGCCAACTCTGTGAAGTTGTCAGGAGCCAGCGGTGAGCCACTGCCTGCTTTCTCAGGAAAGGCCCCTCTTCATAGCTTTCCTTGCATTTGGCCATCCTTACATCAGTAGGTCCCAAGAAAGACTGAGTCTGTCCTTGGTAAATCAAAATAAGTTTGACCACTGCGACTTTGACTGGGACTGGCTCTGGGTGCCTGGCTTCCTGGATTCCAAGTTCAGAGAGTTCCATCACCAAGGAAGTTAGGTGTGGTCACTTCCTTTTGGAACTGAATGAGGTCACTGCCTTGGCAACAACTTTGTCTTAACAGTTGCTTCCAAGGTCACCATGAGAAGGATGCTGCTCCTACTTCCTGTGACACTTTCACAGGTCAGAGTGGTATGTCAACCATAGGCATGCAGGAGCAGCTCTCAACACATGCCTGCTTTGGTACACCTTCTCTACATTAAGAAGAGAGTGGCTGATTCAGACACATCCCTTCATCCTGAGCAGGTTGTTTGCCATGGAAGACTTTTGCTCTCTCAGGTCCTTCGTACTTGCCTACATCTTCTCCAGGGATCATTTCTGCGTGGACCTTTGAGGTTTTCAGCAGGTGGAAGATCCTCTATAATTCTGTATTTTAATACCAATTCTGTCCCTGCTCTTCTGTAAAATTAGATTGAGAGAACAGTGTATGGTTAGGATTAATAACAGGTTCGATTTGGTTTAGAAAGGAAACTACACGGTTGAGCAAACAGGGTCCTAACGTTAGCAATAATATGAGGATTTTTAATGGACCGGCCATGGCAGATAAAAGCGTAGTTAATCAGGTCACTATGTGAACCAAGACTCAAATCTCCCTTTTGGGGCCTCTGTCTATCTTTGACGCTCTTCAAGTCGTTTTCTTAATTTACTCATAGATTCTTTTACAACTCCAGTATTGTCGGCATAAAAACAACATTCTTCCCTCAATGCAAGCAAAAAGGCACCTTTCTCTCATAAAGAGGAGGTCCAACACTCGCCTGCTTTGTAAAACAACTTCAGAAAGAGAGAGGTTAAAATTCCTGTAAAGCTGTGATGTCGGTTTTTAATGTCTTTAAACTTTGGCATATTTCTGCTTCTAATTGTGTCTTTGTTGTGTCTCATGGACTAGCCCACCCCTTCAGCAACTATTATTTCTAATAGGATGGCTAAAGTGAGGGATACAGGTTCCCAGTGGAACCGGGTTGTATGCCCCCCTAGTTGATCTTTAAATGAACCTAAGTCATGATAGAGAACTCTGGAAAACATCTGCATCATTACATAATTAATCACATATATTGACCATTTTATGAAAACATAAATAATGTTAAAGTGTATAGAATTATACTGTTGTAGGGACGGACAAGGAAAGGGACTTAAGATAGCACCAAACACAGGAAAAAAGTCTTATTTGGTTGCATCCGGATTTAGAGGGCATTGCTTCTGTTGTAATCAATTAATCCCCTGAAGCCCAAGTTTCGGTAGTTTTAGAATTTGTACCCAACATGTAAGGGAAGTGGCTCAGAAGTTCACAGTCTGTAGAAATTCACAGAAATCAGTTTTTGTTTTTGTTTTTGTTCCTCTGTTATGGGCAAGTTAACTTTTCAAAGACACCTTGGAAAGGGAGAGTTTTTTGTCTCTTTTTTTCTCCCTGCCAGCTGTCACCATGAAGCCCAATTGGTAACTTTTTTATCTTAGAAATCTAGCCATCTCTGTGAATCCCCAGCTCAAGGCCAGAGGCCTTGTTCACATATTTTGTGAAAATCTAGTAAGGCGGTGTCAAGCTTAGGGGTGGTGATTTTTTCAGCGAGTGGCCAAGTAGAACAGGGCAACACGAAAAGTGGAAGTTCATCTACATTGAACTCTTTCAGAGGGACTCTTTTGCTGAAAGACCTAATGTAAGCCTCGGTGAAGACTTCTGGAGAAGGTTATTTAAGACATATCTATGGACCTGGTACAGAGGGGGAAGACGGGGAAGGCGAGGCTGAGAGCAGCTCCGTGGATCTGAGAATGAGGAAGATGAGATGTAAAAGAATAATGGAAAAGGGGTTTGGGATTTTCCTAGAACAAAACTTGAGCAGTAGAACAGGTAGAGCAGAGGTGAAGATGGGAGTGAGTATTCCAAAAAGCCTGTGAGGGACTTTAAATTCTTAGTAACCTGTTTTCAGTGATGACAAAGCAACTTTAAAGGCTATTTTTATTACATCTTGGATAGGGGTCTGAGGGCTCTTCTCAGCTGGTTTGAGCTTTGGTTTAGCTTCTTAGAGGACTTGGTGGGACCTAGTGCAGGCACAGTCAGAAAAAGAGAGGAGTGAGTGAGTGGAGGGGTACCTCGGTACCTGCTACCTCAGCAAGGGGGCAATGGTCTGAGAACTGGCGGAGGTTTGGGTTTTTGATGTAGTAATTGGAGGGAAGAAATCAGGTTGCTGAGGTGGGAGTGACAGCAGAGAGTCTAGAGCAGAAGGCTGAGGGTGAGGAACTATTGGAGAAGCATAGTACAGGATGTGAGTGAAGGAGGGAAAAGGATTCCACATAGGGGAATTTTCCCCTTTTGAGCACTTGCCAAAGTTAAAAATGTCACGCAGAATTTGAGGATCTAGAGAACCCTCTGGGGGCCATAGTTTTTGGTTGTCTAATTGGTTATATGGCCAATGCTGTGTACTGAATTTGATGAGGAGTTTGGGTTCCACCAGGCAGCCCCGGTATGCTCACATCCCCATGAATTACACAAGAAGTTGGCTTTCCCCCCACACAGCCATGGCTGTTTGTGGCTTTGATAGTCCGTCGGGCATATATAGTAATCTAGGCTAACCAACCTGAATCTGGCTCGCGTTTCCGTGCATCCATAATGTTTGTTTCAATTATCTATGGTATGGAAGGGATTTAATGGAACTTTAGTGGGATCCTCTTCATTGGGGTTATCTCAATAGGAAAGACCTATACCAAGCTGAAAAATGTCTGGGTGGAGAGATAGCCACCAGGTCCCTAAGGGGGCTGTATGCGAGATAGACCATACTTCTTGTCTAGTAGGATTTCAGATCAGCCTTCACTGCTGAACAGGCTGATGAGGGTTAGGAGTACTGGTGGCCAAGGGGAGAGTCTATAGTCTTGTCCACATAGCGAATACGCAATTTGAAATGGTTACCAGTTTTTTCCAGTTTCCAACCAGAGTCTGGACACAGCGAAGGCTTGAGATGAGAGGCATGGATCCAAAAAGTGATTCTGTCTACTTTTATGCCTGTAGGTGTTATAAGTAGCACCTGGTATGTTCCTTTCCAGCGGGGTTCTAGGGATAACACCTGATGTTGTCTTATGTTGACGAAGTCTCTTACTTGATATTGATGTGGAATCCCCTCGTCCCCAGGTTGGTAGGCAGTGGCCAGCTGTTTCCACAGTTATCACTGAGTTCTTTCAATGGCTTTAAGTCTGTCAAGCAAGGGGTGTGGAAGGGATTGTTAGGCCTTAGAGTTGGGGATTAGGTCCCTTACTGGATGATGGGCATCATAGAGAATTTCATAGGGGGTGAGGTTACACAAAGAAACTGAGGGAGTATTTCTCGCATGAAACAGTGCATAAGGCAGGAGCATAGTCCAATCTTTTATGCCGGTCTCTAAGCTTAATTTTGTTAAGGTCTGTTTAATGGTTCTATTTATTTTTTCTACCTCTCCTGAGCTCTGGGGTATATAAGCATAATGTAACTTACAATTAATCCACACCTGACTTACCTGGGCCATGAACACAAGTCCATTATTAGACCCTATTATCTTAGACAGACCGTATCTTGGAAAAATATCTTCCAGGATCTTCTTGAGAACCATTTGCTCCGTTTTTTTTTTTTTTTTCTGTGTGTGTGTGTGTGTGTGTGTGTGTGTGTGTGTGTGTGTGTGTAAGGCTTCAATCCATCCTGAGAATGTATCCACAAAGACTAGGAGATATTTAAGTCCATACCTTGCTGGCTTAATTTCAGTAATGTCCACTTCCCAGAATTGTCCTGGTCTGGTTCCTCATAGGTGCTTTCGTCTAAGAAACTTGGAAGGGTAAGCATTAAACAATTGACTGACCCGACAGGCTTTTGTTACCAGTTCAATTATTTCCTTTCGCTGTGCATCAGTTAGTGGAAAACTCTGTTCTTAATCCTACAGGAATGCCTGCAGTTTCTTTGAACCAAGGTGAGTGAGTTGATGTACATTTTTAACGTAGTGTAGGGCTTTCTGTAATTGCAGGCTGAGCTCAGTAAAGTTGAGGCGTTCAATGTCAGTGTCCTTAGATGTTATCTAAAACTTCCTGGTACTTAGGGGTCCATTGGAATTGGGCATCTCCCTTTAACAGCGGGTATAAAGGAGCAGCTAAGGACTCAAACCCATTTATCCATAACCTGCAAAACCCAGCAATCCCAAGAAACTCTTAGTTGTCTGCTGTAAGATGGGCTTGGTATCTGCTCAATGGTTTGTTTTCTGGGCTCAGTGAGCCATCGTTTACCGCCCCTAAGGAAATAGTCGAGGAAGATTACTTCTTGCTGGCAAATTGGGCAATTTTGGCCGAAGCTCTATACCCGAGTTGAGCAAGCTCGGATAATAGTGCTTGGGTCCCAGTTCAGTTTTCCTTGGTGTTGGATGCCAGTAGCAGGTGATCCACATATTGAAGCTGGGTGAATTCGGGGTGTGTAGTTCTGAAATTGTTGAGATCTCTGTGAAGGGCTTCATCAAAGAGAGTGGGGGAGTTTTTGAACCCCTCTGCGAGTCTAGTCCAAGTTAGTTGACTAGACTTTCCGGTTTCTGGGTCTACCCACCCAAAAGCAAACAGCAACTGACTATCTTTATGCAGAGGCAAGCAAAAGAAAGCTTGTTTTAAGTCCAGAACAGTATACCATTTCTGCTCAGGGTTCAGAGTGCAAAGCAGATTGAACAGATTAGGTACCGTGGGGTAAATGTCCTGCACTCTGTTGTTGATCTCTCTTAGGTCTTTAACAGGGTGATAGTCCCTGGTTCCTGGCTTTTTCTTCTAATAGCAGGGGAGTGTTCCAGGCCAATTGACAGGGCCTTAGGACCCCTAAGGCCAGATATTTCTGAATATAGGGCCTTATCCCATCTTTAGCTTTTTATGCTTAGAAGATATTATTTGACATTGATTGGGGAGGCTGAGGTTTTTAAATCCACTGTTATTGGAGGTTGTTTCACGGCCAGGCCTAACACAGCAGTTTTTGCCCATGCATCTCGGTAATCTGTTATCCATTTCTGGGGTAGCTTGCCTGTTTGATCAGTCTTGGGGGGTGTGAAGAGTGGACGTTCATCTTCTACTAATATAGTGAAAGCCGTGACTATAGGAGTTTTTACTGAAGGATTTAGAAATTTCATTTGGGGGCCTTCAGGGTTAAAAGTTATTTTGGCCCAGAGCTTGGTGAGCAGATCTCTGCCCATCAATGGGTGCGGGCATTCTGGGATTACTAGGAAGGAGTGATGGATTTTTCCTTTCCCCAGGTCCATGGTCCTCTTAGAAATCTAAGCCCGATATTTACTGCCGTTAGCCCTTTGAACTACAGACCTTTTATTTGATAGACGGCCCAATGGGGCCTTAAGGGCTGAGTATACTGCTCCTGTATTCACTTCAAAGTTTACTGGGGTCCCCTACACTTCAAATCTTACCCTGAGCTAGGGGAAAGAATCTGAGCCCCAACTTTCTTAGTCATCCCCCAGAGTCAGAATGGCTGGCTGGCATGTCTGTCTCTTTATAGGGCACTCTTTGGCCCAGTGTCCTTTTTTTTTTACAGTAGCCACATTGATCTGAGGCCAGGGTGGCCTGTGGCACGGGCCCAGGTATCGCTTCCTGTCACCTTATGTCTTAATTTCTGGCCTCTTTCTTGTTGTGACCAGGATCTTAGTCAATGCCTTAGTCTTTCTTTTGCTTCTCTCATCCTCCCTCTGCTCCCTTTCTTTTTCCCTGTTTCTCTCTTATAGTATACTTTTTCGGCTTCTCTGACTAAATCTCTCTTTTAACTTTTTTTTTTTTAATATCCATGGCAGCTTCATCAATTAAGGCCATCATGACAGATGCCTTTTGATCTGCTGCCTGAGGATCGAAAGGAGTATATCTCTTATATGCCTCCATAATTCTCTCTAGAAACATAGAGGAAGATTCATCAGGCCTTTAAATAATTTCTCTTACCATGGCCAAATTAGTTGGTCACCTAGCGGCCCCTTGGATACCCGCAATTAGAGCCTTGCAATAATTGGACAGATGCTCCCTATCTTCAAAGGTGTTGGGGTCCCAGTTGGGTTGGTTAAAGGGGAAGGCAGCTTTTATTATGTTGGGAAGTTGTGTTGGTCGCCCATCAGGTCCGAGGATATTTTTTTCTAGCTTCCAGGAGGTTTTTCTCTCATTCCTCTGTCATGAAGAGAGTCCCTAGGAGTTGTTGGCAGTCATTCCAAGTAGGCAGGTGTGAAAACGTTGGCGAGTTCTCTGAGTTTTTTTAGCCGGGCCAGCTTCCTCCAGGGAAGGAGGCGCTGTGTGTGTCATGGGACAGTCATCTGGAGGGCGCTGGGCCATTCTGGCTTCCTCGAATGGTGGAGAGGCTGAGTCAGCAGCAGGGGAATTACTTACAGGGTTTTGGGGGTTGGGGGACAAGGGCAGAGGATAAGGACGAGTAGAGTCTTGAGACTCAGGGAGAACAGAGGGTGGAGGTTGAGGAACAGAGAGTTTGAGAGATAGAATCATAGGGGAAGGAGTAGGAGTGGGTGCAGGGACAAGGAAAGGTTTCACCCATGGAGGAGGAGATTTGCAGAGGTCCTGACAAGTTAAGATATATGGCTATTGATCTGGATGTCTATGTGGCCCCGGCTGAAAGACAATATCTCAGACTTTTCAAATTAGTGCGAAGTAGAAACATCCTTCTAGAGGCCATCCGACTACAAAGGTGGGTTATTCTGAGACACAGAATCTGCCAGGTCTGGTGTTTTAATGAAAAAGAAAGATTGTGAGCCCTTAAGCAGACTTTGGTCCAGTGATTAAGGGTCAGGGACAGAGGCATTGAAGTGCTCTGTCCCATAATGAAATATACACATACAGTGAAAGCAACAACACATGACACAGACAAGACAAGACAATAAAGACAGGCAATGGACGTCCAATACTGAGACCAGGACTGAGTAGCCGGCAAAACCTGATGGGCTGGCAATTCCGAATCTGAAAGAAAATATCACTGAGTCGAGGAGACTATGGTTCCTTGATTTCCCGAGTCCATCCCCCAGGGACATGGCCTGTGGCTCTGTGACATGTGTGTCAGCCACCGTGGGAGAGAGCTCACGCTCTTTACCAATAGCCATTTTGTCAAACCCTAACCTGAATCCTGAAACCAGAAAGAGGGGCCTTATTTACCCCCAGAGCATCCCGTTGGGGGTCTTTCATCTGCAGCTGCCGGATCTCGCTGGGGCCACCAGAAGTAAAGGTCGGGTGAGCATCAATGAAAGAGACCACCAAGAGACTGTCTAATGCAACAGCAAAGGGTTTATTGGGAGTCCGGCATGCAAGGGCTCAGAGCTCGCTTGAACAGAGCAGAGAGCCCTGAGAACAGCTTAAGAAGTGCTTATATATTTTCTTTGGAGAGGGCAGGGAGGGAAGTTTATTGATGGGTAAGGGCGAGTGGGCGGTTTGCGTGCAAATGGTTGATGGAGTACATTCTGCAGTTTGGCAGTCGGGGGCAGCACATTCTGGGAACAAGAAGAGCAAACAGTTCTCAAGATTTCAACAGTGTTTTATTAAGCATACAGAAAAACAGGAAGTGACAAGTACCTATTTTATTAACCTTTCAATATAAGTATGAAAACAGAAATCTAGGTTAGATTTGAAGCCCAGAAGTTCATTTGGCCCTTGATTGGTATACTTAGCTTTGAATTACGTTCCGTAGAGATGTCCCAGAAATATGGATATACAATGACACAGGACCTTGTACCTTCTCAGAGGTCAGTTCCAAAACACAGTCTCTAAGGGGAATCACACCAAAGTTCAAGACAAGATGGACACAATTATCTCTACCAACCACCACACAAATGACCACAATTAAAACCAAAACACTCCCAAATGGCACTCATCTTCTTCCAAATAGACACTCATCATAACTTCTGGCAGGAGGATTCCACGAGAGGCGCAGCACAAGACAGTGTCCCAAATAATCTCCCTTTCCCCTCATTTGCCAAAAGTCAGAGTGGCCTGGACACCCTTCCTGTGAACCAGGAGTGATCAAATATGCCTGCCATTAATACAGCTCTGTTCTTCAATTTGAGGCCTACTGACGGTGGGGTTTAGATTCTTTATTTGAATTGGATTCATAAGAAAACCCAAGAACCTATGGGCTAGCATCTGCAAGGCTTTGAAGAACTCAATTGACCCAATGGATCCCTTTTCTCACTTGATTGAGGTCAGGAACCTTACAGAGGAATGCGAGAGACTTCATCAACAATGACTGATTTTTTGGCCATTTTGATTTTGGATCCACACATGGGATCTTTCTTTAGATCCATCAGGTGCTGATAATCTAAGCCACAGGCGCACACAGAGCCAAGAGGCTGATTCAGACACATCACTTTACAATGCATTTAAGCAAAGAACCACAGGTGATGCCCATTCATTTCCGTTTGAAAACTGTTTTCTTCAGGCTTCACAAAAGCGTGGCCTGAGGCAAAGACCTTCCTGACATTCAGGGCAACAGAACAATAGGTAATCAAAAGGCCCTTCGCAGGGTTTCTCTACTGAGACTGTCTGGGTCACAGTGATATCTGACTTTTCTGAGATGCTTGCCATTCTCTTCAGCTACCCAGTACATGTCCATGTCACAGTGCTTGGAGGTGGTACATATCGTGGATGCAAATGCATGAACCTATTCTGGAGAGTGGCTAGATTTCAGGAAGAAAACAGGAACTTAGGAAAATAGCAGGTGTTGCCCATCGATAAGGCAAGCCCTATGCATTCATAAATTGGGCAGGATGAATGCTGGGAAGCTTTCTACTTGACAGGAAACATCCATTGATGCATTCTCTTTTCTAATGTCTACAAGCACGGACACAGTGGGATACACAGACATAGAAACACTCGCCTTGTGAAACAACTTACTAGAAACAGTTCACTCCAAACCAAACAAACCGACTTTCCTGCCTATTCTCAGAACATGAGACAAAACCACAAACACACATCCACACCCACAAAGGCACCTCCTTCCCCAAGTAGGTCTCTCACTCTCCAGAGTATCCTCTTACTGCTGGGCCATACTATGTTCCCCCGATATGGCGTTTCCTGTCTCAGATCTGGTCTCCTTGTCCAACTCTGTGAAGTGGTCAGGAGCCAGCTGTGAGCCACTACCTACTTTTTCAGGAAAGGCCCCTCTTCAGAGAACTCCTGGCATTTGGCCATCCTCACATCAGTAGGTACCAAGAAAGACTGACTCTGTCCTTGCTAAATCGAAGCAAGTGAGACACTGGGACTGGGACTGAGACTGACTCTGTGTGCCTGGCTTCCTGGATCCCAAGTTCAGAGAGTTCCATTACCAAGGGATTGAAGTGAGGTCACATCCTTCAGGAACTGAATGAGGTCACTGCCTTGGCAACCACTTTGTCCAAACAGTTGCTTTCAAGCGTACCATGAGAAGGAGCCTTACCCTATTTTCTGTAGCACTTTCACAAATTAGAATGGTATATCAACCATAGGCACCAAGGAACCGCTCTCCACACAGGCCTGATTTGGTCCATCTTCTTTATATTTGGAAGAGAGCCTTTAGTCCAGGGAACACTGCAGTGAACCTCTGCACTAAAACTATTAGCAAGCACCTGATGGAGGACGCCTCCATAGGTAAGTGGCTCCTTTATAACATCTGATATCTGGTTAAGGGAGATCTCTTCTGATGACAGAGATGTGGCACGGGGAGGCTCACATATACTTCTGTCCAGGACAGTAACGAGAATCTTTCTGTCCTCTGTTCTGTTCTGTAGGGAATTCCTCTGGAACTGTAGAGAGTTGCCGACGGGCACGCATGCGCTCCTACCCTGGAGCTTTAGCAAGATGTTGCACTCTTGCCCTGTTTCTGTGTTTAGGCGCTGGGTTTCTGTTTTTTTGTGTTCTGTGTTCTATTTTTTGGTTTTTTGTTTGTTTGTTTTTGTTCGTTTTGTTGTGTGATATTGGTGGTAAAAACTTAAGTATATTGGACATGAAAATCAGAAATAAAGAGATTAAGCCTGACACCCCTTTGGACTGTGTTTTAAGGAACTGCAATGAACTTTATCCCCCATTGTAAAGCAGGATGATAGAAGCCCCTAGCTGGCTGCCTGGAGCACACCCATTGCAGAGGGCTATGCCTGCTGGGGACCTAAGAACTGAGTATCTCCCAGGTTAACAAGTGAAACTCCTTTAAAACCCCTTGTCCCTCCAGATAAAGAGAGTCACAACTTTGGCAGAGTCCCCTGTGTTTCTCCTTTGTTAGCCAAGCAATAAAACTCCTTTTTTCTTTTTCTCAAAACCCAGTCCTCATTATTAAATTTGTATTAATTGGCTTCAAGGTCAGGAACCAAACTTTAAGTTACAAATCTTGTACCCCCCCTCCGCCCCGGAACTTTGTGAGAGCTATCTACTGAAATGTTAGGAGATAGAGCATGCTTGATGTGGAACTGAATCAGAGGAGCTAATCCTGTATGTAAAAGGGGAAACTGAGGGACTCCCAGCAGCTGCCAAAGCCCTGTTGATTCAGGGAATTACCTCCTTCCTTCCCTGCACTGTAAGGATTATGCCACCTCTGTCTTGTTAAAAAAAGAGAAAAAGAAAAAGGTGACACTAAATGCAGTAAAGTCACCATGGAGACACTTTATTTTACATTTCAGGTTGCCCTTCTGTGAAAACATCTGGTCCCCTTGTGGGGACATCTATGGTGCCACTGCTGTAGGAGATTTTTCTCTTATCTGCTCTGGTTTAAAGGGTTCTGTCTGACAGCCATAGTCTGGACCTCCTTTCTGTCTGTATTGTGTCTTAGTTTCTGGCCCTTTAAGACATCTGCAATAATGTGTTGATATTATAAATTGTTTTTGGGGAATGATCTTAGCTGAATGTGTGTCTAAATGATGATGTTTTATTTTAACAATCTGGTAACTGAATGGGTTTTTGAAGCATTGCACAATCTTGGAGTAAAAAGTCGGGTTTAGGTAATTGTTTAGTTTATGATTTCAGATAATTCATGCCAGAGAACTTAAATACTTAGGATGGATAACTGAAGAACTCTACTTCCAAGTTGGCAAGAAACTTCCCAATCATACGGTCTTTTTTTTTTTTTTTTTTACCAATTTTGAATTGGGTAGCCTGGGAAAATGTCACTGTGTGTACCAGTGCATTAATTTGGACATAAATAGTAAATCATAGTATGGTGTCTGTTGACAAAACAAGATGTAAAGATATAAAATTTTGTGAATCGTATCTTAAACTTGTATCATAATTTTCAACATCTGAACCTGAAAATTATGGTTAAAATGCCTTAGTCCTGAGATGTCTGTTCAGAATAGCAGTTTTTTTGCTGCTCCTTCCAGACCTCAGCCATGACTTATGTTGAAATGCAAATGAAAGAAGCCTGCAAGCTTTGTAGGAGAGTGATTTGAGGTCTAAGGGAAAAAAAGGTAAATTGTATGTTATTTACTAATTACTGGCAAGTCATTTTTTCTAGGACTCTTATTTTTTTTCTTAGATACTTTATGTTTTTTGACCTCATGATTTTGAGCATACAGACCTAGGTTAATGTTTTTCTGATCAGTTCTATCTTTGACCAACTCTGGACTTTTTGAAACATTGCAATAAAGATTTCAACTACGAAAAGCTACAAGGCCTTTACTATTATTATGTGTGCACAAATTGTTATGTGTTGTATGTCTATATATACATATATCCGTATATCATATATATGATACACAAATTAACATATATAAGGAGCGCTCATAAAAAATAGCGCTCGTAAAAACAAATTTTAAAAAAGTGGATCCAAAGATCTTAAATTCACGTGATTTAAATGTTTCAATTTAAATTGGATAAAGAGATAAAAACAAATGTCTTTAAATTTAAGCTTACAAAGTTTTCTAGGTGTTCAAACATCTAACAAAATATTAACATCTACAAAATGTCTAATATGCCTTGGCTCTAGTACCTTTCCTTCTACATAAAAATGGTTTACACTTTTCAATACATTTCTCTAACTTTTTGATAAATAAGTAAAGTAAATTTGATATGGGATTACTCATTCATGAGTACTTTTGTTAGATATCTGATTGATTTACTAAGATCTGTATTTTTTTTAGTAAACTCTGTATAAGATTGTAAAAATCAGTCATGTGTTAATGAGACAAAAATTTCTTAAAACATAAGTTTACCCATAACATTGAATTTATTAAGATTTATGTTTTCTAGAGCAAGCAACCATAAAAATTAAACAACTGATTAAATAAAAACTGTTATTTTAGAGCACTGTACTGCCATTTCTTTAAAAGCCAAACTTGATTAATGTAGAAACATAAATGTAATTGTTATGCTATTAATGTTTTCATATCTTACAGGTATGGAAGTCTGTAAGGTAGAAACGTTTAAAGAGTATTATATCAAACTGGTGCTCTGAAGTTGTGTGGTAAAAAATATATTGTGGATTTATTTACCTGTTATCAATAAGATATGTAAATTTTTATGTTACTTTTTACATTGGGGAACAATTTAAATGTATTTTTAAGTTAATTAGAGCCTAATCTTTGTAAAGGTTAAAAACTTTCAGCCTTTCTTTAATTCATGTTTTAAATGTGATATCATATGGTGTTAGCTAATGTTCATGTGACCTCAAACAATTTATTTAAACATTGTCAAATGATATTTAAAAATAAAGATCAGCTTTAGAACTAAAATAGTTAAGATTTATAAAGAGCCCTGCCTTTCCTGAGATAAGGCTGTGTGTCCCATCTTACTACATGTGAGAATGACTATGAAACGATTAGGTCAGATAATATTTCTTTAAAGTTATGTTAAAAAGTTTTTTTTTTATTGTCAATATTCCTAGGATCTCAAACAGGGGATATAATGTATAACTCAGCCAAAAAATTCAGGGAAGATATTACACGAACTAAGTATTTTTACTTTTGTTAATTTTAGTTTGAAATTTTCTTATAAGTGATCTAAAGATTCCCTGTTAGTGTTTTACAAATGCGTTGCTATAAGAACACAACATGGGTTTATTCAAGATAATAAGTCATCAACTACAATACAGACAGAATAATACAGATCCCAATTAATAAAAAGGTAATTATAAAGTTATAGACATTAAAGCCCAGTACTCTTAATGTAAGGCTGTTAAAATTTATTTGCTGGATTTTTAAGATTAGGATTTAAAATGAATGTTAAATGAAAAGGGCCAAGAAAACCAATATTTGGCTCTTGCCCTCTGAGTCAGTCTGAATCCAGGGAACAGGGGACTTCTCTAAAGAGCTTTGCAACTCTGGGCCACATAACCTCCTGATCAGGGAGATTAATGAGACCACTGGAGAACAGAAAGCCAATCAGTGCATTTGTTACAAAGAGGAGAGTCATCAGAGAAAGGAGACATCCCTGATGCTTCTGAGGGAAGCCAAATGGTCAAGCAAGACCTGGACCCACCTAGCGCAAATGGCACTAGCAGAACTGAGAATCTCCTCTCAAGTTTCCCCAGAATTGATTCCCACAAAAGCTCAGCTGACTGTTAACAATAGATAGAAACAAAAGTCAGTTTGACTGCTTCATCTTAAACACTTAGCAAAGACAGTTAAGACCAAAATACAGCCACTCCTGGGCATTTTAAATAATAATAATAATAATAATAATAATAATAATAATAATAATAAAATTTTAAGGTATGCACTTTATCTTATCCTCCCAAAATAAGTAAGACTGGAGGCTACAAAGAAGGATTCTCACACAGGAATGCCTAATACTTATAAAAAGAGATTATCAAGAAGAGCTGCCACAGGCAGAAGTTTTCAGTTTAAGACCTACAGATATTCCTAACCTACACAGGTAGGCTTGGTGTTTGCTAGTACGATTATCCAGCCCTGAGTAACAGAATTAAAGGTTTCTCTATTAGACGCAGAGGTCATACTAGTAAAAGGATTTTTACAAGATCAGATGACATTAAATTATTAAACTGTGTCTTATTGGGAGGGCCAACTGTAACACTTAAAGTTAAATATTAAGTTGACAGTCCTGATAATTGGGGATATTAAAGACTGGTGAGGGAATTTCTATACAGTGACATGTTCCAGCTGCTGCAACATTTATTCAGTACTCATGGTTTTTGTTTCACTCATAGAAGAATCCATTCACAGATGACTTTACAACCTGTTCTTCCCCAACCTGACTTCAAACCGAACTGACTTCTAAAGGGCAACTCATGTCTCTCAACTGACTTCTAATAGTCAACTCATGTCCCTCACGACGAGCCCACTCACGTCACCCTGTCTCAGGAGAGAAGAAGAAAAAATTAGTGATGCCACTCTTTTTACAACAATGGAGAGAAAGATAAATAGACTATCAATATAAATAATTAATTAAGTCAGGTAAAATCAGGGAGATCGGTTTTGGGTGAGTTGCAAAATTTTGGAGACTCTTATCTGAGGGATAAAAATTTCCTCAGTGTTCTTCCCATAATCTATCAAAGATTTGAAAGGGACACAGAGAAAAGGGGGAAATTGTAGACCCAACCTGATCTTTTATTAAAATTGGGAGCCATCATGCCACAAAGCCATGAAAAGATAATTTTGGCTTTACCATAAATTACTTCAAATTCTGAACCTGCGTGGAATGCCTGCCCACGTCTTGAACTCACGCATGCCCAGCTCTCTGACCAGATAGCAGCCCTCTCTGAAACTTTAGTGACACATCATAAATATTTGCCTTCTCTGGCCAGACAACAACCCTCTCTGAGGCTCTAATGGTCCTCATGAATTCTGATGTAGGGACAG
This sequence comes from Callospermophilus lateralis, assembly GCF_048772815.1. Taxonomy (NCBI): domain Eukaryota; kingdom Metazoa; phylum Chordata; class Mammalia; order Rodentia; family Sciuridae; genus Callospermophilus; species Callospermophilus lateralis. The sequence continues at coordinate 201,134 of NW_027517250.1, forward strand.
CAAAAAAATTGTAAACTACCTTTAATGTGATGTTTATCAGAGTTCTGTTATCTGTAACCCCCCTTTTGTGTAACTTTCTGGGCTATAAAACTGGGCTGTAGGAAAGCTGGGGATGCTGTCTTGTTCCCACCATTTTGGGAGGGAGAGGCAGCACGGCCGGTGGAAATAATAAGCTTAATTTTATTTGATTTTAATTTGAGTCAGTGGTCTTTTCTAGCGTCCTGGTCTAACAGGTAAACACTCCAAAGACGTGGAGCTCTGCCGGCCTAAAGACTTCTTGAGAAACTTCCTCTGAGGTTGGGCACTTGAAATATATGTTGTTGTAAGGAGATTTAGCTTCCTTTCTAGTGACACCATAAAAGCTGGGTCTGCATCTACATGACCTGGAGGACATGGTTTTTTGTATTCTAATGAACATGAGGCAGCAGTGCTGAATTTTGTATTTATAGGTAAACTGTGGCCACTTGGTGCTCAGTGTCTCCCCGTGTGAACTGTGAAGCCATTTGGTCATCCTCCACTTTTCGTGGTGTTTCTTGCTGCTGCACTGGGAGTTTGGTATTTGCTTCATGAAATACAACGAGTTCAACTGGGACCCAGTATTGGAGGGAGTTCTGTCACTTGTGGTGACAGAGAATGCACCAACCAGGCTTCTATCTCACAAAGCTTGCCCATTTGTCCATAGAAATCTGACTCTGAACTTTGCCCAGAAACCTCTCCATGTAACAAGAAGGGTCTGCTGGCTGCACCATATCAGTCACAAGCCATTTTGAAGGCAATGGAAAATCCTCCTGGCCACACCACAGATGTATTATCACACACCTGCCCACCACTGCAATAGGCCCACTGCTCAGCAGGGTCCAACTTACTGGCATCTTTGTTCTACACCATTTTCATGAAACCCCGTCAATCATGGCATTCTCTTGTACACTCATGATCAGGAAAAAGACATCCAAAGGTTCTCCAGTGCCACCTGGTTAAGGGAATTTCAAAAATTTTATTGTATTTATTTAGCCATTTTTCATGGATGAAGTTGGAGGCATTGTGGGTTTCAGTTAATTCAGGAACCATTAAATGGTGAGGAAACTCATTTCAATGAAATCTCTGGAGAAATCTCACAGGCAAGTCATCACATAGAGTGGTCAAAAGGTCACATGAAGCCAGGCCCATTGAGGTCTTCAATGTGACGTCCATGGGTGTTCTGACTGTCAACTATGGCTGCCACATCTTTCAGAATAAAATCATGTGATATCTTAGCTGAGATTCCAAGGCTCTGTGGAAAGTCACCCTTCTTTTTTGATCTCAGTTTCCAAGGGGAAATCCAATGTGTGGCCTCCAAAAATCTGAACACAGTTCATGGCAATATTTCTCTGAGATCAGTTCCAGAACTCAGACTCTAAGGGGAATCACACCAGAGTTCAAGCCCAGGTAGACCCTGTCATCACTTCCAAGCACTACACAAATGACCACAATTAAAACCAAAACACTCCCACAAGGCCCTCATCTTCTTCCATATAGACACTCATCATAACCTGTGGCTGGAGGTTTCCATGAGGGGCTCAGCCCAAGACAGTGTACAAAATAAACTCCCTTGCCCATAATTTGCCTAAAGTCAGGGTTGCCTGGATACCCTTCCTGAGAACCAGGAGTGATCAAATAAGCCTGCCATAAATACTGCTCTGCTTCTCCAATTTGAGGCCTACTGACTCTCGGGTATAGACTCTTTATGTGAATTGGAATCATGAGAAAACCCAAGCACATATGGGCTATCATCTGCAGTGTTTTGAGAACTCATTTGACACAAAGGATCCCTATTTTCACTTGATGGAGGTTAGGAACGTTACAGAGGAAGGCGAGAGACTTCGTCCACAATGACTGCTTTTTTGGCCATTTTGGTTTTGGAAGCACACGTGGGAACTTTCTTTAGATCCATCAGGTGCTGAGAATCTATGCAACAGCCTCACACATGGCCAAGAGTCTGATGCAGACACATTCCTTTCCAAAGCAATTAAGCAAAGAGCAACAGATGATGCCCATTAATTCCCCTTGAAAACCGTTTCCTTCAGGCTTCACAAAGGAGTGGCCTGAGGCAAAGACCTTTCTGACATTCAGGGCAACAGAACAATAGATAAGCAAATGGCCCATTGCAGGGTTTCTGGAATGATATCTGAGTTTTCTGAGATGATCCCATTCCCTTCAGCTATCCAGTACATGGCCATGTCACAGAGCTTGGAGGTGGTACATATCGTGGACACAAAACCCTGAACCTATTCTGGAGAGTGGCCAGAATTCAAGAAGACATACAGGAACTTAGGAAGATAGTAGTTGTTTCCCATCCATTAGGAAAGCCACAGTCCATTCATAAATTGGTCAGGATGAATGCTGTGAAGTTTTCTACTAGACAGGACACATCCATTGATGCATTCTCTTTTCTAATGTCTACAACCACGGACACAGTGGGATAAACAGACATAGAAACACTCGCATTGTCAAAAGACTTACTAGAAACAGTCCACTCCAAATCAAACAAACCGACTTTCCTATATATTCTAAGATCATGAGACAAAACCACAAACTCACACGCACACCCACAAAGTCAACTCCTTCCCCCAAGTAGGTCTGTGACTATCCGGAGTGTCCTCTGACTGATGGGACATACTACGTTTCCCCGAAATGGGCTGTCCTATGTCACATCTGGTCTCCTTGGCCAACACTGTGAAGTTGTCAGGTGCCAGTAGTGAGACACTACCTGCTTTCTCAGGAAAGGCCCCTCTTCAGAGCTCTCCTGGAATTTGGCTATCCTCACATCAGTAGTTACACAGAAAGACCGATTCTGTCCTTGGTAAATCCAAACATGTGTGGCCACTGGGACTGGGACTGGGAATGACTCTGGGTACCTGGCTTCCTGGATCCCAAGTTCAGAGAGTTCCATCACCAAGAAAGTTATATAGGTCACTTCCTTCAGGAACTGAATGAGGTCACTGCCTTGGCAACATCTTTGTCCTAACAGTTGCTTCCAAGTGTCCCAATAGATGGAGGCTGCCCCTACTTCCTGTGACACTTTCACAAGTAAGAATGGTATATCAAACATAGGCACCCGTAAACAGCTCTCCACACAAGCCTGGTTTGGTCCATCTTCTCTACATTAAGAAGAGAGAGACTGCTTCAGACACACCCCTTCATCCTGACCTGTTTTTTTTTTTTTTGGCATGAAAGATGACTTTCGCTCTCTCAGGTCCTTCATAGCTTTCTATATCTTCCCCAGGGTTCACTTCTGCATGGACCTTTGAGGTTCTCAGCAGGTGGAAGATCTCTTACATTTCTATATAAGAACAACTTTGTCCTTGCTTTTCTGTAAAGTTAGGTTGAGGAAACAAAGTATGGTTAGGATTAATAACATGATTGATTTGGGTTAGGAATCATTCTGCTGCATGAATAATGGTATTGGGAACCTGCAATATTTATAAGGATATATAGAGGTGAAATATATGTATGAAAACACAAATCTAGGTAAGATTTGAAGCCCAAAAGGGCATTGGATCCTTGATTGGGATACTTTACTCTGAATTATGTTGTGCACATGTGTCTCAGATAAATCTATACATAATGGCATAGGACCTTGTACCTTGGATAATTGAATGTTGAAGAGAACATCCAGTCAAAAAAGGATAGTTGGTAGGATTAGGAAGATACTTGATAGGATTAGAAAAAAGAGTCAGTATAGGATTTGGACAAAAACTTCCTTAGCAATAGGGTTTCAGGTAGACAGAAAATGTAAATGTCAGCACATTTGAAGAGTCAGTCACAATGATGAACTGGGGAAAATATGTAGGAAAGCAGATATCATTAGAGACATTAGGAAATCAGGCAAATGATGAAGTGATTGATTGATAGGATTAGACATTTTCAACAGGCTTGAGGTTGAATACATAATCTTAGGAAGAAACAAATATGTAGTCACCAATAGGATTGACATTTGAGAGCATTAGGCAACGTGGACATGGGTGATTTTCATAATCCATACTCACATTCCATTTAGGCTTTGGTACAATTGTAAGTGTGACTTTGAATTTTGTGGCCAGAATATTACTGTGATAAAATGTATATGTAGATCAGGTGACATGAGTCTTTCTTGCACCATTTCTGGGAGCAATATTTAGAAGAGATATAAATTAGTATTGGGGGCACAAATAGGTGTACCATGTGTGAATATATAATATAACAGATTCCAACTTTAGAAATTGGAATAAATTGATATCTGAAAATACACAGGAAATGTCATATTGACATACATACATTCATTCCAACCAGTTATACATCTAATGGTAATATTAGGGTTGTGGTTTATCATAAAGTGTGTGTGAGTTTTGCTTCAAAATTGATTATGGAAATCGAAAATAATGTGTTTGGAAAGAAGTCTCAATAAATAACCAGTCAAAAGCAAGGAGGAATACATGTGTACTGAAGCAGGAAGTGATTGAATGTGTTTCAAATGTCTTTAAATTTGTGAACTTGTGGATGAAATGTATATACTATGATGTACAAAAACTGAAGAAATAGTAATGTACCAGTGTTAAATAAAAATGAACGTCAAAATACACATCATGCCCCTTTGGAATCTACTTGCATTGATGTTAAATTGGGTCAGTTACAGTAGAAATATAAGGATTTGTTTGCACCATTCAGTGAAGTGAGTTTTCAGTACTAGAAAACAAATATGTATTTCAGGTGGATGAATATTTCTGAAAATAATCGTATGAAAATTTGATTATAAAACCACATACATGAGCATGAGTGAATTATTTAGGGAGTGTATAATAGGACACATATATTTTATATTTGGAAAAATCTAGAGAATATATATATATATATATATATATATCTCACAGAGAAACATTAGAAAGTAGCAATATATATGCCAATCAAAATTCATCGTGAAATATATATCATCCACCGATCCAAAAATATTAATTTTACTGAACATGGATTTATGTATAATGTTGTTCAACTAAAAATCTCACTCATAGTTTGAATTTTCAGTTCCAAAAGCGTTTAGGAGGGGTGATCTCTTCTCATACTTTGTTTCTGCCAAGTTAGCCACCTCACAAAAATGTACGTGTGATACCAGGTATGATTTTATATGTGCATATAAAAATACATGTGCTGAATTGGCTACAGAAAAAAGGAGACAGAAATTCACATATGTGTTAACTTTAAAAACACATGGAGTACTATTTCAACAAACAATTGACAAGATTTATAACTCCTACACTATATCATGCAAAAGGCAAGACCAACTATACACCATGCCTCCTCTGAACTGCTTGTATTAATATTATGTTTGGGTTATTTGTCTCCATCGTATTAGGATTAGTAGTCAGAGTCTATTAGGGTATGGGTTACTGACAGGGATTCAGTATTTCGAATGGAAAATTGGAAAATGAATCCAATGTGTATGTAAATATGTGCTACACAAAAATCTTCCCACTCTCATCCAGAACAATACCTTGACAACACCTTCACCCCATGTAAGACACAATTAGAGGAGAAGAGTTAGAAAATCCATGAATACATATCTGGAATGGAATGCGATCAGAAGTTCACAACCTTGGAAGTGTTAGAGGAGTTTCCAAAAGTAAGGGACAGGGTAAACACTTCAAAAACATGGAGGTCTGTTGTCCTAGAGACTTCTTGAGATACTGCCTGTGAGGTTGGGCACTTGAAATATATGTTGTTGTCACGTGCTTTAGCTTCCTTTCTAGTGAAATCATCAACCTGGGTCTGCATCTATGTGACCTGGAGGACATGGTTTCTTATTTTCCATCCGTGGGTGGGCCCCTTGCTTAAGAGCTCTGGCTACTGGACAAATTTTACACAAAGAAGCCTCTAATCTGACTTTTGGGGCCCCTTGAACTATCTACTCCCCACATCACTTGAAAGATCTTTTACCTTAAAAGGGTCTTCAAACCCTCCCTACATCCAGAGTTCTGTCGCTCCTCACTTCCTTTCTGGAAAACCCTAATATTATTTTCCTCCCCTGCTCTGCACTGAACCCTGCCTCACTGCTCCCAATAACTCCCATGTCTCACACACCAACTCAAAATTGCTTGGAAAACTTAGATGATTTCCTCCCCTGTCATTCTTCCATTTTTGAGAGACCACTCACCAAGCCTGACCTTATCTGGTTTACTGACAGCAGTTCCTTTAGGCAGAATGGAACTCATTACTCTGGATACGCTGTATTTTCAGCCACTGAGATTATAGAGGCCAAAGTTTTGCCTTCAGGAACTACAGACCAGCAGGCTGATTTTATAGCATCCACTCGTGCCTGCCTTCTAGCACAAGGCAAATCCCTCACCCTCTAAAATGATTCAAAATATGTCTTCCATATCTTATTATCCCATGCTGCAATTTGAAAGAAGCGAGGCCTACTTACCACCAAAGGTAATGCGATCACTAATTCAGCTCTTATAACCAATCTGATAGAGGCCTCCCACTTACCCACCCAGTTGGGAGATGTCCATTGTAGGTCCCATCAGAAGGACGGCTCTCTTATCACTGAGGGCAATGCCAAAGCTGACCAGGTGGCACGAATGGCTGCTACCACTTCCAATCATGGCCCCCATGGTGGACATATAATGGCCACTTTAGACAGCTCATCTGAAGCCCCTACTTCTTTCAGTAAGAACAAGCATCTTTTCAAGTTACTTCATACTCTATTCCTTTCCAATTCTCAGTCTTTGACCCTCTTTTTACAGAGTTTCTTCTTCCTCACTCCCTCTGACAAGCCATGCTACAGAATATAGCCTCTAATTGTCAGATCTGTCAGCGGACCAACCCTCATACTCCTTTAAGGCCCAAACGTTTCCCTTCCCAACAAGCCCGGGGACACATTCCCTCTGCTGACTGGCAGGTAGACTTCACCAACATGCCCACAGTATGGCACACTAAATAGCTCCTTGTCTTTGTGGACACTTTCTCTGGATTGGTTGAGGCATTTCCCACTTCCAATAAAAAGGCTTCCACTTTAGCTTCAATCTTACTAACAGACATCATCCCCAGGTTTGGTATGCCCACTTCCCTACAATATGACAATGGCCCTGAGTTTACTTCTAGGATCACACAAAAGGTCTCTCAAGCCCTCTCCTTCAAGTGGCATTTCAACTGTCCATATTTCCCCCATTCTTCAGGGAATGTGGAAAGGGTAAATCATACTCTAAAGGAAGTCCTTACCAAATTGACAATGGAATTAAACATAGACTGGGTCAAACTCCTTCCCTTGGCTTTGCTTCGAATCAGAGCTCTCCCTAAGAAACCATCTTTACTGTCTCCTTTTGAGATAATGTATGAAAGACATCTTATAACCCCTGCGTTGGTCATTTCACAAGGACCTCTCACCCGAGATTTGTCTTTGCCTCTCTTGCTTCATCTCCGCTCGGAACTCTGGAAATATCAGGACTGGCTTCTTCCGGACCCAGTCTCCTCTCCAAACACTCCTCCCTTAACACCTGTTAGTCTAGTCAATTATAATACCCCAGAGGAGAAAGGGACTCTTGCCCCAAAATGGGAAGGCCCCTATCCTGTCATTCTCTGTACCCCCACCGCCGCCAAACTCTCCTTACCAGACAACCGTCTCACTCCCTGGAATCACATGTCTAGGTTGATGCCACATCACCAGGAGGCCCCACATGCTGACGACAGGGCCACCCCAGAGGAACTCCAAGAATCACCTCCTGAACCTCCCCTTTACTCCTGCTCTCCACACCCATCTCACCCATTTAAGTTGCGGCTCACACGGTTTTCCTTGCAGCCCAATTCCTCTTAAAGAAGGCACAATGAGCTCTCCCAACACCCTAGTCTTCTCTAACTGCTTGTTTTTTGTGCTCTGCTTATTTTCTGTGCTCTGTCAGGACTGGTCTTTACCCTCCTCACCTACCATGCATTTATTCACTCTTCGGAAACGATACTCAGAGCATGGCATGCAGACCGTCTGCGGAGTGGATGCAACTACTTGCTTCATCCACAACTGCACCTCTATTTCCCTAAAATTGTCACCTTCAAGGACCTTCGTCCCTGGTAGCTGGAACTGGCCTTTCATTTGCTTCCTTTTTGATCAAACAAAAGATTATTGTCATTGGTGGCCTGAGATATATAATGGGTGCCCCTATTGGTCATGCAGGTTCCATGATGAACGTGGTAGCTATTCTTACCACTCACTCGGTTACCCTGAAGGGTGGACTTCTAGTTACATAAAGTGGCATAAAGGCTCTTCATCCAATAACAATGGATGGTATACTTTAGATAAACCTGACCCCAAGGCCAAACGTTGGGGCTATGTTGAGTTTTCTGTCTATGCTCAGACAACCTCAGTCAGACCCACAGGGTGGATGACTATTGGCCGCACCCTGATTACGCCACCTAAGGCAACCATCCAGGTAGTCGAACACATTAAGGACTCAGAATCAAAACTTCGAGATCGTATCCATAGCTCATCCAAAGAGGATTCAGAGCCTTCAACCCCCTCAGGTCCCTCTCCCACATGGCTCAATTTGCTACACCAAACGTTTTGATTATTAAACTCCACCCGTCTTTCTTTGCCTACTTCTCAGTGCTTTCTCTGTGCTTCACTTAGTCGTCCACTTCTAGCAGCAGTCCCATTAGCGGCAGAAAATATTCCAGCAAAACCCTACAATTTCTCTAAAAAGGACAAACCCTACATGTGACACGTAACCCACTGTGGGAAAGTTATTCCACCAATACTTTATTTCCTTTCATCTGTTTCCACCTGCCAATAATGAATCCTTTACCCGTTTGTTCCTTGAGCTACAACACCCCATAGAGCCCTGTGTTTAGGCAACCTGAACATTTCCTCTGGTGTAATGGGTCTTTAAGTACCTCAACGATCAATGTCTCTGGCACCTGTTTCTTGGTTACTGTAGTTCCTCAGCTATCTTTGTATACTCCCACCGAATTCCGACAGTTGGCCCTACCTTCCCGCACCCGTAAGGTAGTCTTTCTGCCGGTTCTGGTAGGCCTCATTTTAACAACCTCAGTGACGAGTCTCGGACTCTCTGGTGGAGCTATAGGTCATGCTCTATGGGCATCCAATGACCTTCAACAAAAACTGCAGGAAACACTCAATACCATGGCTGAGTCTCTGGGTTCCTTGCAGCGGCAGGTTACATCATTGGCACAAGTGGCTTTACAGAACCAAAGGGCAATTGATCTTCTCACTGCAGAAAAAGGGGTTACATGCCTATTCCTCAGAGAGGAATTTTGCTATTATGTTAATGAATCTGGGCTAATAAAAAAAATGTTGTTAAATTGCAGGAATTATCGACCGAATTTCTCAAACATACCTCCTCCAATCCCATCATAGGGTTCTTCCAATCCTATCTTGCCATGTACTTACTACATATCTTGGGGCCCCTTATTGGGATGCTCCTTTTTGTGCTCTCTTGCCCTGCAAAATGAAGTGCCTTCAAACCCAACTACAAAAAATTCCTAATCAAACTTTCAACCAGCTTTTGCTTAGGCACTACCAGCCTCTGATGACCGATGAACCCCCAACATCTTCAAGAGAACAGTAACTCAGTGATGAAGCTCACTACCAGGCATGATGGAATGCAATGGGTATCAGACAGCGGGAGACAACGAGCTCTGAGAACCTCTTAATCTGCCATCCTGGATTCATGAGTCTTTACCACCTTCTAAGATTTCTCATGGCCCTTGGCCTCTTCTATGTCAGTCCCCCAACATGGAACTTCTGCCAAAAATGACATTTCCTTTAATTTTTATCTTCATTCTGTTTTTATTTGCTCTGATCTTCTTCAGGTGCTGGTGACGCCATGTCCAGGCAACGCTTCCAGTATTTCCTAGAGTCTCTGTTACAGGACCAGTGGCTGATACCAACAATCTCTTCCATCCAGGACTAGTTCCATGCCATCGACAACTTTGGCTTCAGGGAACATTCATTGACTTCACCCCTACGAAAGTAGCTGTCTATAGCCACTGGGTTTTATTTCTGGCTGCCATGATAATCCCAAACCTGCTCCATGAGCATTCCTCCACTTCTCTTTCTAGGCCCCACACCACCCCCACACAGCAGGAAGCAGCCGGATCTGACAAATGACGCCCCACTTCCTAAGAAAACAAAAAGGGTGGAATGTTGGGAAAAGAATAAATGGCAGCCATACCCCAGAGAAAAACCTCAACATGGCGCCTAAGGACTTCTTCTTCCTACCTTCTTCATTTCTGCAGTGGCGCAAAAAGTTCCCACCCTTGTGAACTCTCACGTCAGCGCCAATTTCAAATCTCACTTGTGGGGAACCTTAGCCCCAATGAGAACTAATTCCTGGGCTCTGGAGCTGATATCTGAAAGAACTTGCCAATAAACGGGTTGCTGCCATTTATCTAAGCCCTACCATCTCCCCCTTAGTTCTATATAAGCACACAGCTTTGAGCAATAAAATTGGAATTCTCCCGGTGAAGTGTCATTGCGTGGGGAATTATTTCACTCATGATCAGCAACAGGATATCCAAAGGTTCTCCAGTGCCACCTGGTCATGGGAATTTCAGAAATTTGATGGTATTTATTTAGCCATTTTTGAAGGATGAAGTTGGAGTCACTGTACGTTTCAATTAATGCAGGAACCATTATGTGGTGAGGAAGCTCATTTAAATTAAAACTCTGGAGAAATCTCACAGGCAAGGCTTCCCAAAGAGTGGCCAAAAGGTCACATGAAGCCAGGATCATTGAGGTCTACAATATGAGTTCCATATGTGTTTAGATTCTCAACTATGGCTGCCAAGTCTTTCAGAATAAAATCATGTGATATCCTGGCTGAGATTCTCACTGCACTGTGGAAAGACACCCTGGCACTCGATCTCAGTTTTCAAGGGAGGCTTCTCATGCGTGGCCTCCTAAAATCCCAACACATTTCATGGCAATACTTCTTTGAGGTAAATTCCAGAACTCAGTCTCTAAGAGGAATCATGCCAGAGTTCAAGCCCAGGTGGATCCAGTTATCTCTTCCAACCGCCAAACAAATGACCACAATTAAAACCAAACACTCCCACATGGCCCTCATCTTCTTCCATATAGACACTTATCATAACCTCTGGCTGGAGTTTTTCATGAGGGGTGCAGCCCAAGACAGTGTCAAAAATAAGCTCCCTTGCCCCTCATTTGCCTAAAGTCAAGGTGGCCTGGACACCCATCCGGTGAACCAGGAGTGATCAGATAGGCTAGCTGTTAATACTGCTCTGCATCTCCAATTTGAGGCCTACTGACTGTCAGGTATAGATTCTTTATATGATTTGGAGCCATGAGAAAACCCAAAAACCTATGGGCTAGCCTCTGCAGGGCTGTGCATAACTCATTTGACCCAAAGGATCCGTATTCTCACTTGATGGTGGTCAGGAACCTTACAAATGAATGCGAGAGACTTCATTCACAATAATTGCTCTTTTGGCCATTTTGGTTTTGGATGCACACATGGGATCTCTCTTTATATCCATCAGGTGCTGAGAATCTAAGCCACAACCTCACACAGGGCCAAGAGGCTGATTTAGACACATCCCTTTCCAAAGCAAGTAAGCAAAGAGCCACAGGTGGTGCCCATTCATTTTCATTTGAAAACTGTTTTCTTCAGGCTTCTCAAAGGGGTGGCCTGAGGCAAAGACCTTCCTGACATTCAGGGAAACAGAACAATTGATAAGCAAAAGGCCGAAAGCATGGTTTCTCAACTGAGACTTTCTTGGTCACACTGATATCTGTGTTTTCTGAGATGCTCGCCATTCCCTTCAGCTATCCAGGACCTGCAATGTCACAGAGCTTGGAGGTGGTACATATTTTGGACACAAAACCATGAGAATATTCTGGAGAGTGGTGAGAATTCTGGAAGAAACAGGAACTTAGGAAGGTAGCAGGTGTTGCCCATGGATAAGGCAAGCTGCAGTCCATTCATAAATTGGGCAGGATGAATGCCGGGAATCTTTCTACTATACAGGACATATCAATTGTTGCATTCTATTTTCTAATGTCTACAACCACGGACACAGTGGGATACACAGACATAGAAACACTTGCCTTGTCCAATGACTTACTAGAAGAAGACCACTCCAAATCAAACAAACCGTCTTTCCTACCTATTCTCAGATCATGAGACAAAACCACAAAATCACACCCACACCCACAAAGACACCTCCTTCCCCCATGTAACTCTGTGACTATCCGGAGTTTTCTCTGAGTGGTGGGCCATACTATGTTCCCCCAAAATGGCCTGTCCTATCTCAGATCTGGTCTCCTTGGCCAACTCTGTGAAGTTGTCAGGAGCCTGCGGTGAACCACTACCTACTTTCTCAGGAAAGGCCCCTATGCAGAGCTCTCCTGGTATTTGGCCATCCTCACATCTGTAGGTACCAAGAAAGACTGACACTCTCCTTGGTAAATTCAAACAAGTGAGCCTACTGGGTCTGGGACTGGACTGGCTCCGGGTGCCTGGCTTCCTGGATCCCAAGTTAAGAGAGTTCCATCACCAAGGAAGTGAGGTAGATCACTTCTTCAGGAACTGAATGAGGTCATTGCCTTGACAACCACTTTGTCCTAACAGTTGCTTTCAAGAGTCCCATGAGATGGAGGCTGCCCCTACTTCCTGTGACACTTTCACAAGTTAGAATGGTATATAAACCATGGGCACCCGGGAACAGCTCTCCACCTAGCACTGTTTTGGTCCATCTTCTCTACATTAAGAAGAGAGAGGCTGATTCATACACATCCCTTCATGCTGACAAGGTTGTTTGCCATAGAAGATGACTTTTCTCTCTCAGGTCTTTCGTAGCTGCCTACATCTTCTCAAGGGATCATTTCTGCATGGACCTTTGATGTTCTCAACAGCTGGAACATGCCCTACATTCCTGTATTTTAAGAGCAACCCTGTCCCTGCTGTTCTGTAAAGTTCGATTGAGAGAACAATGTATGGTTTTGGGTTAGTAACATGTTCAATTTGGGGTTAGGAATCCTTCTGCATGACGAATAATGGTATTGGGAAACTATGATATTTACAAGAATATATAGGTGAAATATAAGTATAAAAACAGAAATCTATGGAAGATATGAAGTCCAGAAGGGCATTGGGCCCTTAATTGGTACACTTAGCTTTGAATTATTTAAGGGAAATTGCTTGGAAATGAAAGGAGACCCTCAGATAAATCTATATACAATGGCATAGGAGCTTGTACCTTGGATGATTGAATGTCGAAGAGAACATCCACTCAAAAAGGGATAGTCGGTAGGATTAGGAAGATAGTCAGTAGGTTTACAAAGAACAGTGAGAATAGGATTTAGACCAAAAGTTCTTAAGCAATAGGGTTTCAGGTAGACAGTGAATGTAAATGTCAGCACAAGTGAAGAGTCAGTCACAATGATGAACAGGGGAAAATATGTAGGAAAATAGATATAAATAGAGACATTACTAAATCAGGCAAAGTATAAAGTGAGTGATAGGATTAGACATTTTCAACAGGCTTGAGGTTGAATATATAATCTTAGGAAGAAACAAAAATGTAGTCACCAATAAGATTGACATTTGAGAGCATTAGGCCACCTGGACATGGAAGGTTTTAGTAATCCATGCTCACTTTCCATTTAGGCTTTGGTACAAACTTAAGGGTGACCTTTGATTTTTTTGTACAGAATATTACTGTGATAAAATGTATATATAGATCAGGTGAAATGAGTATTTCTTCCACCATTTTTTGAGGAATATTTTGAAAACGTATAAATTAGTATTGAGGGTAAAAATAGGTGTACCCTGTGTCTATGAATATAGAGATAATGCATGAATAGATCATACAGTTAATAAATAATATAACTGGTTCCCCTTTAAATAATGTATTGAATTGATATCTGAAAATATATAAGAAATCATATATTTTTTTAAATTAATTTTTATTGTAGGTTGTTCAAAACATTACATAGTTCTTGATATATCATATTTCACACTTTGATTCAAGTGGGATATGAGCTCCCATTTTTACCCCATATACTGATTGCAGAATCACATCAGTTGCAGAACCATTGATTTACATATTGCCATTCTGGTGTCTGTTGTATTCTGCTGCCTTTTCTATCCTCTACTATCCCCCCTCCCCCCTCCCCTCCCCTCTTCTCTCTCTACCCCCTCTACTGTAGTTCATTTCTCCCCCTTATATTTTCCTCCTTTCCCCTCACATCCTCTTGTATGTAATTTTGTATACCCCTAAGGGTCTCCTTCCATTTACATGCAATTTCCCTTCTCTCTCCCTTTCATTCCCACCTCTCATCCCTCTTTAATGTTAATCTTCTTCTCATGCTCTTCGTCCCTACTCTGTTCTTAGTTACTCTCCTTATATCAAAGAAGACATTTGGCATTTGTTTTTAAGGGATTGGCTAGCTTCACTTAGCATAATCTGCTCTAATGCCATCCATTTCCCTCCAAATTCTATGATTTTGTCATTTCTTAATGCAGAGTAATACTCCATTGTGTATAAATGCCACATTTTTTTTATCCATTCGTCTATTGAAGGGCATCTAGGTTGGTTCCACAGTCTTGCTATTGTGAATTGTGCTGCTATGAACATGGATGTAGCAGTGTCCCTATAGTGTGCTCTTTTTAGGTCTTTAGGGAATAGACCGAGTAGGGGAATAGCTGGATCAAATGGTGGTTCCATTCCGAGCTTTCCAAGAAGTCTCCATACTGCTTTCCAAATTGGCCGCACCAATTTGCAGTCCCAGCAGCAATGTACAAGAGTACCCTTTTCCCCACATCCTCGCCAGCACTTGATGCTGTTTGACTTCCTAATGGCTGCCAATCTTACTGGAGTGAGATGGTATCTTAGGGTGGTTTTGATTTGCATTTCTCTGACTGCTAGAGATGGTGAGCATTTTTTCATATACTTGTTGATTGATTGTATGTCCTCCTCTGAGATATTTCTGTTCAGGTCCTAGGCCCATTTGTTGATTGGGTTATTCGTTATCTCATTGTCTAATTTTTTTAGTTCTTTGTATATTCTGGATATTATGGCTCTGTCTGAAGTGTGAGGAGTAAAGATTTGTTCCCAGGACGTAGGCTCCCTATTTACCTCTCTTATTGTTTCTTTTGCTGAGAAAAAACTTTTTAGTTTGAGTAAGTCCCATTTGTTGATTCTAGTTATTAACTGTTGTGCTATGGGTGTCCTATTGAGGAATTTGGAGCCCGACCCCACAGTATGTAGATCATAGCCAACTTTTTCTTCTATCAAATGCCATGTCTCTGATTTGATATCAAGTTCCTTAATCCACTTTGAGTTAATTTTGTGCATGGCGAGAGAAAGGGATTCAGTTTCATTTTGTTGCAAATGGATTTCCAGTTTTCCCAACACCATTTGTTGAAGATGCTATCCTTCTTCCATTGCATGCTTTTAGCCCCTTTATCGAATATAAGATAGTTGTAGTTTTGTGGATTGGCTTCTGTGTCCTCTATTCTGTACCATTGGTCCACCCGCCGGTTTTGTTACCAGTACCATGGTGTTTTTGTTACTATTGCTCTGTAGTATAGTTTGAAGTCTGGTATAGCTATCCCGCCTGATTCACACTTCCTGCTTAGCATTGTTTTTGCTATGCTGGGTCTTTTATTTTTCCATATGAATTTCATGATTGCTTTCTTTATTTCTACAAGAAATGCCGTTGGGATTTTGATTGGCATTGGATTAAACCTATAGAGAACTTTTGGTATTATCGCCATTTTGATGTTGTTAATTCTACCTATCCATGAACAGGGTATATTTTTCCTTCTTCTAAGATCTTCTTCTATTTCTTTCTTTAGGGTTCTGTAGTTTTCATTGTATAAGTCTTTCACCTCTTTTGTTAGATTGATTCCCAAGTATTTTACTTTTATTGAGGATATTGTGAATGGGGTGGTTGTCCTCATTTCCATTTCAGAGGATTTGTCGCTGATATACAGGAATGCCTTTGATTTATGCGTGTTGATTTTATAGCCTGCCACTTTGCTGAATTCATTTATTAGCTCTAATAGTTTCTTTGTAGACACTTTTGGGTCTGCTAGGTATCGAATCATGTCATCTGCAAATAGTGATAATTTGAGTTCTTCTTTTCTATTTTTATGCCTTTATTTTTTTTCGTCTGTCTAATTGCTCTGGCCAGTGATTCGAGAACTATGTTGAACAGAAGTGGTGAGAGAGGGCATCCCTGTCTTGTTCCAGATTTTAGAGGGAATGCCTTCAGTTTTTCTCCATTCAGAATGATGCTAGCCTGAGGCTTAGCATAGATTGCTTTTACAATATTGAGGTATGTTCCTGTTATCCCTAGTTTTTCTAGAGTTTTGAATATAAAGGGATGCTCTACTTTGTCGAATGCTTTTTCCACATCTATCGAGATGATCATATGGTTCTTATTTTTAAGCCTATTGATGTGGTGAATAACATTTATTGATTTCCGTATATTGAACCAACCTTGCATCCCAGGGATAAATCCTACCAGATCATGTTGCACAATTTTTTTGATATGTTTTTGTATCCGGTTCGCCAGAAGTTTATTGAGGATTTTTGCATCTAGGTTCATTAGAGATATTGGTCTGTAGTTTTCTTTCTTTGAAGTGTCTTTGTCTGATTTAGGAATCAGGGTGATGTTGGCCTCATAGAATGAATTTGGAAGTTCTCCCTCTTTTTCTATTTTCTGAAATAGCTTGAAAAGTATTGGTATTAGTTCCTCTTTAAAGGTTTTGTAAAACTCTGCTGTATACCCATCCGGTCCTGGGCTTTTCTTAGTTGGTAGTCTTTTGATGGTATCTTCTATTTCCTCAATTGATATTGGTCTGTTAAGGTTGTCAATATCCTCCTGACTCAATCTGGGCAAATCATATAACTTAAGAAATTTATCGATGCCTTCACTATCTTCTATTTTGTTGGAGTATAAGGATTCAAAATAATTTCTGATAATCTTCTGTATTTCTGAAGTGTCTGTTGTGATATTGCCTTTTTCATCCCGTATGCTGGTAATATGAGTTCTCTCTCTTCTTCTCTTCGTTAGCGTGGCTAAGGGTCTGTCGATTTTTTTTATTTTTTCAAAGAACCAACTTTTAGTTTTGTCAATTTTTTCTATTGTTTCTTTCATTTCGATTTCATTAATTTCAGCTCTGATTTTAATTATTTCTTGTCTTCTACTTCTTTTGCTGTTGTTTTTCTCTTCTTTTTCTAGGATTTTGAGTTGAAGTATTAGATCATTTATTTGTTGGTTTTTTCTTTTTTTAAGGAATGAACTCCAAGCAATAAATTTTCCTCTTAGAACTGCTTTCAATGTGTCCCATAGATTCCAATATGTTGTGTCTGTGTTTTCATTTATCTTTAAGAATTTTTTAATTTCCTCCTTGATGTCTTCTATAACCCATTGATCATTCAGTAACCTATTGTTCATTCTCCAAGTGATGCATGATTTTTCCTTATTTCTTTTATCGTTAATTTTCAATTTCATTCCATTATGATCAGTTAAGATGCATAGTATTATCTCTACTCCTTTATATTGTCTAAGAGTTGCCCTGTGACATAATATATGATCTATTTTTGAGAAGGATCCATGTGCTGCTGAGAAAAAAGTGTAACTGCTTGATGTTGGGTGGTATATTCTATATATGTCAATTAAGTCTAGGTTATTAATTGTGTTATTGAGCTCTATAGTTTCCTTATTCAACTTTTGTTTGGAAGATCTGTCCAGTGGTGAGAGAGGTGTGTTGAAGTCTCCCATGATTATTGTATGGTGGTCTATTAGACTCTTGAACTTGAGAAGTGTTTGTTTGATGAACATAGCTGCACCATTGTTTGGGGCATATATATTTATGATTGTTATGTCTTGTTGGTGTATGGTTCCCTTGAGAAGTATGTAGTGTCCATCTTCATCCCTTTTGATTAACTTTGGCTTGAAATCTATTTTATTTGATATGAATATGGACACTCCTGCTTGTTTCCGAAGTCCATATGAGTGATATGATTTTTCCCAACCTTTCACCTTCAGTCTAAGTATGTCTTTTCCTATCAAATGCGTCTCCTGAAGGCAGCATATTGTTGGGTCTTGTTTTGTGATCCATTCTACTAGCCTGTGTCTCTTAATTGGTGAGTTTAAGCCATTAACATTTAGGGTTATTATTGAGATATGGGTGTTCTTCCAGCCATATTGGTTTATTTATGTTACTAAACATGGTTTGTTTTCCTCTTTGATTATTCCCCCCCCTTCACTGTACTACCTCCCGCTGTTGGTTTTCATTGACATTTTCCATTTCCTCTTCCTGTAATATTTTGCCGAGGATGTTTTGAAGAGATGGTTTTCTAGCTGCAAATTCTTTTAACTTTTGTTTATCATGAAAGGTTTTAATTTCATCTTCCATCCTGAAGCTTAATTTCACGGGATACACAATTCTTGGTTGTAACCCATTTTCTTTTAGTGTATGAAATATGTTATTCCAGGATCTTCTAGCTTTCAGAGTCTGTGTTAAAAGATCAGCTGTTATCCTGATTGGTTTACCCCTAAATGTAATCTGCTTCCTTTCTCTTGTAGCTTTTAAAATTCTCTCCTTATTCTGTATGTTGGGCATCTTCATTATAATGTGTCTAGGTGTGGATCTCTTATGATTTTGCACATTCGGCGTCCTGTAGGCTTCTAGGATTTGGGATTCTGTCTCATTCTTCAAGTCTGGGAAGTTTTCTCGTATTATATCGTTGAATAGATTGCTCATTCCTTTGGTTTGGACCTCAATACCTTCCTGTATCCCAATGACTCTTAAGTTTGGTCTCTTTATGTTATCCCATATTTCTTGAATGTTCTGCTCATGGTTTCTTAACAGCTTTGCTGAGCTGTCTATGTTCTTCTCCAGTTGAAATACTTTGTCTTCATTGTCTGATGTTCTATCTTCTAAGTGTTCTACTCTGCTGGTAGTGTTCTCAATTGAGTTTTTATGTTGGTTTATTGTTTCCTGAATTTCCAGGATTTCTGTTTGTTTGTTTTTTATAACCTCTATCTCCCTGAATAATTGATCTTTTGCTTCTTGGATTTGTTTATGTAATTCATTGTCGAAGTGGTCGAAGTGGTCTTTCATTGTCTGATTTTGCTGTCTAATGTCTTCCTTGAGACTCCAGATCATCTGAAGCATGTATATCCTGAATTCTTTATCTGACATTCCATCTGCTGCAGATATTACCTCTTCTAAAGTTGAATTGACCTGCATTGCTTGTGGTCCTTTTTTTCCTTGTCTTTTCATACTGATCACGTTTCTTTCTGCTTGGTGAAACTGTTGTGTTATTGATTTTTCCCCCTATATATTTATATTGCTTTTGTATAGCTGCATCGTCTCCCTTGCAGGCTTTGGCGGTGGTTCTGCCCCTCCTTCAATTGAGGCAATGTGCCTACCACGCCGGGAGGCCGCTGTGCCTCTACTTTCGATGGGCCTGTTCTTTCGGTGGTCACAGGTCCGCCTACCTTGCAGGAGTGAGCAGCGGTTTTGCCCCTCCGCTGGCTACTAGGCCTGTTCTGTCTGTCGGTTGCAGGTATGTCTAACTAAAAGGCGCTGGTGGCGGCTCTGCCCCTCCCCCAACCGGGGTGATGTATCTGGCGGGCCACTGGGCCTGTTTTGTCGGTGGTCACGGTTCCGCCTACATTGCACGTGCGTGGAGCAGCTGTGTCCCTCTGAGAGTTGCTGAGCCTGACCTGCCGGTGGATGGCAAGTCTTCCTACCTTGCAGGCGCAGGGGTGGCTCTGCCGCTCCGCGGGTCACTGGGCCTGATCTGCTGGTGAGTTGCAGGTCTGCCTAACTTGCAGGCGCCCGGCGGCTCTGCCCCTCCCCCAACCGGGTCGGGGCGATGTGTCTGGCCGGCCGCTGGGCCTGTTCCGTTGGTGGTCATGGTTCAGCCTACCTAGCAGGCACGTGGGGCAGCTGTGTCCCTCCGCAGTTTTTTGGGCCTGACCTGTCGGTGGGTCGCAGGTCTGCCTACCTTGTAGGCTCGGGGGGTGGCTCTGCCGCTCTGTGGATTGCTGTGCCTGTTCTGCTGGTGGGTCGCGGGTCCGCCTACCTTGCAGGCACCCGGCGCCTCTGCCCCTCCCCCAACCGGAGCTATGTGTCTGGCGGTCCACTGGGCCTCTTTTGTCGGTGGTCACGGTTCCGCCTACCCTGCACGCGCGTGGAGCAGCTGGGTCTCTCTGAGAGTTGCTGGGCCTGACCTGTCGGTGGGTGGCAAGTGCGCCTACCTTGCAGGCCCGGGGGTGGCTCTGCCGCTCCGCGGGTTGCTGGGCCTGATATGCTGGTGAGATGCAGGTCTGCCTAACTTGCAGGCGCCCGGCGGCTCTGCCCCTCCCCCAACCGGGGTGGGGCAATGTGTCTGGCCGGCCTCTGAGCCTGTTCTGTTGGTGGTCAGCGTTCTGCCTACCTAGCAGGCTCGTGGGGCAGCTGTGCCCCTCCGCAGTTTCTTGGGCCTGACCTGCCGGTGGGTGGCAAGTGCGCCTATCTTGCAGGCCCGGGGGTGGCTCTGCCGCTCCACAGTTGCTGGGCCTGATCTGCTGGTGAGTCGCAGGTCTGCCTACCTTGCAGGCGCCCGGCTGCTCTGCCCCTCCCCCAACCGGGGCGGGGCGATGTATCTGGCCGGCCTCTGGGCCTGTTCTGTCGGTGGTCAGGGTTCTACCTACCTAGCAGGCTCGTGGGGCAGCTGTGCCCCTCCACAGGTTTTTGGGCATGACCTGCCGGTAGGTCACAGGTCTGCCTACCTTGTAGGCTCGGGGGGTGGCTATGCCGCTTTGTGGATTGCTGTGCATTTTCTGCTGGTGGGTCGCGGGTCCGCCTACCTTGCAGGCGCCCGGTGGCTCTGCCCCTCCCCCAACCGGAGGGATGTGTCTGGCGGTTCACTGGGCCTGTTTTGTCGGTGTTCACAGTTCCGCCTACCTTGCACACACGTGGAGCAGCTGTTTCATTAGTGCCTGGGCACACTCTTCTTGTTGGCCTCCCTCAGGCCCTACGTTTGTAGAGCTTGGGGCTGAGAAACCCCAGCCAATTTGCTTACCTTCTGGTAGCCACGCCCCCGTATCTGGTGCAAGAGACCTCAGTTGTCAGCACTGGTGGGAGCGGTAGCCGTGAGTCCCACGCCGAGGCGAGTCGGTGCAAGAGACCTCAGTTGTCAGCACTGGTGGGAGCGGTAGCTGGGAGACCCGCGCCGCTCAGCTACTGCCAGCTCCTGTGCCAGTGCTGCCTCCGGGTTTTCTTGACTACCATGCCGGCAGGTCGCTGGACCTGTTACGGGCCCGGGCGGCGGCTCTGTTCGGCCCCTCTGGCCTCCACAGTATTCAGCAGGACCCGGACCGAGAAACAGTTTCCGCGGGTTCTTTATCACCGGGCCAAAACAGTTCCGGGAGCCAGAATTCGGCCTCTCCGGACTTGGTGCATGCTCCGACATGAGCAGGCTCCAAGAAGAAGTTTCAGCGGGTTCTATAGCCCTGGGCCAGAGCAGCTCCGGGAGCCGGAACTCTGACACTCCGGGCTCGGTGCGTGTTCTGATAGGAGCAGGCTCCAAGAAGCAGTTTCCGCGGGTTTTTTAGCACTAAGTCTGAGCAATTTGTCTGCGAGATGCAGACAATTGTCAGCCTGAAATTACCTGTTCTATAGCTGAAAGAGCTGCAATCAGTCGAAAACAAGGATGGTGACGTCAGCTCTCCAAGATGGTGGCCGCTGGCTTCCTCCGTGGTCTGACCGGTGTGGAGAACCAACCTGGACCGTTTCCTTTCCCTGTCTCCAACCCAGAATTCAGCTCCGAGCTCAGCAAATGCCTAGCTGGCAGGAGCCCACAGAATCAGCATTGCTGTATCTCTGCGCCACCAGCCTGTCATTTCCCAGCGCGCGCCGCAGACTCCAGCCATGGGGTGATCTGCCGAACAAGCAGCGCTCCATACAGACGGACAGATCGCTCGCATTTGAGCCCCTGAAGCTGATCCTCGTGCGATGAAAATCCTTCCACTAGGTTTTGGAGCACCCCAATTTTGCTGGAAATTCCTAACAAGATAGCTTTTAGCCGTTCCAACTCGTCATTTTCCCTCACAGTGACGCAGTACACGGAGTTACTGCACTCCCTTTGCGGCCATCTTGCCTCTCAAGAAATCATATATTGATATAGAATCATTCATAACAACTAGTTATACATCTAATTGTAATCCTAGGCTTATGGTTTATCATGAAGAGTGTGTGAGTTTTGCTTCAAAAGTGATTATGGAAATCAAAAATAATGTGTTTTGAAAGAAGTCTCATGAAAAGACCAGTTTGAAACATGGCGGAACACGTGTTTTCTGAAGCAGAAAGTGATTGAAAGTGAAATATATGCCTATAAATTTGTGAACTTGTGGATGAAATATATATCCTATAATGTGCATAAACTGAAGAAATAGTAATGTACCAGTGTTGAAATAAAAATGACCTTCAAAATACTTATCATGTCCCATAGGAATCTACTTGCATTGATGTGAAACTGGATCAGTTACTGTAGAAATATTAGGATTCATATGCACCATTCACTGAAGTTAGTTTTCAATACTAGGAAAAAAATACGTATATCAGGTGAATGAATATTTCTGAGAATAATCTTGTGAAAAGTTTTTTATAAATCCACATACATATTCATGAATGAATTTAGGGAGTGTATAATAAGACACATATATTAAATATTTTGAAATATCTGGAGAGAATATATATATATATATATTTATATATATATATATATATATAAATATATATATATATATAAATATATATATATATATATAACCACACACAGATTTTAAAAATTAGCAATATATATGCCAATCAAATTACACCGTGAAATACATATCATCCACAGATCCAAAAATATTCATTTTACTGGATATGGATTTATGTATAACTTTTTTCAACTAGGAAGCTCACCCATAGTTTGAATTTTCAGTTCAAACAGCGTTTAGGAGGAGTGATCTCTTCTCACACTTTGTATCTGCCAAGTTATGTAACTCACAAGAATGTACGTGTGATACCAGGTAGGATTCTAAATGTGCATATAAAAATACATGTGCTGA
The DNA here is from genome assembly GCF_048772815.1 of Callospermophilus lateralis. NCBI lineage: Eukaryota > Metazoa > Chordata > Mammalia > Rodentia > Sciuridae > Callospermophilus > Callospermophilus lateralis. The sequence continues at coordinate 224,238 of NW_027517250.1, forward strand.
ATAGAATACAGAGAAAGGGAGACAGGAATTCACATATTTGTTAACTGTAAAAGCACATGGAAAACTATTTCAACAAAAAATTTACTAGATTTATAACTCCTACCCTATATAATGCAAAAGGCAAGTCCAAGTATACAACGTGCCTCCTCTGAACTGCTTGTATTTCTATTCTGTTTCGGTTATTTTTGTCCATCATATTAGGATTAGTATTCAGAATCTAGTAGGGTATGTGTTAGTGTCAGGGATTCAGTATATCAAATGTAAAATAGAAAAATGAAACCAATGTGTATGCAAATATGTGCTAAACAAAATCTTCCCACTCTCATCCAGAACAATTCCTTGACATTTCCTTCCCCCAAAGTAAGACACAATTAGAGGAGTAGAGTAATAAAATCTGTGAATAATATGCTCAGGAGTTTACAACCTTGGAAGTGGTAGAGGAGTTTTCCTAGTATGGGACAGGATAAAAACTCCATATATATGGAGCTCTGCTGGCCTAAATACTTCTTGAGAAACTACCTCTGAGTTTGGGCACTTGAAATATATGTTTTTGTCAGGAGCTTTAGCTTCTTTCTAGTGAGACCATCAAAGCTGTGTCTGCATCTATGTGACCTGGAGGACATGATTTCTTATTTTCCAATGAACATGAGGCAGCAGTGCTGAATTCTCTCTTTGTAAGTAAACTGTGGCCACTGGGGGCTAAGGGTATTCCCATGTGGACTGGGAAGCCATTTGGTCATCCTCCACTTTTCGTGGTGTTTCTTGCTGCTGCACTGGGACTTTGGCATTTGCTTCATGAAATAAAAGAAGTTCAACTGGGACACAGTTCTGGAGGCAATTCTTTCATGTGTGGTTGGTCAGGGTCTGCAGGAGAATGCACCAACCAGGCTTCTATCCCACATAGCTTGGCCACATGTCTATAGCAACCTGATTCTGAACATTGCCCGGAAACATCTCCATATAACAAGAAGCCTTTACATGGAAGGGTCTGCTGGCTGCACCATGTCAGTCACAAGCCATTTGGAAGCCAATGGCAGATCCACATGGCCCCACCACAAATTTTTTATCACACATCTGCCTACCACTGCTCTAGGCCCACTACTCAGCAGGTTCCAACATACTGGCATCTCTGTTCTACACCATTTTCATGAAACCCACTCAATCAAGGCACTGTCTTGCATACTTACGATCAGCAAGAGGACATCCAAAGTTTCTCCAGTGCCACCTGGTCATGGGAATTTCAAAAATTTCATGGTATTTATCTAGGCATTTTTCAAGGATGACGTTGCAGGCACTGTGGGTTTCAATTCATTCAGGAACCATTAAATGGTGAGGAAGCTCATTTCAATGAATGCTCTGTAGAACTCTCACAGGCAAGGCTTTCCAAAGAGTGGCCAAAATGTCACATGAAGCCAGGCCCATTGAGGTCTACAATGTGACGTCCATGGGTGTTGTGACTCTCAACTATGGCTGCCAAGTCTTTCAGAATTAAATCATGTGATATCCTGGCTGAGATACCCAGGGCTCTGTGGAAAGCCAACCTGGGCCTAGATCTCAGTTTCCAAGGGTGATTCTCATGGGTGGACTCCTAAAATCCCAACAAAATTCATGGCAATACTTCTCTGAATTCAGTCTCTAAGGGGAATCACACCAGAGTTCAAGCCCAGGTGGTCCAGGTCATGTCTTCATACTGGACACAAATGACCAAATTTAAAACCAAAATCCTCCCATATGGCCCTCATCTTCTTCCATATAGACACTAATCACAACCTCTGGCAGAAGGTTTCCATGAGTGGCGGAGTCCAAGAGAGTGTCCAAAATAACTCCCTTGCCCCTCATTGGCGTAAATTCAGGGTGGTCTGGACACCCTTCATGTGAAACAGGAGTGATCAAATATGCTAGACGTTAATACTTCTATGCTTCTCCAATTTGTGGAAAACTGAGTGTCAGGTATATATTTTTATGTGATTTGCAGTCATGAGAAATCACAAGCACCTCTGCAGGTCTTTGAAGAACCCATTTGACCCAAAGGATCCCTATTCTCACTTGATGGAGTTCAAGAACTTTAAAGAGGAAGGCGACAGACTTCACCCACAAGGACTGCTTTTTGGCCGTTTTGGTTTTGGATGCACACATGGGATCTCTCTTTACATCCACCAGGTGCTGAGAATCTAAGCCACAACCTCACACAGGGCCAAGAGGCTGATTCAGACACATCCCTTTCCAAAGCAATTAAGCAAAGAGCCACAGGTGATGCCCATTCATTTCCATTTGAAAACTGTTTTCTTTAGGCTTCACAAAGGGGTGGCCTGAGGCAAAGACCTTCCTGACATTCAGGGGAACAGAACAATAGGTTAGCAAATGGCCCAAAGCAGTGTTTCTCCACTGAGACTTTCCTGATCACACTGATATCTGAATTTTCTGAGATGCTCACCATTCCCTTCAGCTATCCAGTACATGGCCATGTCACAGAGTTTAGAGGCGGTACTTATCTTGGTCACAAAATTATGAGCCTATTCTGGAGAGTGGCCAGAATTCAGGAAGAAAACAGGAACTTAGGAAGATAGCAGGTGTTACCCATCCATAAGGCAAGCCGCATTCCTTTCATACATTGGGCAGAAAGAATTCTGGTAAGCTTTCTACTAGCCTGGACACATCCTTTGATGCATTCTCTTTTCTAATGTCTACAACCATGGACACAGTGGGATACACAGACTTAAAAACACTCGCCTTGTCAAATCACTTGTTAGAAATCGTCCACTCCAAACCAAACAAACTGCCTTTCCTACCTATTCTCAAAACATGAGACAAAATCACAAACACACACTCACACCCACAAAGTCACCTCCTTTCCCAAAGTAGATCTCTGACTATCGGGTGTGACCTCTGACTGGTGGGCCGTACTATGTTCCCATCAAATGGCCTGTTCTGTCTCAGATCTGGTTTCCTTGGCCAACTCTGTGAAGTTGTCAGGAGACAGCGGTGAGCCACTTCCTGCTTACTCAGGAAAGGCCACTCTTCAGAGCTTTCCTGGCATTTGGCCATCCTCACATCAGTAGATACCAAGAAAGACTGACTCTGTCCTTGGTAAATCAAAAGAAGGGAGACCACTGGGACTGGGCCTGGGACTAGATTTGTGTGCCTGGATGCCTGGATCCCAAGTTCAGAGAGTTCCATCACCAAGAATGTGAGGTGAGGTCACTTCCTTCAGGAACTGAATGAGGTCAATGCCTTGGCAAGCACATTGTCCTAACATTTGCTTCCAAAGGTCCCATAAAATGGAGGCTGTCCCTAATTTTTTTGACACTTTCACAAGTTAGAATGGTATATCAAATATTGGTAACCAGGAACAGCTCTCCACAGAGGCCTCGTTTTGTCCTTCTTCTCTACATAAAGAAGAGAGAGGCTGATTCAGACACATCCCTTCATGCTGACCAGGTTGTTTGCAATGAAAGATGACTTTTGCTCTCTCAGTTCCTTCATAGGTGCCTACAACTTCTCTAGGGATCATTTGCGCATAGACCTTTGAGTTTCTCAGCACTTGGAAGATCCCCTACATTCCTGTATTTTAAGACCAACTCTGTCCTTGCTCTTCTCTAAAGTTAGATTGAAGGAACAGTGTATGGTTAGGGTTAATAACAGGTTTGATTTGGAATAGAAATCATTCTGCTGGATGAATAATGGTATTGGGAATCTTCGATATTTTCAAGAATATATAGGTAAAATATAGGAATCTGAAAACAGAAATCTAGGTAAGATTTGAAGCCCAGAAGGGCATTGGGCCCTTGATTGCGGTATTAAGCATAGGACCTTGTAACTTGGATGATTGATTTTCAAAGAGAACTTCCAGTCAAAATGGATAGTCAGGAGTATTAGGAAGATAGTCGGTATGTTTATAAAGGAGAGTGAGTATAGGATTTGGACCAAAAGTTCTTTAGCTATAGGGTTTCGGGTATTGAGTGAATGTAAATGTCAGCACATGTGAAGAATTAATCACAATGATGAACTGGGGAAAATATGTAGGAATGCAGATATCAATAGAGACTTTAGGAAATCTGGCAAAGTATAGTCGGTAGTGAAATGTTAATAAAATAGATTCTTGTCACTTCCTGTTTTTCTGTATGCTTAATAAAACACTGTTGAAATCTTGAGAAGTGTTTTCTAAACTTTTTCCCAGAATGTGCTGTCCCCAACAGCCAAACTTCAGAATGCACTCCCTCACCCAGTTGCACGCAAACTGCTCACCCGCCCAGGCCCATCAATAAACTTTCCTCCCTGCCCTCTTCAAGGAAAGTATATAAGCTCTGCTTAAGCTGTTCTCAGGGTTCTCTGCTCTATTCAAATGAGCTCTGAGCCCCAGCATGCTGGACCCCCAATAAACCCTTTGTTTTTGCATGAGAGAGTCTCTTAGTGGTCTCTTCCCCCAATGCTCTTCCGATCTTTATATATGGAGGTTCCACCGAAATCCAGCAGCGGTGAACGAGAGACCCCAATGGGCTACTCTCAGGGTAAGTAAGGCGCCTCTTTCTGGTTTCAGGTTTCAGGTTAGGGCTTGGCAAAATGGCTGTCGATGAAGTGTGTGAGCTCTCTTTGATGGTGGCTGGCAGACGTGTCACAGAGCCACAAGCCAAGTCCCTGGGGGAGGCCACAGAGGACTCGGGAATCGAGGAATAATAGTCCCCTTGACTCAGTGATACTTTGTTTCAGATTCGGTATTGCCAGCCCATCGGGTTTTGCCGCCTGCTCAGTCTTGGTCTCAGTGTTGGACGTCCATTGCCTGTCTTTATTGTTTTCTCTTGTCTGTGTCCTGTGTCGTTGATTTACTGTTTGTGTATCTTTAATTATGGGACAGATCACTTCAATGCCTCTGTCCCTGACCCTTGATCTATGGACCAAAGTCCGCTTAAGGGCTCAGAATGTTTCTTTTTCAGTAAAACGCTGGACCTGGCAGACTCTGTGTGCCTCAGAATGGCCCACCTTTGGATTCGGATGGCCCCTAGAAGGATCTTTCTACTTACCACTAATTTAAAAAGACAGAGATATTGTCTTACAGCCAGGGCCACATAGCCATACTGATAAACAGGAATATACCTTAACTTGGCAGGACCTCTGCAAATCTCCTCTTCCGTGGGTGAAGCCTTTCCTTGCTGTGTCCCCGTTCCTACTCCTTCCCCCACGATCTCTCAACCCCTCTGCTCCTCCTCCTCCTCCACCCTCTGTTCTCCCTGAGTCACGAGATTTGACTCTACTGGACTCTCCTCCCCTTCCTTATCTTCTACCCTTGTCCCACAAACCCCAACACCCTCTAAGTGATTCTCCAGCTGCTGACTCAGCCTCTCCGCAATTGGAGGATGCTAAGCCAGCCCAGGGCCCTCCAGATAACTCCCATGCGTCACACACAGCCCCTCCTCCCCTGGAGGAAGCTGGACTTGCTAAAGGAACTCGCTGGTGGCAAATGATTGAAAACCCTGGAACTCCCGTGTTGCTTCCCTCCATCCCTAAGGGCCAATGATTGACGATGGCCATGGGGAAAAAAATGGAAGCCTACCAGTATTGGCCTTCTCCTCTTCAGACCTATATAAATGGAAAAATAACAATCCCCCTTTTACCGAGGACCCAACCTGGCTCTCAGGTCTGGTGAAGTCATTGATGTTTTCACACCAACCTACTTGGGATGACTGCCAACAACTCCTAGGCACTCTCTTCATGACAGAGGAACAAAAGAGAATCCTCCTGGAGGCTAGAAAAAAGTATCCTCGGACCAAATGCGTGACCGACACAACTTCCCAACATATTCAAAGCCGGCTTTCTCTTGAAACGACCCAACTGGGACCCCAACACCTTTGAAGGTAGGGAGCATCTGTCCACTTATCGCCGGGCTCTAATAGTGGGTATCTTAGTGGCCGCTAGGTGACCAACTAATTTGGCCAAGGTAAGAGAGATTATTTAAGGGCCTGATGAATCTCCCTGTATGTTCCTAGAGATAATTATGTAGGCATATAAGAGACATACTCCTTTCGATCCTCAGGCAGAAGATCAAAAGGCATCTGTCACAATGGCCTTTATTGGGAAAGCTGCCCTGGATATTAAAAGAAAGTTACAATGCTTAGATGGATTACAAGATATGACTTTGAGGGATTTAGTCAGAGAACCCGAGAAGGTATACTTTAAGAGAGAAACTGAGGAAGAGAAGGGAGCTGAGTGAGGATAAAAGAAACAAAAGACAGACTAAGGCATTGACTAAGGTCCTGGTCACAACAACAAATAGGCCAGAAACTAAGAAACAGAGAGACAGGAAGGGATACCTGGGCACACACTAGAGGCCACCCCTGGCCTCAGATCAATGTGCCTACTCTAAAGAAAAAGGACACTGGGCAAAAGAGTGCCCTAGAAAGAGACAGCCATGCCAGCCAGATATTCTGACTCTGGAGGAATACTAAGAAAGTCCGGGCTCAGATCCTCTCCCTGACCTCAAGGTAACTTTTGAAATGGAGGGGAACACAATAAACTTTGAAGTAGATACAGGGGCAATATACTCAGCCCATAAGGCCCATTGGGCCCTCTACCGAATAAAAGGTCTCTAATTCAAGAGTCTAACAGAAGTAAATATCGGGCTTTGACAACTAAGAGAACCATGGACCAGGGAAAAGGAAAAATCCATCACTCCTTCCTAGTAATCCCAGAATGCCTGGCCCCATTGATGGGCAGAGTTCTGCTCACCAAGCTCTGGGCCAAAATAACTTTTAACCCTGAAGGCCCCCAAGTGGAATTTTTTAATCCTTCAGTAACTACTCCTATAATCATGGCTCTAACTATGTCAGTAGCAAATGTTCATCAACTCACTCACCTTTGTTCAAAGAAACTGCATTCATTCGTGAAGGATCAAGAACACAGTTTTCCACTAACCTACTCACAGCAAAAGGAAATAACTGAATGGGTAACAAAAGCCTGTCAGGTCCATTAATTGGTTAAAGCTTACACTTCCAAGCTTCCTGCAGGAAAGCACCTATGAGGAACCAGACGAGGACAATTCTGGGAAGTGGACTTTACTGAAATTAAGCCAGTAAGGTATGGACTTAAATAACTCCTAGTCTTTGAACATACATTTTCAGGATGTATTGAAGCCTTCCCCACACACACAAAAAAAAGAAATAAAAAAGAAGAAAAAAGAAACATCGCAAATGGTTGTAAAGAAGATCCTGGAAGATATTTATTCTCCCCTTGACGACCAGTAGTCTTAACCCTCATCAGCCCCTTAAGCTGCGATGGCTGATCACAAATCCTACTGGACACGAAGTATGGCCTATCTCGAATACAGCCCCCTTACGAACCTGGTGGCCATCTCTCCACCCAGTCATTTGTCAGCTGGCTATAGGTCTTTCCTATTGGGATATCCCTGATTAACAGGATCCCACTAAAATTCCATTAAATCCCTTCCGTACCATAGATAATGGAAACAAACATTATAGATGTAGGGACACGTGAGCCAGATGCAGGTTGGCTAGCCTAGATTACTATGTTTGCCCGGCAGACTATCAAAGCCACAAACAGTCACGGCTGTGGGGGGGGGAGAGCAGACTTCTATTGTAAGTCATGGGGATGTGAGCATACAGGGACTGTCAGATGGAACCCAAACTCCTCATCAAATTCTGTACACAGCATTGGCCATATTACGAATTAGATAACCAAAACCGATGGCCCCCAGAGGGGTCTCTAGATCCTCAAATTCTGTGTGACCTTTTTAACTTCTGCAAGTGCTCAAAAGGGTGAAAGGAGATTCCGCTATGTGGAGGCCTTCTCTCTCCTTTGCTCACATCCTGAACTATGCTTCTCCAATAGATGCTCACCCTCAGCCTTGTGCTCTAGACTCTCTGCTGTCACTCCCACCTCAGCAACTTGATTTCTCCCCTCCAATATCTAGATCAAAAACCCAAATCTCGACTGGTTCTCAGACCATTGCTCCCTTGCTGAGGTTGCAGGTACTGAGGTACCACTCCATTCACTCACTCCTCTCCTCTCCTGTCAGTGCCCGCACCGGGTCCCACCCAGTCCTCTTACCACCTAATGCAAAGCTCAAACCCGCTGAGAAGAATCCTCAGACCCTAATACAAGATGTAATGAAAATGGCCTTTAATGTTGCTTTGTCATCACTAAAAACAGGTTACTAAGAATTTAAAGTCCCTCACAGGCTTTTTGGTATCTCACTCCCGTCTCCCCCTCTGTTCTATCTGTTCTACTGCTCAAGTTTTTGTTGCTATTAAGATCCCAAAGCCCTCTCCCAATATTCTTTTACATCTCTCCTTCCTCATTCTCAGATCCACAGAGCTGCTCTTATTTCTGCCTTCCAAATTGTCCCCCTCTGTACCAGGCCCACAGAAAAGTCTTAACTGACCTTCTCCAGAAGTCTTCACCATGGCTGATTTAGGACTTTCAGCAAAAGAGTCCCTATAAAAGAGTTCACTGTAGATAAACTTCCTATTTTTGTGTTGCCCTGGTCTCCTTGGCAACTGGCTAAAAAATTAAGCACTCCTGATCTAGACACACCCTTACTAATTTTTCACAAAATATTTGAAAAAAAGGCCTCTGGCCTTGAGCTGGGGCTTCACAGAGATGGCTACATTTCTAAGATAAAGAAGTTACAAACTGGGCTGTATGGAAACAGCTGGAAGGGGGAAAAAAAGAAAGGGAAGACACCCACACCCAGGTGTCCTTGAAAAGTTAACTTGCCCAAACTGAGGAAAAAACAGAAACAAAAACTGCTTTTTGTGAACTTCTGCAGACTGTGAACTTCTGAGCCCCTTCCCTTACGTGTTGGGTACAAAATTCTGAAACTACGTAACTTGGGTTTCAGGGGATTAATTGATTACAACAGAAGCAATGCCCTCTGAATCTGGTTGAAACCAAAAAAGACTGTTTCCGTGTCTTTGGTGCTATCTTAGGTGCCTTGCCTTGTCCGTCCCTACAACAGTATAATTCTATATACTTAAACATTGTTTATGTTTTCATGAAATGGTCAACAGATGTGATTAATTGTGAAATGGAGCAGATGTTTCCCAGAGTGCTCTATCATGACGCAGGTTCATCTGAAGATCAAAGAGGGGGACATACAACCCGGTTCCGCTGGGAACATATGTCCCTCACCTTAGCCATTCTATTACGAATAGGAGTTGCTGCAGGGTTGGGCACAAGAACCACTGCTCTGGTCCATGGGACACAACAAGTGACCCAATTAGAAGAAGCAATAGATCAAATCTTAAAGATTTTAGAAACCTCCATCACAGCTTTGCAGGAATCTTTAACCTCTCTCTCTGAAGTTGTTTTACAGAAAAGGCGAGGGTTGGACCTCCTTTTCATGACAGAAGGGGGCCTTTGTGCTTCATTGAGGGAAGAATGTTGTTTTTATGTCGACAATACTGGAGTTGTAAAAAAATCTATGAGTAAATTAAAAAGATGCCTTGAAGAGCAACAACGAGAGAGAGAGGCACAAAAACGGTAGTTTGAGTCTTTTTTTACACAGTCCCCCTGGTTAATTACGTTTTTATCAACCCTGGCTGGTCCAATAATAATCCTCATAGTATTACTAACTATAAAACCCTGTTTCCTCAATCATGTAATTTCTTTTCTCCAAGCTCAAATTGGACAAATTAAAATTATGGTAATACCCCACTAGCAGACATAGAATGTGACACCCCACAATGATCACTTTTATGATTAAAAGTAGCCAGAAAAAGAAGTGGGGAATGAAAGGTTAATAAAATATGTACTTGTCACTTCCTGTTTTTCTGTACGCTTAACAAAACACTGTTGAAATCTTGAGAACTCTTTGCTAATCTTGTTGCCAGAATGTGCTGTCCCCAATTGCCAAACTGCAGAATCTACTCCCTCACCCGGTTGAATAGAAACCTGAACTGTACTTGGATCATTGAATGTAGAAGAGAACATCCATTCAAAAAGTTATAGTCAGTTGGATTAGAAAGATAGTCGGTAAGTTTAGGAAGAAAAGTGAGTATAGGATTTGGAACAAAAGTTCTTTAGCAATAGGGTTTTGGTTAGAGAGTCAATGTAAATGTCAACACAAGTGAAGAGTCAGTCACAATGATGCACAGGGCAAAATATGTAGGAAAGCAGATATCAATAGAGACATTAGGAAATCAGGAAAAGAATAAAGTGAGTGATGGGATTAGATATTTTCAACAGGGTTGAGGATGAATATGTGAGCTTAGGATAAAACAAATATGAAGTCAACAATAGGATTGACATTTGATAGCATTAGCGTAGCCCAAGACAGTGTCCAAAATAAGCTCTGTTGCCCCTCATTTGCCTAAATTCCCAGTGGCCTGTACACCCTTCCTGTGTACCAGGAGTGATCAAATAGGCCTGCCATTAATACTGCTCTGCTTCTCCAATTTGAGTCCTACTGAGTGTCGGGTACAGATTCTTTATGTGAATTGGAAAGATGAGAAAACTCAAGCACCTATTGGATAGCCTCTGAATAGATTTGAAGAACTCATTTGACCCAAAAGATCCCTATTCTCACTTGATGGAATTCAGGAACCTTACAGAGGAAGGCAAAATACTTCATCAACAATGACTGCTCTTTTTGCCATTTTGGATTTTATGCACCCATGGGATCTTTCTTTAGATCCATCAGGTGCTGAGAATCTAAGTCAAAGAATCACACTGGGCCAAGAGGCTGATTCACACACATCTCTTTCCAAATCAATTAAGGAAAGAGCCAAAGGTAAGGCATATTCATTTCCATTTGAAAAATCTTTCCTTCAGGATTCACAAAGGGTTGGCCTGAGACAAAGACCTTCCTGACTCTCAGGGCAACAGAACAATAGGTAAGCAAATGGCCCAAAGCAGGGATTCTCCACTGAGACTTTACTGGTCACACTGATATCTGAGTTTTCTGAGATGCTCGACATTCCATTCATCTATCCAGTACATGGCCATGTCACAGAGCTTGGAGGTAGTACATATCTTGGACACAAAACCATGAGCCTATTCTGGAGATTGGCCATAATTCAGGAAGAAAACAGCAACTTAGAAAGGTAGCAGGTATCGCCCATCAATAAGGCAAGCCACAGTCAATTCATAAATTGTGCTGGATGAATGCTGGGAAGCTTTCTATGAGACAGGACACATCCATTGATGCATTCTCTTTTCTAATGTCTACAAGCACGGACACAGTGGGATACACAGACATAGAAACACTTGCATTGTCAAACGACTTACTAGAAACAGTTCACTCCAAACCAAACAAACTGCCTTTTCTACCTATTCTCAGAACATGAGACAAAACCACAAACCCACACCCGCAATGGCACCTCCTTCCCCCAAATAGGTCTGTGACTCTCCGGAGTGTGCTCTGACTGATGGGCCATACTATGATGCTCCGAAATGGCCTGACCTGTCTCAGATCTGATCTTCTTGGCCAACAATGTGAAGTTGTTAGAAGCCAGGAGTGAGCCACTATCTGCTTTCTCAGGAAGAGCCCCTCTTCCGAGCTTTCCTGGCATTTGGCCATCCTCACATCAGTAGGTATCAAGAAATACTGACTCTGTCCTTTGTAAATCCAAAAAAGTGAGACCAGTGGGACTAGGACTGGGACTGGCTCTGGGTGCCTGGCTTTCTGTATACCAAGTACAGAGAGTTCCATCACCAAGGAAGTGAGATGAGATCACTTCCTTCAGGAACTGAATGAGATCACTGCCTTGGCAACCACTTTGTCATAACAATTGCTCCCAACGGTCCCATGAGATGAGGGCTGCCCCTACTTCCTGTGACACTTTCACAAGTTAAAATGGTATATCACCCGTAGGCAAAAGGGAACAGCTCTCCACACAGGCCGGGTTTGGTACATCTTCTCTACATTAAGAAGAGATAGGCTCATTCTGACGCAACCCTTAATCCTGACCAGGTTGTTTGCCATGGAAGATGATTTTTGCTCTCTCAGGTCTTACATAGCTGCCTACATCTTCTCCAGAGATCATTTCTGCATGGAGCTTTGAGGTTCTCAACAGATGGAAGATCCACTGCATTCCTGTATTGTAAGACCAACACTGTCCCTGCTCTTCAGTAAACATAGATGTGAATTGGAGTCATGAGAAAACCCACGAACCTATGGGATAGCCTCTGCAGGGCTTTAAAGAATTCACTTGACCCAAATGATCCCTATTCTCACTTAATGGAGGTCAGGAACCTTACAGACGAAGGCGAGAGACTCTATCCACCATGACAGTTCTTTTGTCCATTTTGGTTTTGGATGCACACATGGGATTTTTCTTTAGACCCATCATGTACTGTGAATCTAAGCCACAGCCTCACATAGGGCCAAGAGGCTGATTCAGACACATCCATTTCCAAAGCAATTAACCGAAGAGGCACAGGTAATGACCATTCAATTCCATTTGAAAACTATTTTCTTCAGGCTTCACAAAGTGTGGCCTAAGGCAAAGACCTTCCTGACATTCAGGGCAACAGAATAGGTAAGCAAAAGGCCCAAAGCAGGGTTTCTCCACTGAGACTTTCTTGGGCATACTGATATCTGAGTTTTCTGAGATACTCACCATTCCCATAAGCTATCCAGTACATGGCCATGTCACAGAGATGGAGGTGGTACATATCTTGGACACAAAATCATGAGCGTATTCTGGAGAGTGTCCAGAATTCAGGAAGAAAACAGGAATTTAGAAAGATGGCAGGAATTGCCCATCCATACAGCAAGCTGCAGTCCATTCATAAATTGCACAGGATGAATGCTTTGAAGCTTTCTCGTAGACAGGGCACATCCATTGATGCATTCTCTTTTCTACTGTCTACAATCACGGACACAGTATGATATATAGACACAGAAACACTCACGTTGTCAAAGGACTTACTAGAAACAGTTCACTCCAAAACAAACAAACCAGCTTTCCTAACTATTCTCAGAACATGAGACAAAACCACAAACTCACACTCACACCCAAAATGGTACCTCTTTCCCCAAAGTAGGTCTGTGTCTATCCGGAGTGTCCTCTGACTTGTGGGCCATACTATGTTCCCCAAAAATGGCGTGTCCTGTCTTCAATCTGGTCTCTTTAGCCAACTCTGTGAAGTTGTCAGGAGCCCGTGGTGAGAAACTACCTGCTTTCTCTGGAAAGGCCAGTCTTCATAGTTTCCAGGCATTTGACTGTCCTCACATCAGTAGGTACCAAGAAAGAGTGACTCTGTCTTGTTAAATCCAAACAAGTGAGCCCACTGGGACATGGAGTGGGTTTGACTCTGTGTGCCTGGTTTCCTGGATCCCAAGATCACAGACTTTCATCACCAATAATGTAAGGTGAGGTCACTTCCTTCAAGAACTGAATGAAGTCACTGCCTTGGAAACCACTTTGTTTTAACAGTTTCTTCCAAGGTTCTCAAAAGATGGAGTCTGCCTCTACTTGCTGTGACTCATTCATAAGTTAGAATGGTATATCAACCATAGGCACCGGGGAACAGCTCTCCACACAGCCATGGTTTGGTCCATCTTCTCTACATTAGGAAGAGAGAGGCTAATTCAGACACATCCCTTCAACCTGACCAGGTTGTTTGCCATGGAAGATGACTTTTGCTCTCTCAAATCCTTCATACCTGCCTACACCTTCTCCAGGGATTATTTCTGCAGGGACTTTTGAGGTTCTCAGCTGGGGGATGATACCCTACCTTCCTGGATTTTAAGACCAACTCTGTCCCTGCTCTTCTGTAAAGTGAGATTGAGGGAACAGTGTATGGTTAGTGTTAATAGCATGTTCGATTTGGGTTAGGAGTCATTCTGCTGGATGAATTATGGTATTGGGAACCTGTGATATTTATAACAATATAAATGTGAAATATATGTATGAGAACAGAGATCTAGGAAAGATTTGAAGCCCAGAAAGGCATTGGGCCCTTGATTGGTATACTTAGATTGAATCATGTTCTGCACCGAGGTCTCAGATAAATCGATATACAATGGCATAGGACCCTATACCTCGGATGATTGAAAGTAGAAGAGAATATCCAGTCAAAAAGGATAGTCTGTAGGATTAGGAAGATAGTAAGTAGGTTTAGGAAGAAGAGTGAGTCTCGAAGTTGGACCAAAAGTTCTTTAGCAATTGGTTTTCAGTTAGAGGGTGAATGTAAATGTCAGCACATGTGAAGAGACAGTCACAATGATGAACTGGGAAAAATATGTAGGAAAGCAGATATCAATAGGGGCATTAGGAAATCAGGAAACGTATAAAGTGAGTGATAGGATTAGATATTTTCAAAAGGCTTGAGGTTAAATATATAATCTTAGGAAGAAACAAATATGTAGTAACCAATAGGATTGACATTTGAGAGCAGTAGGCACCCTGGACATAGATGCTTTTAGTAATCCATGGTCACTTCCCATTTAGGCTTTGGTACAATCATATGTGTGACCTTTGCATTTTGTGTACAGAATACTACTGTGGTAAAATGTATATGTAGATCAGGTGACATGAGTATTTCTTGCACTATAAAGGGGAGTAATATTCTGGAAACTTATAAATTAGTACTGGGGATAAAAATAGGTGTACCTTGTGTTGATGATTATTGAGATGAGGCATGAATAGACCATATTGTGAATAAAGTATGTAACTGGATCCAACATTAAATAATGGTTTGAGTTTGCATCTGAAAATATATTGGAAATCTTATATTGATATATATACCATCATTCCAACGAGTTATATATGCAATGGTATTATTAGGGTTACGGTTTATCGTGAAGAGTGAGTTTTGCTTCAAAAATGATTATGGAATCGAAAATAATGTGTTTAGAAAGAAGTCTAGTGAAAAGACCAGTAAAGAAACATGGAGGAATACATGTGTTCTGAAGTAGTAAGTAATTGAAAGTGAACCAAATGCCAAAAAAATTTGTGAAGTTGTGGATGAAAAAATACATCCTATGATGTCCATAAACTGAAGAAATAGTAATGTGCCAGTGTTGAGTAAAAATGAACTTCAAATTACACATCATGTCCCATAGCAATCTACTTGCATTAATGTTAAACTGGGTCAGTTACTGTAGAAATATTAGGATTTTTAAGCACCATCCACTGAACTTAGTTTTCAGTAGTAGGAAACCAAAATATATTTCAGGTGTATGAATATTACTGAGAATAATCTTGTGAAAATTTGAATTTAAATGAACATAAATGAATATGAATGAATTTAGGGAGTGTATAATAAGACACATATTTTTCATATTTTTTTAAAATCTGGAGAATATACACACACACACACACACGCACACACACACACACACACACACACACACATTAATATTTAGCAATATATATGCCAATCGATATTCATCATGAAATATAATTCATTCACAAATCCAAAAATATTCATTTTACTGAACATGGATTTATGTATAGTGTTTTTCACTAGGAAGCTCACCCATAGGTGGAATTTTCAGTTCCATCATTATTTAGGGAAAGTCATCTCTTCTCACAATTTTTATATTCCAAAGCCAGTGATCTTTCAAGAATGTACGTGTGATACCAGGTAGGATATTGTATATGCATAAAAAAATTACATGTGCTGAATAGGATACAGAGAAAGGGAGACAGGAATTTACATATGTGATAACTTTAAAAAATCATGGAGAAATATTAAAATGAAAAGTTTACTAAATTTAAAACACATACTCTTGATAAAGAGGAAGACAAATACAAATATACACCATGCTTCCTATGAAAGGACTGTACTTCTATTCAGTTAGGTTTTTTTTTTCTCCATGATATTAGGATTAGTAGTCAGAGTCTAGTAGGGTATGGGTTAGTGTCAGGGATTCAGTATTTCAAATGGAAAATAGGAAAATGAATCTAATGTGTATGCAAACATGTGATACACAAAAATCATCCCTCTCTTATCCAGAACAATGCCTTGACATAACCATCACTAAAAGTAAGACACAATTAGAGGAGAGGAGTTAGAAAACCTGTGAATACATATGTGGAATAAAAAATGCTCAGGAGTTCACAACACTGGAGGTGGTAAAAGAGTTTACAAAAGTATGGGAGAGGGTAAACACTCCAGAAACATGGAGCTGTGCTGACCTAAAGACTTATTGAGAAACTTCCTCTGAGGTTAGGCACAATAAATATATGTATGGCAATATGTAAATCAATGGTTCTGCAACTGATGTGATTCTGCAATCTGTATATGGAATAAAAATGGGAGCTCATATCCCACTTGAATCAAAGTGTGAAATATGATATATCAAGAAGTATGTAATGTTTTGAACAACCTACAATGAAAATTAATTAAAAAAAGAAAAAGAAATATATGTAATTGTCAGGAGATTTAGCTTCGTTTATAGTGACACCAAAAATCTGGGTCTGCATCTATGTAACCTGGAGGACATGGTTGTTTATTTTGTAATGAACATGAGGCAGCAGGTCGGAATTCTCCCTTTGTAGGTAAACTGTTGCCACTGGGAGCTAAGTGTCTTCCCGTGTGGTCTGTGAAGCCATTTGGTCATCCTCCACTTTTCAGGGTGTTTCTTACTGCTGCACTGGGAATTTGGTATTTGCTTCACGAAATACAATATGTTCAACTGGGACACAATGCTGGAGGGAGTTCTGTCATGTGTGGTTGGTCAGGGTCGGAAAGAGAATGTACGAACCAGGCTTCTATCCCACATAGCTTTCCCCTTGACTATAGCAACCTGATTCTGAACATTGCCCTGAAACCTCTACATATAACAAGATGCCTTTACATATAAAGGTCTGCTGCCTGCACCATGTCAGTCGCAAGTTTTGGAAGCCAATGGAAGATCCAGGTGGTCCTACCAAAAATATTTATTTACACACCTACAGTCCACTGCTCTACACCCACTACCCAGCAGGCTCCAACTTACTGGCATTTCTGTTCTACACCATTTTCACGAAACTCAGTCAATCAAGGCACTGTTTGTTATACTCATGATCAGCAGCAGGATATCTAAAGGTTATCCAGTGCCACCTGGTCATGGGGATTTCAAAAATTTCATGGTATTAATCTAGTCATTTTTCAAGGATGAAGTTGGAGGCACTGTGTGTTTCATTTAATTCAGGAACCATTAAATGGTGAGGAAGCTCATTTCAATGAAAGCTCTGGAGAACACTCACAGGCAAGCCTTCCCAAAGAGTGGCCAAAAGGACACATGAATCCAGGCCCATTGAGGTATACAATGTGAGGTCCATGTGTGTTTGGACTCTCAATTATGGCTACCAAGTCTTTAAGAATTAAAACATGTGATATCCTGGCTCAGAATCCCTGAGCTCTGTGGAAAGCCATCCTGGGCCTAGATCTCAGTTTCCAAAACCGATTCTCATGCGTGGTCTCCTAAAATCCCAACACTATTCATGGCAATACTTCTCTGAGGTCAGTTCCAGAACTCAGTCTCTAAGGGGAATCACACCAGAGTTCAAGCCCTGGTGGACCCAGTCATCTCTTCCAACTACCACACAAATTACCACAATTAAAACATGAACCCTCCCATATGGCCCTCATCTTCTTTCATATAGACACTCATCATAATCTGGCTGGAGGTTTCCATGAGGGGCGCAGACCAAGACAGTGTCCCAAATAAGCTCCTTTGCCCCTCATTTGCCTAAAGTCAAGGTGGCCTGGACACCCATCCTGTGAACCAAAAGTGATCAAATAGGCCTGCCATTAATACTGCTCCAATTTGAGGACTACTGTCTGTGGGGTTTAGATTCTTTATGTGAATTTTAGTCATGAGAAAACCCAAGCACAATGGGCTAGCCTCTGCAGGTTTTGTAGAACTCTTTTGACCCAAAGGATCCCATTCTCACTTGATGGAGGTCAGGAACCTTACAGAGGAAGTCGAGAGACTTCATCCCAATAATTGTTCTTTTGGCGAATTTTCTTTTGGATGCACACATGGTAACTTTCTTTAGATCCATCAGGTGCTGAGAATCTAAGCCACAGCCACACACAGGGCCAAGGGCCTGATTCAGACACATCCCTTTCCAAAGCAATTAAGGAAAGTGCCACAGGTATGCCCATTCATTTCCATTTGAAAACTGTTTTCTTCAGGCTTCACAAAGGGGTGGCCTGAGGCAAAGACCTTCCTGACATTCAGGGCAACAGAACAATAGGTAAGCAAAAGGCCCAAAGCAGGATTTCTCCTCTGAGACTTTCCTGGTCACACTGATATCTGAGTTTTCTGAGATGCTCGCCATCCCCTACAGCTATCCAGTACATGGCCATGTCACAGAGCTTGGAGGTGGTACATATCTTGGACACAAAACCATGGGCCTATTCTTGAGATTGGCCGGAATTCAGGACGAAAATAGAAACTTAGGAAGGTAGCAGGTGTTGCTCATCGATAAGGCAAGCTACAGTCCATTCAAAAACGGGGCAATATGAATGCTGAGAAGCTTTCTACTAGACACGACATATCCATTGATGAATTCTCTTTTCTAATGTCTACAACCACGGAAACAGTGGAATACACAGACATAGAAACACTCGCCCTGTGAAAAGACTTACTAGAAACAGTCCACTTCAAATGAAACAAACCGACTGTCCTACCTATTCTCAGAAAATGAGACAAAACCACAAACCCACAACCACACCCACAAAGGCACCTCCTTCCCCTAAGTAGGTCTGTGAATATCCAGAGTGTCCTCTGACTTGTGGGCCATAATATGTTCCCCCAAAATGGCCTTTCCTGTCTCAGATCTTGTCTCCTTGGCCAACTCTGTGAACTTCTTAGGAGCCAACGGTGAGCAACTACCTGCTTTCTCATGAAAAACCCTGCATCCGAGCTTTCCTGGCATTTGGCCTTCGTCACATCTGTAGGTACCAAAAAATACTGACCCTGTCTTTGGTAAATCCAAACAAGTGAGACCACTGGGACTGGGACTTGGATTGGCTCTGTGTGCCTGGCTTCCTGGATCCCACGTTCAGAGAGTTCCATCACCAAGAAAGTGAGGTGAGGTCACTTCCTTCCTGAACTGAATGAGGACACTGTCTTGGCAGCCACTTTGTCCTAACTGTTGCTTCCAAGGGTCCCAAGAGATTGAGGCTGCCCCTACTTCCTGTGACATTTTCACAAGTTAGAATGGTATATCAACCAAAGGCACCCAGGAATAGATCTCCACACAGGCCTGGTTTGGTCCATGATCTCTACATTAAAAAAAATCTGATTCAGACACAACCTTTTATCCTGACCGGGTTGTTTGCCATGGAAGATGACTTTTGGTCTCTCAGGTCCTTTATTGCTTCCTACATCTTCTCCAGGGATCATTTCTGCATGGACCTTTGAGGTTCTCAGCAGGTGGAAGTTTTTCTACATTTCTGTATTGTAATATCAACTCCTTCCCTGCTCTTCTGTAAAGTTAGATTGAGGGAACAGTGTCCGGTTATGGTTAAAAACATGATCGATTTGGGTTAGAAATCATTTTGCTGGATGAATGATCGTATTGAGAACTTGCTATGTGTAGAAGAATATATAGGTGAAATATATGTATGAAAAAAGAAATCTAAGTCTGATTTGAAGCCCAGAAGGGCATTGGGCCCTTGATAGGGATACGTGGTGTTGAATTACGTTCTGCAGAGTTGTCTCAGATAAATCGATATACAATGGCATAGCACCTTGTACGTTGCATGAATTAATGTAGAAGGAACATCAAGTCAAAAAGGCATAGTCGGTAGTGAAAGGTTAATAAAATTAATAAAATAGGTACTTGTCACTTCCTGTTTTTCTGTATGCTTAACAAAACACTTTTGAAATCTTGAGAAATGTTTGCTAATCTTGTTCTAGAATGTACTGTTCCCAACAGCCGAACTGCAGAATGTACTCCCTCACTCGGTGTCATGCAAACCGCCCACTCGCCCTTACCCATCACTAAACTTCCCTCTCTTCCCTCTCCAAGGAAAGTATATAAGCTCTGCTTAAGCTGTTCTCAGAGGTCTCTGCTCTATTTAATTTAGCTCTGAGCTCCAGCATGCTGGACCACAAATAAACCCTTTGCTGTTGCATGAGACAGTCTCTTGATAGTATCTTCCTCTGACACTCGCCTGACCTTTACATATTCAGGTTCCACCGAGTTCCAGCAGTGGCGGAGGAGAGACCCCAACGGGCTCCTCTTGGAGCAAGTAAGGCGCCTCTTTCCGGTTTCAGGTTTCTTGTTAGGGCTTGGCAAAATTGCTGGCGATGAAGAGCCTGGGCTCTCTCCGACGGTGGCTGAGAGACGTGTCACAGAGACAAAGGGCACCTCTCTGGAGGACCCCGCAGAGAACTCGGGAAATCAAGGAACAATAGTCTTCTCGACTCAGTGATATTTTCTTTTAGATTCGTTGTTGCCATACCATTGGGTTTTGCCGGCTATTCATTCCTGGTCTCAGTGTTGGACGTTCATTGCCTGTCTTTATGGTCTTGTCTTATCTGTGTCGTGTGTCCTTGCTTTTACTGTTTGTGGAACTTTCATTATGGAACAGAGCACGTCAATGCCTCTGTCCCTGACCCTTGATCACTGGACCAAAGTCCGCTTAAGGGCTCAGAATCTTTCTTTTTTTAGTAAAACGCTGGACCTGGCAGAATCTCTGTGCCTCAGAATGGCCCATCTTTGGAGTCGTATGGCCCCTAGACGGATCTTTCTACTTCCCACTAATTTAAAAAGTCAGAGGTATTGTCTTTCAGCCAGCGCCACATAGCCATCCGGATCAACAGCCATATATCTTAACTTGGCAGGACCTCTGCAAATCTCCTCCTCCATGGGTGAAGCCTTTCCTTGCCCCTACCTCTGCTCCTACTCCTTCCCCCATGATCTCTCAAACCCTCTCAACCTCCTCCTCCTCCACCCTCTGTTCTCTCTGAGTCACAGATTTGACTCTACTGGACTCTTCTCCCCCTCCTTATCCCCTGCCCTCGTCCCCTAACACACAACACACTCTAAGTGATTCCGCTGCTGCTGACTAAGCCTCTCTACCATTGGAGGAAGCTAAGCCGGTAATAGGATCTGACAATGGACCCATGTTCATGGCCCAGGTAAGTCAGGGGTTAGCCAGGAACCTGGGGATTAATTGGAAGTTAAATTGTGCTTATAGACCACAGAGTTCAAGACAAGTAGAAAGAATGAATAGAACCATTAAAGAGACCTTAACGAAATTAAGCTTAGAGACCAGCATAGGATTGGACTATGCTCCTGCCTTATGCAATGTTTCATGCAAGAAAAAATCCCTTTGTTTCTTTGAGTAACCTTACCACGTGTGAAATTCTTTATGGTGGCCCTCCTCCAGTAGGGGACCTAAGCCCAACTGTAAGACCTAAAGATCCTTTCCACACCCCCTTGCTTGACAGACTTAAATATCTTGAAAGAACTCAGTAATACCTGTGAAAACAGCTGGCCACTGCCTACCCAACTGGGAACCAGGGGATTCCACATCCATATCAAGTAAGAGATTTCATCTATGTAAGATGATATCAGGTGTCATCCCTGGTACCCCACTGAAAAGGACCATACCAGGTGCTATTATAACACCTACAGTGGTAAACGTAAACAGAATCACTTCCAGGATCCATGCCTCTCATCTCAAGCCTGCTCCCTGTACAGAATCTTTCTGGAAACTGAAAAAGACTGGTAACAGTTTCAAATTGTGTATTCGCAATGTGAATAAGGTTATATACTCTCCCCTTGGCTACAAGTAGTCCTAACCCTCATCAGCCCATTAAGCAGTGATGGCTGATCACAAATCCTACTGGAAAAGAAGTATGGTCTATCTCGCATACAGCCCCCTTAGGGACCTGGTGGCCATCTCTCCACCCAGACATTTGTTAGCTGGCTATAGGTATTCCCTATTGTGATATCACTGATGAAGAGGATCCCACTAAAATACCATTAAATCCCTTCTGTACCATAGATAATGGAAACAAACATTATGGATGTAGGGACACGCAAGCCAGATGCAGGTTGGCTAGTCTAGATTACTAAGTTTGCCTGGCAGACTATCAAAGCCACAAAGAGTAACGGCTGTGTGGGGAAAAGCCGACTTTTTCTGTATGTCATGGGAATGTGTGCATACAGGGGCTGCCTGATGGAACCCCAATTCTTCATCAAATTCAGTACACAGCATTGGCCACATTACCAATTAGACAACCAAAAACTATGGCACCCAGAGGGGTCTCTAGATCCTCAAATTTTGCATGACCTTTTTGACTTCTGCAAGTGCTCAAAAGAGTGAAAGGAAATTCCCCTATGTGGAAGCCTATTCCCTCCTTCACTCACATCCTGAACTATGCTTCTCCAATAGATCATTATCCTCAGCCTTCTGCTCCAGACCCTCTGCTGTCACTCCCATCTCAGCAACTTGATTTCTCTCCTCCAATAACTAGATCAGAAACCCAAAGCTCCACCAGTTCTCTGACCATAGCCCCCTTGCTGAGGTAGCAGGTACATAGGTACCGCTCCACCGACTCATTCCTCTCATCTCCTGTCAGTGCCCTCACCGGGTCCCACCAGGTCCTCTTACCAGCTAACCCAATGCTCAAACGAGCTGAGGAGAGCCCTGAGACCCTTATCCAAGATGTAATATAATTGGCCTTTAAAGTTGCTTTGTCATCACTGAAAACAGGTTACTAAAATTTAAAGTCCCTCACAGGATTTTGGGATCCTCACTCCCGTCTTTCACTCCGCTCTACCTGATCTACTGCTCAAGTTTGCTGCTAGGAAATTCCAAATACCCTTTCGCATTATTCTTTTACATCTCTCTTTTCCCTCATTCTCAGATCCTCGGAGGTGCTCTCAGCCCCAACTTCCCCGTCTTTCCCCCTCTGTACCAGGCCCACAGAAAAGTCTTAAATGACCTTCTTCAGAAGTCTTCACCATGGCTGAGTTTTGAACTTTCAGCCAAAGAGTCCCAATAAAGACTTTAATGTAGATAAACATTCTCTTTTGTATTGCCCTGTTCTACTTGGCCACTGGCTAAAAATCTCAGTACTTCTAAGCTAGACAACCCCTAACTAGTTTTTCACAAAATATGTGAACAAGTCCTCTGGCCTTCAGCTGGGGCTTCACAGAGATGGCTACATTTCTAAGATAAAGAAATTACCAACCGGGCTCCATGGTAACAGCTGGCAGGGGGAAAATAAGAAAGGGAAGAAAAAGCTCTCCTCCTCCCAGGTGTCCTTGAAAAGTTAACTTGCCCAGAACAGAAGGAAAAACAGAAACAAATACTGCTTTTTTAAACTTCTGAAGACTGTGAACTTCTGAGCCCCATGCCTTATATGTTGGGTACAAATTTCTGAAACTACCTAAACTTGAGTTTCAGGGGATTAATTGATTACAATAGAAGCAATGCCCTCTGAATCCGGTTGCAACCAAATAGGACTGTTTCCCTCTCTTGAGTGCTATCTTAGGTGCCTTGCTTTGTCAGTGCCTACAACAGCATAATTCTATATACTTAAACATCGTTTATGTTTTCATGAAATGATCAAGATATGTGATAATTTGTGTAATGGTGCAGATGTTTCCCAGAGTGCTCTATCATGACGCAGGTTCATTTAAGTATCAAATAGGGGGGGCATACAACCGGTTCCACTGGGAACATATATCCCTCACTTTAGCCATCCTATTAGGAATAGGAGTTGCTGCACGGGTGGGCAGAGGAACCAGTGGCATTGTCCATGGGACACAAAAGATGACCCAATTAGAAGCAGCAATAGAGCAAAAGTAAGATATTAGAAACCTCCTTCAGGGCTTTGCATGAAACTTTAACCTCTCTCCCTGAAGTTGTTTTACAGAACAGTTGAGGGTTGGACCTCCTCTTCATTAGAGAAGGGGGCCTTTGTGCTGCATTGAGGGAAGAATGTTGTTTTTATGCTGACTATACTGGAGTTGTAATAAAATCTATGAGTAAATTTAAAAGACACCTTGAAGAGCATCAACAAGTGAGAGAGGCCCAAAAAGGGTGGCTTGAGTCTTGGTTCACACAGTCCCCCTGGTTAACTACGTTTTTATCAACCCTGGCCGGTCCAATAATAATCCTCATATTATTGCTAACTATAAAACCCTGTTTGCTCAACCGTGTAATGTCTTTTCTCCAGGCTCAAATTGGACGAGTTAAACTTATGGTAATACCCCACTAGCAGACATTGAATGTGACACCCTCCAATGATCATTTTTATGATTAAAATTAGCCAGAAGAAGAAGTGGGGAATGAAATATTAATAAAATAGGTACTTGTCACATCTTGTTTTTCTGTATGCTTAACAGAACACTGTTGAAATCTTGAGAAATGTTTGCAAAACTTGTTCCCAGAATGTTCTATTCCCAGCTGCCAAATTGCAGAATGTACTCCCTCTCCCAGTTGCATGCAAACCGCCCACTCGCCCTGACCCATCAATACAATTCCCTCCCTTCCCTCTCCAGGGAAAGTATATAAGCTCTACTTCAGCTATTCTCAGGGCTATCTGCTCTATTCAGGTGAGCTCTGAACCCCAGCCTGCTGGACACCCAATAAACCGTTTGATGTTGCATGAGATAGTCTGTTGGTAGTCTCCTCCTCTGAAGCTCGCACCACATTTACTTGGATGATTAAATGTAGAAGAGAACATCCAGTCAAAAAGGGATAGTCTGTAGCATTACGAAGATAGTCAATAAGTTTAGGAAGAAGGGTGAGTATAAGATTTGGAACAAAAGTTTCTTAGCAATAGGATTTCGATTAGAGAGTGAATGTAAATGTCAGCACAGGTGAAGAGTCAGTCACAATGATGAACTGGGGAAAATATGTAGGAAAGCATATATCAATATAGACATTACAAAATCAGGCAGAGTATAAAGTGAGTGATAGGATTAGACATTTTGAACAGGGTTGAGTTTAAATATATAATCTAAGGAAGAAACAAATATGTAGTCACAAATAGGATTGACATTTGAGAGCACTGGGCAAATTTCAGGTGGATGAATATTTCTGAGAATAATCTTGTGAATAGTTGATTATAAATCCACATACATGAACATGAATGAATTTAGGGAGTGAATATAAGACACTTATATTTCATATTTTGAAAAATCTGGATAGTATATATATATATATATATATATATATATATATATATATATATATATATATATATATATATACATATATATACATATACATAAAACACACACACAGACAAAAAAGTAGCAATATATATGTCAATCAAAATTCATTATAAAATATATACCATCCACAGATCTAAAAATATTCATTTTACTGAACATGGATTTATGTATAATGCTGTTCAACTAGCAAGCTCACCCATAGGTTGAATATTCAGTTCCAACAGGGTTTAGTAGGAGTGATCTCTTCTAACAATTTGTATCTGCCAAGTCAGCCACCTCACAAGAATGTACGTGTGGTACCAGATAGGAATCTATATGTGCATATAAGAATACAGAGAAAGGGAGACAGGAATTCACATATTTGTTAACCTTAAAAATACTAGGACAACTATTTCAACAAACAATTGACTAGATTTATAACTCCAACTCTGTATCATGCAAAAGGCAAGTCCATCTATACACCATGCCTACTCTGAACTGCTTGTATTTCTATTCTTTATGGGTTATTTTTCTCCATCATATTAGGATTAGTAGTCAGAGTCTGGTAGGGTATGGGTTAGAGTCAGGTATTCAGTATTTTGAATTGAAAATAGGACACTGAATCCAATGTGTATGCAAATATATGCTACGGAAAAATCTTCCCACTCTCCTCCAGAACAATGCCTTGACATTACCTTCGCCCCAAGTAAGACACAATTAGAGGAGAAGAGTTAGAAAATCTGTGAATACATATCTAGAATGGAAAATGCTCCAGATTTCACATCTTTGGAGGTGGTAGAGGAGTTTCCAAAAGTAAGAGACAGGGTAAACACTCCACAAACATGGAGCTCAGCTGGCCAAAAGACTTTTTGAGAATCTGCCTCTGAGGTTGGGCACTTGAAATATATGTTGTTGTCAGGAGCTTTAGCTTTATTTGTAGTGAAACCATCAAAACTGGATCTGCATCTATGTGACCTGGAGGAAATGGTTACTTATTTTAAAATAAAAATGAGGCAGCAGTGATGAATTCTCTTTTTGTAGGTAAACTTTGGCCACTGAGGGCTAAGGGTCTTCCCGTGTGGACTGTGAAACCAATGGTCATCCTCCAATTTTCGTGGTGTTTCTTGCTGCTGCACTGGGAGTTTGGTATTTGCTTCATGAAATACAACGAGTTCAAATGGGACACAGTGCTGAAGGGAGTTCTGTCAGGTGTGGTTGGCAGGGTCTCCAGGAGAATGCACCAACCAGGGTTCTATCTCAAGTAGCTTGCCCCCTTGACAATTACAACATGATACTGAACATTGCTCTGAAACCTCTCCATATAAAAATATGCCTTTACATATATGGGTGTGATGGTTGCACCATGTCAGTCACAGCCATTTGGAAGCCAATGGAAGATCCACATGGCCCCACGACAGATGTTTTATCACACATTTGCATAACACAGCTCTAGGCCCACTACTTACCAGGCCCCAACTTACTGGCATCTCTGTTCTACACCATTTTCATGAAACCCAGTCAATCAAGGCCCTGTCTGTTATACTCATGATCATCAACAGGACATCAAAGGTCCTCCAGTGCCAGCTGGTCATCGGAATTTCTAAAATTTCATGGTAATTATCTAGCATTTTTTCACAGATGCATTTGGAGGCAATGTTGGTTTCAATTCATTCAGGAACCATTAAATGGTGAGGAAGCTAATTTCAGGGAAATCTCTGGAGCACTCTCACAGGCAAGTCTACCCAAAGAGTGGCCAAAAAGTCACATGAAGCCAGGCCCATTGAAGTCTACAAAGCGAGGTCCAAGTGTGTTTTGAATCTCAATTATGCCTGCCAAGTCTTTCAGAATAAAATCATGTAATATCCTGGCTGTGATGCCCAGTGTTCTGTGGAAAGCCACTCTGGGCCTTGATCCCAGGTTCCCAATGGCAACTCTCATTCCTGGCCTCCTAAAATCCCCACACAATTCATGGCAATACTTCTCTGAGGTCAGTTCCAGAACTCAGTCTCTAAGGGGAATCACAGCAGAATTCATGCCCTGGTGGACCCAGTCATCTCTTCCAACTGCCACACAAATGACCACAATTATAACCAAAACACTCCTACATGGCCCTCATCTTCTACCATAAAGATACTCATCATAACATCTGGATGGAGGTTTTCATGAGAGGCACATCCCAAGACAGTGTCCAAAATAAGCTCCCTTGCCCCTCATTTGCCGAATGACAGGGTGGCTTGGACACCCTTCCTGTGAACCAGGAGTGATCAAATAGGCCTGCCCTTAATACTGCTTCGCTTCTCCAATTTGAGCCTCTCTGACTGTGGGGTCTAAATTCTTTTTGTGAATTGGAGTCATGAGAAAAGCCAAGCACCTCTGCAAAGATTTGAAGAACTCATTTCACCCAAAGGATCCCTATTCTGACATGATGGATTTCAGAAACCTAACAAAGGAAGGCAATATACTTCATGCACATTGATTGAACGTTTTTCCATTTTGGTTTAGATGCACATATGGGATCTTTCTTTACATGCCG
Organism: Callospermophilus lateralis; assembly: GCF_048772815.1. NCBI lineage: Eukaryota > Metazoa > Chordata > Mammalia > Rodentia > Sciuridae > Callospermophilus > Callospermophilus lateralis. Next base: position 251,853 of record NW_027517250.1, read on the forward strand.
CAGTCTTTTGCTGGGCACAAATCACGAGTCTCCACACAGCTTGTAGATTCAAACAGCAATTCTTTATTCCCGAACTCACACCGCCGTCTACAAACACGCTCTGGGGGAATCCACGTTCTCTGCCCAAATCCACTCCGTTCTCTGCCCAAATCCTCTCCTGCCTAAATCCACACCGCATGGGCTTCTGTCTCTCAAAATATACTGTCTGACCCTAAGCACTCAAGAGGAACTCAGCAGCAGGATACGCCCTATTCCAAAAGAGGAACACCCTAATCTCCTATTACTAAACCGCCCTATTCTAAAGGGGAAACACCCTACTCTCCTATTATGCTAAACTGCCCTATTCTAAAGGGGGAACACCCTAAACACGGATCCTGCCCTGGTCCTTGAGCAAGGTCACCTTTCAGAAGTCCTTCCACTAGACAGCATGGGAGTAAGCTGGCAAGGAATTTGTCATACCTACTTGGCTGATGGCTCCCAGCATCTCCCCCCTTCTGATTAATTAAACAACAAGTAATGTGGCTTAAGGACCGTGCCTGGTAGGTTGTCCAGTTCAACATATGGCTCTTACCCGTCATTGGAAAACTGACCTTTAGGCGTCAGCCTCCTGTCTTAGGTTGATACCAATGCAACTGGATCATACCCGTCACTGACTACCGGTCCAGCATACAGCCATACTTGTGGATAGGTCTATGCACCAGTTGGGTGGTGAGGTTCTTTGCCTCACCTCTGTTGGCCCCCAAATTTGGCCTTGGTGCCAGTGGGGGAGTGAGGTTAATGTGGCTTAAGGACCGCGCCTGGTAGGTTGTCCAATTCAACATATGGTTCTTACCCGTCATGGGAAAACTGACCTTTAGGCAACTGACCTTTAGGCGTCAGCCTCCTGTCTTAGGTTGATACCATTGCAATTGGATCATACCCGTCACTGACTGCCGGTCCAGCATATAGCCATTGGCCCCCAAATTTAGACCATCACTAGCAGAAGGGAGGAGGATACAGAAATGCCACGACACCAAGCCAATTGACAGTTCCTTTGGAAAAATTGCATCATTGGTGACACCATCAGCAAAGATCACTGGTGACACCATCAGCAAAGATATGCCAGCATTACCACAATTTGCTGCACTAAACGTAGTTACATAGTCCAGGCAAGTTCTATAAGCAGTTCAAAGGGGAGGAATCTTTCAATCTGTCCGTCTCCTCCCAAAGTCCGTTGCCTCCCAAAGTAAATTGACTCCTTGATTGAGCATACTTGTTGAGTTATATTCATTGGGATGAAGATAGGAATTCTGGCAATGATGCTAAAAAGACATTAACCTGAAAAGAATTATTAAATATAATGAAAAGGAAAGGTGAAAGTAAACAAACAGATCTGTTAACCTCCTAAAAAAAAATTCTTAACAGCTGTTTACCTGATTTAAAATAGTAAACAAGCAGATCTGTTAACCACCTTTAAAAACAATCCTTAACAGCTGTTTACCTAATTTAAATTAAGCCATTTAAATCACGTGAATTAAAAAAAAAATTCGGATCCATTTTCTCATGAGCGCTCCTCATATATGAAATACGCACACACAGACATACAACACAAAACACAAATGTGCAAACAAACGTACAACACATAAGATAATAATAAAGGCCTTGTAGCTTTACCTAGGTGAAATCTCCATTGCAATGTTTAAAAACTCCATAGTCAAAAAATAAAACTGATCAAAAAAACATTAACCTAGGTTTGTATGAGCTCAAAAAATAAAAATAGAACCTTATGATGTGGAAAAATGCAATAATAAAATAGATATTGAAAAAAACATCCTGGTTAATCACAGTCGCAGATGTAAGAATGGCCAAGCTGGAGTTCTGGATATCAGCTATTATGGATTTGAGTCAAATCATCTTCTTTTTGATCTGTAGAAATCGTTTTAGTTAGTCTTTCTGGAATCCAAATCGGTTGCTGTTCTCCTGTGGAAAAACAAACAGAACCCCGACTCCAGAAAATCACTGGGTCAGGATCTTTCCATTGTCCTGTTAGAATATCTTTCCAAAGTACTTTAGTCTTATGTACATTTTTTGGATACATATGTCTTTCTGCAGCACTAAGTCCTGATGAATCCAAATTTAAAAAGTTTAGAGTAAAAAGGGTTATTTTAAGTTTATCTTTGGGGGATATATACCCCTTTCCAATTCCCTTTTTGCTTTAATAAGCACGTTTTAATTCTATCTTGAATGTCTGTATCTAATAGTTGTCTTAGCTTTTTGTATTTTTTATCTGAAATACCTTTACTTTACATTTTTAACCATTTTCTATCTTATTTCTATCTTCTAGTTTTCATTTAAGGTTTGTACATACACCCTTAGTTGCTTTTTTTCTTCCTAGTTTTCTTTTGTTTCCTACTTTGTGGGTTTAAAATTCTTGTCTTCCTACATCTTCTCTATCTTCCTACATCTTTTCTTTTTACATCTTCTTTATCTTTTTTTCTTTTTAACTTTCTATACTTCTGTCTTTAAAATTTTTCACTTCAAACTTTTAATCTTCTTTATCTAAATATCTTTTATCTTATTATCTTCCCATTATCCTGGGTTTTTTTTTTTTTCTCCGTCATGAAGGCATCTTAACCACCTTCAATTTAACCTTTTAAAGCCTTTTAATTATCATCTATACTGTACTTTTAAATGTACTTTTTCACCACCTATTGCTTCACTCTTTTAAACGAGGCTTAGATTCTGTTTAAATCGCTTTCATGTTAGTTTACATGGCTGCCCTTCAACCAAAGGCCTTTTTCACTCCATTAAGAAGCTTTGTCTCAATCTGCCATGTACAAATACCTTTTTTTTCTTCTTCCTTTCTCAAACTTTTAAAGTCTAGTTTCCTCAAAATCTTTTTAAATGGCATTTTATAACTTTTTACTTTACAACACAGAGATTATCTCATCTAGAAACATTTCTTTTTCTTTTAACCTTCCATATTAAAATATATTTTCACATCTTCAATCTTTTAATATTTCTTTTCTAGCCATTAACCCTTTTTATAAATTCACATTCTGAAATAACCCTTATAAAAATTTCTGATTTAGACAAATTACTCCACTTTAAGAAGATGAAAGACTTTCATGTTTTTTATGATACTATAATACTGTAATTGAAACCCAACTGAAACTTCTTATACTCTTTGTATATAAATTACACCTGATAGAATCTTAACACTTAGTAACCTTGTTTTAGCAAAGACACAGACCAAAGCAATATCAAACTTTTTTTCCATTTACCAATTTATGAAAACACACATAATGATTAAATATATTACCTTATGGAACTTAATAAGTAAAGAGTACTTGATTTTATATTTAGTGGTTGATATTTTAACACTCTAGTTTTGTAAATTAATCAGATGTCTGTAAAAACCAAGATCTTAGACAAAGCGTAGTAAACAGAATTAGCCATCTCTTTCTTGTTGAAGAAAAATCCTTCTACAGGATACCATGATGGTCCCATTGATATATTTAACAACTTCTCGTTTAAAAGCCATGGGCTGCATTTTTGTATTGTATCAACATATGCCCTAATTGTTCTTGGTCTTACTGGGTTGCCTCCTTTCTCTAACAATTTCTCTTCCTCGGAGGCGAACAACTTCAAACCTTGAGTCAACCATTTTCCCCAGTTTGCCTGAGAAAGTTCTAGGAACAGGCAACTTGAAATAAAAACAAAATAAATCAAAACAAGAACGAATTGTTTTTTGAAATGGTCACCCATTCTTTCGCTCTTCCTCAGGGGCGAACAATTTTACTTACCTTGTCTTCAGATGTTCCGCGTACGAGCCACCTGATGCCGCAGTCTTTTGCTGGGCACAAATCACGAGTCTCCACACAGCTTGTAGATTCAAACAGCAATTCTTTATTCCCGAACTCACACCGCCGTCTACAAACACGCTCTGGGGGAATCCACGTTCTCTGCCCAAATCCACTCCGTTCTCTGCCCAAATCCTCTCCTGCCTAAATCCACACCGCATGGGCTTCTGTCTCTCAAAATATACTGTCTGACCCTAAGCACTCAAGAGGAACTCAGCAACAGGATACACCCTATTCCAAAAGAGGAACACCCTAATCTCCTATTACTAAACCGCCCTATTCTAAAGGGGAAACACCCTACTCTCCTATTATGCTAAACTGCCCTATTCTAAAGGGGGAACACCCTAAACACGGATCCTGCCCTGGTCCTTGAGCAAGGTCACCTTTCAGAAGTCCTTCCACTAGACAGCATGGGAGTAAGCTGGCAAGGAATTTGTCATACCTACTTGGCTGATGGCTCCCAGCATTTACATCCATCAGGTGCTGAGAATCTAAGTCACAGCCTAAAACAGGGCAAAGGGCCTGAATCAGACACATCGTTTTCCAATGAAATTAAGCAAAGAGCCAGAGGTGATGCACATTCATTTCCATTTGAAAACTGTTTTCTTCAGGCTTAACAAAGGGGTTGCATGAGACATAGACCTTTCTGACATTCAGGGCAACAGAACAATAGGTAAGCAAAAGGCCCAAAGCAGGGTATCTCCACTGAGACTTTCCTGGTCACACTGATATCTGAGTTTTCTGAGATGCGGGCCATTCCATTCAGGTATCCAGTACATGGCCATGTCAAAGACCTTGGATTTGGTACGTATCTTGGACACATAACCATGAGCCTATTCTAGAGAGTGGCCAGAATTCAGGAAGAAAACAGGGACTTAGGAAGGTATTAGGTGTTGCCCGTGCATAAGGCAAGCCACACTCCATTCATAAATTGGGCAGGATCAATGCTGGGAAGCTTTATACTAGACATGACACATCCATTGCTGCATTCTCTTTTCTCATGTCTACTACCACAGGCACAGTGGGATACACAGACATGGAAACACTCACCTCGTCAAACGACTTACCAGAAACAGTTCACTCCAAAACAAACAAACCGCCATTCCTACCTATTTTCAGAACATGAGACAAACCACAAACCCACACCCACTCCCAAAAAGGCACCTCCTTCCCCAAGTAGCTGTGTGACTAACCAGAGTGTCCTCTGACTGGTGGCCATACTCTGTTCTTCTGAAATGGCCTGTCCTCTCTCAGATCTGTTTTCCTTGGCCAACTCTGTAAAGTTGTAAGGAAAAAATGGAGAGCTACTACCTGCTTTCTCAGGAAAGTTCCCTCTTCAGAGCTCTCCAGGCATTTGGTAATCCTCATTTCAGTAGGAACCAAGAATGACTGACTTTATCCTTGCTAAATCCAAACAAGTGAGCCCACTGGGACTGGGACTAAAACTGCCTCTGGGTGCATGGCTCCTTGGATACAAAGTTCAGAGAGTTCCATCACCAAGGAAATGAGGTATGTCACATTCTTTGAAACTGAATGAGGTCACTGCCTTGGCAAAGGTATATCTTATGATGTGCAAAAACTGAAGAAATAATAATGTACCAGTGTCAAATACAAATGAATGACAAATTACATATCATGTCCCATAGGATTCTACTTGCATTGATGTTAGACTGCGTCACTTACTGTAGAATAATTAGGATTTGTATGCACCATTCACTGAAGTTAGTTTTCAGTACTAGGAAACAAATATGTATTTCAGGTGGATGAATATTTCTGATTATAATCTTGTGAAAAGTGGATTATAAATCCACATACATGAACATGAATGAATTTAGAGAGTGTATATTAGACACATATATTTCATATTTTGGAAAATTTGGAGAGTATATCTATATCTATATCTACATCTATACACACACACACACACACACACACACACACACACAACACTCACAGACATTAAAAAGTACCAATATAAATGCCAATCGAAATTCATCAGTAAATATATATCATCCACAAATGCAAAAATATTTATTTTACTGAACATGAGTTAATGTATAAAGTTGTTCTACTAGGACGCTCTCCTATAGGTTGAATTTTCATTTCCAACAGCATTAAGGAGGAGTGAACACTTCTCACAATTTGTATATGCCAAGACAGCCACCTCACAAAAATGTACGTGTGATACCTGGTAGGATTCTATATATGCATATAAATATACATGTGTGAATAGGCTACAGAAAAGGGAAACAAGAATTCACATATTTGTTAAGTTTAAAAACACATGGAGAATATTTCAATTAAAATTTGACTAGATTTATAACTCCTACCTTATATAATGCATATGTCAAGTCCAACTATACAACATGTCTCCTCTGAAGTGCTTGCATTTCCATTGTGTTGGGTTAATTTTCTCCATTATATTAGGATGAATAGTCTGAGACTACTAGGTATGGGTTAGTGTCAGGGATACAGTATTTCGAATGGAAAATTGGAAAATGAATCCAATGTGTATGTAAATATATGCTGCACAAATATCCTCCCGCTCTCATCCAGAACAATGCCTTGACATTACCTTCACCCCAAGTAAGACACAATTAGAGGAGAAGAGTTACAAAATCAGTGAATACATATCTGGAATGGAAAATGCTCAGGAGTTCACAACCTTGGAGGTGGTAGAGGAGTTTCCAAAACTAAGGGGCAGGGTAAACACTCCACAAACATGGAGCTCTGCTGGCCTAAAAACTTTTTGAGAAACTGCCTCTGAGCTTCCACACTTGAAATATATGTTGTTTTCAGGAGATTTGGATTCCTCTGTAGTGAGACCATCAAAGCTGGGTCTGCAACTATGTGACCTGGAGGACATGGTTTCTTATTTTCCAATGAACAAGATGAAGCAGTGCTGAATCCTCTCTTTGTAGGTAAACTGAGGCCACTGGGGACTAAGTGTCTCCCCGTGTGGACTGTGATGCCATTTGGTCCTCTTCCAATTTGTGGTGTTTTGCTGCTGCACTGTGAGTTTGGTATTTGTTTCATGAAATACTCGGAGCTAAACTGGGACACAGTGCTGGAGGAGGTTCTGTCACGTGTGGTGGGTCAGGGTCTGCAAGAGAATGCACCAACTAGGCTCCTATCTCTCACAACTTGCCCCATTGCCCCCTTGTCCATATCAACCTGATTCTTAATTTTCCTCTGAAAACTCTCCATATAAAAAGATGCCTTTACATATAAGGGTCTGCTAGCTGCACCTTGTAAGTTACAAGCCATTTGGAATTCAATGGTAGATCCACATGGCCCTACCACGGATGTTTTATCAAACACCTCCCCACCACTGCTCTAGACCCACTACTCAGCAGGCTCCAACTTACTGGCATCTCTGTTCTACACCATTTTCGTGAAACTCAGTAAATCAAGGCACTGTCTGGTATACTCATGATGAGCAACAGGACATCCAATATTTCTCCAGTGCCACCTGGTCATAGGAATTTCAAAAATTTCATGGTATTTATCTAGCCATTTTTCAAGCATGAAGTTGGAGGCACTGTGGGTTTCAGTTCATTCAGCAAACATTAAATGGTGAGGAAGCTCATTTCAATGAAATCTCTGGAGCACTCTCACAGGCACGGCTTCCCAAAGAGTGGACCAAAGGTCACATTAGGCCAGGCCCATTGAAGTCTAAATGTGAGGTCCATGTGTGTTTTGACTCTCAACTATGGCTGCCATTTCTTTAAGAATAAAATCATGTGATATCCTTGCTGAGATTCCCAGGCCTCTGTGGAAATCCACCCGGGGCCTAGGTCTCAGTTTCGAAGAGTGACTTTCATGCGTGGCCTCTTAAAATCCCAACAAAATTCATGGCAATGCTTCTCTGAGTTCAGTTCCAAAACCCAGTCTCTAAGGGGAATCACACCAGAGTTCAAGCCCACGTGGACCCAGTCATTTTTTCCAATGCAACACAAATGACCAAAATTAAAACCAAAACACTCCCACATGGCCTTCATCTTATTCCATATAGTCAATCATCTTAACCTCTGGCTGGAGGTTTCCATGAGGGGCGCAGCCCAAGACACTGTCCAAAATCAGCTCCTTTGCCCCTCATTTGCCTAAAGTCAGGGTAGCCTGGACACCGTTTCTGTGAACCAGGAGTGAACAAATAAGCCTGCCGTTAATACTTCTTTGTTTCTCCAATTTGAGGCCTACTGATTTTAGGTATCGATTCTTTAGGTGATTTAGAGTCATGCAAAACACAAGCACCTCTGCAGGGCTTTGAAGAACTCATTTGACCCAAAGAATCCCTATTGTCATTTGATGGAGTGCAGGAACCTAACAGAGGAAGGCAAGAGACTTCATCCACAATGAATGATATTTTTTGCCATTTTGGTTTTGGAAGCTCACATGGGATCATTCTTAAGATCCATCAGGTGCTGAGAATCTAAGTCACAGCCACACAGAGGTCCAAGAGGCTGATAAAGAGCCACAGGTGAGGCCCATTCATTTCCATTTGAAAACTGTTTTCTTCAGGCTTCACAAAGGGGTGGCCTGAGGCAAAGACCTTCCTGACATTCAGTGCAACACAACAATAAGTAAGCAAAAGGCCCAAAGCAGGGTTTCTGCACTGAGACTTTCCTGGTCACACTGATATCTGAGTTTTTTGAGATGCTCGCCATTCTCTTCAGCTATCCAGTACATGGCCATGTCACAGACCTTGGAGGTGGTACATATTTTGGACACAAATCCATGAGCCTATTCTGGAGAGTGGCCAGAATTCAGGAAGAAAACAACAACTTAGAAAGATAGCAGGTGTTGCACATTGATAAGACAAGCTGCAGTCCATTCATATATTGGGCAGGATGAATTATGGGAAGATTTATACTAGACAGGACACATCCATTAATGCATTCTCTTTTCTAATGTCTACAACAACGGACACAGTGGGATACACAGAATGAGAAACACTCGCCATGTCAAATGACTTACTAGAAACTGTCCACTCCAAACCAAACAAACCGCCTTTTCTATCTATTCTCAGAAATAAGACAAAACAACAAACCCACACCCACTCCCACAAAGGCACCTCCTTCCCCCAAGTACGTCTGTGACTATCCGGAGTGTCCTCTGACTGGTGGGCCATACTATGTTCCCCCGAAATGGCCTGTCTTCTCTCAGATCTTGATTCCTTGACCAACTCTGTGAAGATGTCAGGAAAAAGTGGTTAGCCACTACCTGTTTTCTCAGGAAAGGTCCATCTTCAGAGCTCTCCTGGCATTTGGCCATCCTCACATCATTAGGTACCAAGAAAACTGACTCTGTCCTTGGTAAATCCAAACAAGTGAGCCCACTGGGACTGGGACTGGGACTGCCTCTGGGTGCCTGGCTTCTTGGATACCAAGTTCAGAGAGTTCCATCACCAAGGAAATGAGGTATGTCACATTCTTTGGAACTGAATGAGGTCACTGCCTTGGCAACCACTTTGTCCTAACAGTTGCTTCCAAGGGTAACATAAGATGGAGGTTGCCCCTACTTCCTGTGACACTTTCATAAGGTAGAATGTATATCACCATTGGCACCCGGGAACAGCTCTCCACTCAGCCCTGGTTTGGCCCATCTTCTGTACAATAAGAAGGGAGAGAGGCAGATTCAGACACATCCCTTCATCCTGACCAGGTTGTTTGCCATGGAAGATGACTTTTGCTCTCTCAGGTGCTTCATACCTGCCTACAACTTCTCCAGGTACCATTTGTGCATGGACATTTGAGGTTCTCATCAGGTTGAAGGTCCCCAACTTTCCTGTATTGTAAGAACCACTCTGTCTCTGCTCTTCTGTAAAATGATTGAGGGAACAGTGTATACTTGGGGTTAAAAACAGGTTTGATTTGGATTACGAGTGATTCTGTGTGATGAATAATGGTATTGGGAACCTGCAATATTTACAAGAATATAGAGGTGAAATATAAGTAGGAAAACAGAAATCTAGGTATGATTTGAAGCCCAGAAGGGTTTTGCCCTTGATTGGGATACTTAGCTTTGAATGATGTTCTGCAAAGATGCCTCAGATAATTCCATATACAATGGCATAGGACCTTGTACATTGGATGATTGAATTTAGAAGAGAACATCCAGTCAAAAAGGGATATTCAGTAGGATTAGGAAGATAGTCGGTAGGTTTAGGAAGAAGAGTGAGTATAGGATTTGGACCAAAAGTTCTATAGCAATAGACTTTCGGTTGTTGAGTGAATGTAAATGTCAGCACATATGAAGAGTCAGTCACTATGTTGAACTGGGGAAAATATGTAGAAAAGCAGATATCAATAGAAACATTACGAAATCAGGCAAAGTATAAAGTGAGTGATAGAATTAGACATTTTCAACAGGGTTGAGTTTGAATATATAAATTAGGAAAAAAACAAATATGTAGTCACCAATAGGATTGACAATTGACAGCATTAGGCAACCTGGACATGGATGTTTTTAGAAATCCATGTTCACTTTCCATTTAGGCTTTGGTACAATCATAAGTGTGACCTTTCCATTTTTTGTCCAGAATATTACTGTGATAATGAGGTGACATGAGTATTTCTTTCACCATTTCTGGGAGCAATATATTGAAGATGTAAAATGAGAATCGGGGGTACAAAGAGGTGTACCCTGTTTCTAGGAACATAGAGAAAAAGCATGAATAGACCATACTGTGAATAAATAATATAACTTTTTTGAACTTTAAATAATGAATTGAACTGATATCTGAAAAATTAAAGGAAATCGTATATTGATATACAATCATTCATTCCAACCAGGTATATATGTAATGGAAATATTTGTGTTTTGGTTTATCATGAAGAGTGTGTGAGTTTTGCTTCACAATGATTATGGAAATTCAAAATAATGTGTTTGGAAAGAAGTCTCATGGAAAGACCAGTCAAGAAACCCTGACAATACATGTGTTCTGAAGCAAGAAGTGGTGAAAGTTGAAACAAATGCATATTAATTTGTGAACTTGTGGATGAAATGTATATCCTGTGATGTGCAAAAACTGAAGAAACAATAATGTACCAGTGTCGAATACAAATGAATGACAAATTACATATCATGTCCCATAGGAGTCTACTTGCATTGATGTTAGCCTGGGTCAGTTACTGTAGAATAATTAGGATTTGTATGCACCATTCACTGAAGTTAGTTTTCAGTACTAGGAAACAAATATGTATTTCAGGTGGATGAATATTTCTGATTATAATCTTGTGAAAAGTGGATTATAAATCCACATACATGAACATGAATGAATTTAGAGAGTGTATATTAGACACATATATTTCATATTTTGAAAAATTTGCAGAGTATATCTATATCTATATCTGTATACACACACACACACACACACAACACTCACAGACATTAAAAAGTACCAATATAAATGCCAATCGAAATTCATCAGTAAATATGTATCATCCACAAATGCAAAAATATTTATTTAACTGAACATGAGTTAATGTATAATGTTGTTCTACTAGGACGCTCTCCTATAGGTTGAATTTTCATTTCCAACAGCATTTAGGAGGAGTGAACTCTTCTCACAATTTGCATCTGCCAAGACAGCCACCTCACAAAAATGTACGTGTGATACCTGGTAGGATTCTATATATGCATATAAATATACATGTGTGAATAGGCTACAGAAAAGGGAAACAAGAATTCACATATTTGTTAAGTTTAAAAACACATGGAGAATATTTCAATTAAAATTTGACTAGATTTATAACTCTTACCTTATATAATGCAAATGTCAAGTCCAACTATACAACATGTCTCCTCTGAAGTGCTTGTATTTCCATTGTGTTGGGTTAATTTTCTCCATTATATTAAGATGAATAGTCTGAGACTACTAGGTATGGCTTAGTTTCAGGGATTCAGCATTTCGAATGGAAAATTTGAAAATGAATCCAATGTGTATGTAAATATATGCTGCACAAATATCCTCCCGCTCTCATCCAGAACAATGCCTTGACATTACCTTCACCCCAAGTAAGACACAATTAGAGGAGAAGAGTTACAAAATCAGTGAATACATATCGGGAATGGAAAATGCTCAGGAGTTCACAACCTTGGAGGTGGTAGAGGAGTTTCCAAAACTAAGGGACAGGGTAAACACTCCACAAACATGGAGCTCTGCTGGCCTAAAAACTTTTTGAGAAACTGCCTCTGAGCTTCCACACTTGAAATATATGTTGTTTTCAGGAGATTTGGATTCCTCTGTAGTGAGACCATCAAAGCTGGGTCTGCATCTATGTGACCTGGAGGACATGGTTTCTTATTTTCCAATGAACAAATGAAGCAGTGCTGAATCCTCTCTTTGTAGGTAAACTGAGGCCACTGGGGACTAAGTGTCTCCCCGTGTGGACTGTGAAGCCATTTGGTCCTCTTCCACTTTTTGTGGTGTTTTTGCTGCTGCACTGTGAGTTTGGTATTTGTTTCACGAAATACTAGGAGCTAAACTGGGACACAGTGCTGGAGGGAGTTCTGTCACGTGTGGTGGGTCAGTGTCTGCAAGAGAATGCACCAACTAGGCTCCTATCTCTCACAGCTTGCCCCATTGCCCCCTTGTCCATATCAACCTGATTCTTAATTTTCCTCTGAAAACTCTCCATATAACAAGATGCCTTTACATATAAGGGTCTGTTGGCTGCACCATGTCAGTTACAAGCCATTTGGAATCCAATGGTAGATCCACATGGCCCTACCACGGATGTTTTAGCAAACACCTCCCCACCACTGCTCTAGACCCACTACTCAGCAGGCTCCAAATTTCTGGCATCTCTGTTCTACACCATTTTCATGAAACTCAGTAAATCAAGGCACTGTCTGGTATACTCATGATGAGCAACAGGACATCCAATGTTTCTCCAGTGCCACCTGGTCATAGGAATTTCAAAAATTTCATGGTATTTATCTAGCCATTTTTCAAGCATGAAGTTGGAGGCACTGTGGGTTTCAGTTCATTCAGCAAACATTAAATGGTGAGGAAGCTCATTTCAATGAAATCTCTGGAGAACTCTCACAGGCACGGCTTCCCAAAGAGTGGACAAAAGGTCACATTAGGCCAGGCCCATTGAGGTCTACAATGTGAGGTCCATGTGTGTTTTGACTCTCAACTATGGCTGCCATTTCTTTAAGAATAAAATCATGTGATATCCTTGCTGAGATTCCCAGGCCTCTGTGGAAATCCACCCGGGGCCTAGGTCTCAGTTTCCAAGAGCGACTTTCATGCGTGGCCTCTTAAAATCCCAACAAAATTCATGGCAATGCTTCTCTGAGTTCAGTTCCAAAACCCAGTCTCTAAGGGGAATCACACCAGAGTTCAAGCTCACGTGGACCCAGTCATTTTTTCCAATGCAACACAAATGACCAAAATTAAAACCAAAACACTCCCACATGGCCTTCATCTTATTCCATATAGTCAATCATCTTAGCCTCTGGCTGGAGGTTTCCATGAGGGGCGCAGCCCAAGACAGTGTCCAAAATCAGCTCGTTTGCCCCTCATTTGCCTAAAGTCAGGGTAGCCTGGACACCGTTTCTCTGAAACAGGAGCGAACAAATAAGCCTGCCGTTAATACTTCTTTGTTTCTCCAATTTGAGGCCTACTGATTTTAGGTATCGATTCTTTAGGTGATTTAGAGTCATGCGAAAACACAAGCACCTCTGCAGGGCTTTGAAGAACTCATTTGACCCAAAGAATCCCTATTGTCATTTGATGGAGTGCAGGAACCTAACAGAGGAAGGCAAGAGACTTCATCCACAATGAATGATATTTTTTGCCATTTTGGTTTTGGAAGCTCACGTGGGATCATTCTTAAGATCCATCAGGTGCTGAGAATCTAAGTCACAGCCACACACAGGTCCAAGAGGCTGATAAAGAGAAACAGGTGAGGCCCATTCATTTCCATTTGAAAACTGTTTTCTTCAGGCTTCACAAAGGGGTGGCCTGAGGCAAAGACCTTCCTGACATTCAGTGCAACACAACAATATGTAAGCAAAAGGCCCAAAGCAGGGTTTCTGCACTGAGACTTTCCTGGTCACACTGATATCTGAGTTTTTTGAGATGCTCGCCATTCTCTTCAGCTATCCAGTACATGGCCATGTCACAGAGCTTGGAGGTGGTACATATTTTGGACACAAATCCATGAGCCTATTCTGGAGAGTGGCCAGAATTCAGGAAGAAAACAACAACTTAGAAAGATAGCAGGTGTTGCACATCGATAAGACAAGCTGCAGTCCATTCATATATTGGGCAGGATGAATTATGGGAAGATTTATACTAGACAGGACACATCCATTAATGCATTCTCTTTTCTAATGTCTACAACAACGGACACAGTGGGATACACAGAAAGAGAAACACTCGCCATGTCAAATGACTTACTAGAAACTGTCCACTCCAAACCAAACAAACCGCCTTTTCTATCTCTTCTCAGAACATGAGACAAAACAACAAACCCGCACCCACTCCCACAAAGGCACCTCCTTCCCCCAAGTACGTCTGTGACTATCCGGAGTGTCCTCTGACTGGTGGGCCATACTATGTTCCCCCGAAATGGCCTGTCTTCTCTCAGATCTTGATTCCTTGACCAACTCTGTGAAGATGTCAGGAAAAAGTGGTTAGCCACTACCTGTTTTCTCAGGAAAGGTCCATCTTCAGAGCTCTCCTGGCATTTGGCCATCCTCACATCATTAGGTACCAAGAAAACTGACTCTGTCCTTGGTAAATCCAAACAAGTGAGCCCACTGGGACTGGGACTGGGACTGCCCCTGGGTGTCTGGCTTCTTGGATACCAAGTTCAGAGAGTTCCATCACCAAGGAAATGAGGTATTTCACATTCTTTGGAACTGAATGAGGTCACTGCCTTGGCAACCACTTTGTCCTAACAGTTGCTTCCAAGGGTAACATAAGATGGAGGTTGCCAGAACTTCCTGTGACACTTTCATAAGGTAGAATGTATATCACCATTGGCACCCGGGAACAGCTCTCCACTCAGCCCTGGTTTGGTCCATCTTCTGTACAATAAGAAGAGAGAGAGGCAGATTCAGACACATCCCTTCATCCTGACCAGGTTGTTTGCCATGGAAGATGACTTTTGCTCTCTCAGGTGCTTCATACCTGCCTACAACTTCTCCAGGTACCATTTGTGCATGGACATTTGAGGTTCTCATCAGGTGGAAGGTCCCCAACTTTCCTGTATTGTAAGAACCACTCTGTCTCTGCTCTTCTGTAAAATGATTGAGGGAACAGTGTATACTTGGGGTTAAAAACAGGTTTGATTTGGATTACGAGTGATTCTGTGTGATGAATAATGGTATTGGGAACCTGCAATATTTACAAGAATATAGAGGTGAAATATAAGTAGGAAAACAGAAATCTAGGTATGATTTGAAGCCCAGAAGGGTTTTGCCCTTGATTGGGATACTTAGCTTTGAATGATGTTCTGCAAAGATGCCTCAGATAATTCCATATACAATGGCATAGGACCTTGTACATTGGATGATTGAATTTAGAAGAGAACATCCAGTCAAAAAGGGATATTCAGTAGGATTAGGAAGATAGTCGGTAGGTTTAGGAAGAAGAGTGAGTATAGGATTTGGACCAAAAGTTCTTTAGCAATAGACTTTCGGTTGTTGAGTGAATGTAAATGTCAGCACATATGAAGAGTCAGTCACTATGTTGAACTGGGGAAAATATGTAGAAAAGCAGATATCAATAGAAACATTACGAAATCAGGCAAAGTATAAAGTGAGTGATAGAATTAGACATTTTCAACAGGGTTGAGTTTGAATATATAAATTAGGAAAAAAACAAATATGTAGTCACCAATAGGATTGACAATTGACAGCATTAGGCAACCTGGACATGGATGTTTTTAGAAATCCATGTTCACTTTCCATTTAGGCTTTGGTACAATCATAAGTGTGACCTTTCCATTTTTTGTCCAGAATATTACTGTGATAATGAGGTGACATGAGTATTTCTTTCACCATTTCTGGGAGCAATATATTGAAGATGTAAAATGAGAATCGGGGGTACAAAGAGGAGTACCCTGTTTCTAGGAACATAGAGAAAAAGCATGAATAGACCATACTGTGAATAAATAATATAACTTTTTTGAACTTTAAATAATGAATTGAACTGATATCTGAAAAATTAAAGGATATCGTATATTGATATACAATCATTCATTCCAACCAGGTATATATGTAATGGAAATATTTGTGTTTAGGTTTATCATAAAGAGTGTGTGAGTTTTGCTTCAAAATGATTATGGAAATTCAAAATAATATGTTTGGAAAGAAGTCTCATGGAAAGACCAGTCAAGAAACCCTGACAATACATGTGTTCTGAAGCAAGAAGTGGTGAAAGTTGAAACAAATGCATATTAATTTGTGAACTTGTGGATGAAATGTATATCCTGTGATGTGCAAAAACTGAAGAAACAATAATGTACCAGTGTCGAATACAAATGAATGACAAATTACATATCATGTCCCATAGGAGTCTACTTGCATTGATGTTAGACTGGGTCAGTTACTGTAGAATAATTAGGATTTGTATGCACCATTCACTGAAGTTAGTTTTCAGTACTAGGAAACAAATATGTATTTCAGGTGGATGAATATTTCTGATTATAATCTTGTGAAAAGTGGATTATAAATCCACATACATGAACATGAATGAATTTAGAGAGTGTATATTAGACACATATATTTCATATTTTGAAAAATTTGCAGAGTATATCTATATCTATATCTGTATACACACACACACACACACAACACTCACAGACATTAAAAAGTACCAATATAAATGCCAATCGAAATTCATCAGTAAATATGTATCATCCACAAATGCAAAAATATTTATTTAACTGAACATGAGTTAATGTATAATGTTGTTCTACTAGGACGCTCTCCTATAGGTTGAATTTTCATTTCCAACAGCATTTAGGAGGAGTGAACTCTTCTCACAATTTGCATCTGCCAAGACAGCCACCTCACAAAAATGTACGTGTGATACCTGGTAGGATTCTATATATGCATATAAATATACATGTGTGAATAGGCTACAGAAAAGGGAAACAAGAATTCACATATTTGTTAAGTTTAAAAACACATGGAGAATATTTCAATTAAAATTTGACTAGATTTATAACTCCTACCTTATATAATGCAAATGTCAAGTCCAACTATACAACATGTCTCCTCTGAAGTGCTTGTATTTCCATTGTGTTGGGTTAATTTTCTCCATTATATTAAGATGAATAGTCTGAGACTACTAGGTATGGCTTAGTTTCAGGGATTCAGCATTTCGAATGGAAAATTTGAAAATGAATCCAATGTGTATGTAAATATATGCTGCACAAATATCCTCCCGCTCTCATCCAGAACAATGCCTTGACATTACCTTCACCCCAAGTAAGACACAATTAGAGGAGAAGAGTTACAAAATCAGTGAATACATATCGGGAATGGAAAATGCTCAGGAGTTCACAACCTTGGAGGTGGTAGAGGAGTTTCCAAAACTAAGGGACAGGGTAAACACTCCACAAACATGGAGCTCTGCTGGCCTAAAAACTTTTTGAGAAACTGCCTCTGAGCTTCCACACTTGAAATATATGTTGTTTTCAGGAGATTTGGATTCCTCTGTAGTGAGACCATCAAAGCTGGGTCTGCATCTATGTGACCTGGAGGACATGGTTTCTTATTTTCCAATGAACAAATGAAGCAGTGCTGAATCCTCTCTTTGTAGGTAAACTGAGGCCACTGGGGACTAAGTGTCTCCCCGTGTGGACTGTGAAGCCATTTGGTCCTCTTCCACTTTTTGTGGTGTTTTTGCTGCTGCACTGTGAGTTTGGTATTTGTTTCACGAAATACTAGGAGCTAAACTGGGACACAGTGCTGGAGGGAGTTCTGTCACGTGTGGTGGGTCAGTGTCTGCAAGAGAATGCACCAACTAGGCTCCTCTCTCTCACAGCTTGCCCCATTGCCCCCTTGTCCATATCAACCTGATTCTAAATTTTCCTCTGAAAACTCTCCATATAACAAGATGCCTTTACATATAAGGGTCTGTTGGCTGCACGATGTCAGTTACAAGCCATTTGGAATCCAATGGTAGATCCACATGGCCCTACCACGGATGTTTTAGCAAACACCTCCCCACCACTGCTCTAGACCCACTACACAGCAGGCTCCAAATTTCTGGCATCTCTGTTCTACACCATTTTCATGAAACTCAGTAAATCAAGGCACTGTCTGGTATACTCATGATGAGCAACAGGACATCCAATGTTTCTCCAGTGCCACCTGGTCATAGGAATTTCAAAAATTTCATGGTATTTATCTAGCCATTTTTCAAGCATGAAGTTGGAGGCACTGTGGGTTTCAGTTCATTCAGCAAACATTAAATGGTGAGGAAGCTCATTTCAATGAAATCTCTGGAGAACTCTCACAGGCACGGCTTCCCAAAGAGTGGACAAAAGTTCACATTAGGCCAGGCCCATTGAGGTCTACAATGTGAGGTCCATGTGTGTTTTGACTCTCAACTATGGCTGCCATTTCTTTAAGAATAAAATCATGTGATATCCTTGCTGAGATTCCCAGGCCTCTGTGGAAATCCACCCGGGGCCTAGGTCTCAGTTTCCAAGAGCGACTTTCATGCGTGGCCTCTTAAAATCCCAACAAAATTCATGGCAATGCTTCTCTGAGTTCAGTTCCAAAACCCAGTCTCTAAGGGGAATCATACCAGAGTTCAAGCTCACGTGGACCCAGTCATTTTTTCCAATGCAACACAAATGACCAAAATTAAAACCAAAACACTCCCACATGGCCTTCATCTTATTCCATATAGTCAATCATCTTAACCTCTGGCTGGAGGTTTCCATGAGGAGCGCAGCCCAAGACAGTGTCCAAAATCAGCTCGTTTGCCCCTCATTTGCCTAAAGTCAGGGTAGCCTGGACACCGTTTCTCTGAAACAGGAGCGAACAAATAAGCCTGCCGTTAATACTTCTTTGTTTCTCCAATTTGAGGCCTACTGATTTTAGGTATCGATTCTTTAGGTGATTTAGAGTCATGCGAAAACACAAGCACCTCTGCAGGGCTTTGAAGAACTCATTTGACCCAAAGAATCCCTATTGTCATTTGATGGAGTGCAGGAACCTAACAGAGGAAGGCAAGAGACTTCATCCACAATGAATGATATTTTTTGCCATTTTGGTTTTGGAAGCTCACGTGGGATCATTCTTAAGATCCATCAGGTGCTGAGAATCTAAGTCACAGCCACACACAGGTCCAAGAGGCTGATAAAGAGCCACAGGTGAGGCCCATTCATTTCCATTTGAAAACTGTTTTCTTCAGGCTTCACAAAGGGGTGGCCTGAGGCAAAGACCTTCCTGACATTCAGTGCAACACAACAATAAGTAAGCAAAAGGCCCAAAGCAGGGTTTCTGCACTGAGACTTTCCTGGTCACACTGATATCTGAGTTTTTTGAGATGCTCGCCATTCTCTTCAGCTATCCAGTACATGGCCATGTCACAGAGCTTGGAGGTGGTACATATTTTGGACACAAATCCATGAGCCTATTCTGGAGAGTGGCCAGAATTCAGGAAGAAAACAACAACTTAGAAAGATAGCAGGTGTTGCACATTGATAAGACAAGCTGCAGTCCATTCATATATTGGGCAGGATGAATTATGGGAAGATTTATACTAGACAGGACACATCCATTAATGCATTCTCTTTTCTAATGTCTACAACAACGGACACAGTGGGATACACAGAAAGAGAAACACTCGCCATGTCAAATGACTTACTAGAAACTGTCCACTCCAAACCAAACAAACCGCCTTTTCTATCTCTTCTCAGAACATGAGACAAAACAACAAACCCGCACCCACTCCCACAAAGGCACCTCCTTCCCCCAAGTACGTCTGTGACTATCCGGAGTGTCCTCTGACTGGTGGGCCATACTATGTTCCCCCGAAATGGCCTGTCTTCTCTCAGATCTTGATTCCTTGACCAACTCTGTGAAGATGTCAGGAAAAAGTGGTTAGCCACTACCTGTTTTCTCAGGAAAGGTCCATCTTCAGAGCTCTCCTGGCATTTGGCCATCCTCACATCATTAGGTACCAAGAAAACTGACTCTGTCCTTGGTAAATCCAAACAAGTGAGCCCACTGGGACTGGGACTGGGACTGCCTCTGGGTGCCTGGCTTCTTGGATACCAAGTTCAGAGAGTTCCATCACCAAGGAAATGAGGTATGTCACATTCTTTGGAACTGAATGAGGTCACTGCCTTGGCAACCACTTTGTCCTAACAGTTGCTTCCAAGGGTAACATAAGATGGAGGTTGCCCCTACTTCCTGTGACACTTTCATAAGGTAGAATGTATATCACCATTGGCACCCGGGAACAGCTCTCCACTCAGCCCTGGTTTGGTCCATCTTCTGTAAAATAAGAAGAGAGAGAGGCAGATTCAGACACATCCCTTCATCCTGACCAGGTTGTTTGCCATGGAAGATGACTTTTGCTCTCTCAGGTGCTTCATACCTGCCTACAACTTCTCCAGGTATCATTTGTGCATGGACATTTGAGGTTCTCATCAGGTGGAAGGTCCCCAACTTTCCTGTATTGTAAGAACCACTCTGTCCCTGCTCTTCTGTAAAATGATTGAGGGAACAGTGTATACTTGGGGTTAAAAACAGGTTTGATTTGGGTTACGAGTGATTCTGTGTGATGAATAATGGTATTGGGAACCTGCAATATTTACAAGAATATAGAGGTGAAATATAAGTAGGAAAACAGAAATCTAGGTATGATTTGAAGCCCAGAAGGGTTTTGCCCTTGATTGGGATACTTAGCTTTGAATGATGTTCTGCAAAGGTGCCTCAGATAATTCGATATACAATGGCATAGGACCTTGTACATTGGATGATTGAATTTAGAAGAGAACATCCAGTCAAAAAGGGATATTCAGTAGGATTAGGAAGATAGTCTGTAGGTTTAGGAAGAAGAGTGAGTATAGGATTTGGACCAAAAGTTCTTTAGCAATAGATTTTCGGTTGTTGAGTGAATATAAATGTCAGCACATATGAAGAGTCAGTCACTATGTTGAACTGGGGAAAATATGTAGAAAAGCAGATATCAATAGAAACATTACGAAATCAGGCAAAGTATAAAGTGAGTGATAGAATTAGACATTTTCAACAGGGTTGAGTTTGAATATATAAATTAGGAAAAAAACAAATATGTAGTCACCAATAGGATTGACAATTGACAGCATTAGGCAACCTGGACATGGATGTTTTTAGAAATGCATGTTCACTTTCCATTTAGGCTTTGGTACAATCATAAGTGTGACCTTTCCATTTTTTGTCCAGAATATTACTGTGATAATGAGGTGACATGAGTATTTCTTTCACCATTTCTGGGAGCAATATATTGAAGATGTAAAATGAGAATCGGGGGTACAAAGAGGTGTACCCTGTTTCTAGGAACATAGAGAAAAAGCATGAATAGACCATACAGTGAATAAAAAATATAAATTTTTTGAACTTTAAATAATGAATTGAACTGATATCTGAAAAATTAAAGGAAATCGTATATTGATATACAATCATTCATTCCAACCAGGTATATATGTAATGGAAATATTTGTGTTTTGGTTTATCATGAAGAGTGTGTGAGTTTTGCTTCAAAATGATTATGGAAATTCAAAATAATGTGTTTGGAAAGAAGTCTCACGAAAAGACCAGTCAAGAAACCCTGACAATACATATGTTCTGAAGCAAGAAGTGGTGAAAGTTGAAACAAATGCTTATTAATTTGTGAACTTGTGGATGAAATGTATATCCTGTGATGTGCAAAAACTGAAGAAACAATAATGTACCAGTGTCGAATACAAATGAATGACAAATTACATATCATGTCCCATAGGAGTCTACTTGCATTGATGTTAGACTGGGTCAGTTACTGTAGAATAATTAGAATTTGTATGCACCATTCACTGAAGTTAGTTTTCAGTACTAGGAAACAAATATGTATTTCAGGTGGATGAATATTTCTGATTATCATCTTGTGAAAAGTGGATTATAAATCCACATACATGAACATGAATAAATTTAGAGAGTGTATATTAGACACATATATTTCATATTTTGAAAAATTTGGAGAGTATATCTATATCTATATCTATATCTATACACACACACACACACACACACACACACACAACTCACAGACATTAAAAAGTACCAATATAAATGATAATCGAAATTCATCAGTAAATATGTATCATCCACAAATGCAAAAATATTTATTTTACTGAACATGAGTTAATGTATAATGTTGTTCTGCTAGGACGCTCTCCTATAAGTTGAATTTTCATTTCCAACAGCATTTAGGAGGAGTGAACTCTTCTCACAATTTGTATCTGCCAAGACAGCCACCTCACAAAAATGTACGTGTGATACCTGGTAGGATTCTATATATGCATATAAATATACATGTGTGAATAGACTACAGAAAAAGGAAACAAGAATTCACATATTTGTTAAGTTTAAAACACATGGAGAATATTTCAAATAAATTTGACTAGATTTATAACTCCTACCTTATATAATGCAAATGTCAAGTCCAACTATACAACATGTCTCCTCTGAAGTACTTGTATTTCTAATGTGTTGGGTTAATTTTCTCCATTATATTAGGAAGAATAGTCTGAGTCTACTAGGTATGGGTTAGTGTCAGGGATTCAGTATTTCGAATGGAAAATTGGAAAATGAATCCAATGTGTATGTAAATATATGCTGCACAAATATCCTCCCGCTCTCATCCAGAACAATGCCTTGACATTACCTTCACCCCAAGTAAGACACAATTAGAGGAGAAGAGTTACAAAATCAGTGAATACATATCTGGAATGGAAAATGCTCAGGAGTTCACAACCTTGGAGGTGGTAGAGGAGTTTCCAAAACTAAGGGACAGGGTAAACACTCCACAAACATGGAGCTCTGCTGGCCTAAAAACTTTTTGAGAAACTGCCTCTGAGCTTCCACACTTGAAATATATGTAGTTTTCAGGGGATTTGGCTTCCTCTGTAGTGAGACCATCAAGGCTGGGTCTGCATCTATGTGACCTGGAGGACATGGTTTCTTATTTTCCAATGAACAAGATGAAGCAGTGCTGAATCCTATCTTTGTAGGTAAACTGAGGCCATTGGGGACTAAGTGTCTCCCCGTGTGGACTGTGAAGCCATTTGGTCCTCTTCCACTTTTTGTGGTGTTTTTGCTGCTGCACTGTGAGTTTGATATTTGTTTCACGAAATACTAGGAGCTAACCGGGGACACAGTGCTGGAGGGAGTTCTGTCACGTGTGGTGGGTCAGGGTCTGCAAGAGAATGCACCAACTAGGCTCCTATCTCTCACAGCTTGCCCCATTGCCCCCTTGTCCATATCAACCTGATTCTTAATTTTCCTCTGAAAACTCTCCATATAACAAGATGCCTTTACATATAAGGGTCTGTTGGCTGCACCATGTCAGTTACAAGCCATTTGGAATCCAATGGTAGATCCACATGGCCCTACCACGGAGGTTTTAGCAAACACCTCCCCACCACTGCTCTAGACCCACTACTCAGCAGGCTCCAAATTTCTGGCATCTCTGTTCTACACCATTTTCATGAAACTCAGTAAATCAAAGCACTGTCTGGGATACTCATGATCAGCAACAGGACATCCAATGTTTCTCCAGTGCCACCTGGTCATAGGAATTTCAAAAATTTCATGGTATTTATCTAGCCATTTTTCAAGCATGAAGTTGGAGGCACTGTGGGTTTCAGTTCATTCAGCAAACATTAAATGGTGAGGAAGCTCATTTCAATGAAATCTCTGGAGAACTCTCACAGGCACGGCTTCCCAAAGAGTGGACAAAAGGTCACATTAGGCCAGGCCCATTGAGGTCTACAATGTGAGGTCCATGTGTGTTTTGACTCTCAACTATGGCTGACATTTCTTTAAGAATAAAATCATGTGATATCCTTGCTGAGATTCCCAGGCCTCTGTGGAAATCCACCCGGGGCCTAGGTCTCAGTTTCCAAGAGCGACTTTCATGCGTGGCCTCTTAAAATCCCAACAAAATTCATGGCAATGCTTCTCTGAGTTCAGTTCCAAAACCCAGTCTCTAAGGGGAATCACACCAGAGTTCAAGCCCACCTGGACCCAGTCATTTTTTCCAATGCAACACAAATGACCAAAATTAAAACCAAAACACTCCCACATGGCCTTCATCTTATTCCATATAGTCAATCATCTTAACCTCTGGCTGGAGGTTTCCATGAGGGGCGCAGCCCAAGACAGTGTCCAAAATCAGCTCGTTTGCCCCTCATTTGCCTAAAGTCAGGGTAGCCTGGACACCGTTTCTCTGAAACAGGAGCGAACAAATAAGCCTGCCGTTAATACTTCTTTGTTTCTCCAATTTGAGGCCTACTGATTTTAGGTATCGATTCTTTAGGTGATTTAGAGTCATGCGAAAACACAAGCACCTCTGCAGGGCTTTGAGGAACTCATTTGACCCAAAGAATCCCTATTGTCATTTGATGGATTGCAGGAACCTAACAGAGGAAGGCAAGAGACTTCATCCACAATGAATGATAATTTTTGCCATTTTGGTTTTGGAAGCTCACGTGGGGTCATTCTTAAGATCCATCAGGTGCTGAGAATCTAAGTCACAGCCACACACAGGTCCAAGAGGCTGATAAAGAGCCACAGGTGAGGCCCATTCATTTCCATTTGAAAACTGTTTTCTTCAGGCTTCACAAAGGGGTGGCCTGAGGCAAAGACCTTCCTGACATTCAGTGCAACACAACAATAAGTAAGCAAAAGGCCCAAAGCAGGGTTTCTGCACTGAGACTTTCCTGGTCACACTGATATCTGAGTTTTTTGAGATGCTCGCCATTCTCTTCAGCTATCCAGTACATGGCCATGTCACAGAGCTTGGAGGTGGTACATATTTTGGACACAAATCCATGAGCCTATTCTGGAGAGTGGCCAGAATTCAGGAAGAAAACAACAACTTAGAAAGATAGCAGGTGTTGCACATTGATAAGACAAGCTGCAGTCCATTCATATATTGGGCAGGATGAATTATGGGAAGATTTATACTAGACAGGACACATCCATTAATGCATTCTCTTTTCTAATGTCTACAACAACGGACACAGTGGGATACACAGAATGAGAAACACTCGCCATGTCAAATGACTTACTAGAAACTGTCCACTCCAAACCAAACAAACCGCCTTTTCTATCTATTCTCAGAACATGAGACAAAACAACAAACCCACACCCACTCCCACAAAGGCACCTCCTTCCCCCAAGTACGTCTGTGACTATCCGGAGTGTCCTCTGACTGGTGGGCCATACTATGTTCCCCCGAAATGGCCTGTCTTCTCTCAGATCTTGATTCCTTGACCAACTCTGTGAAGATGTCAGGAAAAAGTGGTTAGCCACTACCTGTTTTCTCAGGAAAGGTCCATCTTCAGAGCTCTCCTGGCATTTGGCCATCCTCACATCATTAGGTACCAAGAAAACTGACTCTGTCCTTGGTAAATCCAAACAAGTGAGCCCACTGGGACTGGGACTGGGACTGCCTCTGGGTGTCTGGCTTCTTGGATACCAAGTTCAGAGAGTTCCATCACCAAGGAAATGAGGTATTTCACATTCTTTGGAACTGAATGAGGTCACTGCCTTGGCAACCACTTTGTCCTAACAGTTGCTTCCAAGGGTAACATAAGATGGAGGTTGCCCCTACTTCCTGTGACACTTTCATAAGGTAGAATGTATATCACCATTGGCACCCGGGAACAGCTCTCCACTCAGCCCTGGTTTGGTCCATCTTCTGTACAATAAGAAGAGAGAGAGGCAGATTCAGACACATACCTTCATCCTGACCAGGTTGTTTGCCATGGAAGATGACTTTTGCTCTCTCAGGTGCTTCATACCTGCCTACAACTTCTCCAGGTACCATTTGTGCATGGACATTTGAGGTTCTCATCAGGTGGAAGGTCCCCAACTTTCCTGTATTGTAAGAACCACTCTGTCTCTGCTCTTCTGTAAAATGATTGAGGGAACAGTGTATACTTGGGGTTAAAAACAGGTTTGATTTGGATTACGAGTGATTCTGTGTGATGAATAATGGTATTGGGAACCTGCAATATTTACAAGAATATAGAGGTGAAATATAAGTAGGAAAACAGAAATCTAGGTATGATTTGAAGCCCAGAAGGGTTTTGCCCTTGATTGGGATACTTAGCTTTGAATGATGTTCTGCAAAGATGCCTCAGATAATTCCATATACAATGGCATAGGACCTTGTACATTGGATGATTGAATTTAGAAGAGAACATCCAGTCAAAAAGGGATATTCAGTAGGATTAGGAAGATAGTCGGTAGGTTTAGGAAGAAGAGTGAGTATAGGATTTGGACCAAAAGTTCTTTAGCAATAGACTTTCGGTTGTTGAGTGAATGTAAATGTCAGCACATATGAAGAGTCAGTCACTATGTTGAACTGGGGAAAATATGTAGAAAAGCAGATATCAATAGAAACATTACGAAATCAGGCAAAGTATAAAGTGAGTGATAGAATTAGACATTTTCAACAGGGTTGAGTTTGAATATATAAATTAGGAAAAAAACAAATATGTAGTCACCAATAGGATTGACAATTGACAGCATTAGGCAACCTGGACATGGATGTTTTTAGAAATCCATGTTCACTTTCCATTTAGGCTTTGGTACAATCATAAGTGTGACCTTTCCATTTTTTGTCCAGAATATTACTGTGATAATGAGGTGACATGAGTATTTCTTTCACCATTTCTGGGAGCAATATATTGAAGATGTAAAATGAGAATCGGGGGTACAAAGAGGTGTACCCTGTTTCTAGGAACATAGAGAAAAAGCATGAATAGACCATACTGTGAATAAATAATATAACTTTTTTGAACTTTAAATAATGAATTGAACTGATATCTGAAAAATTAAAGGAAATCGTATATTGATATACAATCATTCATTCCAACCAGGTATATATGTAATGGAAATATTTTTGTTTTGGTTTATCATGAAGAGTGTGTGAGTTTTGCTTCAAAATGATTATGAAAATTCAAAATAATGTGTTTGGAAAGAAGTCTCATGAAAAGACCAGTCAAGAAAACCTGACAATACATGTGTTCTGAAGCAAGAAGTGGTGAAAGTTGAAAAAAATGCATATTAATTTGTGAACTTGTGGATGAAATATATATCCTGTGATGTGCAAAAACTGAAGAAACAATAATGTTCCAGTGTCGAATAAAGTGAATGACAAATTACATATCATGTCCCATAGGAGTCTACTTGCATTGATGTTAGACTGGGTCAGTTACTGTAGAATAATTAGGATTTGTATGCACCATTCACTGAAGTTAGTTTTCAGTACTAGGAAACAAATATGTATTTCAGGTGGATGAATATTTCTGATTATAATCTTGTGAAAAGTGGATTATAAATCCACATATATGAACATGAATGAATTTAGAGAGTGTATATTAGACACATATATTTCATATTTTGAAAAATTTGGAGAGTATATCTATATCTATATCTATACCTATACACACACACACACACACACACACACACACACACAACTCACAGACATTAAAAATTACCAATATAAATGCCAATCGAAATTCATCAGTAAATATGTATCATCCACAAATGCAAAAATATTTATTTTACTGAACATGAGTTAATGTATAATGTTGTTCTACTAGGACGCTCTCCTATAAGTTGAATTTTCATTTCCAACAGCATTTAGGAGGAGTGAACTCTTCTCACAATTTGTATCTGCCAAGACAGCCACCTCACAAAAATGTACGTGTGATACCTGGTAGGATTCTATATATGCATATAAATATACATGTGTGAATAGACTACAGAAAAAGGAAACAAGAATTCACATATTTGTTAAATTTAAAACACATGGAGAATATTTCAAATAAATTTGACTAGATTTATAACTCCTACCTTATATAATGCAAATGTCAAGTCCAACTATACAACATGTCTCCTCTGAAGTACTTGTATTTCTACTGTGTTGTGTTAATTTTCTCCATTATATTAGGATGAATAGTCTGAGTCTACTAGGTATGGGTTAGTGTCAGGGATTCAGTATTTCGAATGGAAAATTGGAAAATGAATCCAATGTGTATGTAAATATATGCTGCACAAATATCCTCCCGCTCTCATCCAGAACAATGCCTTGACATTACCTTCACCCCAAGTAAGACACAATTAGAGGAGAAGAGTTACAAAATCAGTGAATACATATCTGGAATGGAAAATGCTCAGGAGTTCACAACCTTGGAGGTGGTAGAGGAGTTTCCAAAACTAAGGGACAGGGTAAACACTCCACAAACATGGAGCTCTGCTGGCCTAAAAACTTTTTGAGAAACTGCCTCTGAGCTTCCACACTTGAAATATATGTAGTTTTCTGGAGATTTGGCTTCCTCTGTAGTGAGACCATCAAGGCTGGGTCTGCATCTATGTGACCTGGAGGACATGGTTTCTTATTTTCCACTGAACAAGATGAAGCAGTGCTGAATCCTCTCTTTGTAGGTAAACTGAGGCCACTGGGGACTAAGTGTCTCCCCGTGTGGACTGTGAAGCCATTTGGTCCTCTTCCACTTTTTGTGGTGTTTTTGCTGCTGCACTGTGAGTTTGGTATTTGTTTCACGAAATACTAGGAGCTAAACTGGGACACAGTGCTGGAGGGAGTTCTGTCACGTGTGGTGGGTCAGGGTCTGCAAGAGAATGCACCAACTAGGCTCCTATCTCTCACAGCTTGCCCCATTGCCCCCTTGTCCATATCAACCTGATTCTTAATTTTCCTCTGAAAACTCTCCATATAACAAGATGCCTTTACATATAAGGGTCTTTGGCTGCACCATGTCAGTTACAAGCCATTTGGAATCAAATGGTAGATCCACATGGCCCTACCACGGATGTTTTATCAAACACCTCCCTACCACTGCTCTAGACCCACTACTCAGCAGGCTCCAAATTTCTGGCATCTCTGTTCTACACCATTTTCATGAAACTCAGTAAATCAAGGCACTGTCTGGTATACTCATGATCAGCAACAGGACATCCAATGTTTCTCCAGTGCCACCTGGTCATAGGAATTTCAAAAATTTCATGGTATTTATCTAGCCATTTTCCAACCATGAAGTTGGAGGCACTGTGGGTTTCAGTTCATTCAGCAAACATTAAATGGTGAGGAAGCTCATTTCAATGAAATCTCTGGAGAACTCTCACAGGCTCGGCTTCCCAAAGAGTGGACAAAAGGTCACATTAGGAAAGGCCCATTGAGGTCTACAGTGTGAGGTCCATGTGTGTTTTGACTCTCAACTATGGCTGCCATTTCTTTAAGAATAAAATCATGTGATATCCTTGCTGAGATTCCCAGGCCTCTGTGGAAATCCACCCGGGGCCTAGGTCTCAGTTTCCAAGAGCGACTTTCATGCGTGGCCTCTTAAAATCCCAACAAAATTCATGGCAATGCTTCTCTGAGTTCAGTTCCAAAACCCAGTCTCTAAGGGGAATCACACCAGAGTTCAAGCCCACCTGGACCCAGTCATTTTTTCCAATGCAACACAAATGACCAAAATTAAAACCAAAACACTCCCACATGGCCTTCATCTTATTCCATATAGTCAATCATCTTAACCTCTGGCTGGAGGTTTCCATGAGGGGCGCAGCCCAAGACAGTGTCCAAAATCAGCTCGTTTGCCCCTCATTTGCCTAAAGTCAGGGTAGCCTGGACACAGTTTCTCTGAAACAGGAGCGAACAAATAAGCCTGCCGTTAATACTTCTTTGTTTCTCCAATTTGAGGCCTACTGATTTTAGGTATCGATTCCTTAGGTGATTTAGAGTCATGCGAAAACACAAGCACCTCTGCAGGGCTTTGAAGAACTCATTTGACCCAAATAATCCCTATTTTCATTTGATGGAGTGCAGGAACCTAACAGAGGAAGGCAAGAGACTTCATCCACAATGAATGATATTTTTTGCCATTTTGGTTTTGGAAGCTCACGTGGGATCTTTCTTAAGATCCATCAGGTGCTGAGAATCTAAGTCACAGCCACACACAGGTCCAAGAGGCTGATAAAGAGCCACAGGTGAGGCCCATTCATTTCCATTTGAAAACTGTTTTCTTCAGGCTTCACAAAGGGGTGGCCTGAGGCAAAGACCTTCCTGACATTCAGTGCAACACAACAATAAGTAAGCAAAAGGCCCAAAGCAGGGTTTCTGCACTGAGACTTTCCTGGTCACACTGATATCTGAGTTTTTTGAGATGCTCGCCATTCTCTTCAGCTATCCAGTACATGGCCATGTCACAGACCTTGGAGGTGGTACATATTTTGGACACAAATCCATGAGCCTATTCTGGAGAGTGGCCAGAATTCAGGAAGAAAACAACAACTTAGAAAGATAGCAGGTGTTGCACATTGATAAGACAAGCTGCAGTCCATTCATATATTGGGCAGGATGAATTATGGGAAGATTTATACTAGACAGGACACATCCATTAATGCATTCTCTTTTCTAATGTCTACAACAACGGACACAGTGGGATACACAGAAAGAGAAACACTCGCCATGTCAAATGACTTACTAGAAACTGTCCACTCCAAACCAAACAAACCGCCTTTTCTATCTCTTCTCAGAACATGAGACAAAACAACAAACCCGCACCCACTCCCACAAAGGCACCTCCTTCCCCCAAGTACGTCTGTGACTATCCGGAGTGTCCTCTGACTGGTGGGCCATACTATGTTCCCCCGAAATGGCCTGTCTTCTCTCAGATCTTGATTCCTTGACCAACTCTGTGAAGATGTCAGGAAAAAGTGGTTAGCCACTACCTGTTTTCTCAGGAAAGGTCCATCTTCAGAGCTATCCTGGCATTTGGCCATCCTCACATCATTAGGTACCAAGAAAACTGACTCTGTCCTTGGTAAATCCAAACAAGTGAGCCCACTGGGACTGGGACTGGGACTGCCCCTGGGTGTCTGGCTTCTTGGATACCAAGTTCAGAGAGTTCCATCACCAAGGAAATGAGGTATTTCACATTCTTTGGAACTGAATGAGGTCACTGCCTTGGCAACCACTTTGTCCTAACAGTTGCTTCCAAGGGTAACATAAGATGGAGGTTGCCAGAACTTCCTGTGACACTTTCATAAGGTAGAATGTATGTCACCATTGGCACCCGGGAACAGCTCTCCACTCAGCCCTGGTTTGGTCCATCTTCTGTACAATAAGTAGAGAGAGAGGCAGATTCAGACACATCCCTTCATCCTGACCAGGTTGTTTGCCATGGAAGATGACTTTTGCTCTCTCAGGTGCTTCATACCTGCCTACAACTTCTCCAGGTACCATTTGTGCATGGACATTTGAGGTTCTCATCAGGTTGAAGGTCCCCAACTTTCCTGTATTGTAAGAACCACTCTGTCCCTGCTCTTCTGTAAAATGATTGAGGGAACAGTGTATACTTGGGGTTAAAAACAGGTTTGATTTGGATTACGAGTGATTCTGTGTGATGAATAATGGTATTGGGAACCTGCAATATTTACAAGAATATAGAGGTGAAATATAAGTAGGAAAACAGAAATCTAGGTATGATTTGAAGCCCAGAAGGGTTTTGCCCTTGATTGGGATACTTAGCTTTGAATGATGTTCTGCAAAGATGCCTCAGATAATTCCATATACAATGGCATAGGACCTTGTACATTGGATGATTGAATTTAGAAGAGAACATCCAGTCAAAAAGGGATATTCAGTAGGATTAGGAAGATAGTCGGTAGGTTTAGGAAGAAGAGTGAGTATAGGATTTGGACCAAAAGTTCTTTAGCAATAGACTTTCGGTTGTTGAGTGAATGTAAATGTCAGCACATATGAAGAGTCAGTCACTATGTTGAACTGGGGAAAATATGTAGAAAAGCAGATATCAATAGAAACATTACGAAATCAGGCAAAGTATAAAGTGAGTGATAGAATTAGACATTTTCAACAGGGTTGAGTTTGAATATATAAATTAGGAAAAAAACAAATATGTAGTCACCAATAGGATTGACAATTGACAGCATTAGGCAACCTGGACATGGATGTTTTTAGAAATCCATGTTCACTTTCCATTTAGGCTTTGGTACAATCATAAGTGTGACCTTTCCATTTTTTGTCCAGAATATTACTGTGATAATGAGGTGACATGAGTATTTCTTTCACCATTTCTGGGAGCAATATATTGAAGATGTAAAATGAGAATCGGGGGTACAAAGAGGTGTACCCTGTTTCTAGGAACATAGAGAAAAAGCATGAATAGACCATACTGTGAATAAATAATATAACTTTTTTGAACTTTAAATAATGAATTGAACTGATATCTGAAAAATTAAAGGAAATCGTATATTGATATACAATCATTCATTCCAACCAGGTATATATGTAATGGAAATATTTGTGTTTAGGTTTATCATAAAGAGTGTGTGAGTTTTGCTTCAAAATGATTATGGAAATTCAAAATAATGTGTTTGGAAAGAAGTCTCATGAAAAGACCAGTCAAGAATACCCTGACAATACATGTGTTCTGAAGCAAGAAGTGGTAAAAGTTGAAACAAATGCTTATTAATTTGTGAACTTGTGGATGAAATGTATATCCTGTGATGTGCAAAAACTGAAGAAACAATAATGTACCAGTGTCGAATACAAATGAATGACAAATTACATATCATGTCCCATAGGAGTCTACTTGCATTGATGTTAGACTGGGTCAGTTACTGTAGAATAATTAGGATTTGTATGCACCATTCACTGAAGTTAGTTTTCAGTACTAGGAAACAAATATGTATTTCAGGTGGATGAATATTTCTGATTATAATCTTGTGAAAAGTGGATTATAAATCCACATACATGAACATGAATGAATTTAGAGAGTGTATATTAGACACATATATTTCATATTTTGAAAAATTTGCAGAGTATATCTATATCTATATCTGTATATACACACACACACACACAACACTCACAGACATTAAAAAGTACCAATATAAATGCCAATCGAAATTCATCAGTAAATATGTATCATCCACAAATGCAAAAATATTTATTTTACTGAACATGAGTTAATGTATAATGTTGTTCTACTAGGACGCTCTCCTATAGGTTGAATTTTCATTTCCAACAGCATTTAGGAGGAGTGAACTCTTCTCACAATTTGTATCTGCCAAGGCAGCCACCTCACAAAAATGTACGTGTGATACCTGGTAGGATTCTATATATGCATATAAATATACATGTGTGAATAGGCTACAGAAAAGGGAAATAAGAATTCACATATTTGTTAAGCTTAAAAACACATGGAGAATATTTCAAATAAATTTGACTAGATTTATAACTCCTACCTTATATAATGCAAATGTCAAGTCCAACTATACAACATGTCTCCTCTGAAGTACTTGTATTTCTAATGTGTTGGGCTAATTTTCTCCATTATATTAGGATGAATAGTCTGAGTCTACTAGGTATGGGTTAGTGTCAGGGATTCAGTACTTCGAATGGAAATTTGGAAAATGAATCCAATGTGTATGTAAAAATATGCTGCACAAATATCCTCCCGCTCTCATCCAGAACAATGCCTTGACATTACCTTCACCCCAAGTAAGACACAATTAGAGGAGAAGAGTTACAAAATCAGTGAATACATATCTGGAATGGAAAATGCTCAGGAGTTCACAACCTTGGAGGTGGTAGAGGAGTTTCCAAAACTAAGGGACAGGGTAAACACTCCACAAACATGGAGCTCTGCTGGCCTAAAAACTTTTTGAGAAACTGCCTCTGAGCTTCCACACTTGAAATATATGTAGTTTTCAGGAGATTTGGCTTCCTCTGTAGTGAGACCATCAAGGCTGGGTCTGCATCTATGTGACCTGGAGGACATGGTTTCTTATTTTCCAATGAACAAGATGAAGCAGTGCTGAATCCTCTCTTTGTAGGTAAACTGAGGCCACTGGGGACTAAGTGTCTCCCCGTGTGGACTGTGAAGCCATTTGGTCCTCTTCCACTTTTTGTGGTGTTTTTGCTGCTGCACTGTGAGTTTGGTATTTGTTTCACGAAATACTAGGAGCTAAACTGGGACACAGTGCTGGAGGGAGTTCTGTCACGTGTGGTGGGTCAGGGTCTGCAAGAGAATGCACCAACTAGGCTCCTATCTCTCACAGCTTGCCCCATTGCCCCCTTGTCCATATAAACCTGATTCTTAATTTTCCTCTGAAAACTCTCCATATAACAAGATGCCTTTACATATAAGGGTCTGTTGGCTGCACCATGTCAGTTACAAGCCATTTGGAATCCAATGGTAGATCCACATGGCCCTACCACGGATGTTTTAGCAAACACCTCCCCACCACTGCTCTAGACCCACTAGTCAGCAGGCTCCAAATTTCTGGCATCTCTGTTCTACACCATTTTCATGAAACTCAGTAAATCAAGGCACTGTCTGGTATACTCATGATCAGCAACAGGACATCCAATGTTTCTCCAGTGCCACCTGGTCATAGGAATTTCAAAAATTTCATGGTATTTATCTAGCCATTTTTCAACCATGAAGTTGGAGGCACTGTGGGTTTCAGTTCATTCAGCAAACATTAAATGGTGAGGAAGCTCATTTCAATGAAATCACTGGAGAACTCTCACAGGCACGGCTTCCCAAAGAGTGAACAAAAGGTCACATTAGGCCAGGCCCATTGAGGTCTACAATGTGAGGTCCATGTGTGTTTTGACTCTCAACTATGGCTGCCATTTCTTTAAGAATAAAATCATGTAATATCCTTGCTGAGATTCCCAGGCCTCTGTGGAAATCCACCCGGGGCCTAGGTCTCAGTTTCCAAGAGCGACTTTCATGCGTGGCCTCTTAAAATCCCAACAAAATTCATGGCAATGCTTCTCTGAGTTCAGTTCCAAAACCCAGTCTCTAAGGGGAATCACACCAGAGTTCAAGCCCACGTGGACCCAGTCATTTTTTCCAATGCAACACAAATGACCAAAATTAAAACCAAAACACTCCCACATGGCCTTCATCTTATTCCATATAGTCAATCATCTTAACCTCTGGCTGGAGGTTTCCATGAGGGGCGCAGCCCAAGACAGTGTCCAAAATCAGCTCGTTTGCCCCTCATTTGCCTAAAGTCAGGGTAGCCTGGACACCGTTTCTCTGAAACAGGAGCGAACAAATAAGCCTGCCGTTAATACTTCTTTGTTTCTCCAATTTGAGGCCTACTGATTTTAGGTATCGATTCTTTAGGTGATTTAGAGTCATGCGAAAACACAAGCACCTCTGCAGGGCTTTGAAGAACTCATTTGACCCAAAGAATCCCTATTGTCATTTGATGGAGTGCAGGAACCTAACAGAGGAAGGCAAGAGACTTCATCCACAATGAATGATATTTTTTGCCATTTTGGTTTTGGAAGCTCACGTGGGATCATTCTTAAGATCCATCAGGTGCTGAGAATCTAAGTCACAGCCACACACAGGTCCAAGAGGCTGATAAAGAGCCACAGGTGAGGCCCATTCATTTCCATTTGAAAACTGTTTTCTTCAGGCTTCACAAAGGGGTGGCCTGAGGCAAAGACCTTCCTGACATTCAGTGCAACACAACAATAAGTAAGCAAAAGGCCCAAAGCAGGGTTTCTGCACTGAGACTTTCCTGGTCACACTGATATCTGAGTTTTTTGAGATGCTCGCCATTCTCTTCAGCTATCCAGTACATGGCCATGTCACAGACCTTGGAGGTGGTACATATTTTGGACACAAATCCATGAGCCTATTCTGGAGAGTGGCCAGAATTCAGGAAGAAAACAACAACTTAGAAAGATAGCAGGTGTTGCACATTGATAAGACAAGCTGCAGTCCATTCATATATTGGGCAGGATGAATTATGGGAAGATTTATACTAGACAGGACACATCCATTAATGCATTCTCTTTTCTAATGTCTACAACAACGGACACAGTGGGATACACAGAAAGAGAAACACTCGCCATGTCAAATGACTTACTAGAAACTGTCCACTCCAAACCAAACAAACCGCCTTTTCTATCTCTTCTCAGAACATGAGACAAAACAACAAACCCGCACCCACTCCCACAAAGGCACCTCCTTCCCCCAAGTACGTCTGTGACTATCCGGAGTGTCCTCTGACTGGTGGGCCATACTATGTTCCCCCGAAATGGCCTGTCTTCTCTCAGATCTTGATTCCTTGACCAACTCTGTGAAGATGTCAGGAAAAAGTGGTTAGCCACTACCTGTTTTCTCAGGAAAGGTCCATCTTCAGAGCTCTCCTGGCATTTGGCCATCCTCACATCATTAGGTACCAAGAAAACTGACTCTGTCCTTGGTAAATCCAAACAAGTGAGCCCACTGGGACTGGGACTGGGACTGCCTCTGGGTGTCTGGCTTCTTGGATACCAAGTTCAGAGAGTTCCATCACCAAGGAAATGAGGTATTTCACATTCTTTGGAACTGAATGAGGTCACTGCCTTGGCAACCACTTTGTCCTAACAGTTGCTTCCAAGGGTAACATAAGATGGAGGTTGCCAGAACTTCCTGTGACACTTTCATAAGGTAGAATGTATGTCACCATTGGCACCCGGGAACAGCTCTCCACTCAGCCCTGGTTTGGTCCATCTTCTGTACAATAAGAAGAGAGAGAGGCAGATTCAGACACATCCCTTCATCCTGACCAGGTTGTTTGCCATGGAAGATGACTTTTGCTCTCTCAGGTGCTTCATACCTGCCTACAACTTCTCCAGGTACCATTTGTGCATGGACATTTGAGGTTCTCATCAGGTTGAAGGTCCCCAACTTTCCTGTATTGTAAGAACCACTCTGTCTCTGCTCTTCTGTAAAATGATTGAGGGAACAGTGTATACTTGGGGTTAAAAACAGGTTTGATTTGGATTACGAGTGATTCTGTGTGATGAATAATGGTATTGGGAACCTGCAATATTTACAAGAATATAGAGGTGAAATATAAGTAGGAAAACAGAAATCTAGGTATGATTTGAAGCCCAGAAGGGTTTTGCCCTTGATTGGGATACTTAGCTTTGAATGATGTTCTGCAAAGATGCCTCAGATAATTCCATATACAATGGCATAGGACCTTGTACATTGGATGATTGAATTTAGAAGAGAACATCCAGTCAAAAAGGGATATTCAGTAGGATTAGGAAGATAGTCGGTAGGTTTAGGAAGAAGAGTGAGTATAGGATTTGGACCAAAAGTTCTTTAGCAATAGACTTTCGGTTGTTGAGTGAATGTAAATGTCAGCACATATGAAGAGTCAGTCACTATGTTGAACTGGGGAAAATATGTAGAAAAGCAGATATCAATAGAAACATTACGAAATCAGGCAAAGTATAAAGTGAGTGATAGAATTAGACATTTTCAACAGGGTTGAGTTTGAATATATAAATTAGGAAAAAAACAAATATGTAGTCACCAATAGGATTGACAATTGACAGCATTAGGCAACCTGGACATGGATGTTTTTAGAAATCCATGTTCACTTTCCATTTAGGCTTTGGTACAATCATAAGTGTGACCTTTCCATTTTTTGTCCAGAATATTACTGTGATAATGAGGTGACATGAGTATTTCTTTCACCATTTCTGGGAGCAATATATTGAAGATGTAAAATGAGAATCGGGGGTACAAAGAGGTGTACCCTGTTTCTAGGAACATAGAGAAAAAGCATGAATAGACCATACTGTGAATAAATAATATAACTTTTTTGAACATTAAATAATGAATTGAACTGATATCTGAAAAATTAAAGGAAATCGTATATTGATATACAATCATTCATTCCAACCAGGTATATATGTAATGGAAATATTTGTGTTTAGGTTTATCATAAAGAGTGTGTGAGTTTTGCTTCAAAATGATTATGGAAATTCAAAATAATGTGTTTGGAAAGAAGTCTCATGAAAAGACCAGTCAAGAATACCCTGACAATACATGTGTTCTGAAGCAAGAAGTGGTTAAAGTTGAAACAAATGCTTATTAATTTGTGAACTTGTGGATGAAATGTATATCCTGTGATGTGCAAAAACTGAAGAAACAATAATGTACCAGTGCCGAATACAAATGAATGACAAATTACATATCATGTCCCATAGGAGTCTACTTGCATTGATGTTAGACTGGGTCAGTTACTGTAGAATAATTAGGATTTGTATGCACCATTCACTGAAGTTAGTTTTCAGTACTAGGAAACAAATATGTATTTCAGGTGGATGAATATTTCTGATTATAATCTTGTGAAAAGTGGATTATAAATCCACATACATGAACATGAATGAATTTAGAGAGTGTATATTAGACACATATATTTCATATTTTGAAAAATTTGCAGAGTATATCTATATCTATATCTGTATATACACACACACACACACAACACTCACAGACATTAAAAAGTACCAATATAAATGCCAATCGAAATTCATCAGTAAATATGTATCATCCACAAATGCAAAAATATTTATTTTACTGAACATGAGTTAATGTATAATGTTGTTCTACTAGGACGCTCTCCTATAGGTTGAATTTTCATTTCCAACAGCATTTAGGAGGAGTGAACTCTTCTCACAATTTGTATCTGCCAAGGCAGCCACCTCACAAAAATGTACGTGTGATACCTGGTAGGATTCTATATATGCATATAAATATACATGTGTGAATAGGCTACAGAAAAGGGAAATAAGAATTCACATATTTGTTAAGCTTAAAAACACATGGAGAATATTTCAAATAAATTTGACTAGATTTATAACTCCTACCTTATATAATGCAAATGTCAAGTCCAACTATACAACATGTCTCCTCTGAAGTACTTGTATTTCTAATGTGTTGGGCTAATTTTCTCCATTATATTAGGATGAATAGTCTGAGTCTACTAGGTATGGGTTAGTGTCAGGGATTCAGTACTTCGAATGGAAATTTGGAAAATGAATCCAATGTGTATGTAAAAATATGCTGCACAAATATCCTCCCGCTCTCATCCAGAACAATGCCTTGACATTACCTTCACCCCAAGTAAGACACAATTAGAGGAGAAGAGTTACAAAATCAGTGAATACATATCTGGAATGGAAAATGCTCAGGAGTTCACAACCTTGGAGGTGGTAGAGGAGTTTCCAAAACTAAGGGACAGGGTAAACACTCCACAAACATGGAGCTCTGCTGGCCTAAAAACTTTTTGAGAAACTGCCTCTGAGCTTCCACACTTGAAATATATGTAGTTTTCAGGAGATTTGGCTTCCTCTGTAGTGAGACCATCAAGGCTGGGTCTGCATCTATGTGACCTGGAGGACATGGTTTCTTATTTTCCAATGAACAAGATGAAGCAGTGCTGAATCCTCTCTTTGTAGGTAAACTGAGGCCACTGGGGACTAAGTGTCTCCCCGTGTGGACTGTGAAGCCATTTGGTCCTCTTCCACTTTTTGTGGTGTTTTTGCTGCTGCACTGTGAGTTTGGTATTTGTTTCACGAAATACTAGGAGCTAAACTGGGACACAGTGCTGGAGGGAGTTCTGTCACGTGTGGTGGGTCAGGGTCTGCAAGAGAATGCACCAACTAGGCTCCTATCTCTCACAGCTTGCCCCATTGCCCCCTTGTCCATATCAACCTGATTCTTAATTTTCCTCTGAAAACTCTCCATATAACAAGATGCCTTTACATATAAGGGTCTGTTGGCTGCACCATGTCAGTTACAAGCCATTTGGAATCCAATGGTAGATCCACATGGCCCTACCACGGATGTTTTAGCAAACACCTCCCCACCACTGCTCTAGACCCACTAGTCAGCAGGCTCCAAATTTCTGGCATCTCTGTTCTACACCATTTTCATGAAACTCAGTAAATCAAGGCACTGTCTGGTATACTCATGATCAGCAACAGGACATGCAATGTTTCTCCAGTGCCACCTGGTCATAGGAATTTCAAAAATTTCATGGTATTTATCTAGCCATTTTTCAACCATGAAGTTGGAGGCACTGTGGGTTTCAGTTCATTCAGCAAACATTAAATGGTGAGGAAGCTCATTTCAATGAAATCTCTGGAGAACTCTCACAGGCACGGCTTCCCAAAGAGTGAACAAAAGGTCACATTAGGCCAGGCCCATTGAGGTCTACAATGTGAGGTCCATGTGTGTTTTGACTCTCAACTATGGCTGCCATTTCTTTAAGAATAAAATCATGTGATATCCTTGCTGAGATTCCCAGGCCTCTGTGGAAATCCACCCGGGGCCTAGGTCTCAGTTTCCAAGAGCGACTTTCATGCGTGGCCTCTTAAAATCCCAACAAAATTCATGGCAATGCTTCTCTGAGTTCAGTTCCAAAACCCAGTCTCTAAGGGGAATCACACCAGAGTTCAAGCCCACGTGGACCCAGTCATTTTTTCCAATGCAACACAAATGACCAAAATAAAACCAAAACACTCCCACATGGCCTTCATCTTATTCCATATAGTCAATCATCTTAACCTCTGGCTGGAGTTTCCATGAGGGGCGCAGCCCAAGACAGTGTCCAAAATCAGCTCGTTTGCCCCTCATTTGCCTAAAGTCAGGGTAGCCTGGACACCGTTTCTCTGAAACAGGAGCGAACAAATAAGCCTGCCGTTAATACTTCTTTGTTTCTCCAATTTGAGGCCTACTGATTTTAGGTATCGATTCTTTAGGTGATTTAGAGTCATGCGAAAACACAAGCACCTCTGCAGGGCTTTGAAGAACTCATTTGACCCAAAGAATCCCTATTGTCATTTGATGGAGTGCAGGAACCTAACAGAGGAAGGCAAGAGACTTCATCCACAATGAATGATATTTTTTGCCATTTTGGTTTTGGAAGCTCACGTGGGATCATTCTTAAGATCCATCAGGTGCTGAGAATCTAAGTCACAGCCACACACAGGTCCAAGAGGCTGATAAAGAGCCACAGGTGAGGCCCATTCATTTCCATTTGAAAACTGTTTTCTTCAGGCTTCACAAAGGGGTGGCCTGAGGCAAAGACCTTCCTGACATTCAGTGCAACACAACAATAAGTAAGCAAAAGGCCCAAAGCAGGGTTTCTGCACTGAGACTTTCCTGGTCACACTGATATCTGAGTTTTTTGAGATGCTCGCCATTCTCTTCAGCTATCCAGTACATGGCCATGTCACAGAGCTTGGAGGTGGTACATATTTTGGACACAAATCCATGAGCCTATTCTGGAGAGTGGCCAGAATTCAGGAAGAAAACAACAACTTAGAAAGATAGCAGGTGTTGCACATTGATAAGACAAGCTGCAGTCCATTCATATATTGGGCAGGATGAATTATGGGAAGATTTATACTAGACAGGACACATCCATTAATGCATTCTCTTTTCTAATGTCTACAACAACGGACACAGTGGGATACACAGAATGAGAAACACTCGCCATGTCAAATGACTTACTAGAAACTGTCCACTCCAAACCAAACAAACCGCCTTTTCTATCTATTCTCAGAAATGAGACAAAACAACAAACCCACACCCACTCCCACAAAGGCACCTCCTTCCCCCAAGTACGTCTGTGACTATCCGGAGTGTCCTCTGACTGGTGGGCCATACTATGTTCCCCCGAAATGGCCTGTCTTCTCTCAGATCTTGATTCCTTGACCAACTCTGTGAAGATGTCAGGAAAAAGTGGTTAGCCACTACCTGTTTTCTCAGGAAAGGTCCATCTTCAGAGCTCTCCTGGCATTTGGCCATCCTCACATCATTAGGTACCAAGAAAACTGACTCTGTCCTTGGTAAATCCAAACAAGTGAGCCCACTGGGACTGGGACTGGGACTGCCTCTGGGTGTCTGGCTTCTTGGATACCAAGTTCAGAGAGTTCCATCACCAAGGAAATGAGGTATTTCACATTCTTTGGAACTGAATGACGTCACTGCCTTGGCAACCACTTTGTCCTAACAGTTGCTTCCAAGGGTAACATAAGATGGAGGTTGCCCCTACTTCCTGTGACACTTTCATAAGGTAGAATGTATATCACCATTGGCACCCGGGAACAGCTCTCCACTCAGCCCTGGTTTGGTCCATCTTCTGTACAATAAGAAGAGAGAGAGGCAGATTCAGACACATCCCTTCATCCTGACCAGGTTGTTTGCCATGGAAGATGACTTTTGCTCTCTCAGGTGCTTCATACCTGCCTACAACTTCTCCAGGTACCATTTGTGCATGGACATTTGAGGTTCTCATCAGGTTGAAGGTCCCCAACTTTCCTGTATTGTAAGAACCACTCTGTCTCTGCTCTTCTGTAAAATGATTGAGGGAACAGTGTATACTTGGGGTTAAAAACAGGTTTGATTTGGATTACGAGTGATTCTGTGTGATGAATAATGGTATTGGGAACCTGCAATATTTACAAGAATATAGAGGTGAAATATAAGTAGGAAAACAGAAATCTAGGTATGATTTGAAGCCCAGAAGGGTTTTGCCCTTGATTGGGATACTTAGCTTTGAATGATGTTCTGCAAAGATGCCTCAGATAATTCCATATACAATGGCATAGGACCTTGTACATTGGATGATTGAATTTAGAAGAGAACATCCAGTCAAAAAGGGATATTCAGTAGGATTAGGAAGATAGTCGGTAGGTTTAGGAAGAAGAGTGAGTATAGGATTTGGACCAAAAGTTCTTTAGCAATAGACTTTCGGTTGTTGAGTGAATGTAAATGTCAGCACATATGAAGAGTCAGTCACTATGTTGAACTGGGGAAAATATGTAGAAAAGCAGATATCAATAGAAACATTACGAAATCAGGCAAAGTATAAAGTGAGTGATAGAATTAGACATTTTCAACAGGGTTGAGTTTGAATATATAAATTAGGAAAAAAACAAATATGTAGTCACCAATAGGATTGACAATTGACAGCATTAGGCAACCTGGACATGGATGTTTTTAGAAATCCATGTTCACTTTCCATTTAGGCTTTGGTACAATCATAAGTGTGACCTTTCCATTTTTTGTCCAGAATATTACTGTGATAATGAGGTGACATGAGTATTTCTTTCACCATTTCTGGGAGCAATATATTGAAGATGTAAAATGAGAATCGGGGGTACAAAGAGGTGTACCCTGTTTCTAGGAACATAGAGAAAAAGCATGAATAGACCATACTGTGAATAAATAATATAACTTTTTTGAACTTTAAATAATGAATTGAACTGATATCTGAAAAATTAAAGGAAATCGTATATTGATATACAATCATTCATTCCAACCAGGTATATATGTAATGGAAATATTTGTGTTTAGGTTTATCATAAAGAGTGTGTGAGTTTTGCTTCAAAATGATTATGGAAATTCAAAATAATGTGTTTGGAAAGAAGTCTCATGAAAAGACCAGTCAAGAATACCCTGACAATACATGTGTTCTGAAGCAAGAAGTGGTTAAAGTTGAAACAAATGCTTATTAATTTGTGAACTTGTGGATGAAATGTATATCCTGTGATGTGCAAAAACTGAAGAAACAATAATGTACCAGTGTCGAATACAAATGAATGACAAATTACATATCATGTCCCATAGGAGTCTACTTGCATTGATGTTAGACTGGGTCAGTTACTGTAGAATAATTAGGATTTGTATGCACCATTCACTGAAGTTAGTTTTCAGTACTAGGAAACAAATATGTATTTCAGGTGGATGAATATTTCTGATTATAATCTTGTGAAAAGTGGATTATAAATCCACATACATGAACATGAATGAATTTAGAGAGTGTATATTAGACACATATATTTCATATTTTGAAAAATTTGCAGAGTATATCTATATCTATATCTGTATATACACACACACACACACAACACTCACAGACATTAAAAAGTACCAATATAAATGCCAATCGAAATTCATCAGTAAATATGTATCATCCACAAATGCAAAAATATTTATTTTACTGAACATGAGTTAATGTATAATGTTGTTCTACTAGGACGCTCTCCTATAGGTTGAATTTTCATTTCCAACAGCATTTAGGAGGAGTGAACTCTTCTCACAATTTGTATCTGCCAAGGCAGCCACCTCACAAAAATGTACGTGTGATACCTGGTAGGATTCTATATATGCATATAAATATACATGTGTGAATAGGCTACAGAAAAGGGAAATAAGAATTCACATATTTGTTAAGCTTAAAAACACATGGAGAATATTTCAAATAAATTTGACTAGATTTATAACTCCTACCTTATATAATGCAAATGTCAAGTCCAACTATACAACATGTCTCCTCTGAAGTACTTGTATTTCTAATGTGTTGGGCTAATTTTCTCCATTATATTAGGATGAATAGTCTGAGTCTACTAGGTATGGGTTAGTGTCAGGGATTCAGTACTTCGAATGGAAATTTGGAAAATGAATCCAATGTGTAT
Source organism: Callospermophilus lateralis (assembly GCF_048772815.1). Classification (NCBI taxonomy): domain Eukaryota; kingdom Metazoa; phylum Chordata; class Mammalia; order Rodentia; family Sciuridae; genus Callospermophilus; species Callospermophilus lateralis. Next base: position 296,286 of record NW_027517250.1, read on the forward strand.
GTAAAAATATGCTGCACAAATATCCTCCCGCTCTCATCCAGAACAATGCCTTGACATTACCTTCACCCCAAGTAAGACACAATTAGAGGAGAAGAGTTACAAAATCAGTGAATACATATCTGGAATGGAAAATGCTCAGGAGTTCACAACCTTGGAGGTGGTAGAGGAGTTTCCAAAACTAAGGGACAGGGTAAACACTCCACAAACATGGAGCTCTGCTGGCCTAAAAACTTTTTGAGAAACTGCCTCTGAGCTTCCACACTTGAAATATATGTAGTTTTCAGGAGATTTGGCTTCCTCTGTAGTGAGACCATCAAGGCTGGGTCTGCATCTATGTGACCTGGAGGACATGGTTTCTTATTTTCCAATGAACAAGATGAAGCAGTGCTGAATCCTCTCTTTGTAGGTAAACTGAGGCCACTGGGGACTAAGTGTCTCCCCGTGTGGACTGTGAAGCCATTTGGTCCTCTTCCACTTTTTGTGGTGTTTTTGCTGCTGCACTGTGAGTTTGGTATTTGTTTCACGAAATACTAGGAGCTAAACTGGGACACAGTGCTGGAGGGAGTTCTGTCACGTGTGGTGGGTCAGGGTCTGCAAGAGAATGCACCAACTAGGCTCCTATCTCTCACAGCTTGCCCCATTGCCCCCTTGTCCATATCAACCTGATTCTTAATTTTCCTCTGAAAACTCTCCATATAACAAGATGCCTTTACATATAAGGGTCTGTTGGCTGCACCATGTCAGTTACAAGCCATTTGGAATCCAATGGTAGATCCACATGGCCCTACCACGGATGTTTTAGCAAACACCTCCCCACCACTGCTCTAGACCCACTAGTCAGCAGGCTCCAAATTTCTGGCATCTCTGTTCTACACCATTTTCATGAAACTCAGTAAATCAAGGCACTGTCTGGTATACTCATGATCAGCAACAGGACATGCAATGTTTCTCCAGTGCCACCTGGTCATAGGAATTTCAAAAATTTCATGGTATTTATCTAGCCATTTTTCAACCATGAAGTTGGAGGCACTGTGGGTTTCAGTTCATTCAGCAAACATTAAATGGTGAGGAAGCTCATTTCAATGAAATCTCTGGAGAACTCTCACAGGCACGGCTTCCCAAAGAGTGAACAAAAGGTCACATTAGGCCAGGCCCATTGAGGTCTACAATGTGAGGTCCATGTGTGTTTTGACTCTCAACTATGGCTGCCATTTCTTTAAGAATAAAATCATGTGATATCCTTGCTGAGATTCCCAGGCCTCTGTGGAAATCCACCCGGGGCCTAGGTCTCAGTTTCCAAGAGCGACTTTCATGCGTGGCCTCTTAAAATCCCAACAAAATTCATGGCAATGCTTCTCTGAGTTCAGTTCCAAAACCCAGTCTCTAAGGGGAATCACACCAGAGTTCAAGCCCACCTGGACCCAGTCATTTTTTCCAATGCAACACAAATGACCAAAATTAAAACCAAAACACTCCCACATGGCCTTCATCTTATTCCATATAGTCAATCATCTTAACCTCTGGCTGGAGGTTTCCATGAGGGGCGCAGCCCAAGACAGTGTCCAAAATCAGCTCGTTTGCCCCTCATTTGCCTAAAGTCAGGGTAGCCTGGACACCGTTTCTCTGAAACAGGAGCGAACAAATAAGTCTGCCGTTAATACTTCTTTGTTTCTCCAATTTGAGGCCTACTGATTTTAGGTATCGATTCTTTAGGTGATTTAGAGTCATGCGAAAACACAAGCACCTCTGCAGGGCTTTGAAGAACTCATTTGACCCAAAGAATCCCTATTGTCATTTGATGGAGTGCAGGAACCTAACAGAGGAAGGCAAGAGACTTCATCCACAATGAATGATATTTTTTGCCATTTTGGTTTTGGAAGCTCACGTGGGATCATTCTTAAGATCCATCAGGTGCTGAGAATCTAAGTCACAGCCACACACAGGTCCAAGAGGCTGATAAAGAGCCACAGGTGAGGCCCATTCATTTCCATTTGAAAACTGTTTTCTTCAGGCTTCACAAAGGGGTGGCCTGAGGCAAAGACCTTCCTGACATTCAGTGCAACACAACAATAAGTAAGCAAAAGGCCCAAAGCAGGGTTTCTGCACTGAGACTTTCCTGGTCACACTGATATCTGAGTTTTTTGAGATGCTCGCCATTCTCTTCAGCTATCCAGTACATGGCCATGTCACAGAGCTTGGAGGTGGTACATATTTTGGACACAAATCCATGAGCCTATTCTGGAGAGTGGCCAGAATTCAGGAAGAAAACAACAACTTAGAAAGATAGCAGGTGTTGCACATTGATAAGACAAGCTGCAGTCCATTCATATATTGGGCAGGATGAATTATGGGAAGATTTATACTAGACAGGACACATCCATTAATGCATTCTCTTTTCTAATGTCTACAACAACGGACACAGTGGGATACACAGAATGAGAAACACTCGCCATGTCAAATGACTTACTAGAAACTGTCCACTCCAAACCAAACAAACCGCCTTTTCTATCTATTCTCAGAAATGAGACAAAACAACAAACCCACACCCACTCCCACAAAGGCACCTCCTTCCCCCAAGTACGTCTGTGACTATCCGGAGTGTCCTCTGACTGGTGGGCCATACTATGTTCCCCCGAAATGGCCTGTCTTCTCTCAGATCTTGATTCCTTGACCAACTCTGTGAAGATGTCAGGAAAAAGTGGTTAGCCACTACCTGTTTTCTCAGGAAAGGTCCATCTTCAGAGCTCTCCTGGCATTTGGCCATCCTCACATCATTAGGTACCAAGAAAACTGACTCTGTCCTTGGTAAATCCAAACAAGTGAGCCCACTGGGACTGGGACTGGGACTGCCTCTGGGTGTCTGGCTTCTTGGATACCAAGTTCAGAGAGTTCCATCACCAAGGAAATGAGGTATTTCACATTCTTTGGAACTGAATGAGGTCACTGCCTTGGCAACCACTTTGTCCTAACAGTTGCTTCCAAGGGTAACATAAGATGGAGGTTGCCCCTACTTCCTGTGACACTTTCATAAGGTAGAATGTATATCACCATTGGCACCCGGGAACAGCTCTCCACTCAGCCCTGGTTTGGTCCATCTTCTGTACAATAAGAAGAGAGAGAGGCAGATTCAGACACATCCCTTCATCCTGACCAGGTTGTTTGCCATGGAAGATGACTTTTGCTCTCTCAGGTGCTTCATACCTGCCTACAACTTCTCCAGGTACCATTTGTGCATGGACATTTGAGGTTCTCATCAGGTTGAAGGTCCCCAACTTTCCTGTATTGTAAGAACCACTCTGTCTCTGCTCTTCTGTAAAATGATTGAGGGAACAGTGTATACTTGGGGTTAAAAACAGGTTTGATTTGGATTACGAGTGATTCTGTGTGATGAATAATGGTATTGGGAACCTGCAATATTTACAAGAATATAGAGGTGAAATATAAGTAGGAAAACAGAAATCTAGGTATGATTTGAAGCCCAGAAGGGTTTTGCCCTTGATTGGGATACTTAGCTTTGAATGATGTTCTGCAAAGATGCCTCAGATAATTCCATATACAATGGCATAGGACCTTGTACATTGGATGATTGAATTTAGAAGAGAACATCCAGTCAAAAAGGGATATTCAGTAGGATTAGGAAGATAGTCGGTAGGTTTAGGAAGAAGAGTGAGTATAGGATTTGGACCAAAAGTTCTTTAGCAATAGACTTTCGGTTGTTGAGTGAATGTAAATGTCAGCACATATGAAGAGTCAGTCACTATGTTGAACTGGGGAAAATATGTAGAAAAGCAGATATCAATAGAAACATTACGAAATCAGGCAAAGTATAAAGTGAGTGATAGAATTAGACATTTTCAACAGGGTTGAGTTTGAATATATAAATTAGGAAAAAAACAAATATGTAGTCACCAATAGGATTGACAATTGACAGCATTAGGCAACCTGGACATGGATGTTTTTAGAAATCCATGTTCACTTTCCATTTAGGCTTTGGTACAATCATAAGTGTGACCTTTCCATTTTTTGTCCAGAATATTACTGTGATAATGAGGTGACATGAGTATTTCTTTCACCATTTCTGGGAGCAATATATTGAAGATGTAAAATGAGAATCGGGGGTACAAAGAGGTGTACCCTGTTTCTAGGAACATAGAGAAAAAGCATGAATAGACCATACTGTGAATAAATAATATAACTTTTTTGAACTTTAAATAATGAATTGAACTGATATCTGAAAAATTAAAGGAAATCGTATATTGATATACAATCATTCATTCCAACCAGGTATATATGTAATGGAAATATTTGTGTTTAGGTTTATCATAAAGAGTGTGTGAGTTTTGCTTCAAAATGATTATGGAAATTCAAAATAATGTGTTTGGAAAGAAGTCTCATGAAAAGACCAGTCAAGAATACCCTGACAATACATGTGTTCTGAAGCAAGAAGTGGTTAAAGTTGAAACAAATGCTTATTAATTTGTGAACTTGTGGATGAAATGTATATCCTGTGATGTGCAAAAACTGAAGAAACAATAATGTACCAGTGTCGAATACAAATGAATGACAAATTACATATCATGTCCCATAGGAGTCTACTTGCATTGATGTTAGACTGGGTCAGTTACTGTAGAATAATTAGAATTTGTATGCACCATTCACTGAAGTTAGTTTTCAGTACTAGGAAACAAATATGTATTTCAGGTGGATGAATATTTCTGATTATCATCTTGTGAAAAGTGGATTATAAATCCACATACATGAACATGAATGAATTTAGAGAGTGTATATTAGACACATATATTTCATATTTTGAAAAATTTGGAGAGTATATCTATATCTATATCTATACACACACACACACACACACACACACACACAACTCACAGACATTAAAAAGTACCAATATAAATGCCAATCGAAATTCATCAGTAAATATGTATCATCCACAAATGCAAAAATATTTATTTTACTGAACATGAGTTAATGTATAATGTTGTTCTGCTAGGACGCTCTCCTATAAGTTGAATTTTCATTTCCAACAGCATTTAGGAGGAGTGAACTCTTCTCACAATTTGTATCTGCCAAGACAGCCACCTCACTAAATGTACGTGTGATACCTGGTAGGATTCTATATATGCATATAAATATACATGTGTGAATAGACTACAGAAAAAGGAAACAAGAATTCACATATTTGTTAAGTTTAAAACACATGGAGAATATTTCAAATAAATTTGACTAGATTTATAACTCCTACCTTATATAATGCAAATGTCAAGTCCAACTATACAACATGTCTCCTCTGAAGTACTTGTATTTCTAATGTGTTGGGTTAATTTTCTCCATTATATTAGGATGAATAGTCTGAGTCTACTAGGTATGGGTTAGTGTCAGGGATTCAGTATTTCGAATGGAAAATTGGAAAATGAATCCAATGTGTATGTAAATATATGCTGCACAAATATCCTCCCGCTCTCATCCAGAACAATGCCTTGACATTACCTTCACCCCAAGTAAGACACAATTAGAGGAGAAGAGTTACAAAATCAGTGAATACATATCTGGAATGGAAAATGCTCAGGAGTTCACAACCTTGGAGGTGGTAGAGGAGTTTCCAAAACTAAGGGACAGGGTAAACACTCCACAAACATGGACCTCTGCTGGCCTAAAACCTTTTTGAGAAACTGCCTCTGAGCTTCCACACTTGAAATATATGTTGTTTTCAGGAGATTTGGCTTCCTCTGTAGTGAGAACATCAAAGCTGGGTCTGCATCTATGTGACCTGGAGGACATGGTTTCTTATTTTCCAATGAACAAGATGAAGCAGTGCTGAATCCTATCTTTGTAGGTAAACTGAGGCCATTGGGGACTAAGTGTCTCCCCGTGTGGACTGTGAAGCCATTTGGTCCTCTTCCACTTTTTGTGGTGTTTTTGCTGCTGCACTGTGAGTTTGATATTTGTTTCACGAAATACTAGGAGCTAACCGGGGACACAGTGCTGGAGGGAGTTCTGTCACGTGTGGTGGGTCAGGGTCTGCAAGAGAATGCACCAACTAGGCTCCTATCTCTCACAGCTTGCCCCATTGCCCCCTTGTCCATATCAACCTGATTCTTAATATTCCTCTGAAAACTCTCCATGTAACAAGATGCCTTTACATATAAGGGTCTGCTGGCTGCACCATGTCAGTTACAAGCCATTTGGAATCCAATGGTAGATCCACATGGCGCTACAACGGATGTTTTATCAAACACCTCCCCACCACTGCTCTAGACCCACTACTCAGCAGGCTCCAAATTTCTGGCATCTCTGTTCTACACCATTTTCATGAAACTCAGTAAATCAAGGCACTGTCTGGTATACTCATGATCAGCAACAGGACATCCAATGTTTCTCCAGTGCCACCTGGTCATAGGAATTTCAAAAATTTCATGGTATTTATCTAGCCATTTTTCAAGCATGAAGTTGGAGGCACTGTGGGTTTCAGTTCATTCAGCAAACATTAAATGGTGAGGAAGCTCATTTCAATGAAATCTCTGGAGAACTCTCACAGGCATGGCTTCCCAAATAGTGGACAAAAGGTCAGATTAGGCCAGGCCCATTGAGGTCTACAATGTGAGGTCCATGTGTGTTTTGACTCTCAACTATGGCTGCCATTTCTTTAAGAATAAAATCATGTGATATCCTTGCTGAGATTCCCAGGCCTCTGTGGAAATCCACCCGGGGCCTAGGTCTCAGTTTCCAAGAGCGACTTTCATGCGTGGCCTCTTAAAATCCCAACAAAATTCATGGCAATGCTTCTCTGAGTTCAGTTCCAAAACCCAGTCTCTAAGGGGAATCACACCAGAGTTCAAGCCCACCTGGACCCAGTCATTTTTTCCAATGCCACACAAATGAACAAAATTAAAACCAAAACACTCCCACATGGCCCTCATCTTATTCCATATAGTCAATCATCTTAACCTCTGGCTGGAGGTTTCCATGAGGGGCACAGCCAATGACAGTGTCCAAAATCAGCTCGTTTGCCCCTCATTTGTCTAAAGTCCGGGTAGCCTGGACACCGTTTCTGTGAACCAGGAGTGAACAAATAAGCCTGCTGTTAATACTTCAGTGTTTCTCCAATTTGAGGCCTACTGATTTTAGGTATCGATTCTTTAGGTGATTTAGAGTCATGCGAAAACACAAGCACCTCTGCAGGGCTTTGAAGAACTCATTTGACCCAAAGAATCCCTATTGTCATTTGATGGAGTGCAGGAACCTAACAGAGGAAGGCAAGAGACTTCATCCACAATGAATGAAATTTTTTGCCATTTTGGTTTTGGAAGCTCACATGGGATCATTCTTAAGATCCATCAGGTGCTGAGAATCTAAGTCACAGCCACACACAGGCCCAAGAGGCTGATAAAGACACATCCCTTTCCAAAGCAATTAAGCAAAGAGCCACAGGTGAGGCCCATTCATTTCCATTTGAAAACTGTTTTCTTCAGGCTTCACAAAGCAGTGGCCTGAGGCAAAGACCTTACTGACATTCAGTGCAACACAACAATAAGTAAGCAAAAGGCCCAAAGCAGGGTTTCTGCAATGAGACTTTCCTGGTCACACTGATATCTGAGTTTTCTGAGATGCTCGCCATTCTCTTCAGCTATCCAGTACATGGCCATGTCACAGAGCTTGGAGGTGGTACATATTTTGGACACAAATCCATGAGCCTATTCTGGAGAGTGGCCAGAATTCAGGAAGCAAACAACAACTTAGAAAGATAGCAGGTGTTGCACATCCATAAGACAAGCTGCAGTCCATTCATATATTGGGCAGGATGAATTTTGGTATGATTTATACTAGACAGGACACATCCATTAATGCATTCTCTTTTCTAATGTCTACAACAATGGACACAGTGGGATACACAGAAACAGAAACACTCGCCGTGTCAAATGACTTACTAGAAACTGTCCACTCCAAACCAAACAAACCACCTTTCCTATCTATTCTGAGAACATGAGACAAAACAACAAACCCACACCCACTCCCACAAAGGCACCTCCTTCCCCCAAGTAGGTCTGTGACTATCCAGAGTGTCCTCTGACTGGTGGGCCATACTATGTTCCCCCGAAATGGCCTGTCTTCTCTCAGATCTTGTTTCCTTGACCAACTCTGTGAAGATGTCAGGAAAAAGTGGTTAGCCACTACCTGTTTTCTCAGGAAAGGTCCATCTTCAGAGCTCTCCTGGCATTTGGCCATCCTCACATCATTAGGTACCAAGAAAACTGACTCTGTCCTTGGTAAATCCAAACAAGTGAGCCAACTGGGACTAGGACTGCGACTGCCTCTGGGTGCCTGGCTTCTTGGATACCAAGTTCAGAGAGTTCCATCACCAAGGAAATGAGGTATGTCACATTCTTTGGAACTGAATGAGGTCACTGCCTTGGCAACCACTTTGTCCTAACAGTTGCTTCAAAGGGTAACATAAAATGGAGGTTGCCCCCGCTTCCTGTGACACTTTCATAAGGTAGAATGTATATCACCATTGGCACCCGGGAACAGCTCTCCACTCAGGCCTGGTTTGGTCCACCTTTTCTACAATAAGAAGAGAGAGATTCAGATTCAGACACATTCTTTCATCCTGACCAGGTTGTTTGCCATGGAAGATGACTTTTGCTCTCTCATTGCTTCATAACTGCCTACAACTTCTCCAGGTGTCATTTGTGCATGGACATTTGAGGTTCTAATCAGGTGGAAGGTCCCCAACTTTCCTGTATTGTAAGAACCACTCTGTCCCTGCTCTTCTGTAAAATGATTGAGGGAACAGTGTATACTTGGGGTTAAAAACAGGTTTGATTTGGCTTACAAGTGATTCTGTGTGATGAATAATGGTATTGGGAACCTGCAATATTTACAAGAATATAGAGGTGAAATATAAGTAGGAAAACAGAAATCTAGGTATGATTTGAAGCCCAGAAGGATTTTGCACTTGATTGGGATACTTAGCTTTGAATGATGTTCTGCAAAGATGCCTCAGATAATTCGATATACAATGGCATAGGACCTTGTACATTGGATGATTGAAGTTAGAAGAGAACATCCAGTCAAAAAGGGATATTCAGTAGGATTAGGAAGATAGTCTGTAGGTTTAGGAAGAAGAGTGAGTATAGGATTTGGACCAAAAGTTCTTTAGCAATAGACTTTCGGTTGTTGAGTGAATGTAAATGTCAGCACATATGAAGAGTCAGTCACTATGTTGAACTGGGGAAAATATGTAGAAAAGCAGATATCAATAGAAACATTACGAAATCAGGCAAAGTATAAAGTGAATGATAGAATTAGACATTTTCAACAGGGTTGAGTTTGAATATATAAATTAGGAAAAAAACAAATATGTAGTCACCAATAGGATTGACAATTGACAGCATTAGGCAACCCGGACATGGATTTTTTTAGAAATCCATGTTCACTTTCCATTTAGGCTTTGGTACAATCATAAGTGTGACCTTTCCATTTTTTGTCCAGAATATTACTGTGATAATGAGGTGACATGAGTATTTCTTTCACCATTTCTGGGAGTAATATATTGAAGATGTAAAATGAGAATCAGGGGTACAAAGAGGTGTACCCTGTTTCTAGGAACATAGAGAAAAAGCATGAATAGACCATACTGTGAATAAATAATATAACTTTTTTGAACTTTAAATAATGAATTGAACTGATATCTGAAAAATTAAAGGAAATCATATATTGATATACAATCATTCATTCCAACCAGGTATATATGTAATGGAAATATTTGTGTTTAGGTTTATCATGAAGAGTGTGTGAGTTTTGCTTCAAAATGATTATGGAAATTCAAAATAATGTGTTTGGAAAGAAGTCTCATGAAAAGACCAGTCAAGAAACCCTGACAATACATGTGTTCTGAAGCAAGAAGTGGTGAAAGTTGAAACAAATGCTTATTAATTTGTGAACTTGTGGATGAAATGTATATCCTGTGATGTGCAAAAACTGAAGAAACAATAATGTACCAGTGTCGAATACAAATGAATGACAAATTACAGATCATGTCCATAGGAGTCTACTTGCATTGATGTTAGACTGGGTCAGTTACTGTAGAATAATTAGGATTTGTATGCACCATTCAATGATGTTAGTTTTCAGTACTAGGAAACAAATATGTATTTCAGGTGGATGAATATTTCTGATTATAATCTTGTGAAAAGTGGATTATAAATCCACATACATGAACATGAATGAATTTAGAGAGTGTATATTAGACGCATATATTTCATATTTTGAAAAATTTGGAGAGTATATCTATATCTATATCTATATCTATACACACACACACACACACACACACACACAAACACAAACACTCACAGACATTAAAAATACCAATATAAATTCCAATCGAAATTCATCATTAAATATGTATCATCCACAAATGCAAAAATATTTATTTTACTGAACATGAGTTAATGTATAATGTTGTTCTACTAGGACGCTCTCCTATAGGTTGAATTTTCATTTCCAACAGCATTTAGGAGGAGTGAACTCTTCTCACAATTTGTATCTGCCAAGACAGCCACCTCACAAAAATGTACGTGTGATACCTGGTAGGATTGTATATATGCATATAAATATACATGTGTGAATAGGCTACAGAAAAGGGAAACAAGAATTCACATATTTGTTAAGTTTAAAAACACATGGAGAATATTTCAATTAAAATTTGACTAGATTTATAACTCCTACCTTATATAATGCAAATGTCAAGTCCAACTATACAACATGTCTCCTCTGAAGTACTTGTATTTCTAATGTGTTGGGTTAATTTTCTCCATTATATTAGGATGAATAGTCTGAGTCTACTAGGTATGGGTTAGTGTCAGGGATTCAGTATTTCGAATGGAAAATTGGAAAATGAATCCAATGTGTATGTAAATATATGCTGCACAAATATCCTCCCGCTCTCATCCAGAACAATGCCTTGACATTACCTTCACCCCAAGTAAGACACAATTAGAGGAGAAGAGTTACAAAATCAGTGAATACATATCTGGAATGGAAAATGCTCAGGAGTTCACAACCTTGGAGGTGGTAGAGGAGTTTCCAGAACTAAGGGACAGAGTAAACCCTCCACAAACATGGAGCTCTGCTGGCCTAAAAACTTTTTGAGAAACTGCCTCTGAGCTTCCACACTTGAAATATATGTTGTTTTCAGGAGATTTGGCTTCCTCTGTAGTGAGACCATCAAAGCTGGGTCTGCATCCATGTGACCTGGAGGACATGGTTTCTTATTTTCCAATGAACAAGATGAAGCAGTGCTGAATCCTCTCTTTGTAGGTAAACTGAGGCCACTGGGGACTAAGTGTCTCCCCGTGTGGACTGTGAAGCCATTTGGTCCTCCTCCACTTTTTGTGGTGTTTTTGCTGCTGCACTGTGAGTTTGGAATTTGTTTCACGAAATACTAAGAGCTAAACTGGGACACAGTGCTGGAGGGAGTTCTGTCACGTGTGGTGGGTCAGGGTCTGCAAGAGAATGCACCAACTAGGCTCCTATCTCTCACAGCTTGCCCCATTGCCCCCTTGTCCATATCAACCTGATTCTTAATTTTCCTCTGAAAACTCTCCATATAACAAGATGCCTTTACATATAAGGGTCTGTTGTCAGTTACAAGCCATTTGGAATCCAATGGTAGATAAACATGGCCCTACCACGGATGTTTTATCAAACACCTCCCCACCATTGCTCTAGACCCACTACTCAGCAGGCTCCAACTTACTGGCATCTCTGTTCTACAACATTTTCATGAAACTCAGTAAATCAAGGCACTGTCTGGTATACTCATGATCAGCAACAGGACATCCAATGTTTCTCCAGTGCCACCTGGTCATAGGAATTTCAAAAATTCATGGTATTTATCTAGCCATTTTTCAAGCATGAAGTTGGAGGCACTGTGGGATTCAGTTCATTCAGCAAACATTAAATGGTGAGGAAGCTCATTTCAATGAAATCTCTGGAGAACTCTCACAGGCACGGCTTCCCAAAGAGTGGACAAAAGGTCACATTAGGCCAGGCCCATTGAGGTCTACAATGTGAGGTCCATGTGTGTTTTGACTCTCAACTATGGCTGCCATTTCTTTAAGAATAAAATCATGTGATATCCTTGCTGAGATTCCCAGGCCTCTGTGGAAATCCACCCGGGGCCTAAGTCTCAGTTTCCAAGAGCGACTTTCATGCGTGGCCTCTTAAAATCCCAACAAAATTCATGGCAATGCTTCTCTGAGTTCAGTTCCAAAAACCCAGTCTCTAAGGGGAATCAAACCAGAGTTCAAGTCCACGTGGACCCAGTCATTTTTTCCAATGCCACACAAATGACCAAAATTATAACCAAAACACTCCCACATTGCCCTCATCTTATTCCGTATAGTCAATCATCTTAACCTCTGGCTGGAGGTTTCCATGAGGGGTGCAGCCAATGACAGTGTCCAAAATCTGCTCGTTTGCCCCTCATTTGCCTAAAGTAAGGGTAGCCTGTACACCGTTTCTGTGAACCAGGAGTGAACAAATAAGCCTGCCGTTAATACTTCTGTGTTTCTCCAATTTGAGGCCTACTGATTTTAGGTATCGATTCTTTAGGTGATTTAGAGTCATGCGAAAACACAAGCACCTCTGCAGGGCTTTGAAGAACTCATTTGACCCAAAGAATCCCTATTGTCATTTGATGGAGTGCAGGAACCTAACAGAGGAAGGCAAGAGACTTCATCCACAATGAATGAAATTTTTTGCCATTTTGGTTTTGGAAGCTCACATGGGATCATTCTTAAGATCCATCAGGTGCTGAGAATCTAAGTCACAGCCACACACAGGCCCAAGAGGCTGATAAAGACACATCCCTTTCCAAAGCAATTAAGCAAAGAGCCACAGGTGAGGCCCATTCATTTCCATTTGAAAACTGTTTTCTTCAGGCTTCACAAAGGGGTGGCCTGAGGCAAAGACCTTCTTGACATTCAGTGCAACACAACAATAAGTAAGCAAAAGGCCCAAAGCAGGGTTTCTGCACTGAGATTTTCCTGGTCACACTGATATCTGAGTTTTCTGAGATGCTCGCAATTCTCTTCACTTATCCAGTACATGGCCATGTCACAGAGCTTGGAGGTGGTACATATTTTGGACACAAATCCATGAGCCTATTCTGGAGAGTGGCCAGAATTCAGGAAGAAAACAACAACTTAGAAAGATAGCAGGTGTTGCACATTGATAAGACAAGCTGCAGTCCATTCATATATTGGGCAGGATGAATTATGGGATGATTTATACTAGACAGGACACATTCATTAATGCATTCTCTTTTCTAATGTCTACAACAACGGACACAGTGGGATACACAGAAACACTCGCCGTGTCAAATGACTTACTAGAAACTGTCCACTCCAAACCAAACAAACCACCTTTCCTATCTATTCTCAGAACATGAGACAAAACAACAAACACACACCCACTCCACAAAGGCACCTCCTTCCCCCAATTAGGTCTGTGACTATCCGGAGTGTCCTCTGACTGGTGGGCCATACTATGTTCCCCCGAAATGGCCTGTCTTCTCTCAGATCTTGTTTCCTTGACCAACTTTGTGAAGATGTCAGGAAAAAGTGTTTAGCCACTACCTGTTTTCTCAGGAACGGTCCATCTTCAGAGCTCTCCTGGCATTTGGCCATCCTCACATCATTAGGTACCAAGAAAACTGACTCTGTCCTTGGTAAATCCAAAAAAGTGAGCCCACTGGGACTGGGACTGGGACTGCCTCTGGGTGCCTGGCTTCTTGGATACCAAGTTCAGAGAGTTCCATCACCAAGGAAATGAGGTATGTCACATTCTTTGGAACTGAATGAGGTCACTGCCTTGGCAACCACTTTGTCCTAACAGTTGCTTCCAAGGGTAACATAAGATGGAGGTTGCCCCTACTTCCTGTGACACTTTCATAAGGTAGAATGTATATCAACCATTGGCACCCGGGAACAGCTCTCCACTCAGTCCTGGTTTGGTCCATCTTCTCTACAATAAGAAGAGAGAGATTCAGATTCAGACACATCCCTTCATCCTGACCAGGTTGTTTGCCATGGAAGATGACTTTTGCTCTCTCAGGTGCTTCATACCTGCCTAGAACTTCTCCAGGTATCATTTGTGCATGGACATTTGAGGTTCTCATCAGGTGGAAGGTCCCCAACTTTCCTGTATTGTAAGAACCACTCTGTCCCTGCTCTTCTGTAAAATGATTGAGGGAACGGTGTATACTTGGGGTTAAAAACAGGTTTGATTTGGGTTACGAGTGATTCTGTGTGATGAATAATGGTATTGGGAACCTGCAATATTTACAAGAATATAGAGGTGAAATATAAGTAGGAAAACAGAAATCTAGGTATGATTTGAAGCCCAGAAGGGTTTTGCCCTTGATTGGGATACTTAGCTTTGAATGATGTTCTGCAAAGATGCCTCAGATAATTCCATATACAATGGCATAGGACCTTGTACATTGGATGATTGAATTTAGAAGAGAACATCCAGTCAAAAAGGGATATTCAGTAGGATTAGGAAGATAGTCGGTAGGTTTAGGAAGAAGAGTGAGTATAGGATTTGGACCAAAAGTTCTTTAGCAATAGACTTTCGGTTGTTGAGTGAATGTAAATGTCAGCACATATGAAGAGTCAGTCACTATGTTGAACTGGGGAAAATATGTAGAAAAGCAGATATCAATAGAAACATTATGAAATCAGGCAAAGTATAAAGTAAGTGATAGAATTAGACATTTTCAACAGGGTTGAGTTTGAATATATAAATTAGGAAAAAAACAAATATGTAGTCACCAATAGGATTGACAATTGACAGCATTAGGCAACCTGGGCATGGATGTTTTTAGAAATCCATGTTCACTTTCCATTTAGGCTTTGGTACAATCATAAGTGTGACCTTTCCATTTTTTGTCCAGAATATTACTGTGATAATGAGGTGACATGAGTATTTCTTTCACCATTTCTGGGAGCAATATATTGAAGGTGTAAAATGAGAATCGGGGGTACAAAGAGGTGTACCCTGTTTCTAGGAACATAGAGAAAAAGCATGAATAGACCATACTGTGAATAAATAATATAACTTTTTTGAACTTTAAATAATGAATTAACCGATATCTGAAAAATTAAAGGAAATCATATATTGATATACAATCATTCATTCCAACCAGGTATATATCTAATGGAAATATTAGTGTTTTGGTTTATTATGAAGAGTGTGTGAGTTTTGCTTCAAAATGATTATGGAAATTCAAAATAATGTGTTTGGAAAGAAGTCTCATGAAAAGACCAGTCAAGAAACCCTTACAATACATGTGTTCTGAAGCAAGATGATTAAAGTTGAAACAAATGCTTATTAATTTGTGAACTTGTGGATGAAATGTATATCCTGTGATGTGCAAAAACTGAAGAAACAATAATGTACCAGTGTCGAATACAAATGAATGACACATTACATATCATGTCCCATAGGAGTCTACTTGCATTGATGTTAGACTGGGTCAGTTACTGTAGAATAATTAGGATTTGTATGCACCATTCACTGAAGTTAGTTTTCAGTACTAGGAAACAAATATGTATTTCAGGTGGATGAATATTTCTGATTATCATCTTGTGAAAAGTTGATTATAAATCCACATACATGAACATGAATGAATTTAGAGTGTGTATATTAGACACATATATTTCATATTTTGAAAAATTTGGAGAGTATATCTATATCTATATCTATATCTATACACACACACACACACACACACACACACACACAACACTCACAGACATTAAAAAGTACCAATATAAATGCCAATCGAAATTCATCAGTAAATATGTATCATCCACAAATGCAAAAATATTTATTTTACTGAACATGAGTTAATGTATAATGTTGTTCTACTAGGACTCTCTCCTATAGGTTGAATTTTCATTTCCAACAGCATTTAGGAGGAGTGAACACTTCTCACAATTTGTATCTGCCAAGACAGCCATCTCACAAAAATGTACGTGTGATACCTGGTAGGATTCTATATATGCATATAAATATACATGTGTGAATCGGCTACAGAAAAGGGAAACAAGAATTCACATATTTGTTATGTTTAAAAACACATGAGAATATTTCAATTAAAATTTGACTAGATTTATAACTCCTACCTTATATAATGGAAATGTCAAGTCCAACTATACAACATGTCTCTGGAGAACCTTTGGATGTCCTGTTGTTTATCATGAGTATACTAGACAGTGCCTTGATTGACTGTGTTTCATGAAAATGATCTAGAACAGACATGCCAGTAAGTTGGTGCCTGCTGAGTAGTGTGCCTAGAGCAGTGGTGTGTATGTGTGTCATAATACATCTCTGTTGTGGCCATATGGATTTGCCATTGGCTTCCAAATGGCTTGTGACAGACATGGTGAGGCCAGCAGACACTAATATGTAAGGGCGTCTTGTTATATGCAGAGGTTTCATGGCAATGTTAAGAATCAGGTTGCAATAGACAAGGGAAAAAGCTATGTGGGATAGAAGCCTGGTTGGTGCATTCTCCTGCAGACCCTGACCCACCACATGTGGCAGAACTCCATCCAGCACTGTGTCCCTTTTGAACTCCTTGTATTTCGTGAAGCAAATACCAAACTACCAATGCAGGAGAAAGAAAAACCATGAAAAAGTGGAGGATGACCAAATGGCTTCACAGCCCAGATGGGGAGAGACTTAGCACGCACTGGTCACATTTTACTTAAAAGAGAGAATTCACCACTGCTGCCTCATGTTCATTAGAAAATAAGAAACCATGTCCTCCAGGTCACATAGAATCAGACCCAGCTTTGATGGTCTCACGACAAAGGAAGCTAAAGCTCCTGAAAACAACATATATTTCAAGTGCCCAACCTCAGAGGCAGTTTATCAAGAAGTCCTTTAGGCCAGCAGAGCTCCATGTTTGTGGAGTTTTTAACCTGTCACTTACTTATGGAAACTTCTCTACCACATCCAAGGTTGTGAACTCCTGAGCATTTTCCATTCCAGTTATATATTCACAGATTTTATAACTCTTCTCCACTAATTGTGTCTTACTTGGGGTGAAGGTAATGTCAAGGCATTGTTCTGGATGAGAGAGGGAAAATATTTTGTGTAGCACATATTTGATAGACATTGGATTCTTTTTCCTATTTTCCATTCAAAATACTGAATCCCTGACACTAACACATACCCTACTAGACTCTGACTACTAATCCTAATATGATGGAGAAAAATAACCCAAATAGAACAGAAATACAAGCAGGTCAGAGGAGGCATGGTGTATTTTTGAACTTTTCTTTTGCATAATAAATGGTAGGTGTTATAAATCTAGTGAATTTTTATTTGGAATAGTTTTTCATGTGTTTTTAAAATTAACAAATATGTGAATCCCTGCCTCCCTTTCTCTCTAGCCTATACAGCACATGTATTTTTATATGTACATATAGAATCCTACCTGGTATCACACGTACATTTTTGTGAGGTTGCTGACTCGGCAGATATAAATTGTGTGAAGAGACTACCCCTCTTAAACGCTGTTGGAACTAAAAATTCAACCTATGGGTGAGCTTCCTAGTACAACAACATTATACATAATTTCATGTTCAGTAAAGTATATATTTTTGCATCAGTAGTTGTTATATATTTCATTATAAATTTCATTTGGCATATATTGCTACTTTTTTATGTTTCTCTGTGTGTTTTTTTGGTATATATATATATATATACCAAATATATATATATATATATATTCTCCTGATTTATCAAAACATTAACTATATGTGTCTTATATACACTCTCTACATTCATACATTCATTCATGTTCATGCATGAGGAAATATAATCAACTTTTCTCAAGATTATTATTGGAAATATTCATCCACCTGAAATACATATTTGTTTCCTTGTACTGACAACTCACTTCTGTGAATGGTGCATACAAATCCTAATAATTCTACAGTATCTGACCCAGTTTAACATCAATGCAAGCAGATTCCTATGGGACATGATGTGTATTTTGACGTTCATTTATATTCCACACTGCTACATTAATATTTCTGCAGTTTTTGCACATCATAGGATATATATTTCATCCACAAGTTCACAACTTTATAGGTATTTTTTCACTTTTAATCATTTCCTGCTTCAGAACACATGTATTCCTCCCGGTTTCTTGACTGGTCTTTTCATGAGACTTCTCTGCAAACACATTTTTTTTTAATTTCATAATCAGTTTTGAAGCAAAACTCACACACTTTTCATGATAAACCATAAATCTAATATCACCATTAGATGCATAACTGTTTGGAATGGATGATTGTATATCAATATTAGGTTTCCTCTATATTTTCAGAAATCAATTCAATCCATTATTTAAAGTTCGAACCAGGTATATTATTTATTCACAGTATGGTCTATTCATGCATTATCTCTATATTCATAGGCACAAGGTACACCTATTTGTACCCCCAATTAATTTATACGTCTTCAAAATATTGCTATCCTACATATTTTACCCAGTTCATCATTGTGACTGACTCTTCACATGTGCTGACATTTACATTCACTCTCTACCTGAAACCCTATTGCTAAAGAACTTTTGGTCCAAATCCTATACTCACTCTTTTATCTAAACCCACCGACTATTTTCCTAATCCTACCGAATATCCCTTTTTGACTGGATGTTCTCTTCCACATTCAATCATCCAAATTAGAAGGTCCTATGCCATAGTATATTGATTTAACTGAGACAACTGTGCAGGACATAAATCAATGCTAAGTATCCCAATCAAGGGCCCAATGCCCTTCTGGGCTTCAAAACTTACCTAGATTTCTGTTTTCATACTTATATTTCACCTATATATTCTTATAAATATCGCAGGTTCCTAATACAAATATTCATTCCAGAGAATGATTCCTAACCCAAATTGAACATGTTATTAACCCTAACCATACACTTTTCCCTCAATCTAATTTTACAGAAGAGCAGGGACAGAGTTGGTCTTACAATACAGGAATATAGGCGATCTTCCAGCTGCTGAAAACCTAAAAGGTCCATGCTGAAATGATCCTTGGAGAAGATGTAGGCATCTATGAAGGACATGAGAGAGCAAAAGTCATCTTCCATGGCAAACAACCTGGTCAGGTTGATGGGATGTGTCTGAATTAGCCTCTCTCTTCCTAATGTAGAGAAGATGGACCAAACCATGCCTGTGTGGAGAGCTGTTTCCCGGTGCCTATGGTTGATATACCATTCTAACATATGAATGAGTCACAGCAAGTAGAGTCAGCCTCCATCTTTTGGGAACCATGTAAGCAACTGTTAAAACAAAGTGGTTTCCAAGGCAGTGACTTCATTCAGATCTTGAAGAAAGTGACATCACCTTACAGTTTTGGTAATGAAAGTCTGTGATCTTGGGATCCAGGAAACCAGGCACACAGAGTCAAACCCACTCCATGTCCCAGTGGGCTAACTTGTTTGGATTTAACAAGACAGAGTTACTCTTTCTTTGTACCTACTGATGTGAGGACAGCCAAATGCCTGGAAACTATGAAGACTGGCCTTTCCAGAGAAAGCAGGTAGTTTCTCACCATGGGCTCCTGACAACTTCACAGAGTTGGCCAAAGAGAACAGATTGGAGACAGGACACGCCATTTTGGGGGAACATAGTATGGCCCACAAGACAGAGGACACTCCGGATAGTCACAGACCTACTTGGGGAAAGGAGGTGACTTTTTGGGTGTGAGTGTGAGTTTGTGGTTTTGTCTCATGTTCTGAGAATAGTTAGGAAAGCTGGTTTGTTTGTTTTGGAGTGGACTGTGTCTAGTAAGTCCTTTGACAAGGTGAGTGTTTCTGTGTCTATATATCATACTGTGTCCGTGATTGTAGACATTAGAAAAGAGAATGCATCAATGGATGTGTCCTGTCTACAAGAAAGCTTCAAAGCATTCATCCTGTGCAATTAATGAATGGACTGCAGGTTGCCGTATGGATGGGCAACTCCTGCCATCTTTCTAAATTCCTGTTTTCTTCCTGAATTCTGGACACTCTCCAGAATACACTCATGATTTTGTGTCCAAGATATGTACCACCTCCATCTCTGTGACATGGCCATGTACTGGATAGCTGATGGGAATGGCGAGTATCTCAGAAAACTCAGATATCAGTATGCCCAAGAAAGTCTCAGTGGAGAAACCCTGCTTTGGGCCTTTTGCTTACCTATTCTGTTGCCCTGAATGTCAGGAAGGTCTTTGCCTCAGGCCACACTTTGTGAAGCCTGCAGAAAATAGTTTTCAAATGGAAAAGAATGGTCATTACCTGTGCCTCTTTGCTTAATTGCTTTGGAAATGGATGTTTCTGAATCAGCCTCTCAGCCCTATGTGAGGCTGTGGCTTAGATTCACAGCACATGATGGGTCTAAAGAAAAATCCCATGTGTGCATCCCATACCAAATTGGGCAAAAGAGCTGTCAGAGTGGTTCTTAAAATACAGGAAAGTTGGGGACCTTCCACCTGATGAGAACCTCAAATGTCCATGCACAAATGATACCTGGAGAAGTTGTAGGCAGGTATGAAGCACCTGAGAGAGCAAAAGTCATCTTCCATGGCAAACAACCTGGTCAGGATGAAGGGATGTGTCTGAATCTGAATCTCTCTGTTCTTATTGTAGAGAAGATGGACCTAACCAGGCCTGAGTGGAGAGCTGTTCCCGGGTGCCAATGGTTGATATACATTCTACCTTATGAAAGTGTCACAGGAAGTAGGGGCAACCTCCATCTTATGTTACCCTTGGAAGCAACTGTTAGGACAAAGTGGTTGCCAAGGCAGTGACCTCATTCAGTTCCAAAGAATGTGACATACCTCATTTCCTTGGTGATGGAACTCTCTGAACTTGGTATCCAAGAAGCCAGGCACCCAGAGGCAGTCCCAGTCCCAGTCCCAGTGGGCTCACTTGTTTGGATTTACCAAGGACAGAGTCAGTTTTCTTGGTACCTAATGATGTGAGGATGGCCAAATGCCAGGAGAGCTCTGAAGATGGACCTTTCCTGAGAAAACAGGTAGTGGCTAACCACTTTTTCCTGACATCTTCACAGAGTTGGTCAAGGAAAGAATGTCTGAGAGAAGACAGGCCATTTCGGGGGAACATAGTATGGCCCACCAGTCAGAGGACACTCCGGATAGTCACAGACCTACTTGGGGCAAGGAGGTGCCTTTGTGGGAGTGGGTTTGGGTTTGTTGTTTTGTCTCATGTTCTGAGAATAGATAGGATAGGCGGTTTGTTTGGTTTGGAGTGGACAGTTTCTAGTAAGTCATTTGACACGGCGAGTGTTTCTGTTTCTGTGTATCCCACTGTGTCTGTTGTTGTAGACATTACAAAAGAGAATGCATTAATGGATGTGTCCTGTCTAGTATAAATCTTCCCATAATTCATCCTGCCCAATATATGAATGGACTGCAGCTTGTCTTATCGATGTGCAACACCTGCTATCTTTCTAAGTTGTTGTTTTCTTCCTGAATTCTGGCCACTCTCCAGAATAGGCTCATGGATTTGTGTCCAAAATATGTACCACTGCCAAGCTCTGTGACATGGCCATGTACTGGATAGCTGAAGAGAATGGCGAGCATCTCAGAAAACTCAGATATCAGTGTGACCAGAAAAATCTCAGTGCAGAAACCCTGCTTTGGGCCTTTTGCTTACTTATTGTTGTGTTGCACTGAATGTCAGGAAGGTCTTTGCCTCATGCCACCCCTTTGTGAAGCCTGAAGAAAACAGCTTTCAAATGGAAATGAATGGGCCTCACCTGTGGCTCTTTGCTTAATTGCTTTGGAAAGAGATGTGTCTTTATCAGCCTTTGGACCTGTGTGTGGCTGTGACTTAGATTCTCAGCACCTGATAGATCTTAAGAATGATCCCATGTGAGCTTCCAAAACCAAAGTGCCAAAAAATATCATTCATTGTGGATGAAGTCTCTTGCCTTCCTCTGTTAGGTTCCTGCACTCCATCAAATGAGAATAGGGATTCTTTGGGTCAAATGAGTTCTTCAAAGCCCTGCAGAGGTGCTTGTGTTTTCACATGACTCTAAATCACCTAAAGAATTGATACCTAAAATCAGTAGGCCTGATATTGGAGAAACAAAGAAGTATTAAAGGCAGGCTTATTTGTTCACTCCTGGTTCACAGAAACGGTGTCCAGGCTACCCTGACTTTAGGCAAATGAGGGGCAAAGGAGCTGATTTTGGACACTGTCTTGGGCTGTGCCCCTCATGGAAACCTCCAGCCAGAGGTTAAGATGATTGACTATATGGAATAAGATGAGGGCCATGTGGGAGTGTTTTGGTTTTGATTTTGGTCATTTGTGTGGCATTGGAAAAAATGACTGGGTACACGTGGGGTTGAACTCTGGTGTGATTCCCCTTAGAGACTGGATTTTGGAAGTGAACTCAGAGAAGCATTGCCATGAATTTTGTTGGGATTTTAAGAGGCCACGCATGAAAGTCGCTCTTGGAAACTGAGACCTAGGCCCCGGGTGGATTTCCACAGAGGCCTGGGAATCTCAGCAAGGATATCACATGATTTTATTCTTAAAGAAATGGCAGCCATAGTTGAGAGTCAAAACACACATGGACCTCACATTGTAGACCTCAATGGGCCTGGCCTAATGTGACCGTTTGTCCACTCTTTGGGATGCCGTGCCTGTGAGGGTTCTCCAGAGATTTCATTGAAATGAGCTTCCTCACCATTTAATGTTTGCTGAATGAACTGAAATCCACAGTGCCTCCAACTTCATGCTTGAAAAATGGCTAGATAAATACCATGAAATTTTTGAAATTCCTATGACCAGGTGGCACTGGAGAAACACTGCATGTCCTGTTGCTGATCATGATTATACCAGACAGTGCCTTGACTTACTAGGTTTCATGAAAATGGTGTAGAACAGAGATGCCAGTAAGTTGGAGCCTGCTGAGTAGTGGGTCTAGAGCAGTGGTGGGGAGGTGTTTGATAAAACATCCGTGGTAGGGCCATGTGGATCTACCATTGGATTCCAAATGGCTTGTAACTGACATGGTGCAGCCAGAAGACCCTTGTATGTAAAGGCATCTTGTTACATGGAGAGTTTTCAGAGGAAAATTAAGAATCAGGTTGATATGGACAAGGGGGCAATGGGGCAAGCTGTGAGAGATAGGAGCCTAGTTGGTGCATTCTCTTGCAGACCCTGACCCACCACACGTGACAGAACTCCCTCCAGCACTGTGTCCCAGTTTAGCTCCTAGTATTTCGTGAAACAAATACCAAACTCACAGTGCAGCAGCAAAAACACCACAAAAAGTGGAAGAGGACCAAATGGCTTCACAGTCCACACGAGGAGACACTTAGTCCCCAGTGGCCTCAGTTTACCTACAAAGAGATGATTCAGCACTGCTTCATCTAGTTCATTGGAAATAAGAAACCATGTCCTCCAGGTCACATAGATTCAGACCCAGCTTTGATGGTCTCACTACAAAGGAAGCCAAATCTCCTGAAAACAACATATATTTCAAGTGCAAAACTCAGTGGCAGTTTCTCAAAAAATTTTTAGGCCAGCAGAGCTCCATGTTTGTGGAGTTTTTACCCTGTCCCTTAGTTTTGGAAACTGCTCTACCACCTCCAAGGTTGTGAACTCCTGAGCATTTTCCATTCCAGATATGTATTCACTGATTTTGTAACTCTTCTCCTCTAATTGTGTCTTACTTGGGGTGAAGGTAATGTCAAGGCATTGTTCTGGATGAGAGCGGGAGGATATTTGTGCAGCATATATTTACATACACATTGGATTCATTTTCCAATTTTCCATTCGAAATACTGAATCCCTGACACTAACCCATACCTAGTAGACTCAGACTATTCATCCTAATATAATGGAGAAAATTAACCCAACACATTAGAAATACAAGTACTTCAGAGGAGACATGTTGTATAGTTGGACTTGACATTTGCATTATATGAGGTAGGAGTTATAAATCTAGTCAAATTTATTTGAAATATTCTCCATGTGTTTTAAACTTAACAAATATGTGAATTCTTGTTTCCTTTTTCTGTAGTCTCTTCACACACGTATATTTATATGCATATATAGAATCCTACCAGGTATCACACGTACATTTTTGTGAGGTGGCTGTCTTGGCAGATACAAATTGTGAGAAGAGTTCACTCCTCCTAAATGCTGTTGGAAATGAAAATTCAACTTATAGGAGAGCGTCCTAGCAGAACAACATTATACATTAACTCATGTTCAGTAAAATAAATATTTTTGCATTTGTGGATGATACATATTTACTGATGAATTTCGATTGGCATTTATATTGGTACTTTTTAATGTCTGTGAGTTGTGTGTGTGTGTGTGTGTGTGTGTGTGTGTGTGTAGATATAGATATAGATATAGATATACTCTCCAAATTTTTCAAAATATGAAATATATGTGTCTAATATACACTCTCTAAATTCATTCATGTTCATGTATGTGGATTTATAATCCACTTTTCACAAGATGATAATCAGAAATATTCATCCACCTGAAATACATATTTGTTTCCTAGTACTGAAAACTAACTTCAGTGAATGGTGCATACAAATCCTAATTATTCTACAGTAACTGACCCAGTCTAACATCAATGCAAGTAGACTCCTATGGGACATGATATGTAATTTGTCATTCATTTGTATTCGACACTGGAACATTATTATTTCTTCAGTTTTTGCACATCATAAGATATACCTTTGCCAAGGCAGTGACCTCATTCAGTTCCAAAGAATGTGACATACCTCATTTCCTTGGTGATGGAACTCTCTGAACTTTGTATCCAAGGAGCCAGGCACCCAGAGGCAGTCCCAGTCCCAGTCCCAGTGGGCTCACTTGTTTGGATTTACCAAAGATAGAGTCAGTCATTCTTGGTACCTACTGAAGTGAGGATTACCAAATGCCTGGAGAGCTCTGAATAGGGAGCTTTCCTGAGAAAGCAGGTAGTGGCTCTCCACTTTTTCCTTACAACTTTACAGAGTTGGCCAAGGAAAACAGATCTGAGAGAGGACAGGCCATTTCGGAAGAACAGAGTATGGCCACCAGTCAGAGGACACTCTGGTTAGTCATACACCTATGGGGAAGGAGGTGCCTTTTTGGGAGTGGGTGTGGGTTTGTGGTTTGTCTCATGTTCTGAAAATAGGTAGGAATGGCGGTTTGTTTGTTTTGGAGTGAACTGTTTCCGGTAAGTCGTTTGAAGAGGTGAGTGTTTCCATGTCTGTGTATCCCACTGTGCCTGTGGTAGTAGACATGAGAAAAGAGAATGCAGCAATGGATGTGTCATGTCTAGTATAAAGCTTCCCAGCATTCATCCTGCCCAATTTATGAATGGAGTGTGGCTTGCCTTATGCACGGGCAACACCTAATACCTTCCTAAGTCCCTGTTTTCTTCCTGAATTCTGGCCACTCTCTATAATAGGCTCATGGTTATGTGTCCAAGATATGTACCAAATCCAAGGTCTTTGACATGGCCATGTACTGGATACCTGAATGGAATGGCCAGCATCTCAGAAAACTCAGATATCAGTGTGACCAGGAAAGTCTCAGTGGAGATACCCTGCTTTGGGCCTTTTGCTTACCTATTGTTCTGTTGCCCTGAATATAAGGAAGGTCTTTGTCTCATGCAACCCCTTTGTTAAGCCTGAAGAAAACAGTTTTCAAATGGAAATGAATGTGCATCACCTCTGGCTCATTGCTTAATTTCATTGGAAAAGGATGTGTCTGATTCAGGCCCTTTGCCCTGTTTTAGGCTGTGACTTAGCTTCTCAGCACCTGATGGAAGTAAAGAAAGATCCCATATGTGCATCTAAACCAAAATGGAAAAACGTTCAATCAATGTGCATGAATTATATTGCCTTCCTTTGTTAGGTTTCTGAAATCCATCATGTGAGAATAGGGATTCTTTGGGTGAAATGAGTTCTTCAAATCTCTGCAGAGGGGATTGGCTTTTCTCATGACTCCAATTCACAAAAAGAATCTAGATCCAACAGTCAGAGAGCCTCAAATTGGAGAAGCGAAGCAGTATTAAGGGCAGGCCTATTTGATCACTCCTGGTTCACAGGAAGGGTGTCCAAGCCACCCTGACATTCGGCAAATGAGGGGCAAGGGAGCTTATTTTGGACACTGTCTTGGGATGTGCCTCTCATGAAAACCTCCATCCAGATGTTATGATGAGTATCTTTATGGTAGAAGATGAGGGCCATGTAGGAGTGTTTTGGTTATAATTGTGGTCATTTGTGTGGCAGTTGGAAGAGATGACTGGGTCCACCTGGGCATGAATTCTGCTGTGATTCCCCTTAGAGACTGAGTTCTGGAACTGACCTCAGAGAAGTATTGACATGAATTGTGTTGGGATTTTAGGAGGCCATGAATGAGAGTTGCCATTGGAACCTGGGATCAAGGCCCAGAGTGGCTTTCCACAGAACACTGGGAATCACAGCCAGGATATTAAATGATTTTATTCTGAAAGACTTGGCAGGCATAATTGAGATTCAAAACACACTTGGACCTTGCTTTGTAGACCTCCATGGGCCTGGCTTCATGTGACTTTTTGGCCACTCTTTGGGTAGACTTGCCTGTGAGAGTGCTCCAGAGATTTCCCTGAAATTAGCTTCCTCACCATTTAATGGTTCCTGAATGAATTGAAACCAACATTGCCTCCAAATGCATCTGTGAAAAAATGCTAGATAATTACCATGAAATTTTAGAAATTCCGATGACCAGCTGGCACTGGAGGACCTTTGATGTCCTGTTGATGATCATGAGTATAACAGACAGGGCCTTGATTGACTGGGTTTCATGAAAATGGTGTAGAACAGAGATGCCAGTAAGTTGGGGCCTGGTAAGTAGTGGGCCTAGAGCTGTGTTATGCAAATGTGTGATAAAACATCTGTGGTGGGGCCATGTGGATCTTCCATTGGCTTCCAAATGGCTGTGACTGACATGGTGCAACCATCACACCCATATATGTAAAGGCATATTTTTATATGGAGAGGTTTCAGGGCAATGTTCAGTATCATGTTGCTATTGTCAAGGGGGCAAGCTACTTGAGATAGAACCCTGGTTGGTGCATTCTCCTGGAGACCCTGCCAACCACACCTGACAGAACTCCCTTCAGCACTGTGTCCCATTTGAACTCGTTGTATTTCATGAAGCAAATACCAAACTCCCAGTGCAGCAGCAAGAAACACCACGAAAATTGGAGGATGACCATTGGTTTCACAGTCCACACGGGAAGACCCTTAGCCCTCAGTGGCCAAAGTTTACCTACAAAAAGAGAATTCATCACTGCTGCCTCATTTTTATTTTAAAATAAGTAACCATTTCCTCCAGGTCACATAGATGCAGATCCAGCTTTGATGGTTTCACTACAAATAAAGCTAAAGCTCCTGACAACAACATATATTTCAAGTGCCCAACCTCAGAGGCAGATTCTCAAAAAGTCTTTTGGCCAGCAGAGCTCCATGTTTGTGGAGTGTTTACCCTGTCTCTTACTTTTGGAAACTCCTCTACCACCTCCAAAGATGTGAAATCTGGAGCATTTTCCATTCTAGATATGTATTCACAGATTTTCTAACTCTTCTCCTCTAATTGTGTCTTACTTGGGGCGAAGGTAATGTCAAGGCATTGTTCTGGAGGAGAGTGGGAAGATTTTTCCGTAGCATATATTTGCATACACATTGGATTCAGTGTCCTATTTTCAATTCAAAATACTGAATACCTGACTCTAACCCAAACCCTACCAGACTCTGACTACTAATCCTAATATGATGGAGAAAAATAACCCATAAAGAATAGAAATACAGGCAGTACAGAGTAGGCATGGTGTATAGATGGACTTGCCTTTTGCATGATACAGAGTTGGAGTTATAAATCTAGTCAATTGTTTGTTGAAATAGTGGTCCTAGTATTTTTAAGGTTAACAAATATGTGAATTCCTGTCTCCCTTTCTCTGTATTCTTATATGCACATATAGATTCCTATCTGGTACCACACGTACATTCTTGTGAGGTGGCTGACTTGGCAGATACAAATTGTTAGAAGAGATCACTCCTACTAAACCCTGTTGGAACTGAATATTCAACCTATGGGTGAGCTTGCTAGTTGAACAGCATTATACATAAATCCATGTTCAGTAAAATGAATATTTTTAGATCTGTGGATGGTATATATTTTATAATGAATTTTGATTGACATATATATTGCTACTTTTTTGTCTGTGTGTGTGTTTTATGTATATGTATATATATATGTATATATATATATATATATATATATATATATATATATATATATATATATACACTCTCCAGATTTTTCAAAATATGAAATATATGTGTCTTATATTCACTCCCTAAATTTATTCATGTTCATGTATGTGGATTTATAATCAACTATTCACAAGATTATTCTCAAAATATTCATCCACCTGAAATTTGCCCAATGCTCTCAAATGTCAATCCTATTTGTGACTACATATTTGTTTCTTCCTAAGATTATATATTTAAACTCAACCCTGTTCAAAATGTCTAATCCTATCACTCACTTTATACTCTGCCTGATTTTGTAATGTCTCTATTGATATATGCTTTCCTACATATTTTCCCCACTTCATCATTGTGACTGACTCTTCACTTGTGCTGACATTTACATTCACTCTCTAATCGAAATCCTATTGCTAAGAAACTTTTGTTCCAAATCTTATACTCACCCTTCTTCCTAAACTTACTGACTATCTTCCTAATGCTACAGACTATCCCTTTTTGACTGGATGTTCTCTTCTACATTCAATCATCCAAGTAAACGTGGTGCGAGCTTCAGAGGAGGAGACTACCAACAGGCTATCTCATGCAACATCAAAGGGTTTATTGGGTGTCCAGCATGCTGGGGTTCAGAGCTCACCTGAATAGTGCAGATAGCCCTGAGAATAGCTGAAGTAGAGCTTATATACTTTCCCTGGAGAGAGAAGGGAGGGAATTGTATTGATGTGTCAGGGCGAGTGGGCGGTTTGCATGCAACTGGGAGAGGGAGTACATTCTGCAATTTGGCAGCTGGGGATAGAACATTGTGGGAACAAGTTTTGCAAACATTTCTCAAGATTTCAACAGTGTTCTGTTAAGCATACAGAAAAACAAGATGTGACAAGTACCTATTTTATTAATATTTCATTCCCCACTTCTTCTTCTGGCTAATTTTAATCATAAAAATGATCATTGGAGGGTGTCACATTCAATGTCTGCTAGTGGGGTATTACCATAAGTTTAACTCCTCCAATTTGAGCCTGGAGAAAAGACATTACACGGTTGAGCAAACAGGGTTTTATAGTTAGCAATAATATGAGGATTATTATTGGACCTGCCAGGTTGATAAAAACGTAGTTAACCAGGAGGAGTGTGTGAACCAAGACTCAAGCCACCCTTTTTGGGCCTCTCTCTCTTGTTGATGCTCTTCAAGGTGTCTTTCAAATTTACTCATAGATTTTATTACGACTCCAGTATAGTCAGCATAAAAACAACATTCTTCCCTCAATGCAGCACAAAGGCCCCCTTCTCTAATGAAGAGGAGGTCCAACCCTCAACTGTTCTGTAAAACAACTTCAGAGAGAGAGGTTAAAGTTTCATGCAAAGCCCTGAAGGAGGTTTCTAATATCTTACTTTTGCTCTATTGCTGCTTCTAATTGGGTCATCTTTTGTGTCCCATGGACAATGCCACTGGTTCCTCTGCCCACCCGTGCAGCAACTCCTATTCCTAATAGGATGGCTAAAGTGAGGGATATATGTTCCCAGTGGAACCGGTTGTATGCCCCCCCTATTTGATCTTCAAATGAACCTGCGTCATGATAGAGCACTCTGGGAAACATCTGCACCATTACACAAATTATCACATATCTTGATCATTTCATGAAAACATAAACGATGTTTAAGTATATAGAATTATGCTGTTGTAGGCACTGACAAAGCAAGGCACCTAAGATAGCACTCAAGAGAGGGAAACAGTCCTATTTGGTTGCAACCGGATTCAGAGGGCATTGCTTCTATTGTAATCAATTAATCCCCTGAAACTCAAGTTTAGGTAGTTTCAGAAATTTGTACCCAACATATAAGGCATGGGGCTCAGAAGTTCACAGTCTTCAGAAGTTTAAAAAAGCAGTATTTGTTTCTGTTTTTCCTTCTGTTCTGGGCAAGTTAACTTTTCAAGGACACCTGGGAGGAGGAGAGCTTTTTCTTCCCTTTCTTATTTTCCCCCTGCCAGCTGTTACCATGGAGCCCGGTTGGTAATTTCTTTATCTTAGAAATGTAGCCATCTCTGTGAAGCCCCAGCTGAAGGCCAGAGGACTTGTTCACATATTTTGTGAAAAACTAGTTAGGGGTTGTCTAGCTTAGAAGTACTGAGATTTTTAGCCAGTGGCCAAGTAGAACAGGGCAATACAAAAGAGAATGTTTATCTACATTAAAGTCTTTATTGGGACTCTTTGGCTGAAAGTTCAAAACTCAGCCATGGTGAAGACTTCTGAAGAAGGTCATTTAAGACTTTTCTGTGGACCTGGTACAGAGGGGGAAAGACGGGGAAGTTGGGGCTGAGAGCACCTCCGAGGATCTGAGAATGAGGGAAAAGAGAGATGTAAAAGAATAATGCGAAAGGGTATTTGGAATTTCCTAGCAGCAAACTTGAGCAGTAGATCAGGTAGAGCAGAGTGAAAGACGGGAGTGAGGATCCCAAAATCCTGTGAGGGACTTTAAATTTTAGTAACCTGTTTTCAGTGATGACAAAGCAACTTTAAAGGCCAATTATATTACATCTTGGATAAGGGTCTCAGGGCTCTCCTCAGCTCGTTTGAGCATTGGGTTAGCTGGTAAGAGGACCTGGTGGGACCCGGTGAGGGCACTGACAGGAGATGAGAGGAATGAGTCGGTGGAGCGGTACCTATGTACCTGCTACCTCAGCAAGGGGGCTATGGTCAGAGAACTGGTGGAGCTTTGGGTTTCTGATCTAGTTATTGGAGGAGAGAAATCAAGTTGCTGAGATGGGAGTGACAGCAGAGGGTCTGGAGCAGAAGGCTGAGGATAATGATCTATTGGAGAAGCATAGTTCAGGATGTGAGTGAAGGAGGGAATAGGCTTCCACATAGGGGAATTTCCTTTCACTCTTTTGAGCACTTGCAGAAGTTAAAAAGGTCACGCAAAATTTGAGGATCTAGAGACCCATCTGGGTGCCATAGTTTTTGGTTGTCTAATTGGTAATGTGGCCAATGCTGTGTACTGAATTTGATGAAGAATTGGGGTTTCATCAGGCAGCCCCTGTATGCACACATTTCCATGACATACAGAAAAAGTCGGCTTTTCCCCCACACAGCCATTACTCTTTGTGGCTTTGATAGTCTGCCAGGCAAACTTAGTAATCTAGACTAGCCAATCTGCATCTGGCTCGCGTGTCCCTACATCCATAATGTTTGTTTCCATTATCTATGGTACAGAAGGGATTTAATGGTATTTTAGTGGAATCCTCTTCATCAGGGATATCACAATAGGAAATACCTATAGCCTGCTAACAAATGTCTGGGTGGAGAGATGGCCACCAGGTCCCTAAGGGGGCTGTATGCGAGATAGACCATACTTCTTTTCCAGTAGGATTTGTGATCAGCCATCACTGCTTAATGGGCTGATGAGGGTTAGGACTACTTGTAGCCAAGGGGAGAGTATATAACCTTATTCACATGGCGAATACACAATTTGAAACTGTTACCAGTCTTTTTCAGTTTCCAGAAAGATTCTGTACAGGCAGCAGGCTTGAGATGAGAGGTATGGATGCAGGAAGTGATTCTGTTTACGTTTACCACTGTAGGTGTTATAATAGCACCTGGTATGGTCCTTTTCAGCGGGGTACCAGGGATGACACCTGATATCATCTTACATAGATGAAATCTCTTACTTGATATGGATGTGGAATCCCCTGGTTCCCAGTTGGGTAGGCAGTGGCCAGCTGTTTTCACAGGTATTACTGAGTTCTTTCAAGATCTTTAAGTCTGTCAAGCAAGGGGGTGTGGAAAGGATCTTTAGGTCTTACAGTTGGGCTTAGGTCCCCTACTGGAGGAGGGCCACCATAAAGAATTTCACATGTGGTAAGGTTACTCAAAGAAACAAAGGGATTTTTTCTTGCATGAAACATTGCATAAGGCAGGAGCATAGTCCAATCTTATGCTGGTCTCTAAGCTTAATTTCGTTAAGGTCTCTTTAATGGTTCTATTCATTCTTTCTACTTGTCTTGAACTCTGTGGTCTATAAGCACAATTTAACTTCCAATTAATCCCCAGGTTCCTGGCTAACCCCTGACTTACCTGGGTCATGAACATCGGTCCATTGTCAGATCCTATTACCTGCTTAGCTTCCTCCAATGGTAGAGAGGCTTAGTCAGCAGCAGCGGAATCACTTAGAGTGTGTTGTGTGTTAGGGGACGAGGGCAGGGGATAAGGAGGGGGAGAAGAGTCCAGTAGAGTCAAATCTGTGACTCAGGGAGAACAGAGGGTGGAGGAGGAGGAGGTTGAGAGGGTTTGAGAGATCATGGGGGAAGGAGTAGGAGCAGAGGTAGGGGCAAGGAAAGGCTTCACCCATGGAGGAGGAGATTTGCAGAGGTCCTGCCAAGTTAAGATGTATGGCTGTTGATCCGGATGGCTATGTGGCGCTGGCTGAAAGACAATACCTCTGACTTTTTAAATTAGTGGGAAGTAGAAAGATCTGTCTAGGGGCCATACGACTCCAAAGATGGGCCATTCTGAGGCACAGAGATTCTGCCAGGTCCAGCGTTTTACTAAAAAAAGAAAGATTCTGAGCCCTTAAGCGGACTTTGGTCCAGTGATCAAGGGTCAGGGACAGAGGCATTGACGTGCTCTGTTCCATAATGAAAGTTCCACAAACAGTAAAAGCAAGGACACACGACACCGATAAGACAAGACCATAAAGACAGGCAATGAACGTCCAACACTGAGACCAGGAATGAGTAGCCGGCAAAACCCAATGGTATGGCAATAACGAATCTAAAAGAAAATATCACTGAGTCGAGAAGACTATTGTTCCTTGATTTCCCGAGTTCTCTGCGGGGTCCTCCAGAGAGGTGCCCTTTGTCTCTGTGACATGTCTCTCAGCCACCGTCGGAGAGAGCCCAGGCTCTTCATCGCCAGCAATTTTGCCAAGCCCTAACAAAAAACCTGAAACCAGAAAGAGGCGCCTTACTTGCTCCGAGAGGAGCCCGTTGGGGTCTCTCATCCGCCACTGCTGGAACTCAGTGGAACCTCAATATGTAAAGGTCAGGCGAGTGTCAGAGGAAGATACTACCAAGAGACTGTCTCATGCAACAGCAAAGGGTTTATTTGTGGTCCAGCATGCTGGAGCTCAGAGCTAAATTAAATAGAGCAGAGACCTCTGAGAACAGCTTAAGAAGAGCTTATATACTTTCCTTGGAGAGGGAAGAGAGGGAAGTTCAGTGATGGGTAAGGGCGAGTGGGCGGTTTGCATGACACCGAGTGAGGGAGTACATTCTGCAGTTCGGCTGTTGGGAACAGTACATTCTAGAACAAGATTAGCAAACATTTCTCAAGATTTCAACAGTGTTTTGTTAAGCATACAGAAAAACAGGAAGTGACAAGTACCTATTTTATTAATTTTATTAACCTTTCACTACCGACTATGCCTTTTTGACTTGATGTTCCTTCTACATTAATTCATGCAACGTACAAGGTGCTATGCCATTGTATATCGATTTATCTGAGACAACTCTGCAGAACGTAATTCAACACCACGTATCACTATCAAGGGCCCAATGCCCTTCTGGTCTTCAAATCAGACTTAAATTTCTTTTTTCATACATATATTTCACATATATATTCTTCTACACATAGCAAGTTCCCAATACGATCATTCATCCAGGAAAATGATTTCTAACCCAAATCGAGCATGTTTTTAACCATAACCGGACACTGTTCCCTCAATCTAACTTTACAGAAGAGCAGGGAAGGAGTTGATATTACAATACAGAAATGTAGAAAAACTTCCACCTGCTGAGAACCTCAAAGGTCCATGCAGAAATGATCCCTGGAGAAGATGTAGGAAGCAATAAAGGACCTGAGAGACCAAAAGTCATCTTCCATGGCAAATAACCCGGTCAGGATAAAAGGTTGTGTCTGAATCAGATATTTTTTTAATGTAGAGATCATGGACCAAACCAGGCCTGTGTGGAGATCTATTCCTGGGTGCCTTTGGTTGATATACCATTCTAACTTGTGAAAATGTCACAGGAAGTAGGGGCGGCCTCAATTTCTTGGGACCCTTGGAAGCAACAGTTAGGACAAAGTGGCTGCCAAGACAGTGCCCTCATTCAGTTCAGGAAGGAAGTGACCTCACCTCACTTTCTTGGTGATGGAACTCTCTGAACGTGGGATCCAGGAAGCCAGGCACACAGAGCCTGTCCCAGTCCCAGTCCCAGTGGTCTCACTTGTTTGGATTTACCAAGAACAGGGTCAGTATTTTTTGGTACCTACAGATGTGAGGAAGGCCAAATGCCAGGAAAGCTCGGATGCAGGGCTTTTCATGAGAAAGCAGGTAGTAGCTCACCGTTGGCTCCTAAGAAGTTCACAGAGTTGGCCAAGGAGACAAGATCTGAGACAGGAAAGGCCATTTTGGGGGAACATATTATGGCCCACAAGTCAGAGGACACTCTGGATAGTCACAGACCTACTTAGGGGAAGGAGGTGCCTTTGTGGGTGTGGTTGTGGGTTTGTGGTTTTGTCTCATTTTCTGAGAATAGGTAGGACAGTCGGTTTGTTTCATTTGAAGTGGACTGTTTCTAGTAAGTCTTTTCACAGGGCGAGTGTTTCTATGTCTGTGTATTCCACTGTTTCCGTGGTTGTAGACATTAGAAAAGAGAATTCATCAATGGATATGTCGTGTCTAGTAGAAAGCTTCTCAGCATTCATATTGCCCCGTTTTTGAATGGACTGTAACTTGCCTTATCGATGAGCAACACCTGCTACCTTCCTAAGTTTCTATTTTCGTCCTGAATTCCGGCCAATCTCAAGAATAGGCCCATGGTTTTGTGTCCAAGATATGTACCACCTCCAAGCTCTGTGACATGGCCATGTACTGGATAGCTGTAGGGGATGGCGAGCATCTCAGAAAACTCAGATATCAGTGTGACCAGAAAAGTCTCAGAGGAGAAACCCTGCTTTCGGCCTTTTGCTTACCTATTGTTCTGTTGCCCTGAATGTCAGGAAGGTCTTTGCCTCAGGCCACCCCTTTGTGAAGCCTGAAGAAAACAGTTTTCAAATGGAAATGAATGGGCATACCTGTGGCACTTTCCTTAATTGCTTTGGAAAGGGATGTGTCTGAATCAGGCCCTTGGCCCTGTGTGTGGCTGTGGCTTAGATTCTCAGCACCTGATGGATCTAAAGAAAGTTACCATGTGTGCATCCAAATGAAAATTCGCCAAAAGAGCAATTATTGGGATGAAGTCTCTCGACTTCCTCTGTAAGGTTCCTGACTTCCATCAAGTGAGAATGGGATCCTTTGGGTCAAAAGAGTTCTACAAAACCTGCAGAGGCTAGCCCATTGTGCTTGGGTTTTCTCATGACTAAAATTCACATAAAGAATCTAAACCCCACAGACAGTAGTCCTCAAATTGGAGAGTTATTAACGGCAGGCCTATTTGATCACTTTTGGTTCACAGGATGGGTGTCCAGGCCACCTTGACTTTAGGCAAATGAGGGGCAAAGGAGCTTATTTGGGACACTGTCTTGGTCTGCACCCCTCATGGAAACCTCCAGCCAGATTATGATGAGTGTCTATATGAAAGAAGATGAGGGCCATATGGGAGGGTTCTTGTTTTAATTGTGGTAATTTGTGTGGTAGTTGGAAGAGATGACTGGGTCCACCAGGGCTTGAACTCTGGTGTGATTCTCCTTAGAGACTGAGTTCTGGAACTGACCTCAGAGAAGTATTGCCATGAATAGTGTTGGGATTTTAGGAGACCACGCATGAGAATCACTTTTGGAAACTGAGATCTAGGCCCAGGATGGCTTTCCACAGAGCTCAGGGATTCTGAGCCAGGATATCACATGATTTAATTCTTAAAGACTTGGTAGCCATAGTTGAGAGTCCAAACACACATGGACCTCACATTGTATACCTCAATGGGCCTGGATTCATGTGTCCTTTTGGCCACTCTTTGGGAAGGCTTGCCTGTGAGTGTTCTCCAGAGCTTTCATTGAAATGAGCTTCCCACCATCACCATTTAATGGTTCCTGAATTAAATGAAACCCACAGTGCCTCCAACTTCATCCTTGAAAAATGACTAGATTAATACCATGAAATTTTTGAAATCCCCATGACCAGGTGGCACTGGATAACCTTAAGATATCCTGTTGCTGATCATGAGTATAACAAACAGTGCCTTGATTGACTGAGTTTCGTGAAAATGGTGTAGAACAGAGATGCCAGTAAGTTGGAGCCTGCTGGGTAGTGGGCGTAGAGCAGTGGACTATAGGTGTGTAAATAAATATTTTTGGTAGGACCACCTGGATCTTCCATTGGCTTCCAAATCTTGCGACTGACATGGTGCAGGCAGCAGACCTTTATATGTAAAGGCATCTTGTTATATGTAGAGGTTTCAGGGCAATGTTCAGAATCAGGTTGCTATAGTCAAGGGGAAAGCTATGTGGGATAGAAGCCTGGTTCGTACATTCTCTTGCCGACCCTGACCAACCACACATGACAGAACTCCCTCCAGCATTGTGTCCCAGTTTAACATATTGTATTTCATGAAGCAAATACCAAATTCCCAGTGCAGCAGTAAGAAACACCCTGAAAAGTGGAGGATGACCAAATGGCTTCACAGACCACACGGGAAGACACTTAGCTCCCAGTAGCAACAGTTTACCTACAAAGGGAGATTTCAGACCTGCTGCCTCATGTTCATTACAAAATAAAGAACCATGTCCTCCAGGTCACATAGATGCAGACCCAGATTTTTGGTGTCACTACAAACGAAGCTAAATCTCCTGACAATTACATATATTTCTTTTTCTTTTTTTAATTAATTTTTATTGTAGGTTGTTCAAAACAGTACATACTTCTTGATATATCAAATTTCACACTTTGATTCAAGTGGGATATGAGCTCCCATTTTTACTCCATATACAGATTGCAGAACCACATCAGTTGCAGAATCATTGATTTACATATTGCCATACATATATTTATTGTGCCTAACCTCAGAGGAAGTTTCTCAATAAGTCTTTAGGTCAGCACAGCTCCATGTTTCTGGAGTGTTTACCCTCTCCCATACTATTGTAAACTGTTTTACCACCTCCAGTGTTGTGAACTCCTGAGCATTTTTCATTCCACATATGTATTCACAGGTTTTCTAACTCCTCTCCTCTAATTGTGTCTTACTTTTAGCGATGGTTATGTCAAGGTATTGTTCTGGATAAGAGAGGGAAGATTTTTGTGTATCACATGTTTGCATACACATTAGATCCATTTTCCTATTTTCCATTTGAAATACTGAATCCCTGACACTAACCCATACCCTACTAGACTCTGACTACTAATCCTAATATCATGGAGAAAAAAAAACCTAACTGAATAGAAGTACAGTCCTTTTATAGGAAGCATGGTGTATATTTGTATTTGTCTTCCTCTTTATCAAGAGTATGTGTTTTAAATTTAGTAAACTTTTCATTTTAATATTTCTCCATGATTTTTTAAAGTTATCACATATGTAAATTCCTGTCTCCCTTTCTCTGTATCCTATTCAGCACATGTAATTTTTTTATGCATATACAATATCCTACCTGGTATCACACGTACATTCTTGTAAGATCACTGACTTTGGAATATAAAAATTGTGAGAAGAGATGACTCTCCCTAAATAATGATGGAACTGAAAATTCCACCTATGGGTGAGCTTCCTAGTGAAAAACACTATACATAAATCCATGTTCAGTAAAATGAATATTTTTGGATTTGTGAATGAATTATATTTCATGATGAATATCGATTGGCATATATATTGCTAAATATTAATGTGTGTGTGTGTGCATGTGTGTGTGTGTGTGGGCGTGTGTGTGTGTGTATATTCTACGGATTTTAAAAAAATATGAAAAATATGTGTCTTATTATACACTCCCTAAATTCATTCATATTCATTTATGTTCATTTAAATTCAAATTTTCACAAGATTATTCTCAGTAATATTCATACACCTGAAATATATTTTGGTTTCCTACTACTGAAAACTAAGTTCAGTGGATGGTGCTTAAAAATCCTAATATTTCTACAGTAACTGACCCAGTTTAACATCAATGCAAGTAGATTGCTATGGGACATGATGTGTAATTTGAAGTTCATTTTTACTCAACACTGGTACATTACTATTTCTTCAGTTTATGGACATCATAGGATGTATTTTTTCATCCACAACTTCACAAATTTTTTTGGCATTTGGTTCACTTTCAATTACTTACTACTTCAGAACACATGTATTCCTCCATGTTTCTTTACTGGTCTTTTCACTAGACTTCTTTCTAAACACATTATTTTCGATTCCATAATCATTTTTGAAGCAAAACTCACTCTTCACGATAAACCGTAACCCTAATAATACCATTGCATATATAACTCGTTGGAATGATGGTATATATATCAATATAAGATTTCCAATATATTTTCAGATGCAAACTCAATCCATTATTTAATGTTGGATCCAGTTACATACTTTATTCACAATATGGTCTATTCCTGCATCATCTCAATAATCATCAACACAAGGTACACCTATTTGTATCCCCAGTACTAATTTATAAGTTTCCAGAATATTACTCCCCTTTATGGTGGAAGAAATACTTATGTCACCTGATCTACATATACATTTTACCACAGTAGTATTCTGGACACAAAATGCAAAGGTCACACATATGATTGTACCAAAGCCTAAATAGAAAGTGACCATGGATTACTAAAAGCATCTATGTCCAGGGTGCCTACTGCTCTCAAATGTCAATCCTATTGGTTACTACATATTTGTTTCTTCCTAAGATTATATATTTAACCTCAAGCCTGTTGAAAATATCTAATCCTATCACTCACTTTATACTTTTCCTGATTTCCTAATGCCCCTATTGAGATCTGCTTTCCTACATATTTTTCCCAGTTCATCATTGTGACTGTCTCTTCACATGTGCTGATATTTACATTCACCCTCTAACTGAAAACCAATTGCTAAAGAACTTTTGGTCCAACTCCGAGACTCACTCTTCTTCCTAAACCTACTGACTATCTTCCTAATCCTACAGACTATCCCTTTTTGACTGGATGTTCTCTTCTACTTTCAATCATCCGAGGTATAGGGTCCTATGCCATTGTATATCGATTTATCTGAGACCTCGGTGCAGAACATAATTCAATCTAAGTATAACAATCAAGGGCCCAATGCCTTTCTGGGCTTCAAATCTTTCCTAGATCTCTGATCTCATACATATATTTCACATTTATATTCTTATAAATATCACAGGTTCCCAATACCATAATTCATCCAGCAGAATGACTCCTAACCCAAATCGAACATGCTATTAACACTAACCATACACTGTTCCCTCAATCTCACTTTACAGAAGAGCAGGGACAGAGTTGGTCTTAAAATCCAGGAAGGTAGGGTATCATCCACCAGCTGAGAACCTCAAAAGTCCCTGCAGAAATAATCCCTTGAGTTGGTGTAGGCAGGTATGAAGGATCAGAGAGAGCAAAAGTCATCTTCCATGGCAAACAACCTGGTCAGGTTGAAGGGATGTGTCTGAATTAGCCTCTCTCTTCCTAATGTAGAGAAGATGGACCAAACCATGACTGTGTGGAGAGCTGTTCCCCGGTGCCTATGGTTGATATACCATCCTAACTTATGAATGAGTCACAGCAAGTAGAGGCAGACTCCATCTTTTGGGAACCTTGGAAGAAACTGTTAAAACAAAGTGGTTTCCAAGGCAGTGACTTCATTCAGTTCTTGAAGGAAGTGACCTCACCTTACATTATTGGTGATGAAAGTCTGTGATCTTGGGATCCAGGAAACCAGGCACACAGAGTCAAACCCACTCCATGTCCCAGTGGGCTCACTTGTTTAGATTTAACAAGACAGAGTCACTCTTTCTTGGTACCTACTGATGTGAGGACAGCCAAATGCCTGGAAACTATGAAGACTGGCCTTTCCAGAGAAAGCAGGTAGTTTCTCACCACGGGCTCCTGACAACTTCACAGAGTTTGCTAAAGAGACCAGATCGGAGACAGGACACGCCACTTTTGGGGAACATAGTATGGCCCACAAGTCAGAGGACACTCCGGATAGACACAGACCTACTTGGGGGAAAGAGGTGCCTTTTTGGGTGTGAGTGTGAGTTTGTGGTTTTGTCTCATGTTCTGAGAATAGTTAGGAAAGCTGGTTTGTTTGTTTTGGAGTGGACTGTTTCTAGTAAGTCCTTTGACAACGTGAGTGTTTCTGTGTCTATATATCATACTGTGTCCGTGATTGTAGACAGTAGAAAAGAGAATGCATCAATGGATGTGTCCTGTCTACGAGAAAGCTTCAAAGCATTCATCCTGAGCAATTTATGAATGGACTGCAGCTTGCCGTATGGATGGGCAACTCCTGGTATCTTTCTAAATTCCTGTTTTCTTCCTGAATTCTGGACACTCTCCAGAATACGCTCATGATTTTGTGTCCAAGATATGTACCACCTCAATCTCTGTGACATGGCCATGTACTGGATAGCTGATGGGAATGGTGAGTATCTCAGAAAACTCAGATATTAGTATGCCCAAGAAAGTCTCAGTGGAGAAACCCTGCTTTGGGCCTTTTGCTTACCTATTCTGTTGCCCTGAATGTCAGGAAGGTCTTTGCCTCAGGCCACACTTTGTGAAGCCTGCAGAAAATAGTTTTCAAATGGAATTGAATGGTCATTACCTGTGCCTCTTCGGTTAATTGCTTTGGAAATGGATGTGTCTGAATCAGCCTCTTGGCCCTATGTGAGGCTGTGGCTTAGATTCACAGCACATGATGGGTCTAAAGAAATATCCCATGTGTGCATCCAAAACCAAAATGGACAAAAGAACTGTCATGGTGGATAGAGTCTCTCGCCTTCCTCTGTAAGGTTCCTGACCTCCATTAAGTGAGAATAGGGATCATTTGGGTCAAGTGAATTCTTTAAAGTTCTGCAGAGGCTATCCCATAGGTTCGTGGGTTTTCTCATGACTCCAATTCACATCTATGTTTACAGAACAGCAGGGACAGTGTTGGTCTTACAATACAGGAATGCAGTGGATCTTCCATCTGTTGAGAACCTCAAAGCTCCATGCAGAAATGATCTCTGGAGAAGATGTAGGCAGCTATGTAAGACCTGAGAGAGCAAAAATCATCTTCCATGGCAAACAACCTGGTCAGGATTAAGGGTTGACTCAGAATGAGCCTATCTCTTCTTAATGTAGAGAAGATGGACCAAACCCGGCCTGTGTGGAGAGCTGTTCCCTTTTGCCTACGGGTGATATACCATTCTAACTTGTGAAAGTGTCACAGGAAGTAGGGGCAGCCCTCATCTCATGGGACCGTTGGAAGCAATTGTTATGACAAAGTGGTTGCCAAGGCAGTGATCTCATTCAGTTCCTGAAGGACGTGATCTCATCTCACTTCCATGGTGATGGAACTCTCTGAACTTGGGATACAGAAAGCCAGGCACCCAGAGCCAGTCTCAGTTCTAGTCCCAGTGGTCTCACTTTTTTGGATTTACAAAGGAGAGTCAGTCTTTCTTGATACCTACTGATGTGAGGATGGCCAAATGTCAGGAAAGCTCGGAAGAGGGGCTCTTCCTGAGAAAGCAGATAGTGGCTCACTCCTGGCTTCTAACAACTTCACATTGTTGGCCAAGAAGACCAGATCTGAGACAGGTCAGGCCATTTCGGAGGATCATAGTATGGCCCATCAGTCAGAGCACACTCCGGAGAGTCACAGACCTATTTGGGGGAAGGAGGTGCCATTGCGGGTGTGGGTTTGTGGTTTTGTCTCATGTTCTGAGAATAGTTAGAAAAGGCGGTTTGTTTGGTTTGGAGTGAACTGTTTCTAGTAAGTCGTTTGACAATGCAAGTGTTTCTATGTCTGTGTATCCCACTGTGTCCGTGCTTGTAGACATTGGAAAAGAGAATGCATCAATGGATGTGTCCTGTCTCATAGAAAGCTTCCCAGCATTCATCCAGCACAATTTATGAATTGAATGCGGCTTGCCTTATTGATGGGCGATACCTGCTACCTTCCTAAGTTGCTGTTTTCTTCCTGAATTATGGCCAATCTCCAGAATAGGCTCATGGTTTTGTGTCCAAGATATGTACTACCTCCAAGCTCTGTGACATGGCCATGTACTGGATAGCTGAATGGAATGGCGAGCATCTCAGAAAACTCAGATATCAGTGTGACCAGTAAAGTCTCAGTGGAGAATCCCTGCTTTGGGCCATTTGCTTACCTATTGTTCTGTTGCCCTGAGAGTCAGGAAGGTCTTTGTCTCAGGCCAACCCTTTGTGAATCCTGAAGGAAAGATTTTTCAAATGGAAATGAATATGCTTTACCTTTGGCTCTTTCCTTAATTGATTTGGAAAGAGATGTGTGTGAATCAGCCTCTTGGCCCAGTGTGATTCTTTGACTTAGATTCTCAGTACCTGATGGATCTAAAGAAAGATCCCATGGGTGCATAAAATCCAAAATGGCAAAAAGAGCAGTCATTGTTGATGAAGTATTTTGCCTTCCTCTGTAAGGTTCCTGAATTCCATCAAGTGAGAATAGGGATCTTTTGGGTCAAATGAGTTCTTCAAATCTATTCAGAGGCTATCCAATAGGTGCTTGAGTTTTCTCATCTTTCCAATTCACATAAAGAATCTGTACCCGACACTCAGTAGGACTCAAATTGGAGAAGCAGAGCAGTATTAATGGCAGGCCTATTTGATCACTCCTGGTACACAGGAAGGGTGTACAGGCCACTGGGAATTTAGGCAAATGAGGGGCAACAGAGCTTATTTTGGACACTGTCTTGGGCTACGCTAATGCTATCAAATGTCAATCCTATTGTTGACTTCATATTTGTTTTATCCTAAGCTCATATATTCATCCTCAACCCTGTT
Organism: Callospermophilus lateralis; assembly: GCF_048772815.1. Taxonomy (NCBI): domain Eukaryota; kingdom Metazoa; phylum Chordata; class Mammalia; order Rodentia; family Sciuridae; genus Callospermophilus; species Callospermophilus lateralis. Next base: position 339,603 of record NW_027517250.1, read on the forward strand.
GAAAATATCTAATCCCATCACTCACTTTATTCTTTTCCTGATTTCCTAATGTCTCTATTGATATCTGCTTTCCTACATATTTTGCCCTGTGCATCATTGTGACTGACTCTTCACTTGTGTTGACGTTTACATTGACTCTCTAACCAAAACCCTATTGCTAAAGAACTTTTGTTCCAAATCCTATACTCACTTTTCTTCCTAAACTTACTGACTATCTTTCTAATCCCACTGACTATAACTTTTTGAATGGATGTTCTCTTCTACATTCAATGATCCAAGTACAGTTCAGGTTTCTATTCAACCGGGTGAGGGAGTAGATTCTGCAGTTTGGCAATTGGGGACAGCACTTTCTGGCAACAAGATTAGCAAAGAGTTCTCAAGATTTCAACAGTGTTTCGTTAAGTGTACAGAAAAACAGGAAGTGACAAGTACGTATTTTATTAACCTTTCATTCCCCACTTCTTTTTCTGGCTACTTTTAATCATAAAAGTGATCTTTGTGGGGTGTCACATTCTATGTCTGCTAGTGGGGTATTACCATAATTTTAATTTGTCCAATTTGAGCTTGGAGAAAAGAAATTACATGGTTGAGGAAACAGGGTTTTATAGTTAGTAATACTATGAGGATTATTATTGGACTGGCCAGGGTTGATAAAAACGTAATTAACCAGGGGGACTGTGTAAAAAAAGACTCAAACTACCCTTTTTGTGCCTCTCTCTCTCGTTGTTGCTCTTCAAGGCATCTTTTTAATTTACTCATAGATTCTTTTACAACTCCAGTATTGTCGACATAAAAACAACATTCTTCCCTCAATGAAGCACAAAGCCCCCCCTCTGTCATGAAAAGGAGGTCCAACCCTCGACTGTTCTGTAAAACAACTTCAGAGAGAGAGGTTAAAGATTCCTGCAAAGCTGTGATGGATGTTTCTAAAATCTTTAAGTTTTGATCTATTGCTGCTTCTAATTGGGTCACTTGTTGTGTCCCATGGACCAGAGCAGTGGTTCTTGTGCCCAACCCTGCAGCAACTCCTATTCGTAATAGAATGGCTAAGGTGAGGGACATATGTTCCCAGTGGAACCGGGTTGTATGTCCCCCTCTTTGATCTTCAGATGAACCTGCGTCATGATAGAGCACTCTGGGAAACATCTGCACCATTTCACAATTAATCACATCTGTTGACCATTTCATGAAAACATAAACAATGTTTAAGTATATAGAATTATACTGTTGTAGGGACGGACAAGGCAAGGCTCCTAAGATAGCACCAAAGACACGGAAACAGTCTTTTTTGGTTTCAACCAGATTCAGAGGGCATTGCTTCTGTTGTAATCAATTAATCCCCTGAAACCCAAGTTACGTAGTTTCAGAATTTTGTACCCAACACATAAGGGAAGGGGCTCAGAAGTTCACAGTCTGCAGAAGTTCACAAAAAGCAGTTTTTGTTTCTGTTTTTTCCTCAGTTTGGGCAAGTTAACTTTTCAAGGACACCTGGGTGGGGGTGTCTTCCCTTTCTTTTTTTCCCCCTTCCAGCTGTTTCCATAGAGCCCAGTTTGTAACTTCTTTATCTTAGAAATGTAGCCATCTCTGGGAAGCCCCAGCTCAAGGCCAGAGGACTTTTTTCCAAATATTTTGTGAAAAACTAGTAAGGGTGTGTGTAGATCAGGAGTGCTGAATTTTTTAGCCAGTTGCCAAGGAGACCAGGGCAACACAAAAATAGGAAGTTTATCTACAGTGAACTCTTTTATAGGGACTCTTTTGCTGAAAGTCCTAAATCAGCCATGGTGAAGACTTCTGGAGAAGGTCAGTTAAGACTTTTCTGTGGGCCTGGTACAGAGGGGGAAAATTTGGAAGGCAGGGATAAGAGCAGCTCTGTGGATCTGAGAATGAGGAAGGAGAGATGTAAAAGAATATTGGGAGAGGGCTTTGGGATCTTAATAGCAACAAAAACTTGAGCAGTAGAACAGATAGAACAGAGGGGGAGACGGGAGTGAGATTCCAAAAAGCCTGTGAGGGACTTTAAATTCTTAGTAACCTGTTTTTAGTGATGACAAAGCAACATTAAAGGCCATTTTCATTACATCTTGTATTAGGGTCTGAGGATTCTTCTCAGCGGGTTTGAGCTTTGCATTAGGTGGTAAGAGGACTGGGTGGGACCCGGTGCGGGCACTGACAGGAGAGGAGAGGAGTGAGTGAATGGAGTGGTACCTCAGTACCTGCAACCTCAGCAAGGGAGCAATGGTCTGAGAACCAGTCGAGATTTGGGTTTTTGATCTAGATATTGGAGGGGAGAAATCAAGTTGCTGATGTGGGAGTGACAGCAGAGAGTCTAGAGCACAAGGCTGAGGGTGCGCATCTATTGGAGAAGCATAGTTCAGGATGTGAGCAAAGGAGAGAGAAGGCCTCCACATAGCGGAATCTCCTTTTACCCTTTTGAGCACTTGCAGAAGTTAAAAAGGTCACACAGAATTTGAGGATCTAGAGACCCCTCTGGGGGCCATCGGTTTTGGTTATCTAATTCGTAATATGGCCAATGCTGTGTACAGAATTTGATGAGGAGTTTGGGTTCCATCTGACAGTCCCTGTATGCTCACATCCCCATGACTTACAATAGAAGTCTGCTCTCCCCCCCCACAGCCGTGACTGTTTGTGGCTTTGATAGTCTGCCGGGCAAACATAGTAATCTAGGCTAGCCAACCTGCATCTGGCTCACGTGTCCCTACATCTATAATGTTTGTTTCCATTATCTATGGTACGGAAAGGATTTAATGGAATTTTAGTGGGATCCTGTTAATCAGGGATATCCCAATAGGAAAGACCTATAGCCAGCTGACAAATGACTGAGTGGAGAGATGGCCACCAGGTTCGTAAGCTGGCTGTATTCGAGATAGGCCATACTTCGTGTCCAGTAGGATTTGTGATCAGCCATCGCAGCTTAAGGGGCTGATGAGGGTTAAGACTACTGGTCGTCAAGGGGAGAATAAATATCTTCCAGGATCTTCTTTACAACCATTTGCAATGTTTCTTTTTTCTTCTTTTTTATTTCTTTTTTTTGTGTGTGTGGGGAAGGCTTCAATACATCCTGAAAATGTATGTTCAAAGACTAGGAGTTATTTAAGTCCATACCTTACTGGCTTAATTTCAGTAAAGTCCACTTCCCAGAAATGTCCTCGTCTGATTCCTCATAGGTGCTTTCCTGCAGGAAGCTTGGAAGTGTAAGCTTTAACCAATTAATGGACCTGACAGGCTTTTGTTACCCATTCAGTTATTTCCTTTTGCTGTGAGTAGGTTAGTGGAAAACTGTGTTCTTGATCCTTCACGAATGATTGCAGTTTCTTTGAACAAAGGTGAGTGAGTTGATGAACATTTGCTACTGACATAGTTAGAGCCATGATTATAGGAGTAGTTACTGAAGGATTAAAAAATTCCACTTGGGGGCCTTCAGGGTTAAAATTTATTTTGGCCCAGAGCTTGGTGAGCAGAACTCTGCCTATCAATGTGGCCAGGGATTACTAGGAAGGAGTGATGGATTTTTCCTTTTCCCTGGTCCATGGTCCTCGTAGTTGTCAAAGCCCGATATTTACTTCTGTTAGACTCTTGAATTAGAGACCTTTTATTCGGTAGAGGGCCCAATGGGCCTTACGGGCTGAGTATATTCCCCCTGCATCTACTTCAAAGTTTATTGTGTTCCCCTCCACTTCAAAAGTTACCTTGAGGTCAGGGAGAGGATCTGAGCCCGGACTTTCTTAGTATTACTCCAGAGTCAGAATATCTGGCTGGCATGGCTGTCTCTTTCTAGGGCACTCTTTAGCCCAGTGTCCTTTTTCTTTAGAGTAGGCACATTGATCTGAGGCCAGGGGTGGCCTCTAGTGTATCCTCCAGGTATCCCTTCCTGTCTCTCTGTTTCTTAGTTTCTGGCCTATTTGTTGTTGTGACCAGGACCTTAGTCAATGCCTTAGTCTGTCTTTTGTTTCTTTTATCCTCACTCAGCTCCCTTCTCTTCCTCAGTTTCTTTCTTAAAGTATACCTTCTCGGGTTCTCTGACTAAATCCCTCAAAGTCATATCTTGTAATCCATCTAAGCATTGTAACTTTCTTTTAATATCCAGGGCAGCTTTCCCAATAAAGGCCATTGTGACAGATGCCTTTTGATCCTCTGCCTGAGGATCGAAAGGAGTATGTCTCTTATATACCTACATAATTATCTCTAGGAACATAGAGGGAGATTCATCAGGCCCTTAAATAATCTCTCTTACCTTGGCCAAATTAGTTGGTCACCTAGCGGCCACTAAGATACCCACTATTAGAGCCCGGCGATAAGTGGACAGATGCTCCCTACCTTCAAAGGTGTTGGGGTCCCAGTTGGGTCGTTTCAAGAGAAAGCCGGCTTTGAATATATTGGGAAGTTTTGTCGGTCACGCATTTGGTCCGAGGATACTTTTTTCTAGCATCCAGGAGGATTCTCTTTTGTTCCTCTGTCATGAAGAGAGTCCCTAGGAGTTGTGGGCAGTCATCTCAAGTAGGTTGGTGTGAAAACATCAATGACTTCACCAGACCTGAGAGCCAGGTTGGGTCCTCGGTAAAAGGAGGATTGTTATTTTTCCATTTATATAGGTCTGAAGAGGAGAAGGCCAATACTGGTAGGCTTGCATTTTTTCCCTATGGCCATCATCAATCATTGGTCCTTAGGGATGGAGGGAAGCAACACGGGAGTTCCAGGGTTTTCAATCATTTGCCACCAGCGAGTTCCTTTAGCAACTCCAGATTCCTCCAGGGGAGGAGGGGCTGAGTTTGACGCAGGGGAGTTATCTGGAGGGCCCTGGGCTGGCTTAGCTTCCTCCAATTGCGGAGAGGCTGAGTCAGCAGCTGGAGAATCCCTTAGAGGGTGTTGGGGGTTGTGGGACAAGGGTAGAAGATAAGGAGGGGAACGAGAGTCCAGTAGAGTCAAATCTTGTGACTCAGGGAGAACAGAGGGTGGAGGAGGAGGAGGAGCAGAGGGGTTGAGAGATCGTGGGGGAAGGAGTAGGAACGGCGACACAGCAAGGAAAGGCTTCACCCACGGAGTAGGAGATTTGCAGAGGTCCTGCCAAGTTAAGGTATATTCCTGTTTATCAGTATGGCTATGTGGCCCTGGCTGTAAGACAATATCTCTGTCTTTTTAAATTAGTGGGAAGTAGAAAGATCCTTCTAGGGGCCATCAGAATCCAAAGGTGGGCCATTCTGTGGCACAAAGAGTCTGCCAGGTCCAGCGTTTTACTGAAAAAGAAACATTCTGAGCCCTTAAGCGGACTTTGGTCCATAGATCAAGGGTCAGGGACAGAGGTATTGAAGTGATCTGTCCCATAATGAAAGATACACAAACAGTAAAAGCAACGACACAGGACACAGACAAGAGAAAACAATAAAGACAGGCAATGGACGTCCAACACTGAGACCAAGACTGAGCAGGTGGCAAAACCCGATGGGCTGGCAATACCGAATCTGAAACAAAGTATCACTGAGTCGAGGAGACTATTATTCCTCGATTCCCGAGTCCTCTGTGGCCTCCCCCAGGGACTTGGCTTGTGGCTCTGTGACACGTCTGCCAGCCACCATCAAAGAGAGCTCACACACTTCATCGACAGCCATTTTGCCAAGCCCTAACCTGAAACCTGAAACCAGAAAGAGGTGCCTTACTTACCCTGAGAGTAGCCCATTGGGGTCTCTCGTTCACCGCTGCTGGATTTCGGTGGAACCTCCATATATAAATATCGGAAGAGCATTGGGGGAAGAGACCACCAAGAGACTCTCTCATGCAAAAACAAAGGGTTTATTGGGGGTCCAGCATGCTGGGGCTCAGAGCTCATTTGAATAGAGCAGAGAACCCTGAGAACAGCTTAAGCAGAGCTTATATACTTTCCTTGAAGAGGGCAGGGAGGAAAGTTTATTGATGGGCCTGGGCTGGTGAGCAGTTTGCGTGCAACTGGGTGAGGGAGTACATTCTGAAGTTTGGCAGTTGGGGACAGCACATTCTGGGAAAAAGATTAGAAATCACTTCTCAAGATTTCAACAGTGTTTTATTAAGCATACAGAAAAACAGGAAGTGACAAGAATCTATTTTATTAACATTTCACTACCAACTATACTTTGCCAGATTTCCTAAAGTCTCTATTGATATCTGCATTCCTACATATTTTTCCCAGTTCATCATTGTGATTAATTCTTCACATGTGCTGACATTTACATTCACTCAATACCCGAAACCCTATAGCTAAAGAACTTTTGGTCCAAATCCTATACTCACTCTCCTTTATAAACATACCGACTATCTTCCTAATACTACTGACTATCCATTTTGACTGGAAGTTCTCTTTGAAAATCAATCATCCAAGTTACAAGGTCCTATGCTTAATACCCAATCAAGGGCCCAATGCCCTTCTGGGCTTCAAATCTTACCTAGATTTTTGTTTTCAGATTCATATATTTTACCTATATATTCTTGAAAATATCGCAGGTTCCCAATACCATTATTCATCCAGCAGAATGATTTCTATTCCAAATCAAACCTGTTATTAACCGTAACCATACACTGTTCCCTCAATCTAACTTTAGAGAAGAGCAAGGACAGAGTTGGTCTTAAAATACAGGAATTTAGGGGATCTTCCAACTGCTGAGAAACTCAAAGGTCTATGCGCAAATGATCCCTAGAGAAGTTGTAGGCACCTATGAAGGAACTGAGAGAGCAAAAGTCATCTTTCATTGCAAACAACCTGGTCAGCATGAAGGGATGTGTCTGAATCAGCCTCTCTCTTCTTTGTGTAGAGAAGAAGGACCAAACGAGGCCTCTGTGGAGAGCTGTTCCCGGTTACCAATGTTTGATATACCATTCTAACTTGTGAAAGTGTCAAAGGAATTAGGGACAGCCTCCATTTCATGGGACCTTTGGAAGCAAATGTTAGGACAACGTGCTTGCCAAGGCATTGACCTCATTCAGTTCCTGAAGGAAGTGACCTCACCTCACATTCTTGGTGATGGAACTCTCTGAACGTGGGATCCAGGCATCCAGGCACACAAATCTAGTCCCAGGCCCAGTCCCAGTGGTCTCACTTCTTTTGATTTACCAAAGACAGAGTCAGTCTTTCTTGGTATCTACTGATGTGAGGATGGCCAAATGCCAGGAAAGCTCTGAAGAGTGGCCTTTCCTGAGTAAGCAGGAAGTGGCTCACCGTTGTCTCCTGACAACTTCACAGAGTTGGCCAAGGAAACCAGATCTGAGACAGAACAGGCCATTTGATGGGAACATAGTACGGCCCACCAGTCAGAGGTCACACCCGATAGTCAGAGACCTACTTTGGGAAAGGAGGTGAATTTGTGGGTGTGAGTGTGTGTTTGTGATTTTGTCTCATATTCTGAGAATAGGTAGGAAAGGCAGTTTGTTTTGTTTGGAGTGGACGATTTCTAACAAGTGATTTGACAAGGCGAGTGTTTTTATGTCTGTGTATCCCACTGTGTCCATGGTTGTAGACATTAGAAAAGAGAATGCATCAAAGGATGTGTCCAGGCTAGTAGAAAGCTTACCAGAATTCTTTCTGCCCAATGTATGAAAGGAATGCGGCTTGCCTTATGGATGGGGAACACCTGCTATCTTCCTAAGTTCCTGTTTTCTTCCTGAATTCTGGCCACTCTCCAGAATAGGCTCATGATTTTGTGACCAAGTTATGTACCACCTCCAAGCTCTGTGACATGGCCATGTACTGGATAGCTGAAGGGAATGGCGAGCGTCTCAGAAAATTCAGATATCAGTGTGACCAGGAAAGTCTCAGTGGAGAAACACTGCTTTGGGCCGTTTGCTAACCTAATGTTCTGTTGCCCTGAATGTCAGCAAGGTCTTTGCCTCATGCCACCCCTTTGTGAAGCCTGAAGAAAACAGTTTTCAAATGGAAATGAATATGGATCACCTGTGGCTCTTTGCTTAATTGCTTTGAAAAGGGATGTGTCTGAATCAGCCTCTTGGCCCTGTGTGAGGTTGTGGCTTAGATACTCAGCACGTGGTGGATGTAAAGACAGATCCCATGTGTGCATCCAAAACCAAAATGGCCAAAAAGCAGTCCTTGTGGATGAAGTCTGTCGCCTTCCTCTTTAAAGTTCTTGAACTCCATCAAGTGAGAATAGGGATCCTTTGGGTCAAATGGGTTCTTCAAAGACCTGCAGAGGAGCTTGTGTTTTCTCATGACTGCAAATCACATAAAAATATATACCTGACACTCAGTTTTCCACAAATTGGAGAAGCATAGAAGTATTAACGTCTAGCATATTTGATCACTCCTGTTTCACATGAAGGGTGTCCAGACCACCCTGAATTTACGCCAATGAGGGGCAAGGGAGTTATTTTGGACACTCTCTTGGACTCCGCCACTCATGGAAACCTTCAGCCAGAGGTTGTGATTAGTGTCTATATGGAAGAAGATGAGGGCCATATGGGAGGGTTTTGGTTTTAATTTTGGTCATTTGTGTCCGGTTGGAAGACATGACTGGGACCACCTGGGCTTGAACTCTGGTGTGATTCCCCTTAGAGACTGAATTCAGAGAAGTATTGCCATGAATTTTGTTGGGATTTTAGGAGTCCACCCATGAGAATCACCCTTGGAAACTGAGATCTAGGCCCAGGGTGGCTTTCCACAGAGCCCTGGGTATCTCAGCCAGAAGATCACATGATTTAATTCTGAAAGACTTGCCAGCCATTGTTGAGAGTCACAACACCCATGGACGTCACATTGTAGACCTCAATAGGCCTGGCTTCATGTGACATTTTGGCCACTCTTTGGGAAGCCTTGCCTGTGAGAGTTCTACAGAGCATTCATTGAAATGAGCTTCCTCACCATTTAAAGGTTCCTGAATGAATTGAAACCCACAGTGCCTGCAACGTCATCCTTGAAAAATGCCTAGATAAATACCATGAAATTTTTGAAATTCCCATGACCAGGTGGCACTGGAGAAACTTTGGATGTCCTGTTGCTGATCGTAAATATGCAAGACAGTGCCTTGATTGAGTGGGTTTCATGAAAATGGTGTAGAACAGAGATGCCAGTATGTTGGAACCTGCTGAGTAGTGGGCCTAGAGCAGTGGTAGGCAGGTGTGTGATAAAAAATTTGTGGTGGGGCCATGTGGATCTGCCATTGGATCCCAAATGGCTTGTGACTTACATGGTGCAGCCAGCAAACCCTTCCATCTAAAGGCTTCTGGTTATATGGAGATGTTTCCGGGCAATGTTTAGAATCAGGTTACTATGGACATGGGGCCAAGCTATGTGGGATAGAAGCCTGGTTGGTGCATTCTCCTGCAGACCCTGACCAACCACACATGAAAGAATTGCCTCCAGAACTGTGTCCCAGTTGAACTTCTTTTATTTCATGAAGCAAATGCCAAAGTCCCAGTGCAGCAGCAAGAAACACCACGAAAAGTGGAGGATGACCAAATCGCTTCCCAGTAAACATGGGAATACCCTTAGCCCCCAGTGGCAACAGTTTACTTACAAAGAGAGAATTCAGCACTGCTGCCTCATGTTCATTGGAAAATAAGAAACCATGTCCTCCAGGTCACATAGATGCAGACACAGCTTTGATAGTCTCACTAAAAAGAAGCTAAAGCTCCTGACAACAACATATATTTCAAGTTCCCAAACTCAGAGGCAGTTTCTCAAGAAGTATTTAGGCCAGCAGAGCTCCATGTTTATGGAGTCTTTACCCTGTCCCATACTAGGGAAACTCCTCTACCACTTCCAAGGTTGTAAACTCCTGAGCATATTATTCACAGATTTTATTACTCTTCTCCTCTAATTGTGTCTTACTTTGGGCGAAAAAAATGTCAAGGAATTGTTCTGGATGAGAGTGGGAAGATTTTGTTTAGCACATATTTGCATACACATTGGATTCATTTTTCTATTTTACATTTGAAATACTGAATCCTGACACTAACACATGCCCTGCTAGATTCTGAATACTAATCCTAATATAATGGAGAAAAATTACGGAAACAGAATAGAAATACAAGCAGTTCAGAGGAGGCATGTTGTATACTTGGACTTGCCTTTTGCATTATATAGGGTAGGAGTTATAAATCTAGTCAATTTTTTGTTGAAATAGTTTTCCATGTGCTTTTAAAGTTAACAAATATGTGAATTCCTGTCTCCCTTTCTCTGTATTCTATTCAGCACATGTATTTTTATATGCACATATAGAATCCTACCTGGTATCACACGTACATTCTTGTGAGTTACATGACTTGGCAGATACAAAGTGTGAGAAGAGATCACTCCTCTTAAACGCTGTTTGACCTGAAAATTCAACCTATGGGTGAGCTTCCTAGTTGAAAAAAGTTATACATAAATCCATATCCAGTAAATGAATATTTTTGGATCTGTGGATGATTCATATTTCACGGTGGTAATTCGATTGGCATATATATTGCTAATTTTTAAAATCTGTGTGTGGATATATATATATATATATATATATATATATATATATATATATATATATATTCTCTCCAGATATTTCAAAATATTTAATATATGTGTCTTATTATACACTCCCTAAATTCATTCATGATTATGTATGTGGATTTATAATCAACTTTTCACAAGATTATTCTCAGAAATATTCATTCACCTGATATACGTATTTTTTTCCTAGTATTGAAAACTAACTTCAGTGAATATTGCATATAAATCCTAATATTTCTACAGTAACTGATCCATTTTCACATCAATGCAAGTAGATTCCTATGGGACATGATAAGTATTTTGAAGTTCATTTTTATTGAAAACTAGTACATTACTATTTCTTCAGTTTATGCACATTATTGGATATATATTTCATCCACAAGTTCACAAATTTATAGGCATTTATTTCACTTTCAATCACTTTCTGCTTCAGAAAACACGTGTTCCGCCATGTTTCAAACTGGTCTTTTGATGAGACTTCTTTCCAAACACATTATTTTTGATTTCCATAATCACTTTTGAAGCAAAACTCACTCACTCTTCATGATAAACCATAACCCTAGGATTACAATTAGACGTATAACTAGTTGTTATGAATGATTATATATCAATATATGATTTCTTATGTATTTTCAGATATAAATTCAATACATTATTTAAAGTGGAACCAGTTATATTATTTATTAACTGTATGGTCTATTCATGCATTATCTCTATATTCATAGACACAGGGTACACCTATTTTTACCCTCAATACTAATTTATACGTTTTCAAAATATTCCTCAAAAAATGGTGGAAGAATTACTCATGTCACCTGATCTATATATACATTTTATCACAGTAATATTCTGGACAAAAAAATCAAAGGTCACCCTTAAGGTTGTACCAGAGCCTAAATGGAAAGTGAGCATGGATTACTAAAACCTTCCATGTCCAGGTGGCCTAATGCTCTCAAATGTCAATCTTATTGGTGACTACATTTTTGTTTCTTTCTAAGATTATATATTCAACCTCAAGCCTGTTGAAAATGTCTAATCCTATCACTCACTTTATACTTTGCCTGATTTAGTAATGTCTCTATTTATATCTATTTTCCTACATATTTTCCCCTGTTCATCATTGTTACTGACTCTTCACTTGTGCTGACATTTACATTCACTGTCTACCTGAAACCCTATTGCTTAAGAACTTTTGGTCTAAATCCTATTCTCACTCTTCTTTGTAAACCTACTGACTATCTTTCTAATCTTACCGACAATCCCTTTTTGAGTGGGTGTTCTATTCGACATTCAATCATCCAAGGTACAAGCTCCTATGCCATTGTATATAGATTTATCTGAGACATTTTTGCAGAAAATAATTCAAAGCTAAGTGTGCCAATTAAGGGCCCAATGCCCTTCTGGACTTCATATCTTCCCTAGATTTCTGTTTTTATACTTATATTTCACCTATATATTCTTGTAAGTATCATAGTTTCCCAATACCATTATTCGTCATGCAGAAGGATTCCTAACCCCAAATTGAACATGTTACTAACCCAAACCATACACTGTTCTCTCAATCGAACTTTACAGAACAGCAGGGACAGGGTTGCTCTTAAAATACAGGAATGTAGGGCATGTTCCACCTGTTGAGAACATCAAAGGTCCATGCAGAAATGATCCCTTGAGAAGATGTAGGCAGCTACGAAAGACCTGAGAGAGAAAAGTCATCTTCAATGGCAAACAACCTTGTCAGCATGAATGGATGTGTATGAATCAGCCTCTCTCTTCTTAATGTAGAGAAGATGGACCAAAACAGTCCTAGGTGGAGAGCTGTTCCCGGGTGCCCATGGTTTATATACCATTCTAACTTGTGAAAGTGTCACAGGAAGTAGGGGCAGCCTCCATCTCATGGGACTCTTGAAAGCAAATGTTAGGACAAAGTGGTTGTCAAGGCAATGACCTCATTCAGTTCCTGAAGAAGTGATCTACCTCACTTCCTTGGTGATGGAACTCTCTTAACTTGGGATCCAGGAAGCCAGGCACCCGGAGCCAGTCCAGTCCCAGACCCAGTAGGCTCACTTGTTTGAATTTACCAAGGAGAGTGTCAGTCTTTCTTGGTACCTACATATGTGAGGATGGCCAAATTCCAGGAGAGCTCTGAATAGGGGCCTTTCCTGAGAAAGTAGGTAGTGGTTCACCGCAGGCTCCTGACAACTTCACAGAGTTGGCCAAGGAGACCAGATCTGAGATAGGACAGGCCATTTTGGGGGAACATAGTATGGCCCACCACTCAGAGGAAACTCCGGATAGTCACAGAGTTACATGGGGGAAGGAGGTGTCTTTGTGGGGTGGGTGTGATTTTGTGGTTTTGTCTCATGATCTGATAATAGGTAGTAAAGACGGTTTGTTTGATTTGGAGTGGTCTTCTTCTAGTAAGTCGTTGGACAAGGCAAGTGTTTATATTTCTGTGTATCCCACTGTGTCCGTGGTTGTAGACATTAGAAAATAGAATGCAACAATTGATATGTCCTGTATAGTAGAAAGATTCCCGGCATTCATCCTGCCCAATTTATGAATGGACTGCAGCTTGCCTTATCCATGGGCAACACCTACTACCTTCCTAAGTTCCTGTTTCTTCCAGAATTCTCACCACTCTCCAGAATAGTCTCATGGTTTTGTGTCCAAAATATGTACCACCTCCAAGCTCTGTGACATTGCCATGTCCTGGATAGCTGAAGGGAATGGCGAGCATCTCAGAAAACTCAGATATCAGTGTGACCAAGAAAGTCTCAGTGGAGAAACCATGCTTTCGGCCTTTTGCTTATCAATTGTTCTGTTTCCCTGAATGTCAGGAAGGTCTTTGCCTCAGGCCACCCCTTTGTGAAGCCTGAAGAAAACAGTTTTCAAATGGAAATGAATGGGCATCACCTGTGGCTCTTTGCTTAATTGATTTGGAAAGGGATGTGTCTGAATCAGCCTCTTGGCCCTGTGTGAGGTTGTGGCTTAGATTCTCAGCACCTGATGGATGTAAAGAGAGATCCCATGTGTGCATCCAAAACCAAAATGGCCAAAAGAGCAATTATTGTGAATGAAGTCTCTCGCATTCATTTGTAAGGTTCCTGACCACCATCAAGTGAGAATACGGATCCTTTGGTTCAAATGAGTTATGCACAGCCCTGCAGAGGCTAACCCATAGGTTTTTGGGTTTTCTCATGGCTCCAAATCATATAAAGAATCTATAACTGACAGTCAGTAGGCCTCAAATTGGAGATGCAGAGCAGTATTAACAGCTGGCCTATCTGATCACTCCTGGTTCACCGGATGGGTGTCCAGGCCACCTTGACTTTAGGCAAATGAGGGGCAAGGGAGCTTATTTTTGACACTGTCTTGGGCTGCACCCCTCATGAAAAACTCCAGCCAGAGGTTATGATAAGTGTCTATATGGAAGAAGATGAGGGCCATGTGGGAGTGTTTGGTTTTAATTGTGGTCATTTGTTTGGCGGTTGGAAGAGATAACTGGATCCACCTGGGCTTGAATTCTGGCATGATTCCTCTTAGAGACTGAGTTCTGGAATTTACCTCAAAGAAGTATTGCCATGAAATGTGTTGGGATTTTAGGAGGCCACGCATGAGATGCGCCCTTGAAAACTGAGATCGAGGGCCAGGGTGTCTTTCCACAGTGCAGTGAGAATCTCAGCCAGGATATCACATGATTTTATTTTGAAAGACTTGGCAGCCATAATTGAGAGTCTAAACACAAATTTAACTCATATTGTAGACCTCAATGATCCTGGCTTCATGTGACCTTTTGGCCACTTTTTGGGAAGCCTTGCCTGTGAGATTTCTCCAGAGATTTCATTTAAATGAGCTTCCTCACCACATAATGGTTCCTGCATTAATTGAAACGCACAGTGACTCCAACTTCATCCTTCAAAAATGGCTAAATAAATACTATCAAATTTCTGAAATTCCCATTACCAGGTGGCACTGGAGAACCTTTGGATATCCTGTTGCTGAACATGAGTGAAATAATTCCCCACGCAATGACACTTCACCGGGAGAATTCCAATTTTATTGCTAAAAGCTGTGTGCTTATATAGAACTAAGGGGGAGATGGTATGGCTTAGATAAATGGCAGCAACCCGTTTATTGACAAGTTCTTTCAAATATCAGCTCCAGAGCCCAGGAATTAGTTCTAATTGGGGCTAAGGTTCCCCACAAGCGAGATTTGAAATTGGCGCTGGCGGGAGAGTTCACAAGGGTGGGAACTTTTTGCACCACTGCAGAAATGAAGAAGGTAGGAAGAAGAAGTCCTTAGGCGCCATGTTGGGGTTTTTCTCTGCGGTATGGCTGCCATTTATTCTTTTCCCAACATTCCACCCTTTTTGTTTTCTTAGGAAGTGGGGCGTCGTTTGTCAGATCTGGCTGCTTCCTGCTGTGTGGGGCTGGTGTGGGGCCTAGAAAGAGAAGTGGAGGAATGCTCAGGGGGCAGGTATGGGGATATCATGGCAGCCAGAAATAAAACCCAGTGGCTATAGACAGCTATTTTCATAGGGGTGAAGTCAATGAATGTTCCCTGAAGCCAAAGATGTCGATGGCATGGAACCAGTCCTGGATGGAAGAGATTGTTGGTATCAGCCACTGGTCCTGTAACAGAGACTCAAGGAAATACTGGAAGTGTTGCCTGGACATGGTGTCGCCAGCACCTGAAGAAGATCAGAGCGAATAAAAACAGAATGAAGATAAAAATTAAAGCAAATGTCAATTTTTGGCAGAAGTTCCATGTGGGGGGACTGACATAGAAGAGGCCAAGGGCCATGAGAAAGCTTAGAAGGTGGTAAAGACTATGAATCCAGGATGGCAGATTAAGAGGTTCTCCGAGCTCGTTGTCTCCCGCTGTCTAATACCCGTTGCATTCCATCGTGCCTGGTAGTGAGCTTCATCACTGAGTGAACTGTTCTCTTGGAGATGTTGGGGATTCATCGGTCATCAGAGGCTGGTAGTTACTAAGCAAAAGCTGGTTGAAAGTTTGATTAGGAATTTTATGCAGTTGGGTTTGAAGGCACTTCATTATGCAGGGCAAGAGAGCACAAAAAAGGAGCATCCAAATAAGGGGACCCAAGATATGTAGTAAGTACATGGCAAGATAGGATTGGAAGAACCCCGTTATGGGATTGGAGGAGGTAGGTTTGAGCAATTGGGTCGATAATTCCTGCAATTTAACAACATTTTTTTTGTTAGCCCAGATTCATTAACATAATAGCAAAATTCCTCTCTGAGGAATAGGCATGTAACCCCTTTTTCCTGCAGTGAGAAGATCAATTGCCCTTTGGTTCTGTAAAGCCACTTGTGCCAATGAAGTAACCTGCCGCTGCAAGGAACCCAGAGACTCAGCCATGGTATTGAGTGTTTCCTGCAGTTTTTGTTGAAGGTCATTGGATCCCATAGAGCATGACCTATAGCTCCACCAGAGAGTCTGAGACCCGTCACTGAGGTTGTTAAAATGAGGCCTACCAGAACCAGCAGAAAGACTACCCTACGGGTGCGGGAAGGTAGGGCCAACTGTCAGAATTCGGTGGGAGTATACAAAGATAGCTGAGGAACTACAGTAACCAAGAAACAGGCGCCAGAGACATTGATGGTTGAGGTACTTAAAGAACCATTACACCAGAGGAAATGTCCAGGTTGCATAAACACAGGGCTCTATGGAGTGCTGTAGCTCAAGGAACAAATGGGTAAAGGATTCATTATTGGCAGGTGGAAACAGATGAAAGGAAATAATGTATTGGTGGAATAACTTTCCCACAGTGGGATACGTGTCACATGTAGGGGTTGTCCTTTTTAGAGAAATTGTAGGGTTTTGCTGGAATATTTCCTGCCGCTAATGGGACTGCTGCTAGAAGTGGACGACTAAGTGAAGCACAGAGAAAGCACTGAGAAGTAGGCACAGAAAGAGGGGTGGAGTTTAATAATCAAAAAGTTTGGTGTAGCAAATTGAGCCATGTGGGAGGGGAACCTGAGAGGGTTGAAGGCTCTGAATCCTCTTTGGATGAGCTATGGATATGATCTCGAAGTTTTGATTCTGAGTCCTTAATGTGTTCGACTACCTGGATGGTTGCCTTAGGTTGCGTAATCAGGGTGCGGCCAATAGTCATCCACCCTGTGGGTCTGACTGAGGTTGTCCGAGCATAGACAGCAAACTCAACATAGCCCCATCGTTTGGCCTTGGGGTCAGGTTTATCTAAAGTATACCATCCATTGTTACTGGATGAAGAGCCTTTATGCCACTTTATGTAACTAGAAGTCCACCCTTCAGGGTAACCAAATGAGTGGTAAGAATAGCTACCACGTTCATCATGGAACATGCATGACCAATAGGGGCACCCATTATATATCTCAGGCCACCAATGACAATAGTCTTTTGTTTGATCAAAAAGGAAGCAAATGAAAGGCCAGTTCCAGCTACCAGGGACGAAGGTCCTTGAAGGTGACAATTTTAGGGAAATAGAGGTGCAGTTGTGGATGAAGCAAGTAGTTGCATCCACTGCGCAGACCTTCTGCATGCCATGTTCTGAGTATCGTTCCCGAAAAGTGAATAAATGCATGGTAGGTGAGGAGGGTAAAGACCAGTCCTGACAGAGCACAGAAAATAAGCAGAGCACAAAAAACAAGCAGTTAGAGAAGACTAGGGTGTTGGGAGAGCTCATTGTGCCTTCTTTAAGAGGAATTGGGCTGCAAGGAAAACCGTGTGAGCCACAACTAAAATGGGTGAGATGGGTGTGGAGAGCAGGAGTAAAGGGGAGGTTCAGTAGGTGATTCTTGGAGTTCCTCTGGGGTGGCCCTGTCTTCAGCAGGTGGGGCCTCCTGGTGATGTGGCTTCAACCTAGACATGTGAATCCAGGGAGTGAGACAGTTGTCTGGTAAGGAGAGTTTGGCGGCGGTAAGGGTAAAGAGAATGACAGGATAGGGGCCTTCCCATTTTGCGGCAAGAGTCCCTTTCTCCTCTGGGGTATTATAATAGACTAGACTAACAGGTGTTAAGGGAGGAGTGTTTGGAGAGGAGACTGGGTCCGGAAGAAGCCAGTCCTGATATTTCCAGAGTTCCGAGCGGAGATGGAGCAAGAGAGGCAAAGACAAATCTCGGGTGAGAGGTCCTTGTGAAATGACCAACCCAGGGGTTATAAGAGGTCTTCCATACATTATCTCAAAAGGAGACAGTAAAGATGGTTTCTTAGGGAGAGCTCTGATTCGAAGCAAAGCCAAGGGAAGGAGTTTGAAACAGTCTGTTTAATTCCATTGTCAATTTGGTAAGGACTTCCTTTAGAGTACGATTTACCCTTTCCACTTTCCCTGAAGCCTGGGGGAAATATGGACAGTTGAAATGCCACTTGAAGGAGAGGGCTTGAGAGACCTTTTGTGTGATCCTAGAAGTAAACTCAGGGCCATTGTCATATTGTAGGGAAGTGGGCATACCAAACCTGGGGATGATGTCTGTCAGTAAGATTGAAGCTACAGTGGAAGCCTTTTTATTGGAAGTGGGAAATGCCTCAACCCAACCAGAGAAAGTGTCCACAAAGACAAGGAGGTATTTAGTGCGCCATACTGTGGGCATGTTGGTGAAGTCTACCTGCCAGTCAGCAGCGGGAATGTGTCCCCGGGCTTGGTGGAAAGGGAAAGGTTTGGGCCTTAAAGGAGTATGAGGGTTGGTCCGCTGACAGATCTGACAATTAGAGGCTATATTCTGTAGCATGGCTTGTCAGAGGGGGTGAGGGAAAAGAAACTCTGTAAAAAGAGGGTCAAAGACTGAGAATTGGAAAGGAATAGAGTATGAAGGAACTTGAAAAGATTCTTGTTCTTACTGAAAGACGTAGGGGCTTCAGATGAGCTGTCTAAAGTGGCCATTATATGTCCCCCATGGAGGCCATAATTGAAAGTGGTAGCAGCCATTCGTGCCGCCTGGTCAGCTTTGGCATTGCCCTCAGTGATAAGAAAGCCGTCCTTCTGATGGGACCTACAATGGACAACTCCCAACTGGGTGGGTAAGTGGCCTCTATTAGATTGGTTATAAAAGCTGAATTAGTGATCGCATTACCTTTGGTGGTAAGTAGGCCTCGCTACTTTCAAATATCAGCATGGGATAATAAGATATGGAAGACATATTTTCAATCAGTTTAGAGGGTGAGGGATTTGCCTTGTGCTAGAAGGCAGGCACGAGTGGATGCTATAAGTTCAGCCTACTTGTCTGTAGTTCCTGAAGGCAAAACTTTGGCCTCTATAATCTCAGTGGCTGAAAATACAGCGTATCCAGAGTAATGAGTTCCGTTCTCCCTAAAGGAACTGCTGTCAGTAAACCAGATAAGGTCAGGCTTGCTGAGTGGTCTCTCAGAAATGGAAGAATGACAGGGGAGGAAATCATCTAAGGTTTCCAAGCAATTATGAGTTGGTATGTGAGACATGGGAGTCATTGGGAGCAGTGAGGCAGGGTTCAGTGCAGAGCAGGGGAGGAAAATAATATTAGGGTTTTCCAGAAAGGAAGTGAGGGGCGACAGAAATCTGGATGTAGGGAGAGTTTGAAGGCCCTTTTAAGCTAAAAGATCCTTCAAGTGATGTGGGGAGTGGATAGTTCAAGGGGCCCCAAAAGTCAGATTAGAGGCTTATTTGTGTAAAATTTGTCCAGTAGCCAGAGCTCTTAAGCAAGGGGCCCACCCACGGATGGTAGGGTCTAGTTGCTTGGACAAATATGACACAGGTGCAAATGTACGCCCATAGTTTTGACCTAAGACCCCAAGTGCTTGCCCCCCTTTTTCATGGACATATAGATGAAATGTTCTTGAAAGATCTGGAAGGTGAAGGGCAGGTGCCTTTAAGAGGAGTTGCTGAAGCCTGCGGAAGTGGTAGATGGGAAAGGAGGCAAGAGATTAACTAGGGGGTCCCTTTGCTAGGTCATACAGGGGTTTGGAGAGAAGAGAATAATTTGGGATCCAGGCCCTAAAATAACCTGCTAATCCTAGGAATGATAGTATTTTGGCTTTCGTATAGGGCACTGAAAGATCACAGAGGAGTTGCCTCCTATCCAGTGTTATTTCCTTTTTCCCGGGTGTAAGGCAAAAACCAAGATAGGTGACCGAAGACTGGGAAACCTGGGCCTTGTGGGGAGACTCCCTATATCCCTTGTCTTCTAGGAATTTATGAAGCTGAGCGGTGTGGGATTGAGAGTGTTCCAGAAAGACTACATAGAAGAAGGTCATAGACATATTGAAGTAGAGTAGAGTCAGGACAGGTCAGGTGAAAGGATGTGAGGTCCTGGGCAAGAAATTGGCCAAAGAGATGGGGGCTATCCCTGAATCCCTGTGGGAGGACAGTCCAGGTAAGCTGATGAGAATGGCGGGTGTGAGAGTCAGTCCATGAAAAAGCAAAGATATCCTGAGATTCTGAGAACAGGGGAATAGAAAAGAATGCATCTTTAAATCTAGGACTGAGAAGTGAGTAGTAGTGGCATGGATCTGAGAGAGGAGGGTGTAAGGGTTGGGCACTAGCGGGTGGATGGGGTCCACAGAGGAGTTGACAAGGCGAAGTTCTTGAACCAGCCTGTAGGACACGTTAGGTTTCTTAACTGCCAGAATGGGTGTGTTGAAAGGAGAGTGTGTAGGCCTAAGATACCCCTTTCATAATAAATCCTGGATGATGGGTTCTAATCCAAGGAGAAATGTGGTTGTGAGTGGATATTGTGGTTGACTAACATATCTTGAAGGGTCCCGTAAGACAATATGAATAGAACTGCATTTAGCCATAAAGGGTGTAATTGTGTCCCAAACCTCAGGGTTAAATGGTTTAGATAGTCGTGGGAGAGTGCATGAAGGAGGTGTATCTGCCCCTAGGAATATCATGAGGAAATGAGAGGTAGGAGAGGTGTGGGTTGATAAGTGAATGGTGACTTTTAATAGTGAGAGTATGTCCCTTCCCAGAAAGGGAATGGGGCAATGGCTCATAACAAGAAAGGAGTGAGTGAAGGACAAAAGGGATCGCTGCATATAACATGATTGGAGGGGGTTTGAGGAAAAATCTTTTTACCTCCTACCCTGACAATAGGAGTTTTTGAGGGTGTGGTAGGACCCTAATACTCCCTCAAAATCGAAAAAGCGGCACCAGTATCCAAGAGGAAGTTAATGAAGCGTCCATCCACCAGGAAGGTGACCCTAGGCTCTTGATTCTTGATGGTAATAGTCTGGAGGGAAGGCCCAGGACTCCATCAATCCTCCTCTGCCAAGCCCAGGTGAGGCTGGGGTTGCTGGGCAGCAGACCAACCTTCCTTCTGGGTTGTTGGGCAGTCTGCCCCCCAGTGTCCACTTTGATGGCATTTTGCGCAGGGGTTGTAGGGTGTCCTCGGTGAAGAACAATTCCTGGTCCAATGTCCCTCCTTACCTCATTTGAAGCAAGCTCCAGGGGGGGTCATATTGGGACGGCATGGTGATGGCCTTCTCTGAATGAGCTGGGCCAACATTTGGAATTTGGCATTTTCAGCCCTCTGCCTACGGAATTCACTTTCATCCTCTCTACCATGAAAAACCTTGAAAGTGACAGCGAGGATTTTGGTCTGAGGAGTAGCAGGGCCCTGTTCAAACTTTTTAAGCTTGGCTTTAATGTAAGGGTAGCTTTGGGCCAGAATATATGTCATTAAGACATGACGGCCATCGGGGGTTTCTGGGTCGAGGTTTGTGTACTGCTGAAGGGACTTGGTTAGTCTATCCAGGAATTCTGAAGGTGTTTCCTCCTTCCTTTGAATGACCTCCTGCATCTTTTGAAAGTTAACAGCCTTGCGGGTGGACTTTTTCAGTCCCGCCAAGAGGCAGGATGTAAAAAGGTCACTAGACTGTAAGCCCATAGGGGATCCTGCTCTGGGACAGCATGAGGGCCTGTGGGTGGTTATGATTGGTCCTATGATTTTCATCAGCATGGGCTTGGGCTAGCTCCCAGAACCATTGCCTTTCCTTGGGGAGAAGTTTATTGGCCAAGAGCATGTAGATGTCATGATGAGTGAGGCTATATGCTTGCAGTACCCATTGAAACTCCCGAATGTAAGTGGTGGGGTCAGTGGTGAAAGAGCCTAACTTCCTCTCTAGCTGAGTAATGTCCGACATGGAGAAGGGCACGTGGACTCTGATGACACCCTTGGGACCAGCTACCTCACGAAGGGGTGCGATTTTCTTGGGCGTGGGAAGGAGTCCCTTAGACCTGATAACAGGAGGACTGAAAGAGGCAGGCGGTGGACAGGAAGGAGAGGGAGGGGAAGGGAATGTCTCTGTGGAAGAGGAGGAGGTGGAGCAGGCAGAAGAGTGGGGAAGGGAGGGGGATGAAATGGAAGGTTGAGGATCCGTGGAATCAGGCAGAGGAAGAGGAGGATTTTGCGGGAGAGAAGGGTCAGTTGGGGCTGGGGGATAAGGTGGGGGTTAATCTGCTGGGTCGAATGAGGAAGAATCTGCGAAGTCAGGAGTAGAACTAGGGGAAGAGAGGGGTTTGCAAGCAAGAAGGACCTGAGAGGGAGGGCAGGAGGAGCAGAGACAGGGTGCTGTGCGAGAAGGCTAAAACATTCAATACAGGGAATCTCACTCCACTTTTTCAGATGCTGGCAGTAATTAAAAAGGTCCAAGAGGAGGTTTGGATCTAAGGAGCCTTCTGGAGGCCAATGATTGCCATTATCCAGTGGATATGTAGGCCAATCTTGGGTACAGAATTTGATTAGAAGTTTGGGCTTGATGTCTGGTGTGAGGGAGAGTGTGGCCAGATTTTTTATTAAACTTTTGAGAGGTGAGGTTTCAGGTACAGATAAAGAGGTGTCCACAGTCACAGGGAGAGATGGAGAGAGAGAGAGAGAGAGAGAGAGAGAGAGAGAGAGAGAGAGAGAGAGAGAATAAGTGTAAGCAAGAGAGACAAAGAGAAAACCCGGCCTGGAACGGACTCCGGGAAGCGCTCAGGGCGAATGGGGGTCAGGTGGGCATCCCCAAAATGACCATCCATCATGAGGAAATACAGAGGGCACTACCTGATTGTCACCAGTGAAGTGCGATCTGTGAGACCCAATGGGTTCGGAGCCACGGGCAACCTGACATCAGGAAAGTTTTCGAACGCAGCAGAAGAAGTAGGTAATGAAAACAGAACTCCGGCTCCAGCAGAATGCAGTTCCAGGATGGGAGTTCAGTTTTCCCCGAGCAGAGAGGCAGCTTCAGCCAGACACAGCAGGCCCGCAGGAAACAGCAACTCTAGCCAGCAGCGGCAGCAGCAGCAGAGGAGGAAAAACCACAGAGCCTCTCATGTAAACTCAGAAGCCTCACACCCCAAAGGGAAACGGATCACCAGAGGGTCCACTGCAACCAGTAAAGGTCTTAGTGGGAGGAATTCCCTCCCCCCTACCAGGCGTCTAGAGTGTGACAGACGATCATGGTCACAAAGCCAGCGGTAGCCCGAAGGGAGTTGGCGAGCCAGGGTCAGGGGAGGCTTACATACAACAAATCAGTGGTGAGTGCAGGAAGCCTGCGTCTGAAAAGAGCAGACCAGGGCAGAGTGCCACGGTGGAGCAGTGGACGGGGCTCTTGTTGGAAAGAGCTCACCCATATCCTCACACGGGGCACCAGAATGAAAGAACTCCCCACGCAAAGGCACTTCACCGGGAGAATTCCAATTTTATTGCAAAAAGCTGTGTGCTTATATAGAACTAAGGAGGAGATTGGAGGGCTTAGATAAATGGCAGGCAATCCGTTTATTGGCAAGTTCTTTCAGATATCAGCTCCGGAGCCCAGGAATTAGTTCTTATTGGGGCTAAGATTCCCGGCCAGCAAGGTTTGAAATTGGCGCCAGCAGAAGAGTTCACACGGGCGGGAACATTTCGCACCACTGCAGAAAAGAAGAATGTAGGAAGAAGAAGTGCTTAGGCGCCATGTTGGTTTTTTTTTTTTCTGGGGTATGGCTGCCGTTTATACTTTTCCCAACAATGAGTATACCAGACAGTGCCTTGATTGACTGGTTTTTATGAAAATGGTGTTTAACAGAGATGCCAGAAAGTTGGATCCTGCTGATTAGTGGGCCAAGAGCAAAGGTGGGCATGTGTGTGATAAAACATCAGTGGTGGGACCATGTGGATATGCCATTGGCTTCCAAATGGCTTGTGACTGACATGGTGAAGCCAGCAGACCCTTATATGTAAAGGCATCTTGTTACATGGAGAGGATTCAGGACATTGTTCAGAATCAGGTTGCTATGTTCAAGAGGGCAAGCTATGTGGAATAGAAGCCTGGTTCTTTTATTCTCCTACAGACCCTGACCCACCACATGTGACAGAAATCCCTCACACACTGTGTCCCCGTTGAACTCCTTGTATTTCATGAAGCAAATACCAAACTTCCAGTGCAGCACCAAGAAACACCACGAAAATAGAGGATGACCATATGGCTTCATAGTCCACACTAGAGACATTTAGCCCCAAGGGGCCACAGTTTACCTTCAAAGGGAGAATTCAGCACTGGTGTCTCATGTTCATTGGAAAATAAGAAACCATGTCCTCCAGGTCACATAGATGCCCAGGTTTATGGTTTCACTAGAAAGGAAGCTAAAGCACGTGACAACAACATATATTTCAAGTGCCCAACCTCACAGGCAGTATCTCAAGAAGTCTCTAGGACAACAGACCTCCATGTTTTTGAAGTGTTTACCCTGTCCCTTACTTTTGGAAACTCCTCTAACACTTCCAAGGTTGTGAACTCCTGATCGCATTCCATTCCAGATATGTACTCATGGATTTTCTAACTCTTCTCCTCTAATTGTGTCTTACATGGGGTGAAGGTGTTGTCAAGGTATTGTTCTGGATGAGAGTGGGAAGATTTTTGTGTAGCACATATTTACATACACATTGGATTCATTTTCCAATTTTCCATTCGAAATACTGAATCCCTGTCAGTAACCCATACCCTAATAGACTCTGACTACTAATCCTAATATGATGGAGACAAATAACCCAAACATAATATTAATACAAGCAGTTCAGAGGAGGCATGGTGTATAGTTGGTCTTGCCTTTTGCATGATATAGTGTAGGAGTTATAAATCTTGTCAATTGTTTGTTGAAATAGTACTCCATGTGTTTTTAAAGTTAACACATATGTGAATTTCTGTCTCCTTTTTTCTGTAGCCAATTCAGCACATGTATTTTTATATGCACATAAAAAATCCTACCTGGTATCACACGTACATTTTTGTGAGGTGGCTAACTTAGCAGAAACAAAGTATGAGAAGAGATCACCCCTCCTAAACGCTTTTGGAACTGAAAATTCAAACTATGAGTGAGATTTTTAGTTGAACAACATTATACATAAATCCATGTTCAGTAAAATTAATATTTTTGGATCGGTGGATGATATATATTTCACGATGAATTTTGATTGGCATATATATTGCTACTTTCTAATGTTTCTCTGTGAGATATATATATATATATATATTGTCTAGATTTTTCCAAATATAAAATATATGTGTCCTATTATACACTCCCTAAATAATTCACTCATGCTCATGTATGTGGTTTTATAATCAAATTTTCATACGATTATTTTCAGAAATATTCATCCACCTGAAATACATATTTGTTTTCTAGTACTGAAAACTCACTTCACTGAATGGTGCAAACAAATCCTTATATTTCTACTGTAACTGACCCAATTTAACATCAATGCAAGTAGATTCCAAAGGGGCATGATGTGTATTTTGACGTTCATTTTTATTTAACACTGGTACATTACTATTTCTTCAGTTTTTGTACATCATAGTATATACATTTCATCCACAAGTTCACAAATTTAAAGACATTTGAAACACATTCAATCACTTCCTGCTTCAGTACACATGTATTCCTCCTTGCTTTTGACTGGTTATTTATTGAGACTTCTTTCCAAACACATTATTTTCGATTTCCATAATCAATTTTGAAGCAAAACTCACACACACTTTATGATAAACCACAACCCTAATATTACCATTAGATGTATAACTGGTTGGAATGAATGTATGTATGTCAATATGACATTTCCTGTGTATTTTCAGATATCAATTTATTCCAATTTCTAAAGTTGGAATCAGTTATATTATATATTCACACATGGTACACCTATTTGTGCCCCCAATACTAATTTATATCTCTTCTAAATATTGCTCCCAGAAATGGTGCAAGAAAGACTCATGTCACCTGATCTACATATATATTCTGTCAACAAAATGCAAAGTCACACTTACAATTGTACCAAAGCCTAAATGGAATGTGAGTATGGATTATGAAAATCACCCATGTCCAGGTTGCCTAATGCTCTCAAATGTCAATCCTATTGGTGACTACATATTTGTTTCTTCCTAAGATTATGTATTCAACCTCAAGCCTGTTGAAAATGTCTAATCCTATCAATCACTTCATCATTTGCCTGATTTCCTAATGTCTCTAATGATATCTGCTTTCCTACATATTTTCCCCAGTTCATCATTGTGACTGACTCTTCACATGTGCTGACATTTACATTTTCTGTCTACCTGAAACCCTATTGCTAAAGAACTTTTTGTCCAAATCCTATACTCACTCTTTTTTTCTAATCCGACCAACTATCTTCCTAATCCTACCAACTATCCTTTTTTGACTGGATGTTCTCTTCGACATTCAATTATCCAAGGTACAAGGTCCTATGCCATAATGTATAGATTTATCTGAGACACATGTGCACAACATAATTCCGAGTGAAGTATCCCAATCAAGGATCCAATGCCCTTTTGGGCTTCAAATCTTACCTAGATTTGTGTTTTCATACATATATTTCACCTCTATATATACTTATAAATATTGCAGGTTCCCAATACCATTATTCATGCAGCAGAATGATTCCTAACCCAAATCAAACATGTTATTAACCCTAACCATACTTTGTTTCCTCAATCTAACTTTACAGAAAAGCAAGGACAGAGTTGGTCTTATATAGAAATGTAAGAGATCTTCCACCTGCTGAGAACCTCAAAGGTCCATGCAGAAGTGAACCCTGGGGAAGATATAGAAAGCTATGAAGGACCTGAGAGAGCAAAAGTCATCTTTCATGACAAAAAAAAAAAAAAAAAAAAAAAACAGGTCAGGATGAAGGGGTGTGTCTGAAGCAGTCTATCTCTTCTTAATGTAGAGAAGATGGACCAAACCAGGCCTGTGTGGAGAGCTGTTCACGGGTGCCTATGTTTGATATACCATTCTTACTTGTGAAAGTGTCACAGGAAGTAGGGGCAGCCTCCATCTATTGGGACACTTGGAAGCAACTGTTAGGACAAAGAGGTTGCCAAGGCAGTGACCTCATTCAGTTCCTGAAGGAAGTGACCTATATCATTTTCTTGGTGATGGAACTCTCTGAACTTGGGATCCAGGATGCCAGGCACCCAGAGGCATTCCCAGTCACAGTCCCAGTGGCCACACATGTTTGGATTTACCAAGGACAGAATCGGTCTTTCTTGGTAACTACTGATGTGAGGATGGCCAAATTCCAGGAGAGCTCTGAAGAGGGGTCTTTCCTGAGAAAACAGGTAGTGTCTCACTACTGAACTGAAACCCACAGTGCCTCCAACTTCATCCATGAAAAATGGCTAGATAAATACAATAAAATTTTTTAAATTCCCTTAACCAGGTGGCACTGGAGAACCTTTGGATGTCTTTTTCCTGGTCATGAGTGTACAAGAGAATGCCATGATTGACGGTATTTCATGAAAATGGTGTAGAACAAAGATGCCAGTAAGTTGGACCCTGCTGAGTAGTGGGCCTTTTGCAGTGGTGGGCAGGTGTGTGATAATACAGCTGTGGTGTGGCCAGGAGGATTTTCCATTGCCTTCAAAATGGCTTGTGACTGATATGGTGCAGCCAGCAGACCCTTCTTGTTATATGGAGAGGTTTCCGGGCAAAGTTCAGAGTCAGATTTCTATGGACAAATGGGCAAGCTTTGTGAGATAGAAGCCTGGTTGTTGCATTCTCCTGCAGACCCTGACCCACCACAAGTGACAGAACTCCCTCTAATACTGGGTCCCAGTTGAACTCATTGTATTTCATGAAGCAAATACCAAACTACCAGTGCAGCAGCAAGAAACACCACGAAAAGTGGAGGATTACCAAATGGCTTCACAGTTCACACGGGGAGACACTTAGCACCAAGTGGCCACAGTTTACCTACAAATAGAATATTCAGCACTGCTGCCTCATGTTCATTAGAATACAAGAAACCATGTCCTCCAGGTCACGTAGATGCAGACCCAGCTTTTATGGTGTCACTAGAAAGGAAGCTAAATCTCCTTGCAACAACATATATTTCAAGTGCCCAAACTCAGAGGAAGTTTCTCAAGAAGTCTTTAGGCCGGCCGAGCTCCATGTTTTTGGAGTGTTTACCTGTTAGACCAGGACGCTAGAAAAGACCACTGACTCAAATTAAAATCAAATAAAATTAAGCTTATTATTTCCACCGGCCATGCTGCCTCTCCCTCCCAAAACGAAGGGAACAAGACAGCAACCCCAGCTTTCCTACAGCCCAGCTTTATAGCCCAGAAAGTTACACAAAAGGGGGGTTACAGATAACAGAACTCTGATAAACATCACACTAAAGGTAGTTTACAATTTTTTTGCTGTCCCTACATGAGAATTCATGAGGACCATTAGAGCCTCAGAGAGGGTTGTTGTCTTGCCAGAGAAGGCAAATATTTATGATATGTCACTAAAGTTTCAGAGAGGGCTGCTATCTGGTCAGAGAGCCAGGCATGTGTGAGTTCAAGGCACGGAAAGGCATTCCACGCAGGTTCAGAATTTGAAGTAATTAATGGTAAAGCCAAAATTATCTTTTCATGGCTTTGTGGCATGATGGCTCCCAATTTTAATAAAAGATCAGGTTGGGTCTACAATTCCCCCCTTTTCTCTGTGTCCCTTTCAAATCTTTGAGAGATTATGGGAAGAGCACTGAGGAAATTTTAATCCCTCAGGTAAGAGTCTCCAAATTTTTAGAACTCACCCAAAACCGATCTCGCTGATTTTACCCTTCTTAATTACTTATATTGATAGTCTATTTATCTTTCTCTCCATTGTTGTAAGAAGAGTGGCATCACTAATTTTTTCTTCTTCTGTCCTGAGACAGGGTGACGTAAGTGGGCTCGGCGTGAGGGACATGAGTTGCCTATTAGAAGTCAGTTGAGAGACATGAGTTGCCTTTTAGAAGTCAGTTCGGTTTGAAGTCAGGTTGGGGAAGAACAGGTTGTAAAGTCATCTGTGAATGGGTTCTTCTATGAGTGAAACAAAAACCATGAGTACTGGATAAATGTTGCAGCAGCTAGAACATGTCACTGTATAGACATTCCCTCACCAGTCTTTAATATCCCCAGTTATCAGGACTGTCAACTTAATATTTAACTTTAAGTGTTACAGTTGGCCCTCCCAATAAGACACAGTTTAATAATTTAATGTCATCTGATCTTGTAAAATCCTTTTACTAGTATGACCTCTGCGTCTAATAGAGAAACCTTTAATTCTGTTACTCAGGGCTGGATAATCGTACTAGCAAACACCAAGCCTACCTTTGTAGGTTAGGAATATCTGTAGGTCTTAAACTGAAAACTTCTGCCTGTGGCAGCTCTTCTTGATAGTCTCTTTTTATAAGTATTAGGCATTCCTGTGTGAGAATCCTTCTTTGTAGCCTCCAGTCTTACTTGTTTTGGGAGGATAAGATAAAGTGCATACCTTAAAATTTTATTATTATTATTATTATTATTATTATTATTATTATTATTGTTATTATTATTATTATTATTTAATATGCCCAGGAGTGGCTGTATTTTGGTCTTAACTGTCTTTGCTAAGTGTTTAAGATGAAGCAGTCAAACTGACTTTTGTTTCCATCTATTGTTAACAGTCAGCTGACCTTTTATGGGAGTCAATTCTGGGGAAACTTGAGAAGAGATTCTCAGTTCTGCTAGTGCCATTTGCGCTAGGTGGGTCCAGGTCTTGCTTGACCATTTGGCTTCCCTCAGAAGCATCATGGATGTCTCCTTTCTATGATGACTCTCCTCTTTGTAACAAATGCACTGATTGGCTTTCTGTTCTCCAGTGGTCTCATTAATCTCCCTGATCAGGAGGTTATGTGGCTCAGAGTTGCAAAGCTCTTTAGAGAAGTCCCCTGTTCCCTGGAGTCAGACTGACTCAGAGGGCAAGAGCCAAATATTGGTTTTCTTGGCCCTTTTCATTTAACATTAATTTTAAATCCTAATCTTAAACATCCAGCAAATAAATTTTAACAGCCTTATATTAAGAGTACTGGGCTTTAATGTCTATAACTTTATAATAACCATTTTATTAATTGGGATCTGTATTATTCTGTCCGTATTGTAGTTGATGACTTATTATCTTGAATAAACCCATGTTGTGTTCTTATAGCAACGCATTTGTAAAACACTAACAGGGAATCTTTAGATCACTTATAAGAAAATTTCAAACTAAAATTAACAAAAGTAAAAATACTTAGTTCGTGTAATATCTTCCCTGAATTTTTTGGCTGAGTTATACATTATATCCCCTGTTTGAGATCCTAGGAATATTGACAATAAAAAAAAACTTTTTAACATAACTTTAAAGAAATATTATCTGACCTACATGTTTCATAGTCATTCTCACATGTAGTAAGATGGGACACACAGCCTTATCTCAGGTAAGGCAGGGCTCTTTATAAATCTTAAGTATTTTAATTCTAAAGCTGATCTTTATTTTTAAATATCTTTTGACAAAGTTTACATAAATTGTTTGAGGTCACATGAACATTAGCTAACACCATATGATATCACATTTAAAACATGAATTAAAGAAATGCTGAAAGTTTTTAACCTTTACAAAGATTAGGCTCTAATTAACTTAAAAATACATTTAAATTGTTCCCCAATGTAAAAAGTAACATAAAAATTTACATATCTTATTGATAACAGGTAAATAAATCCACAATATATTTTTTACCACACAACTTCAGAGCACCAGCTTGATATAATGCTCTTTTAAGGTTTCTACCTTACAGACTTGCATACCTGTAAGATATGAAAACATTAATAGCATAACAATTACATTTATGTTTCTACATTAATCAAGTTTGGCTTTTAAAGAAATGGCAGTACAGTACTCTAAAATAACAGTTCTTATTTAATCAGTTGTTTAATTTTTATGGTTGCTTGCTCTAGAAAACATAAATCTTAATAAACTCAATGTTATGGGTAAACTTATGTTTTAAGAAATTTTTGCCTCATTAACACATGACTGATTTTTACAATCTTATACAGAGTTTACTAAAAAAAATACAGATCTTAGTAAATCAATCAGATATCTAACTAAAGTACTCATGAATGAGTAATCCCATATCAAATTTACTTTACTTATTTATCAAAAAGTTAGAGAAACGTATTGAACAGTGTAAACCATTTTTATGTTGAAGGAAAGGTACTAGAGCCAAGGCATATTAGACATTTTGTAGATGTTAATATTTTGTTAGATGTTTGAACACCTAGAAAACTTTGTAAGCTTAAATTTAAAGACATTTGTTTTTATCTCTTTATCCAATTTAAATTGAAACATTTAAATCACGTGAATTAAAGATCTTTGGATCCACTTTTTAAAATTTGTTTTTATGAGCGCTTTTTTTATGAGCACTCCTTATATATGTTAATTTATGTATCATATATATGATATACGGACATATGTATATATAGACATACAACACATAACAAAATTGTGCACACATAATAATAGTAAAGGCCTCGTAGCATTTCGCAGGTGAAATCTTTATTGCAATGTTTCAAGAAGTCCACAGTTGGTCAAAGATAGAACTGATCAGAAAAACATTAACCTAGGTCTGTATGCTCAAAATCATGAGGTCAAAAAACCTAAAGTATCTCAGAAAAAAATAAGAGTCCTAGAAAAAATGACTTGCCAGTAATTAGAAAATACCATACAATTTACCTTTTTTTCCCTTAGATCTCAAATCAGTCTCCTACAAAGCTTGCAGGGTTCTTTCATTTGCATTTCAACATAAGTCATGGCTGAGGTCTGGAAGGAGCAGGAAAAAAACTGCTATTCTGAACAGACATCTCAGGACTAAGGCATTTTAACCATAATTTTCAGGTTCGGATGTTGAAAATTATGATACAAGTTTAAGATACAATTCACAAAATTTTATATCTTTACATCTTGTTTGGTCAACAGACACCATACTATGATTTACTATCCATGTCCAAATTAATGCACTGGTACACACAGTGACATTTTCCCAGGCTACCCAATTCAAAATTGGTGAAAAAAAAAGACTGTATGATTGGGAAGTTTCTTGCCAACTTGGAAGTAGAGTTCTTCAGTTATCCATTGTAAGTATTTAAGTTCTCTGGCATGAATTATCTGAAATCATAAACTAAACAATTACCTAAACCCGACTTTTAACTGCAAGATTGTGCAATGCTTCAAAAACCCATTCAGATACCAGATTGTTAAAATAAAACATCATCATTTCGACACACATTCAGCTAAGATCATTCCCAAAAAACAATTTATAATATCAACACATTATTGCACATGCCTAAAAGGGCCAGAAAGAAAGACACAATACAGACCAAAAGGAGGTCCAGACTATGGCTGTCAGAGAGAACCCTTTAAACCAGAGCAGATAAGAGAAAAATCTCATACACCAGTGGGACCATAGCTGTCCCCACAAGGGGACCAGATGTTTTCACAGAGGGGCAACCTGAAATGTAAAATAAAGTGTCTCCATGGTGATTTTACTGCATTTAGTGTCACCTTATTCTTTTTCTCTTTTTTTAACAAGACAGAGGTGGCATAATCCTTACAGTGCAGGGAAGGAAGGAGGTAATTCCCTGAATCAACAGGGCTTTGGCAGCTGCTGGGAGTCCCTCAGTTTCTCCTTTTACATACAGGATTAGCTCCTCTGATTCAGTTCCACACCAAGCATGCTCTATCTCCTAACATTTCAGTAGATAGGTCTCACAAAGTTCCGGGGCGGAGGGGGGGTACAAGATTTGTAACTTAAAGTTTGGTTCCTGACCTTGAAGCCAATTAATACCAATTTAATAATGAGGACTGGGTTTTGAGAAAAAGAAAAAAGGAGGTTTATTGCTTGGCTAACAAAGGAGAAACACAGGGGACTCTGCCAAAATTGTGACTCTCTTTATCTGGAGGGACAAGGGGTTTTAAAGGAGTTTCACTTGTTAACCTGGGAGATACTCTGTTCTTAGGTCCCCAGCAGGCATTTCCCTCTGCAATGGGTGTGCTCCAGGCAGCCAGCTAGGGGCTTCTATCATCCTGCTTCGCAAAGGGGGATAAAGTTCATTGCAGTTCCTTAAAACACAGTCCAAAGGGGTGTCAGGCTTACTCTCTTTATTTCTGATTTTCATGTCCAATATACTTAAGTTTTTACCACCAAAATCACACAACAAAACGAACAAAAACAAACAAACAAAAAAACAAAAAATAGAACACAGAACACAAATAAACAGAAACCCGGTGGCTAAACACAGAAACAGGGGAACAGTGCAACATCTTGCTAAAGCTCCAGGGTAGAAGCGCGTGCATGCTCATCGCCACCTCTCTACAGTTCCAGAGGAATTCCCTACAGAACAGAACAGAGGACAGAATGATTCTCGTTACTGTTCTGCACAGAAGTATATGTGAGCCTCCCCGTGCCACATCTCTGTCATCAGAAGAGATCTCCCTTAACTGGATATCAGATGTTATAAAGGAGCCACTTACCTATGGAGGCCTCCTCCATCAGGTGCTTGCTAATAGTTTTAGTGCAAAGGTTCACTGTAGTGCTCCCTGGACTAAAGGCTCTTTTCCAAATATAAAGAAGATGGACCAAATCAGGCCTTCGTGGAGAGCGGTTCCTTGGTGCCTATGGTTGATATACCATTCTAATTTGTGAAAGTGCCACAGAAAATAGGGTAAGCCTCCTTCTCATGGTACGCTTGAAAGCAACTGTTTGGATAAAGTGGTTGCCAAGGCAGAGACCTAATTCAGTTCCTGAAGGATGAGACCTCACCTCAATCCCTTGGTAATGGAACTCTCTGAACTTGGGATCCAGGAAGCCAGGCACACAGAGTCAGTCTCAGTCCCAGTCCCAGTGTCTCACTTGCTTCAATTTAGCAAGGACAGAGTCAGTCTTTCTTGGTACCTACTGATGTGAGGATGGCCAAATGCCAGGAGTTCTCTGAAGAGGGGCCTTTCCTGAAAAAGCAGGTAGTGGCTCACAGCTGGCTCCTGAACACTTCACAAAGTTGGACAAGGAGACCAGATCTGAGACAGGACACGCCATATTGGGGGAACATAGTATGGCCCAGCAGTCAGAGGATACTCTGGAGAGTGAGAGACCTACTTGGGGAAGGAGGTGCCTTTGTGGGTGTAGATGTGTGTTTGTGGTTTTGTCTCATGTTCTGAGAATAGGCAGGAAAGTCGGTTTGTTTGGTTTGGAGTGAACTGTTTCTAGTAAGTTGTTTCACAAGGCGAGTGTTTCTATGTCTGTGTATCCCACAGTGTCCGTGCTTGTAGACATTAGAAAAGAGAATGCATCAATGGATGTTTCCTGTCAAGTAGAAAGCTTCCCAGCATTCATCCTGCCCAATTTATGAATGCACTAGGGCTTGCCTTATCGATGGGCAACACCTGCTATTTTCCTAAGTTCATGTTTTCTTCCTGAAATCTAGCCACTCTCCAGAATAGGTTCATGCATTTGCATCCAGGATATGTACCACCTCCAACCACTGTGACATGGACATGTACTGGATAGCTGAAGAGAATGGCAAGCATCTCAGAAAAGTCAGATATCAGTGTGACCCGGAAAGTCTCAGTAGAGAAACCCTGCAAAGGGCCTTTTGATTACCTATTGTTCTGTTGCCCTGAATGTCAGGAAGTTCTTTGCCTCAGGCCACGCTTTTGTGAAGCCTGAAGAAAACAGTTTTCAAATGGAAATGAATGGGCATCACCTGTGGCTCTTTGCTTAAGTGCGTTGTAAAGGGATGTGTCTGAATCAGCCTCTTGGCCCTGTGTGAGCCTGTGGCTTAGATTATCAGCACCTGATGGGTCTAAAGAAAGATCCCATGTGTGGATCCATAATCAAAATGGCCAAAAAATCAGTCATTGTTGATGAAGTCTCTCGCATTCCTCTGTAAGGTTCCTGACCTCCATCAAGTGAGAAAAGGGATCCATTGGGTCAATTGAGTTCTTCAAAGCCCTGCAGATGCTAGCCCATAGGTTCTTGGGTTTTCTTATGAATCCAATTCAAATAAAGACTCTAAACCCCACAGACAGTAGGCCTCAAATTGAAGAACAGAGCTGTATTAATGGCAGGCATATTTGATCACTCCTGGTTCACAGGAAGGGTGTCCAGGCCACTCTGACTCTTGGCAAATGAGGGGAAAGGGAGATTATTTGGGACACTGTCTTGTGCTGCGCCTCTCATGGAATCCTCCTGCCAGAAGTTATGATGAGTGTCTATTTGGAAGAAGATGAGTGCCATTTCGGAGTGTTTTGGTTTTAATTGTGGGCATTTCTGTGGTGGTTGGTAGAGATAATTGGGTCCACCTTGTCTTGAATTTTGGTGTGATTCCCCTTAGAGACTGTGTTTTGGAACTGACCTCTGAGAAGGTACAAGGTCCTGTGTCATTGTATATCCATAATTCTAGGACATCTCCACGGAATGTAATTCAAAGCTAAGTATACCAATCAAGGACCAAATGAACTTCTGGGCTTCAAATCTTACCTAGATTTCTGTTTTCATACTTATATTGAAAGGTTAATAAAATAGGTACTTGTCACGTCCTGTTTTTCTGTATGCTTAATAAAACACTGTTGAAATCTTGAGAACTGTTTGCTCTTCTTGTTCCCAGAATGTGCTGCCCCCAACTGCCAAACTGCAGAATGTACTCCATCAACCATTTGCACGCAAACCGCCCACTCGCCCTTAACCATCAATAAACTTCCCTCCCTGCCCTCTCCAAGGAAAATATATAAGCACTTCTTAAGCTGTTCTCAGGGCTCTCTGCTCTATTCAACTGATCTCTGAGCCCTTGCATGCCGGACTCCCAATAAACCCTTTGAGGTTGCATTAGACAGTCTCTTGGTGGTCTCTTCCAGCGACGCTCACCCGACCTTTACTTCTGGTGGCCCCAGCGAGATCCGGCAGCTGCAGATGAAAGACCCCCAATGGGCTCCTCTGGGGGTAAATAAGGCCCCTCTTTCTGGTTTCAGGATTCAGGTTAGGGTTTGACAAAATGGCTATTGGTAAAGAGCGTGAGCTCTCTCCCACGGTGGCTGACACACATGTCACAGAGCCACAGGCCATGTTCCTGTGGGATGGACTCGGGAAATCGAAGAACCATAGTCTCCTCGACTCAGTGATATTTTCTTTCAGATTTGGAATTGGCAGCCCATCAGGATTTGCCTGCTACTCAGTCCTGGTCTCAGTATTGGACGTCCATTGTCTGTCTTTATTGTCTTGTCTTGTCTGTGTCGTGTGTCTTTGCTTTCACTGTCTGTGTATATTTCATTATGGGACAGAGCACTTCAATGCCTCTGTCCCTGACCCTTAATCACTGGACCAAAGTCTGCTTAAGGGCTCAGATTCTTTCTTTTTCATTAAAACACCAGACCTGGCAGATTCTGTGTCTCAGAATAACCCACCTTTGTAGTCGGATGGCCCCTAGAAAGATGTTTCTACTTCGCACTAATTTGAAAAGTCTGAGATATTCTCTTTCAGCCGGGGCCACATAGCCATCCAGATCAATAGCCATATATCTTAACTTGTCAGGACCTCTGCAAATCTCCTCCTCCATGGGTGAAGCCTTTCCTTGTCCCTGCACCCACTCCTACTCCTTCCCCTACGATTCTATCTCTCAAACTCTCTGCTCCTCAACCTCCACCCTCTGTTCTCCCTGAGTCTCAAGACTCTACTCGTCCTTATCCTCTGCCCTTGTCCCCCAACCCCCAAAACCCTGTAAGTAATTCCCCTGCTGCTTACTCAGCCTCTCCACCATTCGAGGAAGCCAGGATGGCCCAGCACCCTCCAGATGACTGTCGAATGGCACACACAGCCCCTCCTTCCCTAGAGGAAGCTGGCCCGGCTAAAAAAACTCAGAGAACTCGCCAACGTTTTCACACCTGCCTACTTGGGATGACTGCCAACAACTCCTAGGGACTCTCTTCACGACAGAGGAATGAGAGGAAAAACCTCCTGGTAGCTAGAAAAAAATATCCTCGGACTTGATGGGCGACCAACATAATCAAAGCCGGCTTCCCCTTAAACCAACCCAACTGAGACCCCAACACCTTTGAAGATAGGGAGCATATGTCCAATTATTGCCAGGCTCTAATAGCGGGTATCCAAGGGGCCGCTAGGTGACCAACTAATTTGGCCATGGTAAGAGAAATTATTAAAAGGCCTGATGAATCTACCTCTATGTTTCTAGAGAGAATTATGGAGGCATATAAGAGATATACTCCTTTCGATCCTCAGGCAGCAGATCAAAAGGCATCTGTCATGATGGCCTTAATTGGGGAAGCTGCCATGGATATTAAAAAAAAAAAAAGTTAAAAGAGAGATTTAGTCAGAGAAGCCAAAAAAATATACTATAAAAGAGAAACAGGGAAAAAGAAAGGGAGCAAAGGGATGATGAGAGAAGCAAAAGAAAGACTAAGGCATTGACTTAGATCCTGGTCACAACAAGAAAGAGGCCAGAAATTAAGACATAAGGTGACAGGAAGGGATACCTGGGCCCGTGCCAGAGGCCACCCCTGGCCTCAGATCAATGTGCCTACCGTAAAAAAAAAGGACACTGGGCCAAAGAGTGCCCTATAAAGAGACAGACACGCCAGCTAGCCATTCTGACTCTGGAGGATGACTAAGAAAGTTGGGGCTCAGATTCCTTCCCCTAGCTCAGGGTAACTTTTGAAGAGTAGGGGACCCCAGTAAACTTTGAAATGAATACAGGAGCAGTATACTCAGCCCTTAGGGCCCCATTGGGCCGTCTATCAAATAAAAGGTCTGTAGTTCAAAGGGCTAATGGCAGTAAATATCGGGCTTAGACTACTAAGAGGACCATGGACCTGGGGAAAGGAAAAATCCATCACTCCTTCCTAGTAATCCCAGAATGCCCGCACCCATTGATGGGCAGAGATCTGCTCACCAAGCTCTGGGCCAAAATAACTTTTAACCCTGAAAGCCCCCAAAAGAAATTTCTAAATCCTTCAGTAAAAACTCCTATAGTCACGGCTGTAACTATATTAGTAGAAGATAAACATCCACTCTTCACACCCCCCAAGACTGATCAAACAGGCAAGCTACCGCAGAAATGGATAACAGATAACCCAGATGCCTGGGCAAAAACTGCTGTGTTAGGCCTGGCCGTGAAACAACCTCCAATAACAGTGGAGTTAAAAACCTCAGCCTCCCCAATCAATGTCAAATAATATCTTCTAAGCATAAAAAGCTAAAGATGGGATAAGGCCCTATATTCAGAAATATCTGGCCTTAGGGGTCCTAAGGCCCTGTCAATTGGCCTGGAACACTCCCCTGTTATTAGAAGAAAAAGCCAGGAACCGGGGACTATCAACCTGCTAAAGACCAAAGAGAGATCAACAACAGAGTGCAGGACATTCACCCCACAGTACCTAATCTGTTCCAACTGCTTAGCACTCTGAACCCTGAGCAGAAATGGTATACTGTTCTGGACTTAAAACAAGCTTTCTTTTGCTTGCCTCTGCATAAAGATAGTCAGTTGCTGTTTGCTTTTGGGTGGGTAGACCCAGAAACCGGAAAGAATAGTCAACTAACTTGGACTAGACTCCCAGAGGGGTTCAAAAACTCCCCCACTCTCTTTGATGAAGCCCTCCACAGAGATCTCAACAATTTCAGAACTACACACCCCGAAGTCACCCAGCTTCAATATGTGGATCACCTGCTACTGGCATCCAACACCAAGGAAAACTGAACTGGGACCCAAGCACTATTATCGGAGCTTGCTCAACTCGGGTATAGAGCTTCTGCCAAAATTGCCCAATTTGCCAGCAAGAAGTAACCTTCCATGACTATTTCCTCAGGGGCGGTAAACGATGGCTCACTGAGCCCAGAAAACAAACCGTTGAGCAGATACCAACCCCATCTTACAGCAGACAACTAAGAGAGTTTCTTGGGATTGCTGGGTTTTGCAGGTTATGGATAAATGGGTTCGCGTCCTTAGCTGCTCCTTTATACCCGCTGTTAAAGGGAGATGCCCAATTCCAATGGACCCCTGAGTAACAGGAAGTTTTAGATAACATCTAAGGACACTGACACTGAACGCCTCAACTTTACTGAGCTCAGCCTGCAATTACAGAAAGCCCTACACTAAGTTAAAAATGTACGTCAACTCACTCACCTTGGTTCAAAGAAACTGCAGGCACTCCTGTAGGATTAAGAACAGAGTTTTCCACTAACCAACACACAGCGAAAGAAAAAAACTGAACCGGTAACAAAAGCCTGTTGGGTCAGTCAATTGTTTAATGCTTACCCTTCCAAGTTTCTTAGAGGAAAGCACCTATGAGGAACCAGACCAGGAAAATTCTGGGAAGTGGACATTACTGAAATTAAGCCAGCAAGGTATGGACTTAAATATCTCCTAGTCTTTGTCGATACATTTTCAGGATGGATTGAAGCCTTACACACACACACACACACACACACACACACACACAGGAAAAAAAAAAAAACAACGGCCCAAATGGTTCTCAAGAAGATCCTGGAAGATATTTTTCCAAGATATGGTCTGTTTAAGGTAATAGGGTCTGATAATGGACTTGTGTTCATGGCCCAGGTAAGTCACGTGTGGATTAATTGTAAGTTACATTATGCTTATATACCCCAGAGCTCAGGAGAGGTAGAAAAAATAAATAGAACCATTAAAGAGACCTTAACAAAATTAAGCTTAGAGACTGGCATAAAAGATTGGACTATGCTCCTGCCTTATGCACTGTTTCATGCGAGAAATACTCCCTCAGTTTCTCTGTGTAACCTCACCCCCTATGAAATTCTCTATGATGCCCATCATCCAGTAAGGGACCTAATCCCCAACTCTAAGGCCTAACAATCCCTTCCACACCCCTTGCTTGACAGACTTAAAGCCATTGAAAGAACTCAGTGATAACTGTGGGAACAGCTGGCCACTGCCTACCAACCTGGGGACGAGGGGATTCCACATCAATATCAAGTAAGAGACTTCGTCTACATAAGACAACATCAGGTGTCATTCCTAGAACCCCGCTGGAAAGGAACATACCAGGTGCTACTTATAACACCTACAGCGGTAAAAGTAGACAGAATCACTTTTTGGATCCATGCCTCTCATCTAAAGCCTTCGCTGTGTCCAGACTCTGGTTGGAAACTGGAAAAGACTGGTAACCATTTCAAATTTCGTATTCGCTATGTGGACAAGACTGTAGACTCTCAACTTGGCCACCAGTACTCCTAACCCTCATCAGCCTGTTCAGCAGTGAAGGCTGATCTCAAATCCTACTAGACAAGAAGTATGGTATATCTCGCATACAGCCCCCTTAGGGACCTGGTGGCTCTCTCTCCACCCAGACATTTTTCAGCTTGGTATACGTCTTTCCTACTGAGATAACGCTGATGAAGAGGATCCCACTAAAGTTTCATTAAATCCATTCCGTTTCATAGATAATTGAAACAAACATTATGGATGCACAGAAACGCGAGCCAGATTAAGGTTGGCTAGCCTAGATTATGATGTATGCCCGGCGGACTATCAAAGCCACAAACAGCCATGGCTGTGTGGGGGAAAAGCCAACTTCTTGTGTAACTCATGGGGATGTGAGCATACCGGGGCTGCCTGGTGGAACCCAAACTCCTCATCACATTCAGTACACAGCATTGGCCATATTACCAATTAGACAACCAAAAGCTATGGCCCCCAGAGGGTTCTCTAGATCCTCAAATTCTGCGTGACATTTTTAACTTTGGCAAGTGCTCAAAAGGGGAAAATTCCCCTATGTGGAATCCTTTTCCCTCCTTCACTCACATCCTGTACTATGCTTCTCCAATAGTTCCTCACCCTCAGTCTTCTGCTCTAGAGTCTCTGCTGTCACTCCCACCTCAGCAACGTGATTTCTCACCTCCAATTACTAGATCAAAAACCCAAACCTCTGCCAGTTCTCAGACCATTGCCCCCTTGCTGAGGTAGCAGGTACCGAGGTACCCCTCCACTCACTCACTCCTCTCTTTTTCTGTCTGTGCGTGCACTAGGTCCCACCAAGTCCTCTAAGAAGCTAAACCAAAGCTCAAACCAGCTGAGAAGAGCCCTCAGACCCCTATCCAAGATGTAATAAAAATGGCCTTTAAAGTTGCTTTGTCATCACTGAAAACAGGTTTCTAAAAATTTAAAGTCCCTCAGGGGTTTTTGGAATACTCACTCCCATCTTCACCTCTGCTCTACCTGTTCTACTGCTCAAGTTTTGTTCTAGGAAAATCCCAAACCCCTTTTCCATTATTCTTTTACATCTCATCTTCCTCATTCTCAGATCCACGGAGCTGCTCTCAGCCTCGCCTTCCCAGTCTTCCTCCTCTGTACCAGGTCCATAGATATGTCTTAAATAACCTTCTCCAGAAGTCTTCACCGAGGCTTACATTAGGTCTTTCAGCAAAAGAGTCCCTCTGAAAGAGTTCAATGTAGATAAACTTCCACTTTTCGTGTTGCCCTGTTCTACTTGGCCACTGGCTGGAAAAATCACCACCCCTAAGCTTGACACCGCCTTACTAGGTTTTCACAAAATATGTGAACAAAGCCTCTGGCCTTGAGCTGGGGCTTCACAGAGATGACTACATTTCTAAGATAAAAAAGTTACCAACTGGGCTTCATGGTGACAGCTGGCAGGGAGAAAAAAAGAGACAAAAAAGCTCTCCCTTTTCAAGGTGTCCTTGAAAAGTTAACTTGCCCAGAACAGAGGAACAAAAACAGAAACAAAAACTGATTTTTGTGAATTTTTACAGACTGTGAACTTCTGATCCACTTCCCTTACATATTGGGTACAAATTCTAAAACTACCAAAACTTGGGGTTCAGGGGATTAATTGATTACAACAGAAGCAATGCCCTCTAAATCCGGATGCAACCAAATAAGGCTGTTTTCCTGTGTTTGGTGCTATCTTAGGTCCCTTTCCTTGTCCATCCCTACAACAGTATAATTCTATACACTTTAACATTATTTATGTTTTCATAAAATGGTCAATATATGTGATTAATTATGTAATGATGCAGATGTTTTCCAGAGTTCTCTATCATGACGTAGGTTCATTTAAAGATCAAATAGGGGGGCATACAACCCGGTTCCAGCGGGAACCTGTATCCCTCACTTTAGCCATCCTATTAGAAATAATAGTTGCTTAAGGGGTGGGCTAGTCCATGAGACACAACAAAGACACAATTAGAAGCAGGAATAGGCCAAACCTTAAAGACATTAAAAACCGACATCACAGCTTTACAGGAATTTTAACCTCTCTCTTTCTGAAGTTGTTTTACAAAGCAGGCGAGTGTTGGACCTCCTCTTCATGAGAGAAAGGTGCCTTTTTGCTTGCATTGAGGGAAGAATGTTGTTTTTGTGCCGACAATACTGGAGTTGTAAAAGAATCTATGAATAAATTAAGAAAACGACTTGAAGAGCGTCAAAGAGAGACAGAGGCCCCAAAAGGGAGGTTTGAGTCTTGGTTCACATAGTGACC
Organism: Callospermophilus lateralis; assembly: GCF_048772815.1. Classification (NCBI taxonomy): domain Eukaryota; kingdom Metazoa; phylum Chordata; class Mammalia; order Rodentia; family Sciuridae; genus Callospermophilus; species Callospermophilus lateralis. Next base: position 381,898 of record NW_027517250.1, read on the forward strand.
TGATTAACTGCGCTTTTATCTGCCATGGCCGGTCCATTAAAATTCCTCATATTATTGCTAACTGTAGGACCCTGTTTGCTCAACCGTGTAGTTTTCTTTCTAAACCAAATCGAACCTGTTATTAATACTAACCATACACTGTTCTCTCAATCTAATTTTACAGAAGAGCAGGGACAGAATTGGTATTAAAATACAGGAAAATAGAGGATCTTCCACCTGCTGAAAACCTCAAAGGTCCACGTAGAAATGATCCCTGGAGAAGATGTAGGCAAGTATGAAGGACCTGAGAGAGCAAAAGTCTTCCATGGCAAACAACCTGCTCAGGATGAAGGGATGTGTCTGAATCAGCCACTCTCTTCTTAATGTAGAGAAGATGGACCAAAGCAGGCATGTGTTGAGAGCTGCTCCTGCATGCCTATGGTTGACATACCTCTCTGACCTGTGAAAGTGTCACAGGAAGTAGGAGCAGCCTCCCTCTCATGGGAACCTTGGAAGCAACTGTTAGGACAAAGTTGTTGCCAAGGCAGTGACCTCATTCAGTTCCAAAATAAAGTGACTTCACCTAACTTCCTTGGTGATGGAACTCTCTGAACTTGGAATCCAGGAAGCCAGGCACCCAGAGCCAGTCCCAGTCCCAGTCCCAGTGGTCAAACTTATTTTGATTTACCAAGGACAGACTCAGTCTTTCTTGGGACCTACTGATGTAAGGATGGCCAAATGCAAGGAAAGCTATGAAGAGGGGCCTTTCCTGAGAAAGCACGCAGTGGCTCACCGCTGGCTCCTGACAACTTCACAGAGTTGGCCAAAAGACCAGATTTGAGACAGAACAGGCTATTTCCAGGGAACATAATAAGGCCCACCAGACAGAGGACACTCCGGATAGTCACAGACCTACTTGGGGGAAGGAGGTGCCTTTGTGGTGTGGGTGTGGGTTTGTGGTTTTGTCTCATGTTCTGAGAATAGGTATGAAAGGCGGTTTGTTTTGTTTGGAGTGAACTGTTTCTAGTAAGTCGTTTGACAAGGCGAGAATTTCTATGTCTGTGTATCCCACTGTGTCCGTGGTTGTAGACATTAGAAAACAGAATGCATCAATTAATATGTCCTGTCTAGTAGAAAGCTTCACAGCATTCATCCTGCCCTATTTATGAATGGACTGCAGCTTGCCTTATTGATGTGCAACACCTGCTATCTTCCTTAGTTTCTGTTTTATTCCTGAATTCTGGCCACTCTCCATAATAGGTTCATGGTTTTCTGTTTAAGATATGTACAACCTCGAAGCTCTGTGACATGACCATGTCCTGTATAGCTGAAGGGAATGGTGAGCATCTCAGAAAACTCAGATATCAGTGTGACCAGGAAAGTCTTAGTGGAGAAACCCTGCTTGGGACCTTTTGTTTACCTATTCTTCTGTTGCCCTGAATGTCAGGAAGGTCTTTTCCTCAGTCCACCACTTTGTGAAGCCTGAAGAAAACAGTTTTCAAATGGAAATGAATGGGCATTACCTGTGGCTCTTTGCTTAATTGCTTTGGAAAGGATGTGTCTGAATCAGCTTATTTACCCTGTGTGAGGCTGTGGCTTAGATTCTCAGGTCCTGATGGATCTAAAGAAAGATCCCATGTGTACATCCAAAACCAAAATGGCCAAAAGAGCAGTCCTTGTGGATGAAGTCTCTCGCCTTCCTCTGTAACTTTCCTGACCTCCATCAAGTCAGATTAGGGATCCTTTGGGTCAAATGAGTTCTTCAAAGCCTTGCAGAGTCTAGCCCATAGTTGCTTGGGTTTTCTCAAGACTCCAATTCACATAAAGAATCCAAACCCCACAGTCATTTGGCCTCAAATTGAAGAAGCGGAGCAGTATTAACGGGAGGCCTATTTAATCTCTTCTGGTTCACAAGAAGGGTGTCCAGGTCACCCTGAATTTAGGCAAATTAGGTGCAAAAGAGCTTATTTTGGACACGGTCTTGGGCTATGCCCCTCATGGAAAACTCCAGCCATAGTGGAGTTTATTGTGAGTGTCTATATGGAAGAAGATGGGCGCCACGTTGGAGTGTTTTGGTTTAAATTGTGGTCATTTGGGTGGTGGTTGGAAGAGATGACTTGGTCCACATGTTCTTGAACTCTGGTGTGATTCCCTTAGAGTCTGAGTTCTTCAACTGACCTCAGAGAAGTATTGCCATGAATAGTGTTGAGATTTTTGGAAGCCAGGCTTGAGCATCGCCCTTGGAAACTGAGTTCTAGGCCCAGGGTGGCTTTCCACAGAGCACTGAGCCTCTCAGCCAGGATACCACAAATTTTATTCTGAAAAACTTGACACCCATAGTTGAGAGTCAAAACTCATATGGACCTCACATTGTAGACCTAAATGGGCATAGCATCGTATGATCTTCTGGCCACTCTTTGGGAAGCCTTACCTGTGAGTGTTCTCCAGAGATTTCATTGAAATGAGCTTCCTAAACATTTAATGGTTCCTGAAAAAATTGAAACTCACAGTGCCTCCAACTTCATCCTTAAAAAATGGCTAGATAAATACCATGAAATTTTTGAATTTCCCATCACCAGGTGGCACTGGAAAACCTTTTGATGTCCTGTTGCTGATCATGAATATACCAGACAGTGCCTTGATTGACTGGGTTTCATGTAAATGGTGTAGAACAGAGATGCCAGTAAGTTGGACTCTGTTGAGTAGTAGGTTAGAGCAGTGGTGGGCAGGTATGTGATAAAACATCTGTGGTGGGGCCATGTGTATCTTCCATTGGTTTCAAATGCCTTGTGACTGACATGGTGCAGCCAGCAGAACCTTCCATGTAAAGGCAAGTTGTTATTTGGAGAGGTTTCAGGACATTGTTCAGAATCAGGTTGCTATGGTCAAGGGGGCAAGATATGTGGGATAGGATCCTGGTTCTTGTATCCTCCTGCAAAACCTGACCCACCATACATGACAGAACTTCCTCTTGCATTGTGACCCAGTTGAACTCCTTGTATTTTGTGAAGCAAATACCAAACTCTCAGTGCAGCAGGAAGAAACACCACGAAAATGGAAGATGACCATATGCCTTCACAGTGCACACCGGCACACATTTAGCCCCCAGTGGCCACAGTTTATCTAAAAAGAGAATTCAGCACTGCTGCCTCATGTACATTGGGAAATAAGAAACCATGTCCTCCAGGTCTCATAGATGCAGACCAAGCTTTTATGGTCTCCCTAGAAAGGAAGCTAAAGCTCTTGACAACAACATATTTTTCAAGTGCCCAACCTCACAGGCAGTTTCTCAAGAAGTCTCTAGGCCAGCAGACCTCCATGTTTGTGGAGTTTTTACCCTGTCCCATACTTTTGGAAACTACTCTACCACTTCCAAGGTTGTGAGCTCCTGAGCATATTGCATTCCACAAATTTATTCACAGATTTTCTAAATCTTCTCCTCTAATTGTGTCTTACGTGGGGTGAAGGGATTGTCAAGGCATTGTTCTGGTTGAGAGTGGGAATAATTTTGTGTAGCACATATTTACATACACATTGGATTCATTGTTCAATTTTCCATTCGAAATACTGAATCCTTGACACTAACCCATACCCTACTAGACTCTGACTATTAATTCTAATATGATGGAGAAAAATAACCGAAACAGAATAGAAATACTAGCACTTCAGAAGAGGCATGGTGTATAGTTGGTCTTGCCTTTTGTATGATATATGGTAGGAGTTATAAATCTTGTCAATTTTTTGTTGAAATAGTTCTGCATGTGTTTTTAAAGTTAACACATCTGTGAATTCCTGTCTCCATTTTTCTGTAGCCTATTCAGCACATGTATTTTTATACGCACATATAGAATCCTACCTGGTATCACACGTATATTCTTGAGAGGTGGCTAACTTGGCAGATACAAAGTGTGAGAAGAGATCACTCCTCATTAATACTTTTGGAACTGAAAATTCAGACTATGAGTGAGCTTCTTAGTTCAAGAAAATTATACATAAATCCATGTTCAGTAAAATTAATATTTTTGGATCTGTGGATGATATATATTTCACAATGAATTTTAATTGGCATATATATAGCTACTTTTCAATGCCTCTGTGTGTGTTTTGTGTGTGTGTGTGTGTGTGTGTATATATATATATATATATATATATATATATATATATATATATATATATACTCTCTAGATTTTTCAAAATATAAAATATATGTGTCCTATTATACACTCCCTAAATTCATTCTTGTTCATGTATGTGGTTTTATATTAAACTTTTCATAAGATTATTTTAAAAATATTCATCCACCTGAAATACATATTTGTTTTCTAGTACTAAAAAGCTACTTCAGTGAATGGTGCAAACAAATCCTTTTATTTTTACAGTAGCTGACCCACTTTAACATCAATGCAAGTAGATTCCTATGGGACATCATGTGTATTTTGACGTTCATTTTTATTAAACACTGGTACATTACTATTTCTGCAGTTTTTGTACATCATAGAATATACATTTCATCCACAAGTTCACAAATTTAAAGAAATTTGTAACACATTCAATCACTTCCTGCTTCAGAACATATGTATTCCTCCTTGTTTTTGACTGGTCATTTCATGAGACTTCTTTCCAAACACATTATTTTCGATTTCCATAATCAATTTTGAAGCAAAATTCACACACTCTTTATGATAAACCACAACCGTAATATTACCATTAGATGTATTACTGGTTGGAATGAATGTATATATATCAATATATGATTCCTGTGTATTTTCAGATATCAATTCAATCCATTATTTAAAGTTGGAACAAGTTATATTATTTATTCGCAGTATGGTCTATTCATGCATTATCTCTATATTCATACATACATGGTACACCTATATGTACCTCCAATACTAATTTATACCCCTTCAAAATATTGCTCCAAGAAATGGTGCAAGAAAGACTCATGTCACCTGATCTACATATACGTTTTATCACAGTAATATTCTGGCCACAAAATGCAAAGTCACACTTACGATTGTACCAAAGCCTAAATGGAATGTGAGTATGGGTTATGAAAATCACCCATGTCCACGTTGCCTAATGCTCTCAAATGTCAATCCTATTGGTGACTACATATTTGTTACTTCCTAAGATTATATATTCAATCTCAGGCCTGTTGAAAGTGTCTATTGCTATCACTCACTTTATACTTTGCCTGATTTCCTAATGTCGCTATTGATATCTGCTTTCCTACATATTTTCCCCATTTCATCACTGTGACTGACTCTTCACATGTGCTGACATTTACATTTTCTGTCTACCTGAAAACCTATTGCTAAAGAACTATTTGTCCAAATGCTATACTCACACTTTTTTCTAATCCTATCAACTATCTTCCTAATCCTACCGACTCTCCCTCTTTGAATGGTTGTTCTCCTCAACATTCAATCATCCAAGGTATCAGGTCCTATGCCATTGTGTATAGATTTATCTGAGACATCTGTGCAGAACATAATTAAATGCTAAGTATCCCAATCAAGGACCTAATGCCCTTCTGGGCTTCAAATGTTACCGAGATTTCTGTTTTCATTCATATATTTCACCTATATAATCTTATATATATAGCAGGTTCCCAATACCATTATTCATCCAGCAGAATGATCCTAACCCAAATCAAACATGTTATTAACCGTAACCATACACTGTTCCCTCAATCTAACTTTACAGAATAGCAGGGACAGAGTTGGTCTTACAATACAGGAATGTAGGAGATCTTCAACCTGCAGAGAACCTCAAAGGTCCATGCAGAAATGATCCCTAAAGAAGATGTAGGCAGCTATGAAGGACCTGAGAGTGCGAAAGTCATCTTTCATGACAAAAAAAAAAAAAAAAAAAACAGGTCAGGATGAAGGGATGTGTCTGAAGCAGTCTCTCTCTTCTTAATGTAGAGAAGATAGACCAAACCAGGCTTGTGTGGAGAGCTGTTCCCGGGTGCCTGTGGTTGATATTCCATTCTAACTTGTGAAACTGTCATAGGAAGTAGGGGCAGGATCCATCTCAGGGACCCTTGGAAGCAACTGTTAAGACAAAGTGGTTGCCAAGGCAGTGACCTCATTCAGTTCTAGATGAAGTGACCTATGTCACTTTCTTGTTGATAGAACACTCTGAACTTGGGATCCAGGAAGCCAGGCACCCTGAGGCAGTCCCAGTCCAAGTCCCAGTGGTCTCAAATGTTTGGATTTAAGAAGGACAGAGTCAGTCTTTCTTGGCAACTAAATTGAAGATGGACAAATGCCAGGAAAGCTCTGAAGAGGGGCTTTACCTGAGAAAACAGGCAGTGGCTCACCGCTGGCTCCTGATAACATCACAGTTTTGGCCAAGGAGACCAGATCTGACATAGCACAGCCCGTCTCGGGGGAACATAGTATGGCCCACCAGTCAGAGGACGCTCTGGATAGTCACAGACCTATTTGGGGAAAGAAGGTGCCTTTGTGTGTGTGTGTGTGTGTGTGTTTTTGATTTTGTCTCATGTTTTGAGAATATGTAGGAAAGTCGGTTTGTTTGGTTTGGAGTGGACTGTTTCTAGTAAGTCCTTTGAGAAGGCGAGTGTTTCTATGTCTGCATATCCCACTGTGTCCGTGGTTGTAGACAATAGAAAAGAGAATGCATAAATAGATGTGTCCTGTCTAGTAGAAATCTTCGCAGAATTCTTCCTGTCCAATTTATGAATGGACTGCAGGTTACCATATGGATGGGCAACACCTACTACCTTCCTACATTCGTGATTTCTTCCTGAATTCTGGCCACTCTCACATAGGCTCATGGTTTTGTGTTCAAGATATGTATCTCCTCCACAATCTGGGACATGGCCATGTACTGGATAGCTGAAGAGAATGGTGAATATCTCAGAAAACTCAGATATCAGTGTGACCAGGAAAGTCTCAGTGGAGAAAATCTGCTTTGGGATTTTGCTTACCTATTGTTCTGTTGCCCTGAATGTAAGGAAGGTCTTTGCCTAAGGCCCCACATTTCCAATGCCTGAAAAAAACAGTTTTCAAATGGAAATAAATGGGCATCACCTGTGGCTCCTGGCTTAATTGCTTTGCAAAGGGATATGTCTGAATCAGCCTCTCAGTGCAGTTTGAGATTATCGCTTAGATTCTCAGCACCTGATGGACCTAAAGAAAGATCCCATGTGTGCATCCAAATCCAAAATGGCCAAAAGAGAAGTCATTGTGATGAAGTCTCTTGCCTTCCTCTGTAAGGTTCCTGATCTCCATCAAGTGATAACAGGGATCTTTGGGTCAACTGAGTTCTTCAAGCCCTGCAGAGGCTAGCCCATAGGTGCTTGGGTTTTCTTATGACTGCAAATCACATAAAGAAACTATACCCGACTGTCAGTATGCCTCAAATTGGAAAAGCGGAACAGTATTAATGGCATGCCTCTTTGATCAGTCCTGGTTCACAGGAACGTTGTCCAGGAAACACTGACTTTAGACAAATGAAGGGCAAGGGAGCTTATTTTGACATTGTCTTGGGCTGTGTGCCTCATAAAAACTTCCAGCCAAGGTTATGATGAGTGACTATATGGAAGAAAATGAGGGCCATGTGGGAGTGTTTTGGTTTTAATTCTGGTCATTGGTGTGGCGGTTGGAAGAGATGACTGGGTCAACTGGTCTTGAACTCTGGTGCGTTTCCACGTAGAGACTGAGTTTTGAAACTGATCTCAGAGAAGTATTGCCATGAATTGTGTTGGGATTTTAGGAGGCCACGCATGAGAGTCGCCCTTGGAACCTGAGATCTAGGACCAGGGTGGCTTTCCACAAAGAACTGGGAATCTCAGCCTGGATATCACATGATTTTATTCTGAAAGACTTGGCAGCCATAGTTGAGAGTCAAAAGACATAGGACCTCACATTGTAGACCTCAATGGTCCTGGCTTCAAGTGACCTTTGTCCACTCTTTGGAAAGCCTTGCCTGTGAGAGTTCTCTAGAATTTTTTTGAAATGAACTTTCTCAATATTTAATGGTTCCTGAATAATTGAAATCCACAGTGCATCCAACGTCGTCCTTGAAAAATGGCTAGATAAATAACACGAAATTTTTGAAATTTCCATGACCAGGTGGAACTGTAGAAACTTTCGATGTCCTGTTGCTTACCATGAGTGTACCAGACAGTGCCTTGATTGACAGGGTTTCATGAAATTTGTTTAGAACAGAGAAGCCAGTATTTTGGAGCCTGCTGAGTAGTGGGCCTAGAGCAGTGGTGGAGAGGTGTGTGATAAAACATCATGGTGGGGCCATTTGTATCTGCCATTGGCTTCCAAATGGCTTGTAACTGACAGAGTGCAGACATCAGACCCTTATATGTAAAAGCATCTTGTTATGTGGCGTAGTTTCAGGGCAATGTTCAGAATCAGGTTGCTATGGACAAGCTTGCAATCTTTGAGAGATAGAAGCCTGGTTGGTGAATTTTCTTGCAGACCCTGACCCACCACACGTGACAGAACTACCTCAAGCACTGTTTCCCAGTTGAACTCCTTGTATTTCGTGAAGCATGAACCAAACTCCAAGTGCAGCAGCAAGAAACACCACGAAAAGTGGAGGATGACCAAATGGTTTCACAGTCCACACGGGGAGAAAATAAGCCCCCAGTGCCCACAGTTTACCTACAAAGAGAGAATTCAGCACTGCTGCCTCGTGTTCATTGGAAAATGAGAAATGTTGTCCTCCAGGTCTCATAGATGCAGACACAGCTTTGAGGGTCTCACTACAAAGGAAGCTTAACTCCTGACAACAACCTATATTTCAGTGCCCAATTTCACTGGCAGTTTCTCAAGAAGTTTTAGGCAAGCAGAGCTTCATGTTTGTGGAGTGTGTACCCTGTCCTTACTTTTGGAAACTCCTATTCCACCTCCAAGTTTGTGCACTCCTGAGCATTTTCTATTCCAGAAATGTAATCACAGATTTTGTAACTCTTCTACTCTAAATGTGTCTCCCTTGGGGCGAAATTAATGACAAGGCATTGTTCTGGATGAGAGTCAGAAGATTAATTTTTCTATTTTCCATTTGAAATTCTGAATCCCTGACACTAACCCATATTCTACTAGACTCTGACTACTAATCCAAATATGATGGAAGAAAATAACCCAAACAGTACATAAATACTTGCAGTTCAGAGTTGGACTTGCCTTTTGCATGATAAAGGGTAGGTGTTATAAATCTATTGAATATTTAATTGAAATAGTTCTCCATGTGTTTTTAAAGTTAACAAATATGTGAATTACTGTCTCCCATTCTCTGGAGCTTATTCAGCACATGTATTTTTATATGCACAAATAGAATCCTACAAGGTATCACACGTACATCCTTGTGAGGTATATGACTTAGCAGATACAAAGTGTGAGAAGTGATCACTCCTCCTAAACGCTGTTGGAACTGAAAATTCAACCTATGGGTGAGCTTCCCAGTGGAACAACATTATACATAAACCCATGTTCACTAAAATGAATGTTTTTGCATCTTTATGATATATATTTCATGATGAATTTCGATTGGCATATATATTGCTACTTTTTAATGTCTGTGTTAGTGTGTGTGTGTGTGTGTGTGTGTATATATGTATATATATATATATATATATACATATATATATATATATATATGGAGAGTATATATATATATATATGTATATATATACTCTCCATATTTTTAAAAATATGAAATATGTGTGTCTTATATACACTCCCTAAATTCATTCATGTTCATGTATGTGGATTAATAATCAACTTTTCACAAGATTATTCTTAGAAATATTCATCCACCCGAAATACATATTTGTTTCCTAGTACTGAAAACTAACTTCAGTAAAAGGTGCATACAAATCCTAATATGTCTACTTTAACTGACCCAGTTTAACATCAATGCATGTAGGTTCCTATGGGACATGATGTGTATTTTGACATTAATTTTTATTCCACACTGGTACATTACTATTTCTTCAGTTTATGCAAATCTCATTATATATATTTTATTCACTAGTTAGCAAATTTATAGGCATTTGTTTCACTTTCAATCACTTCCTGCTCCAGAACACATGTATTCCTCTATGTTTCTTGACTGGTCTATTCATGAGACTTTTTTCCAAATATATTATTTTTGATTTCCATAATCAATTTTGAACCAAAACTCACACACCCTTCATGATAAACCATAATCCTAAGATTATCGTTAGATATATAATTGGTTGGAATGAATGATTGCATATCAATATAAAATTTCTTATAAATTTTCAGATATTTATTCAATCCATTATTTAAAGTGGATCCAGTTATATTATTTATTCAAAGTATGGTCTATTCATGCATTATGTCTATATTCATTGAAACAGGGTACACCTATTTGTACCCCCATACTAATTTGTAAGTCTTCAAAATATTGCTCGCAGAATTGGTGGAAGAAATACTCTTTTCACGTGATCTACATACACATTTTATTACAGAAATATTCTGGACACAAAAAGCAAAGGTCCCACTTACAATTGTACCAAAGCATAAATGGAAAGTGAGCATGGATTACTAAAAACATCCATGTCCAGGTTGCCTAATGCTCTCAAATATCAATTCTATTTTTGACTACATATTTGTTTCTTCTTAAGATTATATATTCAACTTCAAACCTGTTGACAATGTCTAACCCTATCACACAATTTGTACTTTGCTTGATTTCCTAATGTCTCTATTGATATCTGCTTTCCTATATTTTTCCCCAGTTCATCATTGTGACTGACTCTTCACATGTGCTTACATTTACATACACTCTCTACCCGAAATCTTATTGCGAAAGAACTTTTGGTCCAAATCCTATACTCACTCTTCTTTCTAAACCTACCAACTACCTTCCTAATCCTACCGACTATCAGTTTTTGACTGGATGTTCTCTTCAACATTCAATATCCAAGGTACAAGGTACGATGCCAGTGTATATTGATTTATCTGAGACATCTGTGCTGCACATTACTCAAAGCTAAGTATCCCACTCAAGTCCCCAATGCCCTTCTGGGCTTCAAATCTTACCTAGATTTCTGCTTTCATACTTATGTTTCACATATATACTCTTGTAAACATCGCATTTTGCCAATACCATTATTCATCCCGCAGAATGATTTGTAACCCAAATTGAACATGTTATTAACCCTAACCATACACTGTTCCCTCAGTATAACTTACTTAAGAGCAGGGACAGTGTGGGTCTTACAATATAGGAATGTAGATGATCTTCCACCTGCTGAGAACATCAAAGATCCATGGAGAAATGATCCTTGCAGAAGATATAGGCAGCTATGTAGGACCTGAGAGAGCAATAGTCATCTTCCATGGCAAACAACCTGGTCAGGATTAATTGATAGTCTGAATCAGCCTCTCTCTTCTTAATGAAGAGAAGATGGACTGAACCAGGCCTCTGTGGAGAGCTGTTCCCTGGTGCCTATGGTTGATATACCATTCTAACTTCTGAATGTGTCACAGGATTTTGGGGCAGCCTCCATCTCATGGGAACCCTGGATGCAACTGTTAGCACAAAGTGGTTACCAAGGTAGTGACCATATTCAGTTCCTGAAAGAAGTGACCTAACTTCACTTCCTTGGTGATGGAATTCTCCGAACCTGGGATCCAGGAAGGAAGGCACCCAGAGCCAGTCCCACTCCCAGTTCCAGTGGGCTAACTTGTTTGCTTTTCCCAAAGACATAGTCAGTCTTTCTTGGTACCTACTGATGTGAGAATGGAAAAATGCCAGCAGAGCTCTGATGAGGGGCCTTTCCTGAGAAAGCAGGTAGTGGCTCACCTTTGGCTCCTGACAACTTCACAGAGTTGGACAAGGAGACCAGATCTGAAACAGGACAGGCCATTTTGTGGGAACATAATATGGCCCACCAGTCAGAAGACACTCCGGATAGTCACAGACCTATTTGGGGGAAGTAAGTGCCTTTGCCGTTGTAGGTGTGAGTTTGTGGTTTTTTCTCATGTTCTGAGAATAGGTAGGAAAAGTGGTTTGTTTGGTTTGGAGTGGACTGTTTCTAGTAAGTCGTTTGACATGGTGAGTGTTTCTAGGTCTGTGTATCCCACTGTATCCGTGGTTGTAGACATTAGAAAAGAGAATGCATCAATGGATGTGTTGTCTCTAGTTGAAAGCTTCCCCGCATTCATACTGCCCAATTAATGAATGGACTGCAGCTTGCCTTATGGATGGGCAACATCTACTATCTTCTAAAGTTCCTGTTTTCTTCGTGAATTCTGGCCACTCTCCAGAATAGGCTCATGGTTTTGTTTCCCAAATATGTAACACCACAAGATTCTGTGACATGGCCATGTGCTGGATTGCTGAAGGGAATGGGAGCATCTAAGAAAACTCAGATTTCAGTGTGACCAGTAAAGTCTCAGTGGAGAAACCCTTCTTTGGGCCATTTGCTTACTTCTATTTCTATTACCCTGAATGTCAGGAAGGTCTTTGCCTCAGGCCACCCCTTTGTGTAGCCTGAAGAAAACTGTTTTCATATGGAAATGTATGGACATCACCTGTGGCTCTTTGCTTAATTGATTGGGAATGAGATGTGTCTGAATCAGCCTCTTGTCCTTGTATGAGGTTGTGGCTTTGATTCTCAGCACCTGATGGATCTAAAGAAAGATCCCATGTGCTTCCAAAACTAAAATGGCCAAAAGAGCAGTCATTGTTGATGAATATTTTTGCCTTCTTGTTTTAGGTTCCTGACCTCCATAAAGTGAGAATAGGGATCCTTTGGGTCAAATGAGTTCTTGAAATCCCTGCAGAGGCTAGCCCATATTTGCTTGGGTTTTCTCATGACTCCAAATCACATAAAGAATCTATACCCTACAGCCAGTAGGCCTCAAATTGGAGAAGTGGAACACTTTAACAGCAGGAATATTTGATCATTCCTGGTTCACAGGAAGAGTGTCCAGGCCATCATGATTTTAGGCAAATGAGGGGCAAGTGAGCTTATTTGGGCTCATAGAAACCTCCAGCTGGAGGTTATGATGAGTGTCTACATGGAAGAAGATGATGGCCCTGTGGGAGTGTTTTGATTTTAATTGTGGTCATTTTTTGGCGGATGGAAGGGATGACTGGGTCCACCTGGGCTTGAACTCTGGTGTGATTCCCCTTAGAGACTGAGTTCTGAAACTGACCTCAGAGAAGTATTGCCATGAATTGTGTTGGGATTTTAGGAGGCCACGCATGAGACTCACTCTTGGAAACTGAGATCTAGGCCCAGGGTGGTTTCCACAGAGGCCTGAGAATCTCAGCCAGGATATCACATGATTTTATTCTGAAAGACTTAGCACCCATATTTGAGAGTCAAAACACACATGGACCTCACATTGTAGATGTCAGTTGGCCTGGCTTTAGGAGACCTTTTGGCAACTGTTTGAGAAGCATTGACTGTGAGAGTTCTCCAGAGCGTTCATTGTAATGAACTTTCTCAACACTTAATGGTTCCTGAATGAATTGAAACCCACAGTGCCTCTAACTTCATCCTTGAAAAATTTCAAGATAAATACCATGAAATTTTTGAAATTCCCATGACCAGGTGGCACTGCAGAAACTTTTGATGTCCTGTTGCTGATCATGTGTATACCAGACAGTGCCTTGTTTTTGACTGGGTTTCATTAAAATGGTGTAGAACAAGAGAAGCCAGTAATTTGGAGCCTGCTGAGTAGGGGGGCTAGAGCAGTGGTGGGCAGGTGTGTGATAAAACATCATGTTGGGGCCATGTGAATCTGCCATTGGCTTCCAAATTTTTTGTGACTGATATAGTGCAGACATCAGACCCTTATATGTAAAGGCATCTTGTTAAATGGAGAGTTTTCAGGGCAATATTCAGAATCAGGTTGCTATGGTTATTGGGGCAAGCTATGTGGGATACAAGCCTGGTTGGTGCATTCTCCTGCAGACCCTGACCCACCACACGTGACAGAACTCCCTCCAGCACTGTATCTCAGATGAACTTTTTATGTTTTGTGAAGCAAATACCAAATTCCCAGTGCAGCAGCAAGAAATACCACGAAAAGTGGAGGATGACCAAATGTCTTCACAGTCCCCACTGGGAGACACTTAGCTTCCAATGTACACAGTTTAGCTACAAAGAGAGAATTGAGCACTGCTGCCTCATGTTCATTGAAATATAAGAAACCATGTCTTTCGGTTACATAGATGCAGACCCAGCTATGATGGTCTCACTACAAAGGAAGCTAAAGCTCATGACAACAACATATATTTCAAGTGCCCAACCTCAGAAGCCGTTTCCCAAGAATTCTTAGGCCAGCAGAGCTCCTTTTTGTGGAGTGTTTACCCTGTCCTTTACTTTTGGAAACTCCTCTACCACCTCCAAGGTTGTGAACTCCCGAGCATATTCCATTCCATATATGTATTCATAGATTTTCACACTTTTCTACTCTAATTGTGTTTTACTTGGGGCGTAGGTAATGTCAAGGCATTGTTCTGGATGTGAGTGGGAAGATTTTTGTGTAGCACATATTTACATACACATTGGATTCATTTTTCAATTTTCCATTTGAAATACTGAATCCCTGACACTAACCCATACCCTACTAGTCTCTGACTAATAATCCTAATATGATGGTGAAAATAAGCCAAAAAGAGAAGAAACACAAGCAGTTCAGAGGACGCATTGTGTATTGTTGGAATTGCCTTTTGCATTATATAATGTAGGAGTTATAAGTCTAGTCAATTTTTTTGTTGAAATAGTTCTAAATGTGTTTTTAAAATTAGCAAATATGTGAATCCCTGTCTCCCTTTCTCTGTAGCCTATTCAGTACATGTATTTTTATATGCACATATAGAATTCTACCTGATATCACTCGTATACACTTGTGAGGTGGCTGAATTGGCAGATGCAAATTGAGAGAAGAGTTCACTCCTCCTAAACGCTGTTGGAACTGAAAATTCAACCTATGGGTGAGCTTCCTAGTTGAAAAACATTATACATGAATCCATGTTCAGTAAAATGAACATTTTTCGATCTGTGGATTATATACTTTTCATGATGAATTTCTATTGGCATATATGTTGCTACTTTTTTTTTCTTTTATTGGTTGCTCAAAACATTACAAAGCTCTTGAATATCATATTTCATACATTAGATTCAAGTGGGTTATGAACTCCCATTTTTACTCCAAATACAGTTTGCAGAATCACATTAGTTACACATCCATATTTTTACATAATGCCCTATTAGTTACTGTTGTATTCTGCTACCTTTCCTATACTCTACTATCCCCACTCCCCTCTCTTCCCATCTTCTCTCTCTACCATACCTACTGTAATTCATTTCTCTCCTTGTTTATTTTCCCACAACCTCTTATATGTAATTTTGTGTAACAATAAGTGTCTCTCTCCATTACCATGCAATTTCCCTCTTCTCTCCCTTTCCCTCCCACATCATGTTTCTGCTTAATGTTAATCTTTTCTTCATGCTCTTCCTCCCTGCTCTGTTCTTAGTTGCTCTCATTATATCAAAGAAGACATTTGGTAATTGTTTTTTAGGGATTGGCTAGATTCACTAAGCATAATCTGCTCAGTGCCATGCATTTCCCTGCAAATTCCATGATTTTGTGATTTTTTAGTGCTGCGTAATTCTCGATAGTATATAAAAGTCACATTTTTTTATCCATTCATCTATTGAAGGGCATCTGGGTTGGTTCCACAGTGTAGCAATTGTGAATTGTGCTGCTATGAAAATCCATGTGGCAGTATCCCTGTAGTACGCTCTTGTAAGGTCTTCAGGGAATAGTCCGAGAAGGGCAATAGCTTGGTCAAATGGTGCTTCCATTCCCAGCTTTCCCAGGAATCTCCATACTGCTTTCCAAATTGGCCACACCAGTTTCAGTCCCACCAGCAATGTACAAGAGTACCCTTTTCCCCACATCCTCGCCAGCACTTGTTGTTGTTTGACTTCATAATGGCTGCCAATCTCACTGGATTGAGATGGTATTTTAGGGTGGTTTTGATTTGCATTTCTCTTACTGCTAGAAATGGAGAGCATTTTTTTCATGTACTTGTTAATTGATTCTATGTCCTCCTCTGAGAAGTTTCTGTTCAGGTCCTTGGCCCATTGGGTTATTGGTTATCTTATTGTCTAATTTTCTAAGTTCTTTGTATACTTTGTATACTCTGGATATTAGGGCTCCATGTGAAGAGTGAGGACTAAAAATTTGTTCCCATGATGTAAGCTCCATATTTACCTCTCTTATTGTTTCTCTTTCTGAGAAAAAATAATTCAGTTTAAGTAAGTCCCATTTGTTGATTCTTATTATTAACTCTTGTTCTATGGGTGTCCTATTAAGGAATTTGGAGCCTGACCACACAATATGTAGATCGGAGCCAACTTTTTATTCTATCAGACGCAGAGACTCTGATTTGAATCTAGCTCCTTGATCCACATTGAGTTAACTTTGGTGCATGGCGAGAGGAGGGGATTCAGTTTCATTTTGTTGCATATGGATTTCCAGTTTACCCAACACCATTTGATGAAGATGCTATCCTTCCTCCATTGCAGGCCATTAGCTCCTTTATCAAATATAAGATAGTTGTAACTTTTTGGATTAGTTTCTGTGTCCTCCATTCTGTACCATTGGTCCACCCGCCTGTTTTGGTACCAGTACCATGCTGTTTTTATTATGATTGCTCTGTAATATAGTTTGAAATCTGGTATCGCTATACTGCCTGATTCACACTTCCTGCTTAGAAATGCTTTTGCTATTCTGGGTCTTTTATTTTTCCATTTGAATTTTATGATTGCTTTATCTATTTCTACAAAAAGTTTCTATGGGATTTTGATTGGCATTGCATTAAACCTATAGAGAACTTTTGGTAATATCACCATTTTGATGATGTTAGTTCTGCCTATCCATGAACACGGTATATTTTTCCATCTTCTAAGATCTTATTCTATTTCTCTTTTTAGGGTTCTGTAGTTTGCATTATATAAATCTTTCACCTCTTTTGTTAGGTTTATTCCCAAGTATTTAATTATTTGAGGAAATTGGGAATGCAGTGTTTGACTCATTTTTGTTTCAGAAGTTTTGTCGCTGATATACAGAAATGCCTTTGATTTATTCATGTTGATTTTGTATCCTGCCACATTGCTGCATTCATTTATGAGTTCTAGTAGTTTTTTCTGTAGACCCTTTTGGGTCTTCTATGTATAGAATCATGTCATCTACAAATAGTGATAATTTAAGTTCTCCTTTTCCTATTTTTATGCCTTTAATGTCTTTCATCTCTCTAATTGCTCTGGCCAGTTTTTCGAGAACTATATTGAATAGAAGTGGTGATAGAGGACATCCCTGTCTTGTTCCAGATTTTAGAGGGAATGCCTTCAATTTTTCTCCATTCAGAATGATGCTAGCCTGAGGATTAACATAGATAGCTTTTACAATGTCGAGGTAAGTTCCTGTTATCCCTAGTTTTTAAAATGTTTTGAACATAAAGAAATGCTCTACTTTGTTGAATGGTTTTTCTGCATCTATCGAGATGATCATATGGTTCTTATCTTTAAGTCTATTGATGTTGTGAATAACATTTATTGATTTCCATATATTGAACCCTCCTTGCATCCCAGGGATGAATCCAAGTTGATCATGGTGCACGATTTTTTTGATGTGCCTTTCTATCCAATTCGCCAGAATTTTAATGAGGATTTTTGCATCTAGGTTCATCAGAGATATTGGTCTGTAGTTTTCTTTCTTTGAGGTGTCTTTGTCTGGTTTCAGAATCTGGGTGATGTTGGCCTCATAGAATGAATTCGGCAGAGCTCCCAGTTTTTCTATTTCCTGAATAACTTGAGAAGTATTGGTATTAATTCTTCTTTAAAGGTTTTGTAAAACTCTGCTGTATACCCATCCGGTCCTGGGCTTTTCTTGGTTGGTAGTCTTTTGATTGCTTCTTCTACTTCATCCATCGATATTGGTCTGTTTAAATTGTGTGTTTCCTCCTGACTCAGTCTGGGCAAATCATATGACTTAAGAAATTTATCAATGTCTTCACTATTTTCTATTTTATTGGAATACAGGTTTTCAAAATAATTTCTAATTTTCTTCTGTATTTATGTAGCATCTGTTGTAATATTGCCTTTTTCATCCCGTATGTTAGTAATTTGATTTCTCTCTCTTCTTCTCTTCGTTAGCATGGCTAAGGGTCTGTCTATCTTATTTATCTTTTTGAAGAACCCCTTTTAGTTTTGTTAATTTTTTCAATAGTTTCTTTTGTTTCAATTTCGCTATGATTTTAATTATTTCTTGCCTTCTGCTACATTTGCTGTTGTTTTGCTCTTCCTTTTCTAAGGCTTTGAGATGAAGTGTGAGCTCATTTATTTGTTTTTCTTTTCTATTTTGAGGAATGACCTCTAGGCGATGAATTTACCCCTTAAAACTTCTTTTCATTGTACCCCATAGAATCTGATATGTTGTGTCTGTATTTTCATTTATCTCTAAGAATTTTTTGATTTCCTCCTTTATGTCTTCTGTAACCCATTGATCATTCAGTAACATATTCTTCATTTTGGATGTGATGTATGATTTTTTCTTCCTTCTTTTATCATTGGTTTCCAGTTTCATTCCATTATGATCACAAAAAATTCATGGTATTATCTCCACCCCTTTATATTTACTGAGGGTTGCCCTATGGCATAACATATCGTCTATTTTTGAGAAGGATCCATGTGCTGCTGAGAAAAAAGTATATCCACTTGATGATGGTTGATATATTCTATATATGTCAGTTAAGTCTAGGGTATTGATTGCGAGATTGAGTTCTATAGTTTCTTTTTTCAACTTTTGTTTGGAGGATCTGTCCAATGGTGAGAGAGGTGAGTTGAAGTCACCCATAATTATTGTATTGTGGTCTATTTGATTCTTTAACTTGAGGAGAATTTTTTTTATGAACATCGCAGCACCATTATTTGCTGCGTGAATATTGATAATTGTTATGTCTTGTCGGTGAATGGTTCATTTTAGCAGTATATAATGTCCTTCTTTATCCCTTTTGATTAAATTAGTCTTGAGGTCGATTTTATTCGATAGGAGGATGGCCACCCCTGCTTGCTTACGAGGACCGTGTGCATGGTATAAATTTTCCCAATCTTTCACCTTCAGCCTGTGTATGTCTTTTCCATTCAGATGTGTCCCCTGGAGGCAATATATTGTTGGATTTTTTTTTTATTTCAAGTTACAAGCCTATGTCACTTTATTCCAGAGTTTAAGCCATTTACTTTTAGAGTTACTAATGATATATGGTTTGTACTGCCACCCATGTTTGCTTATATCTTTTTTTTAAATTAGTTTGTTTCTCCATGATTAGCTTTTCCCCCGCCCTCTGTCATTACTGAGGCACTTCTCACTCATGGTTTTCGTTGTTGATTTTCATTTCTTCCTCGTGTAGTGTTTTGCTCAAGATGCTTTGCAATGCTGGTTATCTGGCTGCAAATTCTTTTAGGTTTTGTTTATCATGAAATATTTTTATCTCGTTGTCTTACCTTAAGCTTAATTTTGCTGGATACATAATTCTTGGTTGGCATCCATTGTCTTTCAGTGTTTGAAGTACGTTGTTCCAGGATCTTCTCACTTCTAGCATCTATGATGAAAAATCCATTGTTAACCTTTTTGGTTTACCCCTGATTGTAATGATTCTAATCTGCCTCCTTTCTCTGGTAGCTTTTAATATTTTCTCTTTGTTCTGTATATTGGATATCTTCATAACAATGTTTCTTGGCATTGGTCTACTGTGATTTTGTGTGCTCGATGTCCTGTAAGCATCTACAATTTGTTTATCCCTTTCCATTTTTATTTCTGGAAAGTTTTCTGTAATTATTTCATTCAGCAGATTTCTCATTCTCTTGGTTTGAATCTCTGTACCTTCCTCTATCCATATGACTCATTAGTTTTTTTTTTTATGTTATTCCATATCTCTTGAATGTTTTCTCATAATTTTTTACAGCATTTCTTTGTTGGCTAGACTTTTTTCAAGATGATATATTTTGTCTTCATTCTGTCTTCTACTTGCTCTACACTGTTAGTGATACTCTCAATTGAATTTTTAATTTGGTTTATCATTTCCTTGATTTCTAGAATTATTGTTTGAATTTTCTAATAATCTCTATCTCCTGATAAAGATGCTTAATTTCTTATTTTATCTGTTTATGTAATTTATTTTCAATGCGTTCTATCACTGTTTGTTTTTGCTGTCTCGTATCCTCTTTAAGGTTCCATTCCATCTGTCTAAGGTATTCCTTGAGTTCTTTATATGACCATTTTTCTGATGACTCTAGGTGCTCTTGAATATTTAGGCTGTCCTTCATTGTTCGTACTCCTTTTCTTCCTTGCTTTTTTATGCTTCTCATGTTACTTCTCGTTCTGTTTGACTACTGAGTTACTGCTTACTCTTATAAATTTATTTGATGCTTGAGAGGAAAGATATTAGAAGGGAAGGGAGAAGTCACTAAAGAGAATGAGAGTAGGCAGGTAGAATTCAAGTAAGGGGGAATAAAAAATTTGAAATGAAATGAAAAGACAAAAAAAATAGAAAATAAAGAAAGAAAATTTTAAGTAATAATGATGATTAAAAAATTGAAAATTAAAATTTAAAATAATAATATTAATAATAATAATAATAAAATAAAAGAAATTAAAAAAATAAAAACATTTAAAAAAGTTAATGAACAACAACAACAAAAATGAAAATGAAAGAAAAAGAAAAAAATACAAATAAAAAAATAGTAATAATACATGCAGTCCTAGAGTTCAATTAACTTCTCTTCCAGTAGGTGGAGCTGTGCGCACTGGGCCAAGCTTCTCCTCTCAATAAGTGGGAACCAATCACTGTGCAGCAGCTCTTCCTCCCAGACTGGGTGGGTCTCCAACCCTGAGTGCCTAGGGCCTTCTCTTGTGCTTCCTCAAGCCAGGCCCCACTCACCTGTGACGCTCACCACAATACTGGTTACAAGCCAGGCCTCTGCTCCTGGTAGCCCTGTTTCCATGAACGGCTGGGCACACTCTCCTTAATTGCCTCCCTCAGACCCTAAGTTTGTAGAGCTTGGGGCTGAGAAACCCCAGCGAATTTGCTTGCCCTTCGGGAGCCATGGCCCCGGTAGGTGGTGTAAGAGACCTCAATTGTCAGCACTGGTGGGAGCAGTAGCCGGCAATTACACGCCTCGAGTCCCGAGCCAATCCTGATTCCCTAGGTCTGGGTATTGCGCTCCTTGGAGAGCTGGGAGGGGCCATTACGGCAGAGGTGGGAAGGTCCCTTGAGGTTTCCCTGCGGTGTTGAGAGAGATGGCAATGGGATAACATACTTGTCGCACTGGTTTCAATGAAGTTATCTCCTCCGACTGTGACGTCAGTTCGCTGCCATGGTGGTATACCATTAAAATGGTGACCGTTCGTTCCCTTTGCTGGGTGACCAATGCAACAGCTGGGTCCTGACTATCTCTCCCAAGCCCCATTTCAATCCTGTGGCCACTGCCTATGAAGGCTCAGTTGGCTTTTAACTCTGTCAATTCCGAAAGCCCGACCAATTATTTCAGCAGGAATGTTAGTGCTGAGTCACAAAAACCAGATGAATCTAAGCTTGAATGCAGCCAATCCGAGCTTTGTGTGTGTTCTGAGGGGCCCAGACTGTTCGCCCCAGATTCACAACAGGTCAATATTGCCTAGTGATTCTGAGCAAACAGCATTTAGACAGTTTACGACTCCCTATGCCCATGCAGCTGAAGAGATCAGAGACTTGAATTCTCCATGCCTGCCTTCATAATGGATCTCCTGTATTGCTACTTTTTAATATCTGTGCATTTGCGTGTGTGTGTGTATATATATATATATATATATATATATATATATATATATATATATACTCTTTAGATTTTTCAAAATATGAAATATATGTGTCTTATTATGCACGCCCCTAAATACATTCATATTCATATCTGTGGATTTATAATCAACTTTCAACAAGATTATTTTCAGAAATAATCATCCACATGAAATACATATTGTTTCCTAGTACTGAAAACTAAATTCAGTGAATGGTGCATACAAACCCTAATATTTCTACAGTTACTTAGCCAGTTTAAAATGAATGCAAGTAGATTCCTAGGGGACATGATGTGTATTTTGACTTTCATTTTTATTCAACACTTGTACGTTACTATGTCTTCAGTTCATGCACATGATGGGATATATATTTCAGTCACAAATTAGAAAATTTATAGGCATTTGTTTCACGATCAATCACTTCCTGATTCAGAACACATGTATTCCTCCATGTTTCTTGACTGGTCTTTTCATGAGACTTCTTTCCAAACATATTATTTTTGTTTAACATCATCACGTGTAAAGCAAAACTCAAACACCATTCATCATAAACCATAATCCTAATATTACCATTAGAAATATAACTGGTTGGAATGAATGATTGTATATCAATATAAGATTTCTTATATATTTTCACATATCAATTCAATCCATTATTTAAAGTGGAATCAGTTACGTTATTTATTCATAGTATGGTCTATTCATGCATTATCTCTATATTAATAGACACAGGGTACACCTCTTTGTACCCCTAATACTAATGTATACGTCTTCAAAATATTGCTCCCAGAAATGGTGAAAGAAATACTCATGCCACCTGATCTACATATACATTTTATCACAGTAATATTCTGAACAAAAAAAAACATAAAAATGTCACACTTATGATTGTACCAAAGCCTAAAAGGAAAGTGAACGTGGATAACTAATAACATCCATGTCCAGGTTGCCTAATGCTCTCAAATGTCATTCCCATTTGTGACGAGATATTTGTTTTTTCCTATGATTATGTATTCAAACTCAACCCTGTTGAAAATGTCTAATCCTATCACTCACTTTATACTTTGCCTGATTTCGTAATGTCTCTATTGACACCTGCTTTCCTACATATTTTCCCCAGTTCATCATTGTGACTGACTCTTCACATGTGCTGACATTTCCATTCAATCTCTAAACGAAACCCTATTGCTAAAGAAGCTTTTTATTCCAAATCATATACTCACTCTTCTTCCTAAACCTACTGACTATCTTCCTAATCCTACTGACTATCCCTTTTTGACTGGATGTTCTCTTCTACATTCAATCATCCAAGGTACAAGGTCCTATGCCACTGTATTTCGATTTAACTGAGACAACTGTACAGAACATAATTCAACACTAAGTATCCAAATAAAGGGCCCAATGCCCTTCTGGGCTTCAAATCTTTCTTAGATTCCCGTTTTCATACATATATTTCACGTATATATTCTTATAAATATTGCAGGTTCCCAATCTCATTATTCTTCCTGCAGAATGATTCCTAACCCAAATCGAACATATTATTAACCGTAACCATACACTCACTTTGCAGGAGAGCAATAACAGTGTGGGTATTAAACTACAGGAATCTAGGGGATCTTCACCTGCTGAGAAACTCAAATGTTCATGCAGAAATGATCCCTGGTGAAGATGAAGGCAGCTATGAAGTACCTCAGAAAGCAAAAGTCATCTTCCATGGCAATCATCCTGGTCAGGATGGAGGGTTGTGTCTTAATCAGTCTCTCTCTTCTTAATGTATAGAACATGGACCAAACCAGTCCTGTGTGGAAGCTGTTCCCGGGTGCTTACGGTTGATATAACATTCTAACTAGAGAAAGTGTCCCATGAAAATCAGGGCAGCCTCCACCTCATAGTATTTTGGAAGCAACTGTTAGGACAAAGTGGTTGCCAAGGCAGTGACATCATTCATATCCTGAAGGAAGTGATCTCACCTCACTTCCTTGGTGATGGAACTCTCTGAACTTGAAATCCAGGAAGCCAGGCACCAAGAGACAGTCCCTGTCCTAGTCCCAGTGGTCTGACATGTTTGGATTTACCAAGGACAGAGTCAGTCTTTCTTGGTACCTACAGATGTGAGGATGGCCAAATGCCAGGAAACCTCTGAAGAGGGGCTTTTCCTGAGAAAGCAGGTAGTGTCTCACCGCTGGCTCTTGAGAACTTCACAGAGTTGGCCAAGCAGACATGATCTGAGACAGGAGAGGTCATTTTGGAAGAACATAGAATGGCCCACCAGTCAGACGACACTCCAGGGAGTCACAGACCTACTAGGGGGAAGGAGGTGCCTTTTTGGGTGTGGGTGTGAGTTTGTGGTTTTGTCTCATGTTCTGAGAATAGGTAGGAAAGGTAGTTTGTTTGGTATGGAGTGGAATATTTCTATTAAGTCCTTTGACAAGGCGAGTGTTTCTATGTGTGTGTATCCCACTGAGTCCATTGTTGTAGACATTAGAAAAGACAATGCATCAATGGATGTGTCCTGTCTAGTAGAAAGCTTCCCAGCATTCATCCTGCCCAATTCATGAGTGGACTCTGGCTTGCCTTATGGATGGGCAACACCTACAAGCTTCCTAATTTCCTGTTTTCTTTCTCAATTCTGGCCACTCTCCAGAATAGTATCGTGGTTTTGTGTCCAAGATTTGTACCTCCAAGATCTGTGACATGGCTATGTACTGGATAGCTGAAAGAAATGGCTAGCATCTCAGAAATCTCAAATATCTGTTGACCAGGAAAGTCTCAGTGGAGAAACCCCTCTTTGTTCCTTTTGCTTACCTATTGTTCTGTTGAATGTCAGGAAGTTTTTTGCCTCAAGCCACCACTTTGTGAACCCTGAAGAAAACAGTTTTCAAATGGAAATGAATGGGAATCACCTGTGACTCTTTGCTTAATTGCTTAGGATTGGGATATGTCTGAATCAGCCTGTTGGCCCTGTGTGAGGCTGTGGCTTAGATTCTCAGCACCTGATGGATCTAAAGATAGATCCCATGCATGCATCCAAAACCAAAATGGCAAAAAGATCAGATATTGTTGATGAACTCTCTTGCCTTCCTCTGGTAGGTTCCTGATATCCATCAAGTGAGAATAGGGATCCTTTGGGTCAAATGAGTTCTTCAAAGCCCTGCAGAGGCTAGGCCATAGGTGTTTGATTTTCATGACTCCAATTCACTTAAAGAATCTAAACCCCAAAGCTAGAAGGCCTCAAGTTGGAGAAGCCAAGCAATATTAAAGGCAGGCCTATTTGATCACTACTGGTTCACAGGAAGAGAGTCCAGGCCACCCTGACTTTAGGCAAATGAGGGGCACGGAGCTTATTTTGGACACTGTCATGGGCTGCGTCCCTTATGGAAACCTCCAGCCAGAGAATATGATGAGTGTCTATATGGAAGAAGATGAGGGCCATGTGAGAGTGTTTGGTTTAAATTGTGGATATTTGTCTGGCGGTTGGAAGAGATCTCTGGGTCCACCTAGGCTTGCACTTTGGTGTGATTCCCCTTAGAGACTGAGTTCTTTTACTGATCTCAGAGAATTATTGCCAGGAATTGTGTTGGAATTTTAGATGGCCATGCATGAGAGTTGCCCTTGGAAAGTGACATCTAGGCCCAAGTTGACTTTCCACAGAGCACAGGGAATCTCAGCCAGGATATCACATGATATTATTCTTAAAGACTTGGCAGCCATATTTGAGAGTCGAAACACACATGGACCATACATTGTAGACCTCAAGGGGCCTGGCTTAATCTGACTTTTCGCCACTTTTGGAAGCCTTGCCTGTAAGAATTCTCCAGAGTTTTCATTGAAATGAGCTTCCTCACCATTTAATGGTTTCTGAGTGAATTAAAATTCACAGTGCCTCCAACTTCATCCTTGAAAATTGGCTATATCAATACCATGAAATTTTTGAAATTCCCATGACCGGGTAGCACTGGAGAATATTTGGATGTCCTGTTGCTGATCATGAGTATACAAGACAGTGCCTTGATTGACTGGGTTTTATGAAAATGGTGTTGAACAGAGATGCCAGTAAGTTGGATCCTGCTGAGTAGTTGTACTAGAGTAGTGGTTGGCAGGTGTGTAATAAAACATCTGTGGTGGGGGCATTTGGATCTGCCATTGGCTTCCAAATGGATTGTGACTGACATTTTGCAGCCAGTAGACCCTTATATGTAAAAGCATATTGTTATATGGAGAGGTTTTAGGGCAATGTTCAGAATCAGGTTGCTATGGTCAATGGGGCAAGCTATGTGGGATAGAAGCCTGGTTGGTGCATTCTCCTGACGAACCTGACCCACCACACTTGACAGAACTTACTTCAGCACTGTGTCCCATTTGAAATCCTTGTATTTCATGAAGCAAACACCAATCTCCCAGTGCAGCAGCAAGAAATACCATGAATAGTGGAGGATGACCAAATGGAATTACAGTCCACAAGGGGAGACACTTAGACCCCAGTGGCCACAGGTTACCTACAAATAGAAAATTCAGCACTGCTGCCTCATGTTCATTGGAAAATAAGAATCCATGTCATCCAGATCACATAGATGAAGACTCAGCTATGATGGTCTCACAACAAATGAAGCTAATGCTCCTGACAACAGCATATATTTCATTGCCCAACCTCAGAGGCAGTTTCTCCAGATGTTAGGCTGGCAGAACTTCATGTTTGTGGAGTTTTTACCCTGTCCCTTACTTTTGGAAACTCCTCTACCACCTGCAAATTTGTGAACTCCTGAGCATTTTTCATTACACATATGTATTCACAGATTTTCTAACTCTTCTCCTCTAATTGTTTCTTATGTGGGGCGAAGGTAATGTCAAGGCATTGTGCTGAATGAGGGTGGGAAGATTTTTGTGTAGCACATATTTGCATACACATTTGATACATTTTCCAATTTTCCATTCGAAATACTGAATCCCTGACATTAACACATACCCTACTAGACTTTGACTTTTAATCCTAATATGGTGGAGAAAAATAACCCAAACAGAATAGAAATACAAGAGGTTCACAGGAGGCATGGTGTATAGTTGGACTTGCCTTTCGTATGATAAATGGTAGGTGTTATAAATCTAGCGAATTTTAATTGAAATAGTTCTCCATGTGTTTTAAAAGTTAACAAACATGTGAATAACTGTCTCCCTTTCTCTGTAGCCTATTCATCACATGTATTTTTATATGCACATATAGAATTCTACCTGGTATCACTCGTACATTTTGTGAGGTGGCTGGCTTGGCAGATGCAAATTGTGAGAAGAGATCACTCCTACTAAATGCTGTTGGAACTGAAAATTCAACATATGAGTGAGCTTCTTATTTGAACAACATAAATCCATGTTCATTAAAATGAATATTTTTGGATCTGTGGATGATATATTACTTCGTGGTGAATTTCGATTGGCATACATAATGCTACTTTTTAATGTCTGTGTGTGTATGTGTGTGTGTGTATATATATATATATATATATATATATATATATATATATATATTCACTCTCCAGATTTTTCAAAATATGAAGTATATTTTTCTTATTATACACTCCCTAAATTCACTCATATTCATGTATTTGGATTAA
Organism: Callospermophilus lateralis; assembly: GCF_048772815.1. Taxonomy (NCBI): domain Eukaryota; kingdom Metazoa; phylum Chordata; class Mammalia; order Rodentia; family Sciuridae; genus Callospermophilus; species Callospermophilus lateralis. Next base: position 409,361 of record NW_027517250.1, read on the forward strand.
TAATCAAGTTTTCACAAGAATATTCTCAGAATTATTCATCCACCAGAAATACATATTTGTTTCTTAGTACTGAAAACTAACTTTGGGGGATCATATGATGGTGGTGAAGGGAGTGCATCACCCCCATGTACCGCGTCACTGTGCGGGAGAATGACGAGTTATAATGGCTAAAACCTATCTTGTTAAAAATTTCCAGCAAAATTGGGGTGCTCCAAAACCTAGTCGACATATTTCCATCTCACGAGGATCAGCTACGCGGGCTCAAACACGAGTGATTTGTCCGCATAGCGGGTCATGCTGCTTATTCAGGAAATCGGTCTGCGGCTAGAGTCTGCGGCGTGCACTGGGAAACGAAGAGATAGCAATGCAAATATACAGCGGTGTGGATTCTGTGGGCTCCTGACAGGTATGCAATCACTGTGCTAAGTGCTGAATTCTGGGTTTGAGACGGGAAAGGATGCGGTCCAATTCGGTTCTCCACACCGGTCAGACCACAGAGGAAGCCAGCGGCCACCATCTTGGAGAGCTGATGTCACCATCCCTGTTTTCGACTGATCGAAGCTCATTCACCTATAGAACAGGTAATTTCAGGATGCCATTCACCTTTGTGTCACAGACAAATTACTCAGGCTCAGTGCCAAAGAACCTGCAGAAACTCCGTCTTGGAGCCTGCTCCTATTAGAACATACACCAAGCCCAGAGCGGCCGAATTCCGCCTCTCGGAACTGATCTGGCCCAGGGCTAAAGAACCCGCGGAAACTGCTTCTCGTTCCGGGTCTTGCTGAATACTGTGGAGGTAAATATCAACCGAGCCTTCATAGGCAGTGGCAACAGGATTGAGACGCGGCTTGTGAGGGCCGGTCAGGACTCACCCATTGCTTTGGTCACCCAGAAAAGGGAACAAAATGCTGCCTTTCACATGGGATACCAACATGACAAATTTCTGATGTCATCAGAAAGCAGCAGAGGAGATAACTTCATTGATACCAGCAGTGACAGAAACAGTTGGTCTCCTGGTGAAGAAAGTGAGTCACAAACACCCGGGTCTCTCTCACTTTGTCATCAAGCCAGAGGGGCAGAGCAGAGCAGCTGCCCGCACCTGGAACAGACCCAGTGACACACCTGCATGGTAGTCATGTCAACCCAATTGGAGTAGAGGCAGAACAGAGCTGCTACCCGGGCCCAGAACAGGCCTAGCGACCCACAGGTGTGGTAGTCACGTCACCCCAATTGGAGTTGTTGCAGAGCAGAGCCTTCTCCCGTGCCTAGTACAATCCCAGTGGGTCACCGGCATGGTAGTCACATTACCCCAATAGGAGTAGGGGCAGAGCAGAGCCTTTGCCCATGCCCAGAACAGGCCCAGCAACCTGCAGGCATGGTAGTCACGACACACCAATTGGAGTAGGGGCAGAGCAGAGCCACCACCCGCACCTGCAAGGTAGCAGACCTGCACCTGACCAGAAGAAGAGGCCCAGCGGCCTGCTGGCGCGGCAGACACTTTACCCCATTTGGAGTAGGGGCAGAACAGATCTGTAGCCCGTGCTCACAAGGTATCCTGACCTGCGACCAACCGGCAGACCAGGCCCAGCGGCCCACTGGCGTGGTAGTCACGTCACCCCAATTGGGGTAGGGGTAGAGCAGAGCCGCCGCCCACGCAAGCAAGGTAGGCAGACCTGCGACCGATCGGCAGAACACCGCAGGGGTCCACGGGCGTGGTAGACACGTCACACCAATTGGAGGAGGGGCAGAGGAGAGCAGCCTCCTGCGCCTGCATGGTAAGCAGACCTGCGACCGATCAGAATAACAGGCCTAGCGGCCCATCAGCGTGGTAGATATATCACCCCAATTGGTGGAACAGCACAGCCACCCCTGCCCCTGCAATGAAGACTTTTCAAATATACAAGAGCAATATAAATATATAGGGGGAAAATTTCAAAATCACAACAGTTTCACCAAGCAGAAAGAAACGCGAGCAGTATGAAAAGAAAAGGAAAAAAGAACCACAAGCAATGCAGGTCAACACAACTTTAGAAGAGGTAATAGCTGCAGCAGATGGAATGTCAGATAAAGAACTCAGGATATACATTCTTCAGATGATCTGAAGTCTCAAGGAAGACATTAGACAGCAAAATCAGACAATGAAAGATCACTTCAACAATGAATTACATAAACAAAACCAAGAAGCAAAAGATCAACTATACAGGGAGATAGAGGTTGTAAAAAATAACAAACAGAAATCCTAGAAATGCAGGAAGCAATAAACCATCTTAAAAACTCAATTGAGAATACTACCATCAGAGTAGAACACTTATAAGATAGAACAACAGACAATGAAGACAAAGTATTTCAACTTGAAAAGAACATAGACAGCTCAGCCAAACTGTTAAGAAACCATGAACAGAACATCCAAGAAATATGGGATAAAATAAAGAGACCAAACTTAAGAGTCATTGGGATACAGGAAGGTATAGAGGTCCAAACCAAAGGAATGAGCAATCTATTCAATGAAATAATATGAGAAAACTTCCCAGACTTGAAGAATGAGACAGACTCCCACATTCTAAAAGCCTACAGGACGACGAATGTGAAAAATCATAAGAGATCCACACCTAGACACATTATAATGAAGATGCCCAACATACAGAATAAGGAGAGAATTTTAAAATCTACAAGAGAAAGGAAGCAGATTACATTTAGGGGTAAACCAATCAGGATAACAGCTGATCTTTCAACAAAGACTCTGAAAGCTAGAAGATCCTGGAATGACATTTTTCAATCACAGAAAGAAAATGGGTTCCAACCATGTACTGTGTATCCAGCAAAATTAAGCTTCAGGATGGAAGATGAAATTAAAACTTTCCACGATAAACAAAAGTTAAAAGAATTTGTAGCTAGAAAACCATCTCTTCAAAACATCCTTGGCAAAATATTACAGAAAGAGTAATTGGAAAATAATGAAAACCAACAGTGGGAGGTAGGACATTAAAGGGGGGAAATAATCAAAGAGGAAAACAATCCATGTTTAATAACATAAATAAACAAATATGGCTGGAAGAACAACCCTTATCTCAATAATAACTGTAAATGTTAATGGCTTAAACTCACCAATTAACAGACACAGGCCAGTAGAATGGATCACAAAACAAGACCCAATAATATGCTGCCTACCGGAGACGCATTTGATAAGAAAAAGACATACATACACTGAAGGTGAAAGCTTGGAAAAAATCATATCACTCATATGGACTTCGGAAAAAAGCAGGAGTGTCCATACTCATATCAAATAAAATAGATTTCAAGCCAAAGTTAATCAAAAGGGATAAAGAGGGACACTACATACTGTTCAAGAGAACCATACACCAGCAAGACATAACAATCATAAATATGTATGCCCCAAACAATGGTGCAGCTATGTTCATCAAACAAACTTTTCTCAAGTTCAAGAGTCTAATAGACCACCATACAATAATCATGGGAGACTTCAACACAGCTCTCTCACCACTGGACAGGACTTCCAAACAAAAGTTGAAATAGGAAACTATAGAACTCAATAACACAATTAATAACCTAGACTTAATTGACATATATAGAATATACGACCCAACATCAAGCAGTTACATTTTTCCTCAGCAGCACATGGATCCTTCTCAAAAATAGATCATATATTATGTCACAGGGCAACTCTTAGACAAATTAAAGGAGTAGAGATAATACCATGCATCTTATCTTATCATAATGGAATGAAACTAAAAATCAATGATAAAAGAAGGAAGGAAAAACCATGCATCATTTGGAGAATGAACAATAGGTTACTGAATGATCAATGGGTTATAGAAGACATCAAGGAGGAAAATAAAAAATTCTTAGAGAAAAATGAAAACACAGACACAATATATCGGAATCTATGGGACACATTGAAAGCAGTTCTAAGAGGAAAATTCATTGCTTGGAGTTCATTCCTTAGAAAAAGAAAAAAACAACAAATAAATGATCTCATACTTCATCTCAAAATCTTAGAAAAACAAGAGCAAACAACAGCAAAAGAAGTAGAAGGAAAGAAATAATTAAAATCAGAGCAGAAATCAATGAAATCGAAACAAAAGAAACAATTGAAAAAATTGACAAAACTAAAAGTTGGTTCGTTGAAAAAATAAATAAAATGGACAGACCCCTAGCCATGCTAATGAAGAGGAGAGAGAACTGAAATTACTATCATATGGGATGAAAAAGGCAATATCACAACAGATATTTCAGAAATACAGAAGATAATCAGAAATTACTTTGAATCCTTATACTCCAAAATAATAGAAGATAGTGAAGGCATCGAAATATTTCTTAAGTCATATGATCTGACCAGAGTGAGTTAGGAGGATATAGACAACCTAAACATACCAATATCAATTGAGGAAATAAAAGAAACCATCCAAAGACTACCAACTAAGAAAATCCCAGGACCGTATGGGTATACATCAGACTTTTACAAAACCTTTAAATATGAACTAATACCAATACTTTTCAAGCTATTTCAGAAAATTGAAAAAGAGGGAGATCTTCCAAATTCATTCTACGAGGCCAATATCACTCTGATTCCTTCACTAGGTAGACACTTCAAAGAGAGAAGACTAAAGACCGATATCTCTAATGAACCTAAATGCAAAAATCTTAAATTAAATTCTGGAGAATCAGATACAAAAACATATCAAAAAAATGTGGACCATGATCAAGTAGGATTCATCCCTGGGATGCAAGGAGGGTTCAATATACGAAAATCAATAAGTGTTATTCACCACATCAATAGACTTAAAAATAAAAACCATATTATCATCTAGATAGATGCAGAAAAAGCATTCGACAAAGTACAGCATCCCTTTATGTTCAAAACTCTCGAAAAACTAGGAATAACAGGAACATTCCTCAATATTGTAAAAACAATCTATGCTAAACCGCAGGCTAGCGTCATTCTTAATGGAGAAAAATTGAAGACATTCCCTCCAAAATCTGGAACAAGACAGGGATGCCCGCTCTCAACACTTCTGTTCAATATAGTTCTCAAAAGACTGGCCAGAGCAATTAGACAGATGAAAGAAATTAAAGGCATATAAATAGGAAAAGAATAACTTAAATTATCACTATTGCAGATGACATGATTCTATACCTAGCAGACCCAAAAGGGTCTACAAAGAAACTAATAGAGCTAATAAATGAATTCAGCAAAGTGGCAGGATATAAAATCAACATGCATAAATCAAATGCATTCCTGTATATCAGTGACAAATCCTCTGAAATGGAAATGAGGACAACCACTCCATTCACAATATCCTAAAAAAAAATGGGAATCAACCTAACAAAAGAGGTGAAAGTCTTATACAATGAAAACTACAGAACCCTAAAGAGAGAAATAGAAGAAGATCTTAGAAGATGTAAAAATATACCCTGTTCATGGATAGGCAGAACTAACATCATCAAAATGGCGATATTACCAAAAGTTCTCTATAGGGTTAATCCAATGCCAATCAAAATCCCAAAGGCATTTCTTGTAGAAATAGAGAAAGCAATCATGAAATTCATATGAAAAAATAAAAGACCCAGAATTGCAAAACAATGCTAAGCAGGAAGTGTGAATCAGGTGGTATAGCGATACCAGACTTCAAACTATACTACAGAGCAATAGTAACAAAAATAGCATGGTACTGGTACCGAAAAAGGCAGGTGGACCAATGGTACAGAATAGAGGACACAGAAACCAATCCACAAAACTATAACTATCTTATATTTGATAAAGGGGCTAAAAGCATGCAATGGAGGAAGGATAGCATCTTCAACAAATGGTGTTGGGAAAACTGAAAATCCATATGTAACAAAATGAAACTGAATCCCTTTCTCTCGCCATGCACAAAAGTTAACTCAAAATGGATCAAGGAGCTTGATATCAAATCAGAGACACACTGTCTGATAGAAGAAAAATTTGGTTACGATGTACATACTGTGGGGTCGGGCTACAGATTCCTCAATAGGACACCCATAGTACAAGAGTTAATAACTAGAATCAACAAATGGGACTTACTCAACTAAAAAAGTTTTTTCTCAGCAAAAGAAACAATAAGAGAGGTAAATATGGAGCCTACATCCTGGGAAGAAATCTTTACTACTCACACTTCAGAGAGATCCCTAATATCCAGAGTATACAAAGAACTCAAAAAATTAGACAATAAGATAACAAATAACCCAATCAACAAATGGTCCAAGGACCTCAACAGACACTTCTCAGATGAGGACATACAATCAATCAATAAGTACATGAAAAAATGCTCACCATCTCCAGCAGTCAGAGAAATGCAAATTAAAACCACCCTAAGATACCATCTCACTCCAGTAAGATTGGCAGCCATTATAAAGTCAAACAACAAGAAGTGCTGGCAAGGATGTGAGAAAAGATGTACACTTGTACATTGCTGGTGGGACTGCAAATTGGTGCAGCCAATTGGGAAAGCAGTATGGAGATTTCATGGAAACCTGGGAATGGAAGCACCATTTGACCCAGCTATTCCCCTTCTTGCTCTATTCACTAAAGACCTAAAAAGAGCATGCTACAGGGACACTGCTACATCGATGTTCATAGCAGCACAATTCACAACAGCAAGACTGTGGAACCAACTTAGATGCCCTTCAATAGAATAATGGATAAAAAAAATGTGGCATTAACACACAATGGATTATTACTCTGCATTGAAAAATGAAAAAATCACAGAATTTGCAGGAAAATGGATGGCATTAGACTGGATTATGCTAAGTGAAGCTACACAATTCCTGTAAAACAAATGCCAAATGTCATCTTTGATATAAGGAGAGTAACTAAGAACAGATAGGGACAAAGAGCATGACAAGATGATTAACATTAAACAGGGATGAGAGGTGGAAGGGAGGGAGAAGGGAAATTGCATGGAATTGGAAGGAGACACTCTGGGTTATACAAAATTACAAACAAGAGGAATTGAGGGGAAAGGGAAAAATAATACAAGGGGGAGAAATTTATTACAGTAGAGGGAGTAGAGAGAGAAGTGGGGAGGGGCAGGGAGGCTAGGGGGGATAGTAGAGGATAGGAAAGTCAGCAGAATACAACAGACACTAGTATGGCAATATGTGAATCAATGGATGTGTAACTGATGTGATTCTGCAATCTGTATACAGGGTAAAAATGGGAGTTCATAACCCACTTGAATCAAAGTGTGAAATATGATATATCAAGAACTATGTAATGTTTTGAACAACCATAAATAAAAATTTAAAAAAAAACTATCTTTGGTGCATAATGCACACAATTCTAATATTTCTACAGTAACTGACCCAGTTTAACATCAATGCAAGTAGATTCCTATTGGACATGATGTGTATTTTGACTTTCACTTTTATTCAACACTGATACATTACTATTTCAACAGTTTATGCACATAACAGGATATATATTTCATTCACAATTTAGAAAATTTATTGGCATTTGTTTCACTTTCAATCACTTCCTGCTTCAGAACACATGGATTCCTCCATATTTCTTGACTGGTCTTTTCATGAGACTTTTTTCCAAACATATTATTTTCGATTTCCATAATCACTTTTGAAACAAAACTCACACACACTTCATGATAAACAATAACCCTAAGATTACCATTAGATATATAACTGGTTGGAGTGAATGATTGTATGTCAATATATGATTTCCTATATATTTTCAGATATCAATTCAATCCATTATTTAAAGTGGAACCAGTTATAATATTTATTCACAGTATGGTCTATTCATGCATTATCTCTATATTCATAGACACAGGGTACACCACTTTGTACCCCCAATACTAATTTATATGTCTTCAAATATTGCTCCCAGTAATCGTGGAAGAAATACTCATGTCTTATCATCTACATATACATTTGATCACAATATTTTTCTGGGCACAAAATGCAAAAATCACACTTATGATTGTGCCAAATACTAAATGGAAAGTGAACATGGATTACTAAAACGATAAATGTCCTGGTTGCCTAATGCTTTCAAATGTCATTCCTATTGGTGACGACATATTTGTTTCTTCCTAAGATTATGTATTCAATCTCAACCCTATTGAAAATGTCTAATCCTATCACTCACTGTATAATTGCCTAATTTCGTAAGGTCTGTATTGATATTTTCCTTTCTACATATTTTCCCCAGGTAATCATTGTGAATGACTCTTCACATGTGCTGAAATTTACATTCACTCTATAACCAAAACACTATTGCTACAGAACTTTTGCTCCATGTCCTATACTCACTCTATTTCCTAAACCTACTGACTACCTTCCTAATCCCACCGACTATCTCAATTTGAGTGGATGTTCTCTTCTAAAATCAATCTTCCAAGGTGTAAGGTCCTATGCCATTGATTATCGATTTATCTGAGACATCTGTGCAGAACGTAATTATAAGCTAAGTATCCCAATCAAGGGCCTAATGCCCTTCTGGGCTTCAAATCTTACCTAGATTTCTGTTTCCATACTTATATTTCACCTCTATAATCTTATAAATATCGCAGGTTCCCAATACTATTAATCATCCTTCGCAATGATTCGTAACCCAAATCAAACATGTTATTAACCCTAACCATACACTCTTCCCTCAATCTAACTTTGCAGAAGAGCAGGGACAGAGTTCGTCTTACAATACAGGAATGTAGGGTATCTTCCTCCTGCTGAGAACCTCAAATGTCCATGCAAATTTGATCCCTGGAGAAGATGTAGGCATCTATGAAGGACCTGAGAGAGCAAATGTCATCTTCCATCGCAAACAACCTTTCCAGGATGAAGGGTTGTGTCTGAATAAGCCTCTCTCTTGTTAATGTACACAAGATAGACCAAACCAGGCATGTGTGGAGAGCTGTTCCTGGGTGCCTATGGTTGATATACCATTCTAACTTGTAAAAGTGTCACAGGAAGTAAGGGCAGCCTCCATCTCATAGGACAAAGTGGTTGCCAAGGCAATGACCTCAAAGAATTCCTGAAGGAAGTAATCTCACCTCACTTCCTTGGTGATGGAACTCTCTGAACTTGGAATCCGGGAAGCCAGGCACCCAGAGCCAGTCTCAGTCCCAGTCCCAGTGGTCTTATTTTTTGGATTTACCAAGGACAGAGTCAGTCTTTCTTGGTACCTACTGAGGTGAGGATGAACAAATGTCAGGAAAGCTCTGAAGAGGGGCCTTTCCTGAGACAGCAGGTAGTGGCTCACCGCTGGCTAGTGACAACTTCACAGATTTGGCCAACGAGACCATATCTGACACAGGACAGGCGATTTCATCAGAACATAGTTTGGCCCACCAGTCAGAAGACACTCCCAATAGTCACAGACCTACTTGGGGAAGGAGCTTCCTTTGTGTGTGTGGGTGTGGGTTTGAGATTTTGTCTCATGTTCTGAGAATAGGTAGGAAAGGCGGTTTGTTTGGTTTGGAGTGAACTGTTTCTGGTAAGTCGTTTGACAAGGCCAGTGTTTCTTTGTCTGTGTATCCCACTGTGTCCGTGGTTTTAGATATTAGAAAAGAGAATGAATCATTGGATGTGTCCTGTCTAGACTCACCTTGCCCAATTTATGAATGGACTGCGGCTTGACTTATGGGTGGACAACTCCAACAATCTTCCTAAGTTCCTCTTTTCTTCCTGAATTCTGGCCACTCTCCAGAATAGGCTCATGGTTTTTTGTCCAAAATATGTACCACCTCCAAGCTCTGTGACATGGCCATGTACTGGATAGCTGAAAGAAATGGGAGCATCTCAGAAAACTCAGATATTAGTTTGACCAGGAAATTCTAAGTGAAGAAACCCTTCTTTGGGCCTTTTGCTCACCAATTGTTCTGATGCCCTGAATGTCAGGAAGGTCTTTGCCTCAGGCCACACCATTGTAGAGCCTAAAGAAACAGTTTTCAAATGGAAATGAAAGGGCATCACCTGTGGCTCTTTGCTTAATTGCTTTGGAAAGGGATGTGTCTGAATCAGCCTTTTGGCCCTGTGTGAGACTGTGGCTTAGATTCTCAGCACCTGATGGATCTAAAGAAGGATCCCATGTGTGCATCCAAAACCAAAATGGACAAAAGAGCAGTCAGTGTGGATGAAGTCTCTCGCATTCCTCTGTAAGGTTCATGTCATCCATCATGTGAGAATAGTGATAATTTGGATCAAATGTGTTCCTCAAAACCCTGCAGAGGCTAGCCCATAAGTGCTTGGTTTTTCTCAAGACTCCAATTCACATAAAGAATCTAAAACACACAGTCAGTAGGCCTCAAATTGGAGAAGCAGTGCCATATTAATGGCAGGCCTATTTGATCACTCTTGGTTCACTGGAAGGATGTCCTGGCCACCCTTATTTTAGGCAAATGAGGGGCAAGGGAGGTTATATTGGACACTGTCTTGGGCTGCACCCCTCATGGAAACCTCCAGCCAGAGATCATGATGATTGTGTAAATGGAAGAAGATGAGTGCCATGTGGAAGTGTTTTGGATTTAATTGTGGATATTTGTGTGACACTTGGAAGACATAACAAGGTCTACCTGGGCTTGAACTCTGGTGTGATTCCCCTTATAGACTGAGTTCAGGAACTGATCTCAGAGAAGTATTGCCATGTATTGTGTTGTGATTTAAGAGGCGATGTATGAGAGTCACCCTTGGAAACTGAGATCTAGCCCCAGAGTGGCTTTCCACAGAGCACTGGGAATTTCAGCCAAGATAACACATGATTTCATTCGAAAGACTTGGCAGACATAGTTGAGAGTGAAAACACACATGGACCTCATATTGTAGACCTCAATGGGCCTGGCTTAATGTGACCTTTTGGCCATTCTTTGGGAAGCCTTGCCTGTGAGGGTTCTCCAGAGCTTTCATTGAAATAATCTTGCTCACCATTTACTGGTTCCTGAATGAATTGAAACCCACAGTGCCTCCAACTTCATCCTTGAAAAATGTCTAAATAAATACCATGGAATTTTTGAAATTCCCATGACCAGGTGGCACTGGAGAATCTTTGGATGTCCTGTTGCTGATCATGGATGTACCAGACAGTGCCTTGCTTGACTGGGTTTTATGAAAATTGTGTAGAACAGAGGTGCCAGAAAGTTGCAGCCTGCTGAGAAGTGGGCCTAGAGCTGTGGTGGGCAGGAGTGTGATAAAACATCTGTGTTGGAGCAATGTGGATCTTCCATTGACTTCCAAATGGCTTGTGGATTACATGAAGCAGCCAGCAGACCCTTGTAATTAAAGGCATCTTGTTATATGGAGAGGATTCAGGGCAATGTTCAGAATCAGGTTGCTATGGACAAGGATGCAATGTGGCAAGCTTTGAGGGATAGAAGCGTGGTTGGTGCGTTCTTCTGCAGACTCTGAACCACCACACATGACAGAACTCCCTCCAGCACTGTGTCTCAGTTGAACTCCTTGAATTTCATGAAGCAAATACCAAACTCCCAGTTCAGCAGCAAAAACCCCACAAAAAGTGGAGGAGGACCAAATGGCTTCACAGTCCAACGGGGAGACACTTAGCCCCCAGAGGCCACAGTTTACCTAAAAAGAAGAAAATCAACACTGCTACCTCATGTTCATTGGAAAATAAGATACCATGTCCTCCACATCACATAGAGGCAGACCCAGCTTTGATGGTCTCACTACAAAGGAAGCCAATTCTCCTGACAACAACATATTTTTCACGTTCCCAAACTCAGAGGCAGTTGCTCTAAAAGTTTTTAGGCCAGCAGAGCTCCATGTTTGTGGAGTGTTTACCCTGTCCCTTACTTTTGGAAACTCCTCTACAACCTCCAAGGTTGTGAACTCCTGAGCATTTTCCATTCCAGATATGTATTCACTGATTTTCTATCTATTCTCCTCTAACTGTGTCTTACTTGGGGTGAAGGTAATTTCAAGGCATTGTTCTGGATGAGAGTGGGAGGATATTTGTGTAGCATATATTTGCATACAAATTGGATTCAATTTCCAATTTTCCTTTTGAAATACTGAATCCCTGACACTAACCCATACATACTAGAGTCAGACAACTCATCCTAATATGATAGAGAAAAATAACACAAACCTATAGAAATACAAGCAGTTCATTGGAGGCATGTTGTATAGTTGGACTTGCATTTTGCATTATACAAGGTAGGAGTTATAAATCTAGTCAATGTTTAATAGAAAAAGATCTCCATGTGTTTTTAAAGTTAACAAATATGAGAATTCATGTTTCCCTTTCTCTTTAGCCTATTCACACTTGTATATTTATATGCATATATAGAATTCTACCAGGTATCACACGTACATCTTTGTGAGGTGGCTGACTTGGCAGATACAAATTGTGAGAAGAGATCACTCCTCCTAAATGCTGTTGGAACTGAAAATTCAACCTATAAGGAGCGTCCTAGTAGAACAACATTATACGTAAACTCATGTTCAGTAAAATAAATATTTTTGCATCTGTGGATGATATATATTTACTGATGAATTTCGATTGGCATTTATATTGCTACTTTTTAATGTCTGTGAGTGTTTTGTGTGTGTGTTTGTGTGTGTGTGTGTGTGTACACTCTCCAGATTTTTCAAAATATGAAATATATGTGTCAAATATACACTCTCTAAATTCATTTATGTTCATGTATGTGGATTTTTAATCAACTTTTCACAAGATTATTCTTGTGAAAAGTTGATTAAAAATATTCAGAAATATTCATCCACCTGAAATACATATTTGTTTCCTAGTACTGAAAACTAACTTCAGGGAATGATGCATACAAATCCTAATTATTCTACAGTAACTGACCCAGTCTAACATCAATGCAAGTAGATTCCAATGGGACATGATATGTAATTCTTTATTCATTTGTATTCGACACTTTTACATTATTATTTCTTCAGTTTTTGCACATCATAGGATATACATTTCATCCACAAGTTCACAAATTTGTAGGCATTTGTTTCAAATTTAATCACTTTTTGCTTCAGAACACATGTATTGTCAAGGTTTCTTTACTGGTATTTTCATGAGTCTTCTTTCCAAACACATTATTTCCATAGTCACTTTTGAAGCAAAACTCACACACTCTTCATGATAAACCAAAACACGAATATTACCATTAGATGTATAACTGCTTGGAATGAATGATTGTATATCAATATACGATTTCCTGTGATTTTTCAGATATTAGATCAATTCATTTTTTAAAGTTGAAAAAAGTTATATTATTCATTCACATTACGGTCTTTTCATTCTTTATCTCTATATTCATAGACACAGGGTACACCTCTTTGTACCCCCAATTCTAATTTTACATCTTCAATATATTGCTTGCAGAAATGTTGGAAGACATACTCATGTCACCTGATGTACATATACATTTTATCAAAGTAATATTCTGGAAAAAAAAATGTAAAGGTCACATTTATGATTGTACCAAAGCCTAAATGTAAAGTGTACATGAATTACTAAAAACATCCATGTCCAGGTTGCCTAATGCTGTCAATTGTCAATCCTATTGGTGACTACATATTTGTTTCTTCCTAATTTATATATTCAAACTCAACCCTGTTCGAAATGTCTAATCCTATCACTCACTTTATACTTTGCCTGATTTCATAATGTTTCTATTGATATCTGCTTTTCAACAAATTTTTCCAAGTTGATCCTAGTGACTGACACTTCATATGTGCTGACATTTACATTCACTCTATAATCGAAACCCTATTGCTAAAGAACTTTTGGTCCAAATCCTATACTCACTCTTCTTTCTAAACCTACCGACTATCTTCCTAATCCTACCGACTATCCCTTTTTGACTGGATGTTCTCTTCTACATTCAATAAAATGTCCTATGCCATTGTATATCGAATTATCTGAGACAATTTTGCAGAGCATAATTCAAAGCTAAGTATCCCAATCAAGGGCCCAATGTCCTTCTGGGCTTCAAATCATACCTAGATTTCTGTTTTCATACTTATATTTCACCTCTATATTCTTGTAAATATCGCAGGTTCCCAATAGCATTATTCATCACACAGAATGATTCGTAACCCAAATCAAACCTGTTATTAACCCTAAACATACTCTGTTCCCTCAATCTCATTTTACAGAAGAGCAGGGATAGAGTGGTTTTTACAATACAGGAAACTTGGGGACCTTCCACCTGCTGAGAACTTCAAAGGTCCATGCAGAAATGATACCTGGAGAAGTTGTAGGCAGGTATGAAGGACCTGAGAGAGCAAAAGTCATCTTCCAATGCAAACAACCTGGTCAGGATGAAGGGATATGTATGAATCAGCCTCTCTCTTCTTATTGTAGAGAAGATGGACCAAACCAGGCCTGTGTGGAGAGCTGTTCTTGGGTGCCAATGGTTGATATACCATACTACCTTGTGAAAGTGTCACAGGAAGTAGGGGAAGGCTCCATCTCATGGGACCTTTGGAAGCAACTGTTAGGACAAAGTCGTTGCCAAGGCAGTGACCTCATTCAGTTCCAAAGAAAGTGACATACCTCATTTCCTTGGTGATGGAACTGTCTGAACTTGGTATCCAAAAAGCCAGGCACCAAGAGGCAGTCCCAGTCCCAGTCCCAGTGGGCTCACTTGTTTGGATTTACCAAGGACAGAGTCAGTTTTCTTGGTACCTAATGATGTGAGGATGGCCAAATGCCAGGAAAGCTCTGAAGATGGACCTTTCCTGAGAAAGCAGATAGTGGTTCACCACTGGCTCCTGACAACTGCACAGAGTTGGCCAAGGAAACCAGATCTGAGAGAAGACAGACCATTTCAGGGGAACATAGTATGGCCCACCAGTCAGAGGACACTCTGGATAGTCACAGACCTACTTGGGTGAAGGAGGTGCCTTTGTGGGAGTGTGTGTGGGTTTATTGTTTTGTCTCATGTTCTGAGAATAGATGGGAAAGGCGGTTTGGTTTGGAGTGGACAGTTTCTAGTAAGTTGTTTCACAAGGTGAGTGTTTCTATGTCTGTGTATCCCACTGTGTCCATTGTTGTAGACATTGGAAAAGAGAATGCATTAATGGATGTGTTCTGTCAAGTGTAAATCTTCCCATATTTCAACCTGCCCAATATATGAATGGAGTGCAGCTTGTCTTGTCGATGTGCAACACCTGCTATCTTTCTAAGTTGCTGTTTTCTTCCTGAATTCTGTCCACTCTCTAGAATAGGCTCATGGATTTATGTTCAAAATATGTACCACCTCCAACTCTGTGACATGGCCATGTACTGGATAGCTGAAGAGAATTGCGAGCATCTCAGAAAACTCAGATATCAGTGTGACCAGGAAAGTCTCAGTGGAGAAACCCTGCTTTGGGCCTTTTGCTTACTTATTGTTGTTTTTCACTGAATGTCAGGAAGTTCTTTGCCTCAATCCACCCCTTTGTGAAGCCTGAAGTAAACAGTTTTCAAATGGAAATGAATGGCATCACCTGTGGCTGTTGCTTAATTGCTTTGGGAAGGGATGTGTCTGAATTAGTCTCTTGGCCATGTGTGTGGCTTTGAGTTAGATTCTCAGCACCTGATGCATCTAAAGAATGATCCCATGTGTGCATCCAAAACCATAATGTCAAAAAAATCATTCATTATGGATGAAGTCTCTTGCCTTCCTCTGTTAGGTTCCTGAACTCCATCAAGTAAGAATAGGGATTCTTTGGGTCAAATGAGTTCTTCAATTCCCTGCAGAGGTGCTTGGGTTTTCGAGTAACTCCAAATCACATAAGAAATTGATACCTGAAATCAGTAGGCCTCAAATTGGAGAAACACAAAAGTATTAACGGCAGGCTTATTTGATCACTCCTGGTTCACAGAAACGGTGTCCAGGCCACCCTGACTTTAGGCAAATGAGGAAAAAGCGAGCTGATTTTGGACACTGTCTTGGCTTTTCTCATGACTCCAATTCACATAAAGAATCTACACCCCACAGTCAGAGAGCCTCAAATTGGATAAGCGGAGCAGTATTAAGGGCAGGCCTATTTGATCACTCCAGGTTCACAGGAAGGGTGCCCAGGCCACGCTGAAGTTAGGCAAAAGAGGTGCAAGAAGCTTATTTTGGACATTTTCTTGGGCTGCACAACTCATGGAAAACTCCAGGAAGAGGTTATGATTAGTGTCTATATGGAAGAAGAATAGGGCCATGAGGGAGTATTCTGGTTTTAATTGTTTTCATTTGAGTAGCGGTTGGAAGAGTTGTCTGGGTCCACCTGGACTTGAACTCTGGTGTGATTCTCCTTATAGACTGAGTTCTGGAACTGACCTGAGAGAAGTATTGCCAAGAATTGTGTTGGGATTTTAGGAGGCCAGGCATGAAGTTGCCTTTGGAACCTGAGATCTAGGCACAGGTTGGCTTTCCACAGAACACTGCGAATCTCAGCCAGGATATTACATGATTTTATTCTGAAAGACTTGGCATGCATTATAGAGATTCAAAACCCACATGGACCTCGCTTTATAGACCTCAATTGGCCTCGCTTCATGTGACTTTTTGGCCACTCATTGGGTAGCCTTGCTTGTGAGAGTACTCCAGAGCTTTGCCTGAAATTAGTTTCCTAACCCTTTAAGGGTTCCTGAATGAATTGAAACCCACAGTGCCTCCAACTTCATCCATGAAAAATTGCTAGATAATTACCATGAAATTTTTAAAATTCCCATGACCAGATGTCACTGGAGAACCTTTGATGTCCTGTTGATGATCATGAATATACCAGACAGGGCCTTGATTGACTGGGTTTCATGAAAATGGTGTAGAACAGAGATGCTAGTAAGTAGGAGCCTGGTGAGTAGTGGGCCTAGAGAAGTGTTATGCAAGTGAGTGATAAAACATCTGTGGTGGGGCCATGTGGATCTTCCATTGGCTTCCAAATGGCTTGAGACTGACATGGTGCAGCCATCAGACCCATATACGTAAAGGCATATTTTTATATGGAGAGGTTTTAGGGCAATGTTCAGAATCATGTTGCTATTGTCAAGGGGGCAAGCTACGTGGGATAGACCCTGGTTGGTGCATTCTCCTGGAGACCATGCCCACCACAGCTGACAGAACTCCCTTCAGCACTGTCTCCCATTTGAACTCATTGTATTTCATGAAGCAAATACCAAACTCCCAGTGCAGCAGCAAAAAACACGACGATAATTGGAGGATGACCAAGTTGTGTCACAGTGCACACGGGGAGACACTTAGCCCTCAGTGGCCACAGTTTACCTACAAAGAGAGAATTCAGCACTGCTGCCTCATTTTTATTGGAAAATAAATAACCATGTCCTCCAGGTCACATAGAAGCAGATCGAGCTTTGATTGTCTCACTACAAATAAAGCTAAAGCTAATGAAAACAACATATATTTTAAGTGCCCAACCTCAAAGGCAGGTTCTCAAAAAGTCTTTAGGCCAGCAGAGCTCCATGTTTGTGGAGTGTTTACCCTGTCCCTTACTTTTGGAAACTCCTCTACCACCTCCAAAGATGTGAAATCTGGAGCATTTTCCATTCCTGATAGGTATTCACAGATTTTCTAACTCTTCTCCTCTAATTGTGTCTTACTTGGGGCGAAGGTAATGTCAAGGCATTGTTCTGGAGGAGAGTGGGAAGAATTTTCTGTAGCATATATTTGCATACACATTGGATTCAGTTTTTTATTTTCCATTCAAAATACTGAATCCCTGACTCTAACCCATACCCGACAAGACTCTGACTACTAATTCTAATATGATGGAGAAAACTAACCCAAACAGAATAGAAATACAAGCAGTTCAGAGTAGGCCTGGTGTATTGTTGGACTTGCCTTTTGCATGATACAGAGTTGGAGTCATGAATCTAGTCGATTTGTTGTTGAAATAGTTGTCCATGTATTTTTAAGGTTAACAAATATGTGAATTCCTGTCTCCCTTTCTCTGTATTCTTATATGCACATATAGATTCCTACCTGGTACCACACGTACATTCTTGTGAGGTGGCTGACTTGGCAGATACAAATTGTTAGAAGAGATCACTCCTACTAAACTTGTTGGAATTGGATATTCAACCTATGGGTGAGCTTGCTAGTTGAAGAGCATTATACATAAATCCATGTTCAGTAAAATTAATATTTTTAGATCTCTGCATGATGCATATTTTATAATGAATTTTGATTGACATATATTGCTACTTTTTTGTTTTTTGTCTGTGTGTGTGTTTTGTATATATATATATATATATATATATATATATATATATATATACACTCTCCAGATTTTTCAAAATATGAAATATATGTGTCTTATATACACTACCTAAATTCATTCATGTTTATGTATGTGGATTTATAATCAACTATTCACAAGATTATTCTGAGAAATATTCATCCACCTGAAATTTGCCTAATGATCTCAAATGTCAATCCTATTTGTGACTACATATTTGTTTCTTCCTAAGATTATATATGTAAACTCAACCCTGTTCAAAATATCTAATCCTATCACTCACTTTATACTTTGCCTGTTTTCGTAATGTCTCTATTGATATCTGCTTTCCTACATATTTTCCCCATTTCATCATTGTGACTGACTCTTCACCTGTGCTGACATTTACATTCACTCTCTAATCGAAACCCTAGTGCTAAAGAACTTTTTTTTCCAATTCCTATACTCACCCTTATTCCTAAAAGTACTGACTATCTTCCTAATGCTATAGACTATCCCTTTTTGACTGGATGTTCTCTTCTACATTCAATCATCCAAGTAAATGTGGGGCGAGCTTCAGAGGAGGAGACAACCAACAGACTATCTCATGCAACATCAAAGGGTTTTTTTGGTGTCCAGCATGCTGGGGCTCAGAGATCACTTGAATCGAGCAGATAGCCCTGAGAATAGCTTAAGTAGAGCTTATATACTTTCCCTGGAGAGGGCAGGGAGGGAATTTTATTGATGGGTCAGGGCGAGTGGGTGGTTTGCGTGCAACTGGGTGAGGGAGTACATTCTGCAGTTGCGCAGTTGGGGACAGAACATTCTGGGAACAAGATTTGCAAGCATTTCTCAAGATTTCAACAGTGTTTTGTTAAGCATACAGAAAAATAAGAAGTGACAAGTACCTATTTTATTAACTTTAATTCCCCACTTCTTCTTCTGGCTACTTTTAATCATAAAAATGATCATTGGAGGGTGTCACATTCTATGTCTGCTAGTGGGGTATTACCATAAGTTTAACTCGTCCAATTTGAGCCTGGAGAAAAGAAATTACACGGTTGAGCAAACAGGGTTTTATAGTTAGCAATAATATGAGGATTATTATTGGACCTGCCAGGTTGATAAAAACGTAGTTAACCAGGAGGAGTGTGTGAACCAAGACTCAAGCCACCCTTTTTGGGCCTCTCTCTCTTGTTGATGCTCTTCAAGGTGTCTTTTAAATTTACTCATAGATTTTATTACAACTCCAGTATGGTCAGCATAAAAACAACATTCTTTCCTCAATGCATCACAAAGGCCCCCTTCTCTAATAAAGAGGAGGTCCAACCCTCAACTGTTCTGTAAAACAACTTCAGAGAGAGAGGTTAAAGATTCATGCAAAGCTCTGATGGGGGTTTCTAATATCTTAGTTTTGCTCTATTGCTGCTTCTAATTGGGTCATTTGTTGTGTCCCATGGACAATGGCAGTGGCTCCTGTGCCCACCCGTGCAGCAACTCCTATTCATAATAGGATGGCTAAAGTGAGCGATACATGTTCCCAGTGGAACCGGTTGTATGCCCCCCCCATTTGATCTTCAAACGAACCTGCATCATGATAGAGCACTCTGGGAAACATCTGCACCATTTCAAAATTAATCCCATCTGTTGACCATTTCATGAAAACATAAACAATGTTTAAGTATATAGAATTATGCTGTTGTAGGGACAGACAAGGCAAGGCACCTAAGGCACTGAAGACAGGGAAACAGTCCTATTTTGTTGCAACCGGATTCAGAGGGCATTGCTTCTGTTGTAATCAATTAATCCCCTGAAACTCAAGTTTAGGTAGTTTCAGAATTTTGTACCCAGCATATAAGGATGGGGCTCAGAAGTTTACAGTCTGCAGAAGTTCAAAAAAGCAGTATTTGTTTCTGATTTTTCCTCTGTTCTGGGCAAGTTAAATTTTCAAGGACACATGGGAGGGGGAGAGCTTTTTATTCCCTTTCTTATTTTCCCCCTGCCAGCTGTTACAACGGAGCCCATTTGGTAATTTCTTTATCTTAGAAATGTAGCCATTTCTGTGAAGCCCCAGCTGAAGGCCAGAGGCCTTGTTCACATATTTTGTGAAAAACAAGTTAGGGGTTGTCTAGCTTAGAAGTACTGAGTTTTTTAACCAGTGGCCAAGTAGAACAGGGCAATACAAAAAGAGAAAGTTTATCTACATTGAACTCTTTATAGAAACTCTATGCTGAAAGTTCTAAATTCAGCCATGGTGAAGAGTTCTGGAGAAGGACATTTAAGACTTTTCTGTGGGCCTGGTACAGAGGGGGAATACGGGGAAGGTGGGGCTGAGAGAAGCTCTGAGGATCTGAGAATGAGGAAAAAGAGAGATGTAAAAAAATAATTGGAAAGGGGTTTGGGAATTTCCTAGCAACAAAACTTCAGCAGTAGAACAGGTAGAGCAGAGCAGAAAACGGGAGTGAGTATCCCAAAATTCTGTGAGGGACTTTAAATTTTAGTAACCTGTTTTCAGTGATGACAAAGCAACTTTAATGGCCATTTATATTACATCTTGGATAAGGGTCTGAGAGCTCTCCTCAGCTCGTTTGAGCTTTGGGTTAGCTGGAAAGAGGACCTGGTGGGACCCGGTGAGGGCACTGACAGGAGAAGAGAGGAATGAGTCGGTGGAGGGGTACCTCAGTACCTGCTACCTCACTAGTGGGCAATTGTCTGAGAACTGGTGGAGGTTTGGGTTTCTGATCTAGTAATTGGAGGGGAGAAATCAGGTTGCTGAGGTGGGAGTGACAGCAGAGAGTCTGGAGCAGAAGGCTGAGGATAAAAATCTATTGGAGAAGCATAGTTCAGGATGTGAGTGAAGGAGGGAAAAGGCTTCCACATAGGGGAATCTCCTTTCACCCTTTTGAGCACTTGCAGAAGTTAAAAAGGTCACGCAAAATTTGAGGATCTTGAGACCCCTCTGGGGGCCATCCTTTTTCTGTTTTCTACTTGGTAATATGGCCAATGCTGTGTACTGAATTTGATGAAGTATTGGGGTTCCATCAGGCAGCCCCTGTATGATCACATCTCCATGAAATACAGAAGAAGTCGGCTTTTCCCCCACACAGCCGTTACTGTTTGTGGCTTTGATAGTTTGCCGGGCAAACATAGTAATCTAGGCTAGCCAACCGCATCTGGCTTGCGTGTCCCTACATCCATAAAGTTTGTTTCCATTATCTATGGTACGGAAGGGATTTAATGGTATTTTAGTGGGATTTTCTTCATCAGGGATATCCCAATAAAAAAGACCTATGGCCAGCTGACAAATGTCTGGGTGGAGAGATGGCCACCAGGTCCCTAAGGGGGCTGTATGTGAGATAGATTATACTCTTTTCCAGTAGGATTTGTGATCAGCCATCGCTGCTTAACAGGCTGATGAGGGTTAGGACTACTTGTGGCCAAGGGGAGAGTATATAACCTTATCCACATGGCGAATACACAATTTGAAACTGTTACCAGTCTTTTCCAGTTTCCAGAAAGATTCTGGACAAGGAGCAGGCTTGAGATGAGAGGCATGGATCCAGGAAGTGATTCTGTATACCTTTACCACTGTAGGTGTTATAAGTAACACCTGGTATGGTCCTTTTCAGCAGGGTTCCAGGGATGACACCTGATGTCATCTTACATACATGAAGTCTCTTATTTGATATGGATGTGGAATCCCCTGGTACACAGTTTGGTAGGCAGTGGCCAGCTATTTTCACAGGTATCACTGAGTTCTTTCAAGAGCTTTAAGTCTGTCAACCAAGAGGGTGTGAAATGGATCCTTAGGTCTTACAGTTGGGCTTAGGACCCTTACTGGACGAGGGCCACCATAGAGAATTTCTCAGGGGGTAAGGCTACTCAAAGAAACAGAAGGATTTTTTCTTGCATGAAACATTGCATAAGTCAGGAGCATAGTCCAATCTTTTATGCTGGTCTCTAAGCTTAATTTCGTTAAGGTCTCTTTAATTGTTCTATTCATTCTTTCTACTTGTCCTGAACTCTGGGGTCTATAAGCACAATATAACTTCCAATTAATCCCCAGGTTCCTGGCTAACCCCTGACTTACCTGGGCCATGAACATCGGTCCATTATCAGATCCTATTACCGGCTTAGCTTCCTCCAATGGTAGAGAGGCTTAGTCAGAAGCAGGGGAATCACTTAGAGTGTGTTGTGTGTTAGGGGACGAGGGCAGTGGATAAGGAGGGGAAGAAGAGTCCAGTAGAGTCAAATCTTGTGACTCAGGGAGAACAGAGGGTGGAGGAGGTGGAAGAGGTGAGGGTTTGAGAGATCATGGGGGAAGGAGTATGAGCAGAGGCATGGGCAAGGAAAGGCTTCACCCATGGTGGAGGAGATTTGCAGAGGTTGGCAAAGTTAAGATATATGGCTGTTGATCAGGATGGCTATGTGGCCCTGGCTGAAAGACAATATCTCTGACTTTTTAAATTAGTGGGAAGTAGAAAGATATTTCTAGGGGCCATACGACTCCAAAATGGGCCATTCTGAGGCACAGAGAGTCTGCCAGGTCTAGCGTTTTACTAAAAAAAGAAAGATACTGAGCCCTTAAGCAGACTTTGGTTCAGTGATCAAGGGTCAGGGACAGAGCCATTGAAGTGCTCTGTCCCATAATGAAAGGTACACAAACAGTAAAAGCAAAGTCACATGACACAGATAAGACAAGACCATGAAGACAGGCAATGGACGTCCAACACTGAGACCAGGAATGCGTAGCCGGCAAAACCCGATAGGATGGCAATACCTAATCTAAAACAAAATATCACTGAGTCGATGAAGCAATTGTTCCTTGATTCTCCGAGTCCTCTGCGGGGTCCCCCATGGAGGTGCCCTATGTCTCTGTGACACGTCTCTCAGCCACCGTCGGAGAGACCCCAGGCTCTTCATCTCCAGCAATTTTGCCAAGCCCTAACATGACACCTGAAACCAGAAAGAGGCGCCTTACTTGCTCCGAGAGGAGCCCGTTGGGGGTCTCTCATCCGCCACTGCCAGAACTCGGTGGAACCTCAATATGTAAAGGTCAGGCGAGTGTCGGAGGAAGAGACTACCAAGAGACTGTCTCATGCAACAGCAAAGGGTTTTTTTTGGGTCCAGCTTGCTGGGGCTCACAGCTAACTTAAATAGATCAGAGAGCTCTGAGAACAGCTTATGCAGAGCTTACATACATTTCTTGGAGAGGGAAGGGAGGGAAGTTTACTGATGTGTAAGGGTGAGTGGGCGGTTCGCGTGACACCGAGTGAGGCAGTACATTCTGCAGTTTGGCAGTTGGGAACAGTACATTCTAGAACAAGATTAGCAAACATTTCTCAAGATTTCAACAGTGTTTTGTTAAGCATACAGAAAAACAGGAAATTACAAGTACCTATTTTATTAACCTTTCACTACCGACTATCCCTTTTTGACTGGATGTTCCTTCTACATTAATTCATGCAAGGTACAAGGACCTATGCCATTGTATATCGATTTATCTGAGACATCTCTGCAGAACGTAATTCAATGCTGCGTATCCCAATCAAGGGCCCAATGCCCTTCTGGCCTTCAAATCATACTTAGATTTCTTTTTTCATACATATATTACACCTATATATTCTTATACACATAGCAAGTTCCCAATACCATTATTCATCCAGCACAATGATTTCTAACCCAAATCAAACATGTTTTTAACCATAATCATACACTGTTCCTTCAATCTAACTTTATAGAAGAGCAGGGAAAGAGTTGATTTTACAATAAAGAAATGTAGGGAAACTTCCACCTGCTGAGAACCTCAAAGGCCCATGCAGAAATGATCCCTGGAGAAGATGTAGGCAGCTATGAAGGACCTGAGAAAGCAAAAGTCATCTTCCATGGCAAACAACCAGGTCAGGATAAAAGGTTGTGTCTGAATTAGATTCTCTTCTTAATGTAGAGAACATGGACCAAAACAGGCCTGTGTGGAGATCTATTCCTGGGTGCCTATGGTTGATATACCATTCTAACTTGTTGAAAGTGTCACAGGAAGTAGGGGCAGCCTCAATCTCATGGGACCCTTGGAAGCAACAGTTAAGACAAAGTGGTTGCCAAGACAGGGACCTCATTCAGTTCAGGAAGGAAATGACCTCACCTCACTTCCTTGGTGATGGAACTTTCTGAACTTTGGATCCAGGAAGCCAGGTACACAGAGCCAGTCCCAGTCCCCATCCCTGTGGTCTCACTTATTTGAATTTACCAAGGACAGTCAGTCTTTCTTGGTACCTTCAGACGTGAGAAGAACAAATGCCAGGAAAGCTCGGAAGCGTTGCTTTTCTTGAGAAAGCAGTTAGTGGCTCACCGTTGGCTCCTGAGAAGTTCACAGAGTTTGCCAAGGAGACCAGATCTGAGACAGGACAGGCTATTTTGGGGGAACATATTATGGCCTACAAGTCAGAGGACACTCCGGATAGTCAAAGACCTACTTGGGGGAAGAAGGTGCCTTTGTGGGTGTGGTTGTGGGTTTGTGGTTTTGTCTCATTCTCTGAGAATAGGAAGGAAAGTCAGTTTGTTTCGTTGGAAGTGGACTGTTTCTAGTAAGTCGTTTAACATGGCGAGTGTTTCTCTGTCTGTGTATCTCACTGTGTCCGTGGTTGTAGACATTAGAAAAGAGAATTCATGAATGGATGTGTCTTGTCGAGTAGAAAGCTTCTCAGCATTCATATTGCCCCATTTATGAATGGACTGTAGCTTGCCTTATTGATGTGCAACACCTGCTATCTTCCTAAGTTCCTGTTTTCTTCCTGAATTCCGGCCAATCTCAAGAATAGGCCTATGGTTTTGTGTCCAAGATCTTTACCACCTCAAAGCTCTGTGACATAACAATGTACTGGATAGCTGTAGGGAATGGGGAGCATCTCAGAAAACTCAGATATCAGTGTGACCAGGAAAGTCTCAGTGGAGAAACCCTGCTTTGGGCCTTTTACTTACCAATTGTTCTGTTGCCCTGAATGTCAGGAAGGTCTTTGCCTCTGGCCACCCCTTTTTGAAGCCTGAAGAAAACAGTTTTCAAAGGGAAATGATTGGGCATACCTGTGGCTCTTTTCTTAAGTGCTTTGAAAAGGGATGTGTATAAATCAGCCCCCTGGCCCTGTGTGTGGCTGTGACTTAGATTCTCAGCACCTGATGGATCTAAAGAAAGTTCCCATGTTTGCATCCAAATGAAAAATGGCCAAAAGAGCAGTCATTGGGATGAAGTCTCTTGACTTCCTCTGTAAGGTTCCTGAACTCCATCAAGTGAAAATAGGGATCCTTTTGGTCAAATGAGTTCTTCAAAACCTACAGAGGCTAGCCCATAGGTGTTTGGTTTTATCATGACTAAAATTCACATAAAGAATCTAAACCCCACAGTCAGTAGGCCTCAAATTGGAGAATTGGAGCGGTATTAATGGCAGGCCTATTTGATCACTCCTGGTTCACAGGATGGGTGTCCAGGCCACCTTGACTTTAGGCAAATGAGGGTCAAAGGAGCTTATTTTGGACACTGTCTTGGTCTGCGCCCCTCATTTAAACATCCAGCCAAATTATGATGAGTGTCAATATGGAAGAAGATGAGGGCCATATGGGAGTGTTCTTGTTTTAATTGTGGTAATTTGTGTGGTAGTTGGAAGAGATGACTGGGATCACCTGGGCTTGAACTCTGGTGTGATTCCCCTTAAAGAATGAGTTCTGGATCTGACCTCAGAGAAGTATTGCCGTGAATTCTCTTGGGATTTTACTAGGCCACGCGTGAGAATCGCCTTTGGAAACTGAGATCTAGGCCCAGGATGGCTTTCCATGGAGCTCGGGGATTCTGAGCCAGGATATCACATGATTTACTTCTTGAAGACTTGGCAGCCCTAGTTGAGAGTCCAAACACATATGGACCTCACATTGTAGACCACAATGTGTCTGGATTCATGTGACCTTTTTGCCAGTCTTTTGGAAGGCTTTTCTGTGAGTGTTCTCCAGAGCTTTCATTGAAATGAGCTTCCTCACCATTTAATGGTTCCTGAATTAATTGAAACCCACAGTGCCTCTAACTTCATTTTTGAAATATGACTAGATTAATACCATGAAATTTCTGAAATTCCCATGACCAGGTGGCACTGGATAAACTTTGGATTTCCTGTTGCTGATCATGAGTGTACCAAAGAGTGCCTTGATTGACTGGGTTTCGTGAAAATGGTGTAGAACAGAGATGCCAGTAATTTGGATCCTGCTGAGTACTGGGCGTAGAGAAGTGGACTGTAGGTGTGTAAATAAATATTTTTGGTAGGACCACCTGGATCTTCCATTGGCTTTGAAAGACTTGCGACTGACATGGTGCAGGCAGCAGACCTTTATATGTAAAGGCATCTTGTCATATGGAGAGGTTTCAGGGCAATGTTCAGAATCAGGTTGCTATAGTCAAGGGGAAAGCTATGTAGGATAGAAGCCTGGTTCGTACATTCTCTTCGCGACCCTGACCAACCACACATGACAGAACTCCTCCAGCATTTTTATCCCAGTTGAACTCCTTGTATTTCGTGAAGCAAGTACCAAACTCCCAGTGCAGCAGTAAGAAACACCCTGGAAAGTGGAGGATCACCAAATGGCTTCACAGTCCACATGGGAGACACTTCAGCCCAGTGGCCTCAGTTTACCTACAAAGAGAGAATTCAGCACCGCTGCCTCATGATCATTGGAAAATAAGAAACCATGTTCTCCAGGTAACATAGATGCAGACCCAGATTTCATGGTGTCACTACAAACGAAGCTAAATCTCCTGACAATTACATATATTTCTTGTTCCCAACCTCAGAGGAAGTTTCTCAAGAAGTCTTTAGGCCACCACAGCTCCATGTTTCTGGATTGTTTATCCTCTCCCTTACTTTTGGAAACTGTTCTACCACCTCCAGTGTTGTGAACTCCTGAGCATTTTCCATTCCACATAAATTCACAGATTTTCTAACTCCTCTCCTCTAATTGTGTCTTACTTTTAGCGATGGTTATGTCAAGGCATTGTTCTGGATGAGAGAGGGAAGATTTATGTGTATCACATTTTTGCATACACATTAGATTCATTTTCCTTTTTTCCATTTGAAATACTGAATCCCTGACACTAACCCATACCCTACTAGACTCTGACTACTAATCCTAATATCATGGAGAGAAAGAAACCTAACCGAATAGAAATACAGGCCTTTCATAGGAAGCATGGTGTATACTTCTATTTGCCTTCTGCATTATCAAGAGTATGTGTTTTAAATCTAGTCAACTTTTCATTGTAATATTTTTCCATGATTTTTTAAAATTATCACATATATAAATTCCTGTCTCCCTTTCTCTGTATCCTATTCAGCACATGTATTTTTTTATGCATATATATAATATCCTACCTGGTATCACACGGACATTCTTTTGAGCTCCCTGACTTTGGAATATAAAATTGTGAGAACAGATGACTCTCCCTAAATAATGATGGAACTGAAAATTCAACCTATGGGTGAGCTTCCTAGTGAAAAACACTATACATAAATCCATGTTCAGTAAAATGAATATTTTTGAATACGTGGATGAATTATATTTCATGATGAATTTCGATTGGCATATATATTGCTAAATATTAATGTGTGTGTGTGTGTGTGTATGTGTGCATGTGTGTGTGTGTGTGTGTGTGTTTGTGTATTTTTTTTAAATCTGGAAAAAATATATATGTATATATATATATATATATATATATATATATATATATATATATATATTTTTTTCCTCCAGATTTAAAAAAAAATATGAAAAATATGTGTCTTATTATACACTCCCTAAATTCATTTATATTCATGTATGTGGGTTCAAAATCCAATCTTTACAAGATTATTTTCAGCAATATTTACATTCCTGTAATACATTTTTGTTTCCTACTACTGAAAACTAAGTTCAGTAGGTGGTGCATACAAATCCTAATATTTCTACAGTACCTGACCCAGTTTAACATCAATGCAAGTATATTGCTATGGGACATGATGTGTATTTTGAAGTTCATTTTTATTCAACACTGGTATATTACTATTTTATCTGTTTATGGACATCATAGGATATATTTTTTCATCCACAACTTCACAAAATTATAGGCATTTGGTTCACATTCATTTACTTACTACTTAAGAACACATGTATTCCTCCATGTTTCTTTACTGGTCTTTTCACTAGACTTCTTTCTAAACACATTATTTTTTATTCCATAATCATTTTTGAAGCAATACTCACCCTTCACGATAAACCGTAACCCTAATATTACCATTACATATATAACTGGTTGGAATGATTGTATATATATCAATATAAGATTTCCAATATATTTTCAGATGCAAACTCAATCCATTATTTAAAGTTGGAACTAGTTATATACTTTATCACAATATGGTCTATTCATGCAACATCTCAATAATCATCAACACAAGGTACACCTATTTGTATCACCAGTACTAATTTATAAGTTTCCAGAATATTACTCCCCATAATGGTGGAAGAAATACTCATGTCACCTTATCAACATATACAATTTATCACGGTAGTATTCTGGACACAAAATGCAAAGGTCACACATATGATTGTACCAAAGCCTAAATGGAAAGTGACCATGGATTACTAAAAACATCCATGTCCAGGGTGCCTAATGCTCTCAAATGTCAATCCTATTGATTACTACATATTTGTTTCTTCCTAAGATTATATATTCAACCTCAAGCCTGTTGAAAATGTCTAATCCTATCACTCACTTTATACTTTGCCTGATTTCCTAATCTTTCTATTGATATCTGCTTTCCTACATATTTTTCCCAGTTCATCATTGTGACTGTCTCTTCACATGTGCTGACATTTACATTCACTCTCTAACTGAAACCCTATTGCTAAAGAACTTTTGGTCCAACTCCTAGAGTCACTCTTCTTCCTAAACCTACTGACTATCTTCCTAATCCTACAGACTATCCCTTTTTGACTGGATGTTCTCTTCTACATTCAATCATCCGAGGTACACGGTCCTATGCCATTGTATATCGATTTATCTGAGACCTCGGTGCAGAACATAATTCAAGCTAAGTATACAAATCA
Organism: Callospermophilus lateralis; assembly: GCF_048772815.1. Classification (NCBI taxonomy): domain Eukaryota; kingdom Metazoa; phylum Chordata; class Mammalia; order Rodentia; family Sciuridae; genus Callospermophilus; species Callospermophilus lateralis. The sequence continues at coordinate 438,665 of NW_027517250.1, forward strand.
AGGGTTCTGTTGCCCTGAATGTCAGGAAGGTCTTTGCCTCAGGCCACCCCTTTGTGAAGCCTGAAGAAAAAATTTTCAAATGGAAATAAATGGACATCACCTGTGGCTCTTTGCTTAATTGCTTTGGAAAGGGATTTGTCTGAATCTGCCTCTTGGCCCTGTGTGAGGCTGTGGCTTAGATTCTCAGCACCTAATGGATCTAAAGAAAGAACCCATGTGTGCATTCAAAACCAAAATGGCAAAAAGAGCAGTCATTGTGGATGAAGATTCTTGCCTTTCTCTGTTAGGTTCCTGACCCCCTTCAAGTGAGAATAGGGATCCTCTTTGTCAAATGAATTCTTCAATGCTCTGCAGATATGCTTGGGTTTTCTCATGACTCCAAATCACATAAAAAAATCTATACCTGACATTCAGTAAGCCTCAAATTATAGAAACAGAGCGGATTTAATGGCAGGCCTTTTTGATCACTCCTGGTTCACAGGAAGGGTGTCCAGGCCACCCTGACTTTAGGGAAATTAGAGGCAAGGGAGCTTATTCTGGAAACTGTCTTTGGTTGCGACCCTCATGAAAACTTCCATCCAGAACTTTTGATGAGGGTCTTTATGGACGAAGATGAGGGCCATGTGGGAGTTTTTTTGTTCTAATTGTGGTCATTTGTGTGGGGGTTGGAAGAGATGACTTGGTCCACCTGGGCTTGAACTCTGGTGTGATTTCCCTTAGAGCCTGAGTTCTGGAACGTACCTCATAGAAGTATTGAAATGAATTGTGTTGGTTTTTAGGAGGCCACGCATGAATGTCACCCTTTGAAACTGAGATCTAGGCCCAAGGTGGCTTTCCACAGAGAATTGGGAATCTCAGCCAGGAAATCACATGATTTTATTCTGAAAGACTTTGCAGCCATTGTTGGCCCTCGGAAGCAAGAAGGAGTGGCCATACTCATATCGATTAAAATCAACTTAAACCTAAGTTAATCAAAAGTGATAAAGAAGGACACTATATACTGTTAAAAGGCACCATTAACCAACAAGACATAACAATTATCAATTTGTATGCATCAAACAATGGTGGTGCAAAGTCATAAAACAAACTCTCCTCAACTTCAAGAGTCATATGGGCTATAACACAATAATTACGGGTGACTTCAGCACACAACTCTCGCAATTGGACAGATCCTCTAGAGAAAATCTGAATTAAGAAACTATAGAACTTAATAGAACAATCAATAACCTAGACTTAACCAACATATATAGAATATATCAAACATCATAAAGTGGATACATGTTCTTCTCAGCAGCACATTGGTCCTACTCAAATATAGACCATATATTATGCCATATGGAAACTCTTAGTAAATATAAAAGTATGGAGATAATACCATGCACCATATCTGATCATAATGGAATGAAACTTGAAATTAATGATTGAAGAAGGAAGGAAAAATTCTACATCACATGGAAAATGAACAATATGTTACTGAATGATCAATGGGTTACAGAAGACATAAAGGAGGAGATAAAAAATTTCTTAGAGACAAATGACAATACAGACAAAACATACCGGATTCTATGGAAAACAATGAAAGCAGTTTTAAGAGGGAAATTCATTTCTTGGAATTCTTTCCTCAAAAAAAAAAAAAGAAAAAAAACAACAAATAAATGATCTCACACTACATCTCAAAAACCTAGAAAAAAAAAGCAAAATAACAAATGTAGTAGAAGACAAGAAATAATTAAAATTAGAGGAGAAATAAACAAAATTGAAACAAAAAAAATTGAAAAAATAAAAGTTGGTTCTTTGAAAATAAATTAAATCGACAGGGCCTTAGCCATGAAAATGAAGAGAAGTAGAGAGAGAACTCAAATTACTAACATATGGGATAAAAAAGGCAACATCACAACAGACACTACAGAAATTCAGATGATAATTAGAAAGTATTTTGAAACCCCATATTCCAATAAAACAGAAGATAATGAAGATATTGATAAATTTCTTATGTCATATAATCTGCCAAGTTTGAGTCCGGAAGACTCACACAATTTAAATAGACCAATAACAAAGGAAGAAATAGAAGAAACCTTCAAAAGACTACCAACCAAAAAAAGCCCTGGACCAGATGGTTATACAGCAGAGTTCTACAAAACGTTCAAAGATGAATTAATACCAATACTTTTCAAGCTATTTCAAAAAATAGAAAAAGAAGGAGTTCTTCCAAATTCATTCTATGAGGCCAACATCACCCTGATCCCAACACCAGACAAAGACACTTCAAAGAAAGAAAACTACAGACCAATATCTCTAATAAACTTGGATGCAAAAATTCTCAATAAAATCCTGGCAAATAAAAAACAAAAGCATATAAAAAAATTGTGCTTCATGATCAAGAGGGATTCATCCCAGGGATGCAAGGCTGGTTCAATATACGGAAATCAATAAATGTAATCCATCACATCAATAGACTTAAAGAGAAGAACCATATGATCATCTCGATAGATGCAAAAAAAGCATTCTACAAAGCACAGCATCCCTTTTTCTTTAAAACTCTATAAAACACTAGGAATAACAGGAACTTACCTCAACATGGTAATAGCTATATATGCTAAACCTCAGGCTAGCATCATCCTAAATGGAGAAAAACTGAAGGCATTCCCTCTAAAATTTGCAACAAGACAGGGATGCCCTCTATCACCACTTCTATTTAATTTAGTTCTTGAAATACTATCCAGAGCAATGATACAGACAAAGGAAATTAAAGGCATAAAAATAGGAAAAGAAGAACTTAAATTATCGCTATTTGTGGATGACATGATAATATATTTAACAGACCCAAAAGGGTCTACAAAGAAACTGCTAGAGTTAATAAATGAATTCAGCAAATTGGCAGGATATAAAATCAACACGCATAAATCAAAGGCATTCTTGTATATCAGCAACAAAACTTCTGAAATGGAAATGAGGAAAACCACTCCATTTACAGTATACTCAAAGAAAATAAAAAACTTGGGAATCAACCTAACCAAAGAGGTGAAAGATTTATACAATGAAAACTACAGAACCCTAAAGAGAGAGGTAGAAGAAGATGTTAGAGGATGGAAAAATATGCCCTGTACATGGATAGGCAGAAATAACATCATCAAAATGGCGATATTACCCAAAGTTCTCTACAGGTTTAATGCAATGCCAATCAAAAACCCAATGGCATTTCTTGTAGAAATAGATAAAGTAATCATGAATTTCATATGGAACAACAAAAGACCCAGAATAGCGAAAGCAATTCTAAGCAGGAAGTGTGAATCCAGAGTTCAAACTGTACTACAAAGCAATAGTAACAAAAACAGTGTGGTACTGGTATCAAAACAGGCAGATGGACCAATGGTACAGAATAGAGGACACAGAGACATATCCACAAAATTACAACTTTCTTATATTTGAAAAGGGACCTAAAAGCATGCAATGTAAGAAGGATAGCATCTTCAACAAATGGTGCAGGGACAATTGGAAATTCATATGCAACAAAATGAAACGGAATCCCTTTCTCTCACAATGCATAAAAGTTAACTCAAAATGGATCAAGGAGCCAGATATAAAATCAGAGACACTGCGTCTGATAGAAGAAAAAGTTGGCTACGATGTACATACTGTGGGGTTGGGCTCCAAATTCCTTAATAGGACACCCATAGCCCAAGAGTTCATAAAAAGAATAAACAAATGGGACTTACTTAATCTAAAAAAGTTTTTTCTCAGCAAGAGAAACAATAAGAGAGTTAAATAGAGAGCCTACATCCTGGGAACAAATTTTTACCCCTTACACTTCAGTTAGAGCCCTAATATCTAGAATATACAAAGAACTCAAAACAATTAAACAATGAGATAACAAATAACCCAATCAACAATGGGCCAAGGATCTTAACAGACACTTCACAGAGGAGGATATACAATCAATCAACAAGTACATGAAAAAATGCTCACCATCTGTAGCAGTCAGAGAAATGCAATCAAAACCACCCTAAGATACCATCTCACTCCAGTAAGATTGGCAGCCATTATGAAGTCGAACAACAATAAGTGTTGGTGAGGATGTGGGGTAAAGGGTACACTTGTACACTGCTTGTGGGCCTGCAAATTGGAGAGTCCAATATGGAAAGCAGTATGGAGATTCCTGGGAAAGCTGGGAATGGAACCACCATTTGAGATATCGCCCTTCTCAGACTCTTCCCTGAGGATCTTAATAGAGAGCAGTATAAGGATACTGCCACATCGATGATCATAGCGGCACAATTCACAATAACTAGACTGTGGAACCAAACTAGATGCCCTTCAATAGACGAATGGATAATAAAAATGTGGCATCTATACACAATGGAGTATTACACAGCACTGAAAATGACAAAATCATAGAATTTGCAGGGAAATGAATGGCATTAGAATAGATTATGCTAAGCGAAGCTATCCAATCCTTAAAAAACAAATGCCAAATGTTTCCTTTTATATAGAGAGAGCAAATAAGAAGAGAACAGGGAGGAAGAACATGAGAAAAATATTAAAACTAAACAGAGATGAGTGGGGGGAGAGAAAGGGAGAGAGAAGGAAAATTATATGGAAATGGTAGGAAACTACTCAATGTTACACAAAATTACATATAAGAGGTTGTGAGGCTAAAGAGGGGAAAACAAGGGAGAGAATTAAACAACAGCAGATGAGGTAGAGAGGGAAGATGGGAGGGGAGGGGGAATAGTAGGGGATAGGAAAGGTAGCAGAATTCAACAATAACTAGTATGCTATTATGTAAAAACGTGAGTGTGTAACTGATGTGATTCTGCGATTTGTATTTGGGGTAAAAATGGGAGTTCATAACCCAATTAAGTCAAATGTATGAAAGATGATATATCATGAGCTTTATAATGTTTTGAACAACCAAAAAAAAAGAATTGAATTTCCAATATTTGAGTCATATAACAACTTTATTTTTTAATAAAATTGTCTTTTATTTGTTATCTTACTTGCTGGTATCTGCCTTTCAGTTTTAAAAAACTATGTGCTTTAGCCATTCATCCATGTAGTATGTAACAGAAAATTTTGAGTGTCTCCATATAACCAGATTGGCAAGGCATCAAGGTTTCCTTCACAAACAAGGTGAAGGCTTTGCCATTAGAAATTTAATATTCTGCAAAACAATTTTTTTTAACTTTTCAATTAAATTTCCAAAAAAAATTAGAAAAAAAAGAATCTAAACCCCACAGTAAGAAGGCCTCAAAGTGGAGAAGTGGAGCATTTACGGCAGGCCTATTTGATCACTGCTGGTTCACAGGAAGCGTGTTCAATCAACCCTGATGTTAGGCAAATGAGGGGCAAGGGAGCTTATTTTGGGCACTGGTTTGGATGTGCACCTCATGGAAAACTCCATCCAGAGGTTATGATGTGTGTTTATATGGAAAAAGATGAGGGCCATGTGGGAGTGTTTTGGTTTTAATTGTGGTCATTTGTGTGGTAGTTGGAAGAGATGACTGGGTCCACCTGGGCTTGAACTCTGGTGTGATTCCCCTTAGAGAATGAGATTTGGAACTGACTTCAGAGAAGTATTGCCATGAATGTTGTTGGGATTTCAGGAGGCCACGCATGAGAGTCGCCCTTGGAAACTGAGATCTTGGCCCAGAGAGGCTTTCCAGAGAGCACTGGGAATCTCAGCTAGGATATCACAGGTTTTATTCTGAAAGACCTGGCAGCCATCGTTGAGAGTCAAAACACACATGGACCTCACATTGGAGACCTCAATGGGCCTGGCTTCATGTGACAATTTGGCCACTCTTTGGGAAGCCTTGCCTGTGAGAGATCTCCAGATCCTTCATTAAAATGAGCTTCCTCAACATTTAATGGATCCTGAATGAATTGAAACCCACAGTACCAACAACTTCATATGTGAAAAATAGTTAGATAAATACCATGAATTTTTAGAAATTCTCATGACCAGGTGGCACTGGAGAACCTTTGGATGTCCTGTTGCTGATCATGAGTATACCAGACAGTGCCTTGATTGACTAGGTATCATGAAAATGGTGTAGAACAGAGATGCCAGTAAGTTGGAGCCTGATATGTAGTGGGCCTAGAGCAGTGGTGTGCAGGTGTGTGATAAAATATCTGTGGTGGGGCCTGTGGATCTGCCATTGACTTTCAAATGCCTTGACACAGACACGGTGCAGCCAGCAGACCCTTCTATATAAAGGCATCTTGTTATATGGAGATTTTTCACGGCAATGTTTAGAATCAGGTTGCTATGGTCAAGGGGCAAGCTATGTGGGATAGAAGCCTATTTGGTGCATTCCCATGCAGACACTGACCCACCACACGTGACAGAACTCCCTCCAGCACTGTGTCCCACTTGAACTCCTTGTATTTCGTGAAGCAAATACCAAACTCCCAGTGCAGCAGCAAGAAACACAATGAAAAGTCGAGGATGACCAAGTGGCTTCACAGTCCACATGGGGTGACACTTAGCCCCCGTGGCCACAATTTAGCTACAAAGAAAGAATTTAGCACTGCTGCCTCATGTTCATTGGAAAATAAGAAACCATGTCCTCCTGGTCACATAGATGCAGACCTAGCTTTGATGGTCTCACTACATCGGAAGTTAAAGCTCCTGAAAACAACATATATTTCAAGTGCCCAAGCTCAGAGGCAATTTCTCAAGAAGTGTTTAGGCCAGCAGATCTCCATGTTTGTGGAGTGTTTACCATGTCACTTACTTTTGGAAACTGCTCTATCAACTCCAAGGTTGTGAACTCCTGAGCATTTTCCATTCTAAATATATATTCACAGATTTTCTAACTCTTCTCCTCTAATTCTGACTTACTTGGGGCAAAGGGAATGTCAAGTCATTGTTCTGGATGAGAGAGGGAAGATTGTTTTGTAGCACATATTTGCATACACATTGGATTCATTTTCCAATTTTCTGTTTGAAATACTGAATCCCTGACACTAACCCATACCCTACTAAACTCTGACTACTAATTCTAATATAATGGAGAAAAATAACCCAAACAGAATAGAAATACAAGCATTTCAGAAGAAGCATGGTGTATAGTTGGAATTACCTTTTGCATGATATAAGGTAGGAGTTATAAATCTAGTCAATTATTTGTTGAAATAATTTTCCATGTGTTTTTAAAGTTAAGAAAAATGTGAATTCCTGTCTCCCTTTCTCTGTAGCCTATTAAGCAAATGTATTTTTATATGCACAAATAGAATCCTACCTGGTTTCACATATACATTCTTGTGAGGTGGCTGACTTGGCAGATACAAATTGTGAGAAGAGATCACTCCTCCTAAATGCTGTTTTAACTGAAAATTGAACCCATGGGTGAGCTTCCTAGATGAACAACACTATACACATATTCATGTTCAGTAAAATGAATATTTTGGGATATGCGGATGAGTTATTTTTCATGATGAATTTCAATTGGCATATATATTGCTACATTATAATGTGTGTGTTTGTGTGTCTATATATACATTATATATATATATATATATATATATATATATATATATATATTCTCCAGATTTAGCAAAATATGAAATATATGTGTCTTCTTATACACCGCCTGAATTCATTCATATTCATATATGTGGATTTATAATGAACTTTTAAAAAGTTTATTCTCAGAAATATACATCCACTGAAATAAATATTTGTTTCCTAGTACTGAAAACTAACTTCAGGGAAGGGTGCTTACAAATCCTAATATTTCTACAGTAACTGACCAAGTTTAACATCAATGCAAGTAGATTCCTATTGGATATGGTGTGTTTATTAAAGTTCATTTTAATCAAACCTGGTACGTTATTATTTCTTCAGTTTATAGACATCATAAATTATATCCTTTCATTCACAAGTTCACAAATTTATAAACATTTGGTTCACTTTCAATCACTTCCTCCTTCAGAACACTTATATTTCTCCATGTTTCTTGACTGGTCTTTTCACTAGACTTCTTTCTAAAGACATTATTTTCGATTCCATAATCATTTTTGAAGCAAAACTCACACACTATTTATGATAAACGGTAACCCTAATATAACCATTAGATATATAAGTGGTTGGAATGAATGTATGTATATCAATAAATGATTTCCTCTATTTTTTCAGATATCAATACAATCCATTATTTAAATTTGGAACCAGTCATATAATTTATTCACAGTATGGTCTATTAATGCATCATCTCTATATTCATCAACACAGGGTAAGCCGATTAGTATCCCCAGTACTAATTTATATCTTTTCAAAATAATTCCCCCAGAAATGGTGGAAGAAATACTCATGTCACCTGATCTTCATATACATATTAACACAGTAATATTCTGGACACAAAATGCGAAGGTCACCCTTATGATTGTACCAAAGCCTCAATGGAATGTGAACATGGATTACTAAATATATCCATGTCCAGGTTGCCTAATGCTCTCAAATGTCAATCTAATTGGTGACTACAAATTGGTTTCTTCTTAAGATTATGTATTAAACCTCAACCCTGTTGAAAATGTCTAATCCTATCACGTTATACTTTGCCTGATTTCCTAATGTCTCTATTGATGTCTGCTTTCCTACATATTTTCCCCAGTTCATCATTGTGCCTGACTCTTCACATATGGTGTCATTTATATTCACTCTCTAACCAAAACCCTATTGCTAAAGTACATTTGGTCCAAATCCTAGACTCACTCTTCCTTCTAAACCTACTGACTATCTTCCTAATCCTACACACAATCCCTTTTTGACTGGATGATCTCTTCTACATTTAATCATCTGAGGTACAGGGTCTTATGCCATTGTATATCAATTTAACTGAGACCTCGGTGCAAAACATAACTCAAGCTAAGGATCCCAATCAAGGGTCCAAATCCTTCTGGGCTTCAAATATTACCTAGATTTCTGTTTTCATACTTATGTTCTACCTCTATATTCTTATAAATATCGCTGGTTCCCAATACCATTATTCATCCAGCAGAATGATTTCCAACCCAAATCGAACATGCTATTAATCCTAACCATACAATGTTCTTTCAATCTCACTTTACAGAAGAGCAGGGACAAAGTTGGTATTACAATACAGGAAGTTAGGAGATCTTCCAACTGCTGAGTACCTCAAAATCCATGCAGAAATGATCCCTGGAGAAGATGCAGGCAGCTATGAAGGACCTGAAAGAACAAAAGTCATATTCCATGGCAAACAACATGGTCAGGATGAAAAGATGTGTCTGAGTCAGCCTCTCTATTCTTTATGTAGGGAAGATGGACCAAACCAGGCCTGTGTGGAGAGCTGTTCCCAGGTAACTATGGTTTCTATACCATTCTAACATGAGAAAGTATCACAGGAAGTAGGGCAGCCTCCATGTCAGGAGACAATAGGAAGAAACTGTTAGGACAAAGTGGTGGCCAAGACAGTGACCTCATTCATTTTCTGAAGGTAGTGACCTCACCTCACTTCCTTGGTGATGGAGCTCTCTGAATTTTGTGATCCAGGAAGCAAGGCACCCTGAGCCAGTCCCAGTCCCAGTCGCAGTGGGCTCATTTCTTTGGATTTTCCAGGAACAGAGTCAGTCTTTCTTGGTACCTACTGATGTAACGGTTGCCAAATACCAAGAAAGCTCTGAAGAGGGGTCTTTACTGAGAGGATAGGAATTGGCTCACCACTGCGTCCTTACAACTTCACAGATTTGACCAAGGAGACCAGATCTGAGACAGAAAGGCCATTTCTGGGGAGCATTGTATGTCCTACCAGTCAGAGGACATTCCAGATAGTCACAGACCTACTTGGAAGAAGGAGGTGCATTAGAGGGTGTTGGTTTGTGTTTGTGGTTTTTTCACATGATCTGAGAATAGGTAAAAAAGGAGGTTTGTTTGGTTTGGAGTGGACTGTTTCTAGTAAGTCATTTGACAAGGAGACTGTTTCTGTGTCTGTGTATCCCATTGTGTTTTTCTTTGTAGATATTAGAAAAGAAAATAGCTCATTGGGTGTGTCCTGTCTAGTAGAAAACTTCCCAGTATGCATCCTTCCCAATTAATGAATGGACTGAGGCTTGCCTCATCCATGGGCAACACCTGCTATCTACCTAAGTTCTCATTTTTTTCCTGAATTCTGGCCACTCTCAAGATTAGTATCATGTATTTTTGTACAAGATACGTACCACCTCCAAGCTCTGTGACATGGCCATGTACTGGATAGTTGAAGAGAATGGCGAGCATCTCAGAAAACTCACATATCAGAGTAACCAGGAAAGTCTCCTAGGAGAAACCCTGCTTGGGGGCTTTTGATTACCTATTGTTCTGTTGCTCTGAATGTCAGAAAGGTCTTTGCCTCAGGCCAAACCTTAGTGAAGCCTGAAGAAAAGAGTTTTCAAATGGAAATGAATGGGAATCACCTGTGGCTTTTTACTTTATTGCTTTGGAAAAAGATTTGTCTGAATCAGCCTCTTGGCCCTGTGTGAGCCTGTGGTTTAGATTTTCAGCACCTGATGGGTCTAGAGAAAGATCCCATGTGGGCATTCAAAACCAAAATGGGAAAAAAGATCAGTCATTTTGTATGAAGCCTCTCGCCTTCCTCTGTAATATTTCTGACCTCCATCAAGTGAGAATAGGGATCATTTGTGTCAAATGAGTTCTTCAAAGCCCTGCAGAGGCTGGACAATAGGTGCTTGCGTTTTCTCATGACTCCAATTCACACAAAGAATCTATACCCCACAGTCAGTAGGCCTCAAATTTGAGAAGTGGAGCAGTATTAACAGCAGTCCTATATGTTCACTTCTGTTTCACAGGAATGTTGTCCAGGCCACCCTGACTTTAGGCAAATGAGGGGCAAGGGAGATTATTTTTGACACTGTCTTGGGCTGTGCCCCTGATGGAAACCTCCAGCTAGAGTTTATGATTAGTGTCTATATAAAAGAAGAAGAGGTCCCTGTGGGAGTGTTTTGGTTTTAATTGTCATCATTTGTGTGGCAATTGGAAGAGATGCCTGGGTCCACCTGGGCTTGAACTCTGTTGTGATTCCCCTTAGAGACTGAGTTGTGGAACTGAACTCAGAGAAGTATTGCCATGAATTGTGTTGGGATTTTTGGAGGCCACGCATGAGATTCGCCATTGGAAACTGAGATCTAGGCCCAGGGTGACTTTCCACAGAGCACTGGGAATCTCAGCCAGGATATCACAAGATTTTGTTTTGAAAGATTGTCAGCCATAGTTGAGAGTCAAAACACACATGGAATTCACATTGTAGACCTCAATGGGCCTGGCTTCATGTGACCTTTTGCCCACTCTTTGGGAAGCCTTGCCTGTGAAAGTTCTCCAGAGCTTTCATTGAAATGAGATTCCTCACCTTTTAATGGTTCCTGTATAAATTAAATCCCACAGTGCCTCCAACTTCATTATTGAAAAATATCTAGATAAATACCATGAATTTTTTGAAATTACTATGACCAGGTTGCACTGGAGAACTTCTGAATGTCCTGTTCCTGATCATGATTGTACCAGACAGTGCCTTGATTGACTGGGTTTCATGAAAAAAGTGTAGAACATAGATGCCAGAAAGTTGGAGCCTGCAGACTAGTGGGCCTAGAGCAGAGGAGTGTAGGTGTGTGAAAAAAACATTTGTGGTGGGGCCACGTGGATCTGCCATTGGCTTAGAAAGACTTGTGACTGACATGGTACAGCCAGCAGACCCTTCTATGTAAGGGCATCTTGTTATATGGAGAGGATTCCTGCCAAAGGTCAGAATCAGGTTGCTATTGTCAAGTTGAAAAGCTATGTGGGATTGAAGCCTCACTGGTGCATTTTACTAACCCACCACACGTGAGAGTACATCCTCCAGAACTGTGTCCCAGTAGAACTCCTTGTATTTCGTGAAGCCAATACCAAACTCACAGTGCAGCAGTAAAAAACACCACGAAAGTGGATAATGACCAAATGGCTCTACAGACAACACAGTTAGATACTTAGACCCCAGTGGCCTAAGTTTACCTACAAAGAGAGAATTCAGCACTGCTGCCTCATGTTCACTAGAAAACAAAAAACCATGTCATCCAGGTCACATAGATGGAGATCCAGAATTGATGGTCTCACTACAAAGGAAGCTAAAACTCCTGACAACAATATATATTTTAACTGCCCGACCTCAGAGGCAGTTTCTCAAAAAGTCATTGGGCCAGCAGAGCTCCATGTTTGTGGAGTGTTTACCCTCTCCCTTTTTGTAACCCGTTCTACCTTCTACAAGTTTGTGAACTCCTGAGCATTTTTCTTTCCACATATGTATTCACAGATTTTCTAACTTTTCTCCACTAATTGTGTCTTATTTGGGGCGAAGGTAATGTCAAAGCATTGTTCTGGATGAGAGTGGGATGATTTTTGTGTAGCACATATTTGCATACACATTAGATTCATTTTCATATTTTCCATTTGAAATACTGAATCCCTGACACTAACCCATACCCTACTAGACTCTGACTACTAATCCAAATATGATGGAGAAAAAGAAACTTAACAGAATAGAAATACAGGCCTTTCATAGGAGGCATGGTGTATACTTGGACTTGCCTTTGGCTTTATCAACGGTATGTGTTATAAATATAGTCAACTTTTCATTGTAATACTTCTCCATGAGTTTTTAAAATTAACACATATGTAAATTTCTGTCTCCCTTTCTCTGTAGCCTATTCATCACATGTATTTTTTAATGCATCTTTAGAATTCTACCTGGTATCACATGTACATTCTTGTGAGCTTGATTATTTTGGAAGATACAAATTGTGAGAAGAGATCACTCCCTCTAAATACTGATGGAACTGGAAATTCAACCTATGGGTGAATTTCCTAGATGAACAATATTATGCATAAATAAATGTTCAGTAAAATGAATATTTTTGGATACGTGAATGATATCTATTTTATTATGATTTTCAAATGGCATATATATTGCTACATTTTAATGTCTGTGTATGTGAGTATCTATCTATCTATCTATCTATCTATCTATCTATCTATATAGATATAGATATCTACTCTTTAGATTTTCCAAAATATGAAATATATGTGTCTTATTATACACTTTCTAAATTTACTCATGTGTGTGTATGTGGATTTATAATCAAATTTTCACAAAATAATTCTTAGAAATATTCATCCACCTTAAATACATATTTATTTCCTAGTACTGAAAACTAAATTCAGTGAATGGTGCATACAAATCGTAATATTTCCACAGTGACTGACCCAGTTTCACATCAATGCAAGTAGACACCTATGGGACCATGATGTGTATTTTGAAGTTCATTTTTATTCAACACTGATACATTACTATTTCTGCAGTTTATGGACATAATAGGATATATTCTTTCATCCACAATTTCACAAATTTATAGGCATTTAGTTCACTTTCAATCACTTCCTACTTCAGAACACATGTATTCCTCCATGTTTCTTGACTGTTCTTTTAATGAGATTCTTTCCAAACACATTATTTTTGATTTCCATAATCATTTTTGAAGCAAAACTCAGACACTCTTCATGATAAACCATAATGCTAATATTACCATTAGATGTATAACTGGTTAGAATGAATTTATGTATATCAATATAAGATTTCCTATATATTTTCAGATATCAATTCAATCCATTATTTAAAGTTTGAACCAGTTATATTATTTATTCACAGTATGGTCTATTAAGGCATCATCTCTATATTCATAGACCGATGGTATACCTATTTGTATCCCAAATACTAATTTATAAGTCTTTAAAATATTGCTTTAAGAATATTGGAAGAAATACTCTAGCCACCTGATATATATATACATTTCATCACAGTAATATTCCTCACACAAAATGCAACGGACACACTTATGATTGTACCAAAGCCTATATTGAAAGTGAGCATGTATTACTAACAACATCCATGTCCTGATTAACTAATGATCTCAAATATCATTCCTATTGGTGAGTACATATTTGTTTCTTCCTAAGATTAAATATTGAAACTGAACCCTGTTAAAAATGCCTCATCCTATCACTCACTTTGTACTTTGCCTGATTTCCTAATGTCTCTATTGATATCTGATTTCCTACACATTTTCCCCAGTTCATCACTGTGACTGACTCTTGAAATATGCTGACATTTACATTCACTCTCCAACAAAACCCCTATATCTAAAGAACTTTTGGTCCAACTCCTAGACTCACTGAAATGGGTTCTTCAAAGCCCTGCAGAGGGTAGCCCATAGGTGCTTGGGTTTTCTCATGACCCCAATTCACATAAAGAATCTATGTCCCACAGAGAGTAGGCCTCAAATTGGAGAAGTAGAGCAGTATTAATGGCAGGCCTATTTGATCACACCTGATTCACAGGAAGGGTTTCCAGGCCACCCTGAATTTAGGCAAATAAGGGGCAAATGAGCTTATTTTGGACACTGTCTTAGGCTGTGCCCCTCATGGAAACCTCCAGCAAGAAGTTATGATGAGAGTTTATATTGAAGAAGATGAGGGCCATGTGGGAGTGTTTTGGTTTAGTTGTGGTCATTTGTGTGGTAGTTGGAAGAGATGACTGGGTCCACATGGGCTTGAACTCTGGAGTGATTCCCCTTAGAGACTGAGTTCTGGAAATGAACTCAGAGAAGTATTGACATGAATTGTGTTGGGATTTTAGGAGGCCACACATGAGAGTTGCCCTGGGAGACTGAGATCTAGGCCCAGGATAGCTTTCCAAAGAGCACTGGGAATCTCAGCCAGGATATCACATGACTTTATTCAGAAAGACGTGGCAGCCATTGTTGAGAGTCAAAACACACATGGACCTCAATTGTAGACCTCAATGGGCCTGGCTTAATGTGACCTTTTGGCCACTCTTTGGGAAGCCTTGCCTCTGAGAGTTCTCCTGAGCTTTAATTGAAATAATCTTCCTCACCATTTCATGGTTCCTGAATAAATTGAAAGCCACAGTGCCTCTAAATTCATCCTTGAAAATTGGCTATATAAATACCATGAATTTTTTAAATTCCCATGAACAGGTGGCACTGGAGAACCTTTGGATATCTGTTGCTGATCACGAGTGTACCAGACATTGCATTGATTGACTGGGTTTCATGAAAATGGTGAGAAGAGAGATGCCAGAAAGTTGGAGCCTGCTGACTAGTGGGCCCAGAGCAGTGGTGGGCAGGTGTATGATAAAACATCTGTCGTGGGGACACGTGGTTCTGCCATTGGTTTCCGAATGATTTGTGACTGACATGGTGCAGCCAGCAGAACCTTACAAGTAAAGGGACCTTGTTATATGGAGAGGGACCTTGTTATATGGAGAGGTTTCAGGGCAATGTTCAGAATCAGGTTGCTATGGACATGGGTGCAAGCTTTTTGGGATAGAAGCCTGGTTGGTGCATTCTCCTGCAGACCCTCATCCACTACACGTGAGAGTACTCCCTCTAGCACTGTGTCCCAGTTTTTCTCCTTGTATTACGTGAAGCCAATACCAAACTCCCAGTGCAGCAGTAAGAAACACCACGAAAAGTGGAGTATGACCAAATGGCTTCACAGATCACATGGTTAGACACTTAGACCCCAGTGTCCTCAGTTTACTAACAAAGGGAAAATTCAGAACTTCTGCCTCATGTTCAATAGCATATAAGGAACCATGTCATCCAGGTCACATAGATGCCGACCCAGGTTTGATGGTCTCAATACAAAGGAAGCTAAAGCTCCTGACAACAACAAATTTTTCAAGGGCCCAAACTCAGAGGCAGTTTCTCAACAACTCATTAGGCCACCAGAGTTCCATGTTTGTGGAGTGTTTACCCTGTACCTTACTTTTGGAAATTCCACTACCACCTCCAAGGTTGTGAACTCCTGAGCATTTTCTTTTCCAGATATATATTCACAGACTTTCAAACTCTTCTCCACTAATTGTGTATTACTTGTGGCGAAGGAAATATCAAGGCATTGTTTTGGAGGACAGTGGGAAGATTTTTGTCTAGCAAATATTTGCATACACATTAGATTCATTTTCCTATTTTCCATTAGAAATACTGAATCCCTGTCACTAACCCATACCCTACTAGACTCTGACTACTAATCTTAATATGATGTAGAAAAAGAAACCTAACAGAATAGAAATACAGGCCGTTCATAGGAGGCATGGTGTATACTAGGACTTGCCTTCTGCTTTATCAAGTGAATGTGTTATAAATCTAGTCAACTTTTCATTGTAATACTTCTCCATGAGTTTTTAAAGTTAACACATATGTACATTTCTGTCTCCCTTTCTCTGTACCCTATTCATCTCATGAAATTTATTACGCATATTTAGTATCCTAACTGGTATCACACGTACATTCTTGTGAGCTTGCTGTTTTAGGAAGATACAAATTGTGAGAAGAGATCACTCCCCCTAAATACTGATGGAACTGAAAATTCAACATATGGGTGAATTTCCTAGATGAACAGCATTATACATAAATCCATGCTCAGTAAAAAGAATAGTTTTGGATATGAGGATGATATATATTTCATGATGAATTTTGATTGGCATACATATTACTACATTTTAATGTCTGTGTTTGTATCTTTATATATATATATATTTTTTTTTTCTCCAGATTATTCAAAATATGAAATATATGTGTCTTATTTTACACTCACTAATTTAACTCATGTTCCTATATGTGGATTTATAATCAAATTTTCACAAAATTATTCTCAGAAATATTCATCCACATGAAATACATATTTATTTCCCAGTACTGAAAACTAACTTCGCTGAAAGGTGCTTACAAATCCTAATATTTGTACAGTAACTGACCCAGTTTAACATCAATGCAAGTAAAATCCTATGGGACATGATGTGTATTTTGAAGTTCATTTTTATTCAACACTGGTACATTACTATTTCTTCAGTTTATGGACATTATAAGATAATACTTTTCATCCACAAGTTAACAAATCTGTACGCATTTGGTTCACTTGCAATTACTTCCTGCTTCAGAATATATGTATTCCTCCATGTTTCTTGACTGTACTTTTCAGGAGATTATTTCCAAACACATTATTTTCGATTTCCATAATCATTTTTGAAGCAAAACTCCCACACTCTTCATGATAAACCATAATGCTAAAATTACCATTAGATGTATAACTGGTTAGAATGAACTTATGTATATCAATATAAGATTTCCTATATATTTTCAGATATCAATTCAATCCATTATTTAAAGTTTGATCAAGTTATATTTTATTTACAGTATGGTCTATTAAGGCATCATCTTTATAATCATAGGCACAGGGTACACGTACTTGTGTCCCCAATACTAATTTATAAGTCTTAAAATGTTGCTTTCAGAAATGTTTGAAGAAATACTGTAGTCACCTGATATACATTTACATTTCATCACAGTAATATTCCTGACAAAAAATGCAACGGACACCCTTATGATTGTACCAAAGCCTAAATTTAATGTGAGCATGTATTACTAACAACATCCATGTCCTGATTAACTAATGATCTCAAATATCATTCCTATTGGTGACTACATATTTGTTTCTTCCTAAGATTATATATTCAAACTCAACACTGTTAAAAACGTCTTATCCTATTACTCACTTTGTACTTTCCCTGATTTCCTAATGTCTCTATTGATATCTGCTTTCCTACACATTTTCCCCAGTTCATCACTGTGACTGACTCTTCACATATGCTGACATTTGCATTCACTCTCTAACCAAAACCCTATATCTAAATAACTTTTGGAACTATCCCTTTTTGTCTGGAGGATCTCTTCCTCATTCAGTCATCCAAGGTACAAGGTCCTATGCCATTGTATAACGATTTATTTGAGACAACTTTGCGGAAATAATTCAAAGCTAAGTATCCCAATCAAGGGCCCAGTGTTCATCTGGGTTTCAAATCTTTCCTAGATTTCTGTATTCATACTTATATTACACCTATATATGCTTGTAAATATCGGAGGTCCCCAATACCATTATTCATCTCGCAGAATGATTCCTAACCCAAATTGAACATGTTATTAACCCTAACCATGCACTGTTCCCTCAATTTAACTTTACAAAGACCAGGGACAGAGTTGGTGTTATAATACAGGTAGGTAGGGGATCTTCCACCTGTTGAGAACCTCAAGTTCCATGCAGAAATAAACCCTGAAGAAGATGTAGGCAGCTATGAAGGACCTGAGAGAGCAACAGTAATCTTCCTTGGTAAAATACCTGGTCAGGATGAAGCGATGTGTCTGAATAAGCCTCTCTTTTCTTAAAGTAGAGAAGATGGACCAAACCAGGTCTGTGTGGAGAGCTGTTAACATGTGCCTATGGTTGATATACCATTCTATCTTGTGAATGTGACACAGGAAGTAGGGGAAGCCTCTCTCTCGTGGGACCCTTGGAAGCAAATGTTAGGATAAAGTGGTTACCAAGGTAGTGACCTCATTCAGTTCCTGAAGGAAGTGACCTACCTCACTTCCTTGGTGATGGAACTCTCTGAACTTGGGATCCAGGAAGCCAGGCACTCAGAGCCAGTCCCAGTCCCAGTCCCAGTGGGTTCACTTGTTTGGATTTACCAAGGACAGAGTCAGTCTTTTTGGTACATACTGATGTGTGGATGGCTAAATGCCAGGAAAGCTCTGAAGAGGGGCCTTTCCTGAGAAAGCAGGTAGTGACTCACTGATTGATGCTGAAAACTTTACAGAGTTGGTAAAGGAGACCTGATCTGAGACAGGACAGTCCATTTCGAGGGAGCAGAGTAAGGCCCATCAGTCTGAGGACACTCTGGATAGTCACAGACCTACTTGGGGGAAGGAGGTGCCTTTGTGGGTGTGGGTGTGAATTTGTGTTTTTTTATCATGTTCTGAGAATAGGTAGGAAAGGCAGTATGTTTGGTTTGGAGTGGACTGTTTTTAGTAAGTCATTTGACAAGGCGAGTGTTTTTAGGTCTGTGTATCCCACTGTTTTCATGGTTGTAGACAACACCTACTTCTTTCCTTAGTTCCTGTTTTCTTCCTGAATTCTGGCCACTCTCCAGAATAGGCTCATGTTTTTTTGTCCAAGATATGGACCTCCGTCGAGTTCTGTGACATGGCCATGTACTGGATAGATGAAGGGAATTGGGAGCATCTCTGAAAACTCGGATATCAGTGTGACCAGTAAAGTCTCAGTAGAGAAACCCTGCTTTGTGCCTTTTGCTTACCTACTGTTCTGTTGACCTGAATGTCAGGAAGGTCTTTTCCTCAGGCCACCAGTTTGTGAAGCCTGAAGAAAAGTGCTTTCAATTGGAAATGAATGAGCATCACCTGTGGCTCTTTGCTTAATTGCTTTGGAAAGGGATGTGTCTGAATCATCCTTTCGGCTCTGAGAGAGGCTGTGGCTTTGATTATCAGCACCTGATGGATCTAAAGAAAGATCCCATGTGTGCATCCAAAACCAAAATGGCAAAAAGATCAGTCATTGTGGATGAAGTCTCTTGCTTCCTCTGTTAGGTTCCTGACCTCCATTAAGTAAGTATAGGGATCCTTTGAGACAAATGAGTTCTTCAAAGCCCTGCAGCAGTGCTTGGGTTCTCACATGACTCCAAATCACATAAAGAATCTATACCTCACAGTCAGTAGGCTTCAAAATGAAGAAACAGAGCAGTATTACTGGCAGGCCTATTTGATCAATCCTGGTTTACAGGAAGGGTGTCCAGGAAACCCTGACTTTAGGAAAATGAGGGGCAAGGGAACTTATTTTGGACACTGTCTTGGGCTGCGCCCCTTATGGAAACCTCCAGCCAGAGGTTATGATGAATGTCTACATGGAAGAATATGAGGGCCATGTGGGAGTATTTTGGTTTTAATAGAACATATTGTTAACCCTAACCATACACTGTTCCCTCAATCTAAGTGTTCAGAAAAGCAGGGAAAGATTTGGTCTTACAATACAGGAATGCAGGGGATCTTCCACCTGCTGAAAACTTCAAAGTTCCATGCAGAAATGAACCCTGGAGAAGATGTAGGCAGCTATGAAGGATCTGAGAGAGCAAAAGGCATCTTCCATGGCAAACAGCCTCGTCAGGATGAAGGGTTGTGTCTGAATCAGATTCTCTCTTCTTAATGTAGAGGAGAGGCCTGTGTGGAGAGCTGTTCAGAGGTGACTATTGTTTCTTTACCATTCTAACTTGTGAAAGTGTCACAGGAAGTAGGGACATCCTCCATGTTATGAGACCTTAGGAAGCAAATGTTAGGACAAGTTGGTTGCCAAGGCAGTGACCTCACTCAGTTACTAAAGGAAGTGACCTCACCTCACATCCTTGTTGATGGAACTCTCCAAATTTGGGTTCCAGGAATCTAGGCACCCAGGCCCAGTCCCAGCACCAGTTCCAGTGTTCTTACTTGTTTGGATTTTCCAAGGACAGAGTCAGTCTTTTGTGGTACCTACTTATGTGAGAATGGCCAAATTCCAGAAAAATTCTGAAGAGGGGCCCTTCCGGAGAAAACAGATAGAGGCTCACTGCTGGCTCCTGACAACTTCACAGAGTTGACCAAGGAGTCCAGATCTGAGACAGGACAGACCATTTCTGGGGAACATAGTATGGCCCTCCAGTCAGAGGACACTCTGGATAGTTCCAGACCCACTTGGGGGAAGGAGGTGCCTTTGTGGTTGTGGGTGTGGGTTTGTGGTTTTTTCTTTTGTTCTGAGAATAGTTAGGAAAGGGGGTGTGTTTGGTTTGGAGTGGACTGTTTCTAGTTAGTCCTTTGACAAGGCGAGTGTTTTTAGGTCTGTGTATCCCACTGTTTTCGTGGTTGTAGACATTAGAAAAGATAATGCCTCAATGGGTGTATCCTCTCAAGGAGAAAACTTCCCAGCATTCATCCGGCACAATTTATGAATGGAGTGTGGCTTGCCTTATCAATGGGCAACACCAACTATCTTCCTACGTTCCTGTTTTCTTCCTGAATTCTGGCCACTCTCCAGAATAGGCTCATGATTTTGTGTCAAATATATGTACCACTTCCAAGCTCTGTGACATGGCCATGTACTGGTAGCTGAAGGGAATGGCAAGCATCTCAGAAAACTCAGATATCAGTGTAGCCAGTAAAGTCTCAGTGGAGAAACCCTGCTTTGGGCCTTTTGATTACCTATTGTTATGTTGCCCTGAATATCAGGAAAGTCTTTGTCTCAGGCCACCCCTTTGTGAAGCCTGAAGAAAACAGTTTTCACATGGAAATGAATGGGCATTACCTTTGAGTTTACAATAAAACCTTCACAGATTTGGCTCTCATTAAGTTAAAAATAGTTTTAGATTGTATCTCAGTGTAAAAAGTAACATGGAACTGTACATATCTTATTGATAACAAGTCCAATTATAGAACACAAATGATATACATAACTCTCCAACACTCCAACATGTTTTTCTTTTAAGCCTAGAATTACCATACAACCTTAGAACACCAGCTTGATACAATGGTCTTTGCAAGCTTCTACCTTACAGACTTGTATACCTGGAAGATATGAACACATTAACACCACAATTACATTGATGTTTTTGTATTAAACAAGTTTAGATTTTAAAGAAATAACATGGCACAATTTAATAAAAACAGTACTTGTTTTACCAGCTGTTTAATTTTTTAAGATTACTTGCTCAAAACTTACACATATAACCAAGTTACACACACCTTTTTTTATTATTTACTTAAACCCTTTTAATTACTTAATCATATAGACTCTCTTATCCAGAAACACGTTTTTCCTCTATTATATCTATATCTAGAACCTTTTAGTTTCTCTTTTCCATCTACTAACCTCTTTCTGTTCACATTTTAATACAATGCTTTTCAATTTCTGAATTTAAGCAGATTATTTTATAGACATCTACATTTTATTAGGGCCTTTTTGAAAACCTAGAAAACTTATTGGCCTAATTTTAAAGACATCTTTATTTTTATCTGTTTACCCAATTTGAATTAAAACATATGAATCACGTGAATCAAAGACATTTGGATACATTTTTAAATTTTTCATGAGCGCTCCTCATCTGTCAATTGTCATATCCCTGCATGATATATGGACATACACACATACAGACATACCAACATACAACACGTAACAAAAATGTAACACATAACACAATAGTAAAGGCCTTGTAGCTTTTTTCAGGTGAAATCTCCATTGCAATGCTGAAAACTCCAGAGTCGATCAAAAATAGAACTGATCAGAAAACATTAACCCATCAGCAGAATCAAGATCATGAGCTCAAAAAAAAAATTACAGGATCTAAGAAAAGCAAGAGTCCTAAAAATGATGACTGGCCAGTAATTAGTAAATACCATATTATATACTTTTTTGGTTAGGTCTAGTTTGAGTTCAGGTAAAAAGACACATTTACTTTTTTTATCTGTCTCCTGCTGAGTGCTGCAGGCTTCTTTTATTTGCATATCAAAGTAAGTCCTGGCTGAGGTCTGGAAAACTGGAAAGACTGGAATTCTGAGAAGAAACCTCACGCCTAAGGCATTTATCTTTAAGTCATAATTTCCAGGTTTGGATGTTGAAAATTTTGATGCAAGTTTAAGATGTAATTCTCAAAATTTTATTTCTTTAGATTTTTCTACACTAGAAAAACTTGCTCACACAAAACTGAAAATAGGATCATTTTTTGATAATATTAATGCCACCATCAGAAGAAGTTTCAATAGGATCATTAAGCCCCTTTCTTTGTTATGAAGTTTCTAATAGTATTAAGTTAAATTAAATTGGCTGAAAAATTTTTAAAAAGAACCACATGCTACCATGTGTATCCGAAATTAAGCTTTAAAAATTTCCAAGACTGTTGCTAATTAATGTCATTTCAATAAGCCAGACCAACGTTTTAATTTAGTACCATTTTTTAAAATCTTACACACTGATGGGAATAGATACCATATCATAATTTATTATCTCTTCCCAAGTTAATGCACTGATATATCTAGTGAAATTTTTTCAGGCTGTCTAGTTCAAAATTAAAACTCTTTATTTTTTTTTTACCCTAAGTATTTAAGTTTCCTAGCATGAACTACCTGAAATCAAACTAAACAATTGTTTAAACCCAACTTTTAACTGTAAGATAGTGCAATGCTTTAGAAACCCATTTAGATACCAGATGGTTAAAATAAAAAAAAATCATTTCTAGATACACATTCACCCTAGATCATCCCCAAGAAACAATCTATAATATCAACATATTAATGCATTCATTGTCCCTTTTGTTAAGTAAACAGAGGTGGAGAAATCCTTAAAGTGCACGTAAGGAATAAGGGAGTTCCCCACAGCAAAAAGGATCTGGCAGCTGCTGGGAGTCCCTTAGCCTCACCATTTACTTACAGGATTAGTTCCTCTGGTTTGCTTTGACCCCAGGCACCAGGCATATTCTATGTCTCCCAACTTTGCAGTAGTCAGCTCCCAAAAATTTCATTCTCTGCTTCAGTTGTTTTGAGTGCTAGGCTTCCCCAAGAGGGCAGAGTGGGGTTTATTCAAAGTCCCCTCTGGGGTGTCAAAATTTATGACTGAAGGCTTGGTTCCCATCCCAAAGCCAATTAATGCCAATTTAATAATGAGAACAGGGTTTTGAGAAAAGTTTAAGCGAGATATCAAAGTTCTTAGACCCCAGACATTTCCCTCTGCAGTGGGCATGCTCAATCCAACTACGGGAAGAAAAGAAATCACTGCTTCCGTAATGTTGCTTAACAAAGGGGAGTAAAGTTTATCAAAGTTCTTTAAAGCACAGCTAAGAGAGGTGAAAAGGTGAGAACAGAAAAACTGGCTGTTCTATTGACTTTTGGTCCCTCACAGGAGAAGCATTAGTTTAAAATTTAGCTAAAGTAACTTCCACATATGTAATGCAGGTTGGAACTCGGGACTCTGCATCGGACCAAACAATGCCATCACATTTAACAGAAACACAGATAAAATGACACACAAAGACCATCATGCAGCTCCCGTTTGTTCACAACCCCAAGATCTACAATCTTGTGACTCAGAGAGAATGGAGGGAAGAGGGGGAGGAGTAGAAGGTTTGAGTGATAGGATCCTGGGTGAAGGGGTCAGATTGGAGGCAGGGACCAGGAATGGCTTCAAGGAAAGAGGCATGGAATGGCTTTGTCCCATAATGAGAGTTTCTCAAACAGAGACAAGGACAATACAAACGTGACACAAACATGTACACACAGTTAACATTTAACACGAGTTCAGAAGTAAAGATTAGAACCTAGTAACTGTCAAAACCTGATGGGTTAGACCACAAAGACAGACAGTGAATTCAACCTGAGAGAAAAAAGTAGTCAGCAAGATATGATGGGTTGCCAGCAGAGTCACCTAATGTGGGCTCATTCGTCCCTCCTCACCTAATGAGAGCACATCCGTCACTCCCCGAGTCCTCCAAGGCATCCCTTGCAAGGACATGGGCTGTGGCTTTAGGACACGTTTGTCCACCACTGACAGGGGGAACTTACATTCTCCGCTGGAAGCCACTCTGCCAACCCAAACCAAAAACGGAAAAATGGAACCTGAACAAAAAGCTCTGAGTTATCACAAGGAAAAATGAAAAGAAGCGCCTTACTTACCTCCAGAGGGGTCTGTTGGTGTGTCCTTGTCCTATGCTGTGTGATTCCTGGCCAACGCACCAAATGTAAGGGTCCGGTGAACGTCGGAGGAAGAGACCACCAAGAGAACGCGGCTCATGCAACAGAAAAAGGCGTTCATTGAGGATCCAATCCAGCATGCTGGGGCTACGTGCTCACTCAAGAAGGGAGAGCAGCCCAGAGCCCCGAGCAGGGGTTGAGCAGTGCTTAAGTACACTTTTTGGGGAGGGCGGGACTTTACATATATCACAGTCTCCTTTAAGAAATCAACATACACCGCAGAAAAATCAAACAACAATTCCTAAACATGATTAGTTCATTCATTGGCAGGAACGGGTCAGGCGGGAGTGATAGGTGAGTTCTAAAGCGAGGTACACATTCAAACAGATTGGTTTAGGCCTTGCGATGCCTATGTGCCAGGCCACATAGGGTCCTAGGTTATTAAACAACCAGGCGGTCAGGGGGAATATTTACTGGGCAGTCCGGAATTGTACTACAAGCTACAGGAATTTCAGGTTTTGCATGTAGCATAGGAACTTAACAATACCTGGTCCTTTACATTTTAACTCAGGCCTTGCAGCTTAGAAACTTTACAAAACCCGGTCTTTTACACTTCAACTTTTACACTTTAATTTCAATTTATTTTACCCTTTCAGATCACTCCTGGTGCACAAGAAGGGTGTCCAAGCCACCCTGAATTTAGGCAAATGAGTGGCAAGGGAGCTTATTTGGGACACTGTCTTGGGCTGTGCCCCTCATGGAAACCTCCAGCCAGATGTTATGATGAGTGCCTTTATAGAAGAAGAGGAGGGCCATGTGAGAGTGTTTTGGTATTAATTGTGGTCATTTGTGTGACGGTTGGAAGAGATGACTGGGTCCACCTGGGCTTGAATTCTTGTGTGATTCCCCTTAGAGACTGACTTCTGGAACTGAACTCAAAGAAGTATTGCCATGAATTGTGGTGATATTTTAAGAGGTCAAGCATGAGAGTCGCCCTTGGAAACTAAGACCAAGGCCGAGGGTGGCTTTCCACAGAGCACTGGGAATTTCAGCAAAGATATCCCATGATTTTATTCTTAAAGACTTGGTAGCCATAGTTGAGAGTCAAAACACACATGGACCTCACATTGTAGACCTCAATGGGCCTGGCTATATCTAACCTTTTGGTCACTCTTTGGGAAGCCTTGCCTATGAGAGTTCTCCAGAGTTTCATTGAAATGAGCTTCCTCAACATTTAATGGTTCTTGAAACCCACAGTGCATACAAACACAATAGAAATACAAGCAGTTCAGAAGAGGCATGGTGTATAGTTGGACTTGCCTTTTGCATTATGTAGGGTAGGTGTTATAAATCTAGTTAATTTTTAATTGAAATAGTTCTCCTTGTGTTTTTAAAGTTAATAAATATGTGAATTCCTGTATCCTTTTCTCTGTAGCCTATTCATCACATGTATTTTTATATAAACATATTGAATCCTACCTGGTATCACATATACATTCTTGTGAGGTGGCTGACATGGCAGATACAAATTATGACAAGAGATCACTCCTCCTAAACGCTATTGGATCATAAAATTCAGCCTAAGGGTAACCTTTCTAGTTGAACAACATTATTCATAAATCCATGTTCAGTAAAATTAATATTTTTGGATCTGTGGATGATATATATTTCATCATGAATTTCAATTGGCATATATATTGCCACTTTATAATGTCTGTGTGTGTTTTGCTCTTTGCTTAATTGCTTTGGAAAGAGATGTGTCTGAATCAGCCTCTTGGCCCTGTGTGAGGCTGTGGCTTAGATTCTCAGCACCTGATGGATCTAAAGAAAGATCCCATGGGTGCATCCAAAACCAAAATGGCCAAAAGAGCAGTTATTGTGGATGAAGACTCTCACCTTCCTCTCTAATGGCCCTGACATCCATCCAGTGAAAATAGGGATCCTTTGGGTCAAATGAGTTCTTTAAAGCCCTGCAGAGTTTAGCCCATAGGTGCTTGGGTTTTCGCATGAATCCAATTTACATAAAGAATCTAAACCCCACAGTCATTTGGCCTCAAATTGAAGAAGATAAGGGGCATGTGGGAGCATTTTGTTTTGAATTGTGGTAATTTGTTTGGCGCTTGGAACAGATGACTGGGTCCACCTGGGCTTGAACTCTGGTATGATTCTCCTTAGAGACTGAATTCTGGAAGTGACATCAGAGAAGTATTGTCATGAATTGTGTTTGGATTTTACTAGGCCATGCAACCTAGATCTCAGGTATTAATTGTGGTGCAGGGAGATCTAGGTGCAGGGTGGCTTTGCCCAGAGCACTGGGAATCTCAGCCTGGATATCACATGATTTTATTCTGAAATTCTTTAAAGCCACAGTTGAGAGTCAAAACACACATGGACCTCACATTGTGGACCTCAATGGGCCTGACTTCATGTGACCTTTTGGCCACTCTTTGGGAAGACTTGCCTGTGAGTGTTCTCAAGATCTTTCATTGAAATGAGCTTCTTCAACATTTAATGGTTCCTGAATGAATTGAAACCCACAGAGCCTCCAACTTTATCCTCAAAAAATGGCTTGATAAATACCATGAAACTTTTGAAATTCCCATAACCAGGTGGCACTGGAAAACTTTTGGATGTCCTGCTGCTGATCATGAGTGTATCTCACAGTGCCTTGACTGACTGGGTTTCATGAAAATTGTGTAGAACAGTGATGCCAGTATGTTGGAGCCTGTTCATTAGTGGGACTAGAGCATAGGTGTGAAGGTGTGTGATAAAACATGTGTGTTGGGGCATGTGGATCTGCCATTGGCTTCCAATTGCCTTGTGACTGACAGGGTACAGCCAGCAGACCCTTATATGTAAAGGCATCTTGTTATATGGATAGGTTTCTGGGCAATGTTCAGAATCAGGTTGCTATGGACAAAGGGGCAACCTATGTGGGACAGAATCCTGGTTGGTACATTCTCATGCAGACTGTGTCCCTCCACACGTGACAGAACTCCCTCCAGCACTGTGTCCCAGTTGAACTCCTTGTATTTCATGAAGCAAATACCAAACTCCCAGTGCACCAAGGAGTAACACCACGAAAATTGGAGCATGACCAAATGGCTTCACAGTCAACCCGGGGAGACACTTACACCCCAGTGGCCATAGTTTAACTACAAAAAGAGTATTCAGCACTGCTGCCTCATTTTCATTGGAAAATTAGAAACAATGTCCTTCAGGTCACATATTTGCACACCCAGATTTGATGGTCACACAACAAAGGAAGCTAAAGCTCCTGACAACAACATGTATTTTAAGAGCCCAACCTCAGAGAGTTTCTCAAGAAGTCTTTACACAAGCAGAGCTCAATGTTTGTGGAGTGTTTACCCTGTCCCTTACTTTTGGAAACTCCTCTACCACCTACAAGTTTGTGAACTCCTGAGCATTTTTTATTCCTGATATGTATTTACAGATTTTCTAACTTTTCTCCTCTAATTGTATCTTACTTGGAACTAAGGTAATGTCAAGGCAATCTTCTGGATGAGAGTGTGAACATTTTTGTGTAGCACATATTTGCATACCAATTAGAGTCATTTTCCATATTTCCATTCGAAATACTGAATCCTTGACACTAACGCATACCCTAATAGACTCTGACTACTACTCCTAATATGATGGAGAAAAATAACACAAACAGAATAGGAATACAAGCAGTTCAGAGGAATCATAGTGTATAGTTGGACTTGTTTTTTGCATGATTAATTGTAGGTGTTATAAATCTAGTCAATTTTTAATTGAAATAGTTCTCCATGTGTTTTTAATGTTAACAAATATGTGAATACCTATCTCCCTTTCTCTGTAGCCTATTCAGCACATGTATTTTTAAATGCACATATGGAACACTACCTGGTATCACACCTACATTTTGTGAGGTGGCTAATTTGGCAAATACAATTTGTGAGAAGTGATCACTCCTGTTAAACTCTGTTGGAACTGAAAATTTAACCTAGGGGTGTGTTTCCTAGAAGAACAACATTATACATAAATACATGTTCTAAAAGAAATAATTTTGCATCTGTGGAGGATATATATTTCATGATAAATTTGATTGCTAATTTATTGTCTGTGTGTGTTTTTTTGTGTGTATATATATATATATATATATATATATATATATATATATATATATAAATATACATACACTCTCCAGATTTTTCAAAATATGAAATATATGTTTCTTATATACACTCCCTAAATTCATTCATGTTCATGTATATGGATTTATAATCAACTTTTCACAAGATCATTCTCAGAAATATTCATCCACCTGAAATACATATTGTTTCCAGTACTGAAAACTAACTTCAGTTAATGTTGCATACAAATACTAATAATTCTACAGTAACTGACCCAGTTTAACATCAATGCAAGTACATTCCTATGTGACATGATGTGTATTTTGAAATTCATTTTAATTCAACACTGGTACATTACTATTTCTTCAATTTATGCACATCATAGGATATATATTTCATCCACAAGTTAGCAAACTTATAGGCATTTGTTTCACTTTCAATCACTTCCTGCTTCAGAACACATGGATTCTTCCAGGTTTCTTGACTGGTCTTATAATGAGACTTCTTTCGAAATATATTATTTTTGATTTTTTTTATCACTTTTGAAGCAAAACTGACACTCACTTCATGATAAACCATAACTATAATATCACCACTAGATGTATAACTGGTTGGAATGAATGATTTTATAACAATATAGTATTTTTTATATATTCTCTTATATCAGTTTATTCCATCATTTAAAGTGGAACCTTTTATATTATTTATTCACTATATTGTCTATTCATGCATTATCTCTATATTCATAGACACAGGGTACACCTCTTAGTACCCCCAATACTAATTTATTAGTCTTCTAAATATTGCTCCCAGAAATGGTGGAAGAAATACTCATGTCACCTGATCTACATATGCATGTTATCATAGTAATATTCTGGACACAAAATGCAAAAGTCACACGTATGATTGTACCAAAGCCTAAATGGAAACTGAACATGGATTACTAAAACATCCATATCCAGGTTGCCTAATGCTCTCAAATGTCAATCCTATTGGTGACCACATTTTTGTTTCTTCCTAAGATTATATATTCAACCTCAAAACTATTGGAAATGTCTAGTTTTTTCACTCACTTTATACTTTGCCTGATTTCCTAATGTCTCTATTGATATCTACTTTCCTACATATTTTTTCCAGTTCAACATTGTGACTGACCCTTCACATGTGCTGACATTGACATTCACTCTCTAACCGAAACCCTATTGCTAATGAACTTTGGTCCAAATCCTATACTCTATCTTCTTCCGAAACATACTGACAATCTTCCTGATCCTATCGACTATCCCTTTTTGAGTGGATGTACTCTACTACATTCAATCATCCGAGGTACAAGGTCCTATGCCATTGTATATCGATTTTTCTGAAACATGTATGCAGAACATAATTCAAAGCTACGTGTCCCAATCTATTGCCAAATGCACTTCTGAGCTTCAAATCTTACCTAGATTTCTGTTTTCATACTTATATTTAACCACTATATTTCTATATATTGCAGGTTCCCAATAACCTTATTCATCCCGCAGAATGATTCCTAACCCAAATCAAACGTGTTATTAACCCTAACCATACACTGTTGCCTCAATCTAACATTACAAAAGAGCAGGGACAGGGCTATTCTTTCAATTAGGGATGTAGGTTATCTTCCAACTGCTGAGAACCTCAAAGTTCGATGCAGAAATGATCCCTGGAGAAGATGTAGGCAGCTATGAAGGACCTGCATGAGCAAAAGCCATCTTCCATGGCAAACAACCTGGACAGGATGAAGGGATGTGTATGCATCAGACTCTCTCTTCTTAATGTAGAGAAGATGAACCTAACCAGGCCTGCGTGTAGAGCTGTTCCATGGTGTCTATTTTGATATACCATTCTAACTAGTCAAATTGTCACAGGAAGTAGGGGCACCCTCCAACTCATGGAACCATTGGAAGCAAGTCTTTGGACAAAGTTGTTGCCAAGGCAGTGACCTCATTCAGTTGCAAAGAAAGTGACATACCTCATTTCCTTGGTGAAGGAACTCTCTGAAATTGGGATGCAAGAAGCCAGGCACCAAGAGCCAGTCCCAGTCCCAGTCCCAGTGGGCTCACTTGTTTGGATTTACCAAGTACAGAGTCAGGCCTTCTTGGTACCTACTGATGTGAGGATGGCCAAATGCCAGTAGAGCTCTGAAGAGGGGCCTTTCTTGAGACAGCAGGTTGTGGCTAACAGCAGGCTCCTCGCAGAATAACAGAGTTGGCCAAGGAGACAAGATCTGAGACCAGACAGGCCATTTCGAGTGGAACATAGTATGGCCCACCAGTCAGAGGACACTCCAGATAGTTAAAGACCTATTTTTGGGAAGGAGGTGCCTTTTTGGTTGTGGGTGTGAGTTTGCGGTTTTGTTTCATGTTCTGAGAATAGGTAGGAAAGGTGGTTGGTTTGGTTTGGAGTCGACTGTTTCTAGTAAGTCTATAGACAAGGCGAGTGTTTCTATGTCTGTGTAGCCACTGTGTCCGTGGTTTTAGACATTAGAAACGAGAATGCATCAATGGAGGTGTCCTGTCTAGTAGAAAGCTTCACAGCATTCATCCTGCACAATTGATTAATGGACTGTTGCTTGCCTTATGGATGGGAAACACCTACTAACTTCCTACGTTGCTGTTTTCTTCCTGAATTCTGGCTACTCTCCAGAATAGTATCATGGTTTATTGTCCAAGATATGTACCACCTCCAAACTCTGTGACATGGCCATGTCCTTGATAGCTGAAGGGAATGGGAACATCTCAGAAAACTCAGATATCAGTGTGACCAGTAAAGTCTCAGTGGAGAAACCCTGCTTGGCTCCATTTGCTTATCTATGTTTCTGTTGCCTTGAATGTCAGGAAGGTCTTTGCCTCAGGCCACCCCTTTGTGAAGCGTGAAGAAACAGTTTTCAAATGGAAATGAATGGGCATCACCTGTGGCTCTTTGCTTAATTGCTCTGGAAAGGGATGTGTCTTAGTCAGACACTAGGCCCTGTTTGAGGCTGTGGCTAAGATTCTCAGCTCCTGATAGATCTAAAGAAGATCCCATGTGTGCATCCAAAACCAAAATGGCAAAAAATCTGTCATTGTGGATGAAGTCTCTTGCCTTCTTCTGTTTGGTTCCTGACCTCCATCAAGTGAGAATAGGGATCCTTTGGATCAAATGAGTTCTTCAAAGTCCTGCAGAACTGCTTGGGTTGTCTCATGATGCCAAATCACATAAAGAATCTATACCTGACAGTAAGTAGGCCTCAAATTGGAGAAGCAGAGCAGTATTTATGGCAGGCCGAGAGCAGTTGTGTGCAGGTGTGTGACAATACATCTGTGGTGGGGTCATGTGGATCTTACATTGGCTTCCAAATGGCTTGTGACTGACATGGTGCAGCTAGCAGAACTTTGTATGTAAAGGCATCATGTTACATGGAGAGTTTTCAGGGCAATGTTCAGAATCAAGTTCCTATGGTAAAGGGGGCAAGCAATGGGGGATAGAAGCCTGGTTGGTGCATTCTCCTGCAGACCCTGACACACCATACGTTACCGGACTCCCTCCAGCATTGTGTCCCAGTTTAACTCCTTGTATGTCATGAACCAAATACAAAACACCCACTGCAGCAGCAAGAAACACCACGAAAAGTGGAGGATGACCAAATGATTTCAAAGTCCAGACGGGGAGACACTTATCCCCCATTGGCCACAGTTTAGTTACAAAGAGTGAATTCAGCACTGCTTCCTCATGTTCATTGGACAATAAGAATTCATGTCCTCCAGGTCACAAAAATGCAGACCCAAGTTTGATGGTCTCACTACAAAGGAAGCTAAAGCTTCTGAAATCAACATATATTTCAAGTACCCAACCTCATTGTCAGTATCTCCAGAAGTGTTTAGGCCAGCAGAGATCCATGTTTGTGGAGTTTTACCCTGTCCCTAAGGTTTGGAAACGTCTCTTCCACCTCAAAGGTTGTGAACTACTGAGCATTTTCCATTCTACGTATGTATTCACAGATTTTCTAACTCTTCTCCTCTAATTGTTTCTTACATGGAGCGTAGTTATTTCAAGCCATTGTTCTGAATGAAAGTGGGAATTTTTTGTGTGTAGCACGTATTTGCATACACATTGGATTCATTTTCCAATTTTCCATTCGAAATACTGAATCCCTGACACGAACCCATACCCTACTAGACTCTGACTACTAATTCTAATATCATGCAGAAAAGTAACACAAACAGAATTGAAATACAAGCAGTTCAGAGGAGGCATGGTGTATAATTGATCTTGCCTTTTGCATGATAAATGTCAGGTGTTATAAATCCAGTCTATTTTTAATTGAAATAGATCTCCATGTGTTTTTAAAGTTAACAAATATGTGAATTCCTGTCTCCCTTTGTCTGTAGCCTATTCAGCACATGTATTTTTATATGCACATATCAAATCCTACCTGGTGTCACACCTACATTCTTGTGAGGTGACTGACTTGGGAGATACAATTTGTGAGAAGACATCACTCCTCCTAAACGCTGTTGGAACTGATAATTCAAATAATGGGTGATCTTCCTAGTAGAAAAACATTATACATAAATCCCTGTTAAGAAAATTGAATATTTTTGGATCTGTGATTGATGTATATTTCATAGTGAATTTAGATTTGCATATATGTTGCTACATTTTAATATCTGTATGTGTCTGTGTGTGTATACACACACACACACACACACACTCTCTCTCCAGATTTTTCAAAATATGAAATATATGTATCTTATTTACACTCCCTAAATTCATTTATGTTCAAGTATGTGGATTTATAATCAACTTTTCACAAGATTTTTCTCAGAAATATTTATCCACCTGAAATACATATTTGTTTCCTAGTACTGAAAACTAACTTCAGAGAATGGTACATACAAATCCTGTTGATAGCCACAGCCAAGGGTCTCCAGTAAATACCATATGTACTACTGCACAACCTAAGGCAGGCATGGTCCCTAAGCCACATGCTCGTTGTTTAAACAGAGAGGGGGAGATGTTGAGAGCCACAGCCAAAGGGGCCCCAGGAAACCTCCAGCTGCCAGCAAACTTCCAGCTGCCGGCTGATGATTGGCTCCACAGCGGCCCCAGCAACATCTAGCTGATTGGCTCCTCTGTGGTGATGCTCAATGGGATGTTTCCCTGCCCTTTCAGACAACGGAGCTGCTCATTGGTGGACTTTTTTGGCTCCGCCCATGTGACCCAGCCAATTGGCCTCAAAAGGAGGAGGCTTGTGGTTGAGGGAGAGGCTTGTGGGAAGACTGTGGTGGCAGTTGGGCTCTGAGGGTTTTTCCTGAGAAGCTGTTTTGTTTGGCTTGTGTGGTTCTAAAAATAAAGTTTGTTTCTTTTGACAATTGGCTCCTGAATTGTGCCCAGCCAGACTGATGATAATCATGTAAAATGTTGATTTTAAATCGCATACATGAACTTGAATGAATTTAGGGAGTGTATAATAAGACACATATATTTCATATTTTGGAAAATCTGGAAAATCTGGTATATATATATATATATATATATATATATATATATATATATATATATACACACACACACACACACAACAGTAAAATGTAGCAATATATATGCCAATCGAAATTTATCATGAAATATATATCATCCACATATCTAAAAATATTCATTTTACTGAACATGGATTTATGTATGATGTTGTTCACTAGGAAGCTCACCCATAGTTTGAATTTTCAGTTCCATCAGTATTTAGGGGAAGTGATCTATTCTCATAATTTGTATATTCCAAAGTTAGTGAGATCACAAGAATTTACGTGTGTTACCAGGTAGGAGTCTATATATGCATGAAAATATACATGTTCTAAAGAGGCTACAGAGAAAAGGAGACAGGAATTTACATATGTGTTAACTTTGAAAACTCATGGAGAAATATTACAATGAAAAGTTGACTAGATTTATAACACATATCCTTGATAAAGGAAAAGGAAAATCCAAGTATACACCATGCCTCCTACAAAAGGCCTGTATTTCTATTCTGTTAGGTTTCTTTTTCTCCATCATTTTAGGATAGTAGTCATAGTCTAGTAGGGTATGGGTTAGTGTCAGAAATTCAGTATTGCAAATGGAAAATAGGATAATGTATCCAATGTGTATGCAAATATGTGCTACACAATAATCTTCCCACTCTCACCTAGAACAATGCCTTGACATTACCTTTGCCCCAAGTGAGACACAATTAGAGAAGAAGAGTTAGAAAATCTGTGAATACATATCTGGAATGGAAAATTCTCAGGAGTTCTCAACCTGGGAGCAGGTAGAGGAGTTTCCAGAAGTAAGGGATTGGGTAAACACTCCACAACCATGGAGCTCTGCTGGAAAAAAGACTTCTGGAGAATCTGCCTCTGAGGTGTGGCACTTGAAATATATATTGTTGTCAGGAGCTTTGTCTTCATTTGTAGTGAAACCATCAAAGCTGGGTCTGAATCTATGTGACTTGGAGAACATGGTTTCTTATTTTCCAATGAACCTGAGGCAGCAGTGCTGAATTCTCTCTTTGTAGGTAAACAGAGTCCAGTGGGCCAAAGTGTCTAACCATGTGGACTGTGAAGCCATTTAGTCATCCTCCAATTTTCATGGTGTTTCTTGGTGCTGAACTGGGAGTTTGGTATTTGCTTCAAGAAATACAAGGAGTTCAACTGGGACACAGTGTTGGAGGGAGTTCTGTGACATGTGCTGGGTCAGAGTCTCCAGGAGAACTCACTAACCCGGCTTCTATCCCACATATCTTGCCCCCTTGACCATAGCAACCTGATTCTGAACATTTCCCTGAAACCTCTCCATATAACAAGATGCCTTTGCATATAAGGGTCTGCTGGGTGCACCATGTTAGCTAAAAGCCATTTGGAAGTCAATGGCAGATCCACATGGCACCACCATAAATATTTTATCACACACCTGCACACCACAACTCTGGGCCAACTACTCCGCAGTCTCCATCTAACCGGCATCTCTGTTCTACACCACTTTCATTATACCCAATCAATCAAGGCACTGTCTGGTACACTAATGATCAGCAACAGGACATCAAAGGTTCTCCAGTGCCACCTCATCATGCGAATTTCAAAAATTTCATGGTATTTATCTAGCCATTTTACAAGGATGAAGTTGGAGGCATTGTGGGTTTCAATTCTTTCAGGAATCATTCAATGTTGAGGAAGCTCATTTCAATGAAAGTTCTGGAGAACTCTCACAGGCAAGGCTTTCCAAAGAGTGGCCAAATAGTCACATGAAGCCAGGCCAATTGAGGTCTACAATGTGAGGTCCATGTGTGTTTTGACTCTCAACTATGTCTGGCAAGTATTTCAAAATAACATCATATGATATTCTGTCTGAGATTCCCAGTGCTCTGTGGAAAGCCACCCCGGGCCTAGATCTCAGTTTCAAAGGGCGACTTTCATGGGTGGCCGCCTAAAATCCCAACACAAATCATGGCAATACTTCTCTGAGGTCAGTTCCAGAACTCAGTCTCTAAGAGGAATCACACCAGAGTTCAAGCCCTGGTGGACCCAGTCATCTTTTTCTACTGCCACATAAATGACCACAATGAAAACCAAAACACTCCCAAATGGCCCTCATCTTCTTCCATATAGACACTCATCATAACCTCTGGCTTGACGTTTCCTTGAGGGGCACAGCCCAAGACAGTGTCCAAAATAATCTCCCTTTCCTCTCATTTGCCTAAAGTCAGGGTGGCCTGGACACCCATTCTGTGAACCATGAGTGATCAAATAACCCTGACTTTAATACTGCTCTGCTTCTCCAATTTGAGGCCTACTGTCTGTGGAGTATAGATTCTTGATGTGAATTGGAGTAATGAAAAAACCCAATAACCCATTGGCTACACTCTGCAGGGTTTTGAAGAACTCATTTGACCCAATAAATCCCTATTCTCATTTTATGGAGGTCAGGAACCTTACAGAGGAAAGTGAGAGACTTCATCCTCAATGACTGCTTTTTGGGCCACTTTGGTTTTTGATGTGCCTTCTGGAATGTTACATATTTTTTTTTTTTTGGTTTTAGTGCCTTCTGGAATATTACATAATTTTTTTCTTTAGACATTATTGCCAGAGTTCCTATCTTCATCCCAGTGCAGGTGAAATCAAAGATAATACCAATCTACAGCTTCTGCAATAGCCATCCCTGTACTGCTTGCAGAACTTGCCTGGACACATTGTGAACTCACCTAAATGCATTGTGAACTATCTGTTGGTGCAGCGACTTGTGGTAGTGTTGGGGTATATTTGCTGATGATGTCATCGGTGGTACAATTTTTCCAAAAGGAGTCATCAATTGGCTTGGTGTATCTTCCTCCCTTCTGCGTGTCATGATCATCCAGCTAAAATTTGGGGGGCCAACAGAGGTGAGGCAAAGAACCTCACCCACCCCCGCTGGTACAAAGACCTCTCCACATGTGTGGCTCTATACTGGACGGGTAGTCAGTGACGGGTAAGATCCAATTGCAATGGTACCAACTTAACGGGTAAAGACCATATGTACTATTGGACAACCTAAGGCAGGCACGGTCCCTAAGCCACATGCGTGTTGTTTAAACAGAGAGACGAAGATGTTGAGAGCCACAGCCGAAGGGGCCCCAGCAAAATTCCTGCTGCCAGCAAACTTCCAGCTGCCGGCTGATGATTGGCTCACAGCGGCCCCAGCAACACCTAGCTGATTGGCTCCTCTGCGGTGATGCTCAATGGGCTGTTTCCCTGCCCTTTCAGACCACAAAACTGCTCATTGGGGGACTTTTTTTGACTCCGCCCACATGACCCAGCCAATCGCCCTCAAGAGCAGGAGTATTGTGGGAGGCGGAGAGAGGCTCCTGTGGGAGGGAGAGGTTTTGGGAAGCCAGTGGTGGCAGTTGGGGCTCTGAAGGTTTTTTCCTGAGAGGCTGTTTTGTTTGGCATGTGTGGTTCTAAAAATAAAGTTAGTTTCTTTTGACAAGTGGCTGCTGATTGTGCCCAGCAAGACTGCGGCATTATCCTAATATTTCTACAATAACTGACCCAGTTTAACATCAATGCAAGTAGATTCCTGTGGGAGAGGACATGATGTGTATTTTGACGTTCATTTTTATGTAACAGTGGTACATTACTATTTCTTCAGTTTACGCACATCATAGTATATATATTTGATCCACAAGTTCACAAATTTATAGGCATTTGTTTCACTTTCAATCACTTTCTGCTTCAAAACACATGTATTCCTCCAGGTTTCTTGACTGGTCTTTTCATGAGACTTCTTTCCAAACACATTATTTCCGATTTCCATAATCACTTTTGAAGCAAAACTCACACATTCTTCATGAAAAACCATAATGCTGATATAACCATTAGATATATTACTGGTTGGAATGAAGGATTGTATATCAATGTAAGATTTTCTGTATATTTTCAGATATCAATTCAATCCATTATTTAAAGTTAGAACCAGTTATAATATTTCTTTACAGTATGGTCTATTCATGCATTATCTCTATAATTATAGACACAGTGTACACCATTTTTACCTCCAAAAATAATTGATACGTCTTCAAAATATTGCTCTCAGAAATGGTGGAAGAAATACTCATGTCACCTGATCTACATATACATTTTACCACAGTAATATTCTGCACACAGAAAGAAGAGGTCAAACTTATGTTTGTACCAAAGCCTAAATGAAAAGTGAGCATGGATTACGGAAAACATCCATGTCCATATTGCCTAATGCTCTCAAAAGTTCATCCTATTGGTGACTACATGTTTGTTTCTTCCTAAGATTATATATTCAAACTCAACCCTGTTGAAAATGTATAATTCTATCACTCACTTTATACTTTGCCTGATATCCTAATGTCAATTGATATCTGCATTCCTACTTTTTTCCCCAGTTCATCCTTTTGACAGACTCTCCACATGTGCTAACAATTACATTCACTCTCTATCCGAAACCCTATTGCTAAAGATCTTTTCATCCAAATCTTATACTCACTCTTCTTTCAAAACCTACCAACAATCTTACTAATCCTACAAATTATTTCTTTTTGACTGGATGTTCTCTTCAACATTCAATCAACCAAGGTACAAGGAATTATGCCATTGTATATTGATTTATCTGAGACATCTGTGCAGAATATAATTCAAAGCTAAGAATCCCAGCCAAGGGTCCAATGCAATTCTGGGCTTCAAATATTACCTAGATGTCTGTTTTCATACTTATATTTCACTTATATTCTTATAAATATCGCACATTCCCAATACCATAATTCATCCCGCAGAATGATTCCTAACCCAAATGGAACATGTTATTAACCCTGACCATACACTGTTCTCTCAATCTATCTTTACTGAAAAGCAGGGACAGAGTTGGTCTTTCAATACAGAAATTAGGGGATCTTCCACTTGCTGAGAACCTCCAAGGTCATTAAAGAAATGATCCCTGGATTAAATGTAGGCAGCTATGAATGACGTCAGAGAGCAAAAGTCATCTTCCATGACAAACAACCTGGTTAGCATGAAGGGATGTGTCTGAATCAACATTTCTTTTCTTAATGTATAGAAGATTGACCAAACCAGGCCTATCTGGAGAGCTTTTTTTGGGTGCCTATGGTTGATATACCATGCAAACTTGTGAAAGTTTCACTGGAAGAAGGGGCAGCCTCCAACTCATTGGACTTTGGAAGCAACTGTTAGGACAAATTGGTTGACAAGGCAGTAACCTAATTCAGTTCCTGAAGGAAGTGACCTACGTCACTTCCTTGGTGAAGGAATTCTCTGAATTTGGGATCCATGAAGACAGGTACCCAGAGCCAGTCTCAGTCCCAGTCCCAGTGGGCTCACTTGTTCAGTTTTACCAAGGACAGGGTCAGTCTTTCTTGGTACCTACCTATGTGAGGATGGCCAAAGGCCAGAAGAGCTCTGAAGAGGGACCTTTTCTGAGAAAGCAGGTAGTGGCTCACCGCTGGCTCCTGACAACTTCACAAAGTTGGCCAAAGAGACCAGATCTGAGTCAGGACAGGAGATTTCGGGAGAACATTTTATAGCCCACCAGTCAGAGGACACTCTGGATAGTCACAGACCTACTTGGGGGAAGGAGGTGCCTTTGTGGGAGTGGTTGTGGTTTTGTGGTTTTGTCACATGTTCTGAGAATAGGTAGGAAATGTGGTTTGTTTGGTTTGGATTGGACTGTTTCTAGTAAGTCGTTTGACATGTAAGTGTTTCTATGTCTGTGTATCCCACTGTGTCTGTGGTTGTAGACATTAGAAAAGAGAATGAATTAATGGATGTGTCCTGTCTAGTAGAAAGCTTCCCAGCATTCATCCTGCCCAATTGATTAATGGACTGCGGCTTGCCTTCTGGATGGGCAAAACCTTCTATCTTCCTAAGATCCTGTTTTCTTCCTGAATTCTGGCCACTCTCCAGAATAGGCTCATGGTTTTGTGTCCAAGATATATACCACCTCCAAGCTCTGTGACATGGCCATGTACTTGATAGCTGAAATGAATGTCAAGCATCTCAGAAAACTCAGATATCAGTGTGACCAGGAAAGTCTCAGTGGAGAAACCCTGCTTTGTGTCTTTTGCTTACCTGTTCTTCTGTTGCCCTAAATGTCAGGAAGGTCTTTGCCTCTGGCCACCCCTTTGTGAAGCCTGAAGAAAACAGTTTTCAAATGAAAATGAATGGGCATCACCTGTGGCTCTTTGCTTAATTGCTTTGTAAAAGGATGTGTCTGAATCAGCCTCTTGGTTCTGTGTGAGGTTGTGGCTTAGATTCTCAGCACCTGATGCATCAAAAGATAGATTCCATGTGTGCATTCAAAACAGAAATGGCAAATGAGTCTCTTGCCTTCCTCTATTAGATTCCTGACCTTCATCAAGTAAGAATCAGGATCCTTTAGTTCAAAAGAGTTCTTTGAACCCCTGCAGAAGTGCTTGGGTTTTCTGATGACTCCAAATCACATAAAGAATCTATACCTGACAGTCAGTAGGCCTCAAATTGGAAAAGCATGACAGTATTAACGCCATGCCTATTTGATCAGTTCTGGTTCACAGGAAGGGTGTGTAGGCCACCCTGACTTTTGGCAAATGAGGGGAAAGGGAGCTTATTTTGGACAGTGTCTTGGTCTGCGCCCCTCATGGAAACTTCTAGCCAGAGGTTATGATTAGTGTCTATATGGAGGAACATGAGGGCCATGTGAGAGTGTTTTGTTTTCATTGTTGTCATTTGTGTGGCGGTGGGAAAAGATGACTGCGTCCACCTGGGTTTCAACTCTTGTGGGATTCCCCTTGGAGACTGAGTTCTGAAACTGACCTTAGAGAAGTATTGCCATGTATTGTGTTGGAATTTTCGGAGGCCACGCATGAGAGTCACCCTTGGAAACTGAGATCTAGGCCCAGGGTGGCTTTCCACAGAGCACTGGGAATCTCAGCGAGGATATCACTTGATTATATTCTGAAAGACTTGGCAGCAATAGTTGAGAGTCAAAACACACATGGACCTCACATTGTAGACCTCAATGTGGCTGGCTTTATGTGACCTTGGGCCACTCTTTCAGAAGACTTGCCTGTGAGAGTTCTCTAGAGCTTCCATTGAAATGAGATTCCTCAATATTTAATGGTTCCTGAATGAATTGAAACCCACAGTAACTCCAACTTCATCCTTGAAAAATGGCTAGAAAATACCATGAAATTTTTGAAATTTCCATGACCAGCTGGCACTGGAAAACCATTTGATGTCCTGTTGCTTATCATGAGTATACAAGACAGTGCCTGGTTTGACTGAGTTTCATGATAATGGTGTAGAAAAGATATGCCAGTAAGTTGGAGCCTGCTGAGTAGTGGGCCAAGAGCAGTAGAGTGTAGGTGTGTGAAAAAACATCTGTGGTGGGGCCACGTGGATCTGCCATTGGCTTATAAATGGTTTGTGACTGACATGGTGCAGCTAGCAGACCTTTGGATGTAAAGGCATCTTGTTGTATGGAGAGGTTTCAGGGCAATGTTCAGAATCATGTTGCTATGGTCAAGGGGGCAACTATGTGTGATAGAAGCCTTCTTGGTACATTCTCCTGCCGATCCTGACCACCACACATGACAGAACTCCCTGCAGCACTGTATCACAGTTAAACTCCTTTATTTCATAAAGTAAATACCAAACTTTCAGTGCAGCATCAAATAACATGATTAAATGTGAAGGATGATCAAATGGCTTCACAGTCCACATGGGGAGACACTTAGCCCCCAGTAGCCCCAGTTTGCCTACAAAGAGAGAATTCAGTACTGCTGCCTCGTGTTCATAGGAAAAAAAAAAAAAAAACATGTCGTCCAGGTCACATAGATGCAGACTCAGCTTTGATGATCTCACTACAAAGGAAGCTAAAGCTCCTGACAACAACATATATTTCAAGTGCCCAACCTCAGAGGCATTTTCTCAAGAAGTCTTAAGGCCGACACAGCTCCATGTTTGTGGTATTTACCCTGTCCCTTACTTTTGGAAACTCCTCTACCACCTTCAAGGTTGTGAACTCCTGAGCATTTTCCATTCCAGATATTTATTATGAACTCAAACAACAACAAGTGCTGGCGAGGATGTGGAGAAAAGG
The DNA here is from genome assembly GCF_048772815.1 of Callospermophilus lateralis. Classification (NCBI taxonomy): domain Eukaryota; kingdom Metazoa; phylum Chordata; class Mammalia; order Rodentia; family Sciuridae; genus Callospermophilus; species Callospermophilus lateralis. Next base: position 481,042 of record NW_027517250.1, read on the forward strand.
GTACACTTGTACATTGCTGGTGGGACTGCAAATTGGTGCAGCCAAATTGGAAAGCAGTATGGAGATTTCTTGTAGAGGTGGGAATGGAACCACCATTTGACCCAGGTATTCCCCTTCTCAGTCTATTCCCTAAAGACCTAAAAAAAATGCTACAGGGACACTGCTACATTGATGTTCATAGCAGCACAATTTACAATAGCAAGACTGTGGAACCAACCTAGATGCACTTCCATAGATGAATGGATAAAAAATGAGGCATTTATACACAATGGAGTATTACTCTGCATTAAAAAATGACAAAATTTTTACAGAGAAATGGATGGCATTAGAGCAGATTATGCTAAGTGAAGCTAGCCAATCCCTAAAACCAAATGCCAAATGTCTTTTTGATATAAAGAGATTAACTAAGAACAGAGTAGGGACGAATAGAATGAGAAGAAAATTAACATTAAACAGGGATGAGAGGAGGAAGGGAAAGGGAGAGAGAAGGGAAATTGCATGGAAATAAAAGGAGACCCTCAGGGTTATACAAAATTACATACAAGAGGAGGTGAGGGAAAGGAAAAAATTATACAAGGGGGAGAAATGAATTACAGTAAAGAGGTAGAGAGAGAAGAGGAGAGGGGAGGTAAGGGGAGGGGGATAGTAGAGGTTAGGAAAGGCAGCAGAATACGACAGACACTAGTATGGCAATATGTAAATCAATGGATGTGTAACTGATGTGATTCTGCAATCTGTTTATGGGGTAAAAATGGGAGTTCATAACCCACTTGAATCACAGTGTGGAATATGATATATCAAGAACTATGTAATGTTTTGAACAAGCATAAATAAAAATTAAAAAAAAGAAAACTAACTTTGGTGAATGGTGCAAAGAAATCCTAATATTTCTACAGTAACTGACACAGTTTAACATCAATGCGAGAAGATTCCTGTGGGACATGATGTGTATTTTGATGTTCATTTTTATTCAGCACTGGTACATTACTATTTCTTCAGTTTATTCACATCATATTATAATATTTCATCCACAAGTAAGGAAATTTATCGTCATTTTTTTCAATTTCAATCACTTCCTGCTTCAGAACTCATGAATTCCTCGGTGTTCCTTGACTGGCATTTTCATGAGACTTCTTTCCAAACACATTATTTTCGATTTCCATAATCACATTTGAAGCAAAACTCACACAAACTTCATGATAAATCGTACCCTAATATTAACATTAGGTGTATAACTGGTTGTCATGAATGATTGCATATCAATATAAGATTTCTTATATATTTTCAGATATCAATTCAATCCATTATTTAAAGTGGAACAAGTTGTATTATTTATTGAAATTAAGGTCTATTCATGCATTATCTGTATATTCATAAAAACAGGGTACACCTCTTTTTACCCCCAATGCTAATTTATACGTTTTCAAAATACTGCTCCTAGAAATGGTGGAAGAAAAAATCATGTCATCTGATCTACATATACATTTTATCACAGTAATCCTTGATAGGTTAGTGGGTTTGTGTCCAAGATATGTACCATCTCCAATCTCTGTCACATGGCCATGTACTGGATATCTGAAGGGAATGGCCAGCATCTCAGAAAACTCAGATATCAGTGTGACCAGGAAAGTCTCAGTGGAGAAACCCTGCTTTGGGCCTTTTGCTAACCTATTGTTCTGTTGCCTTGAATCTCAGGATGTCTTTGCCTCTGGGCACCCCTTTGGGAAGCCTGAGGAAAACATTTTTCAAATGGAAATGAAGGGCATCACCTGTGTCTCTTTGCTTAATTGCTTTGGAAAAAGATGTGTCTGAATCATCCTCTTGGCCCTGTGTGAGGCTGTGGCTTAGATTCTCAGCACCTGATGGATCAAAAGAAAGATCAAATGTGTGCATCCAAAACCAAAATGGCAAATATTCACTCATTGTGAATGAATTCTTTTACCTTCCTCTGTTAGGATCCTGACTTCCATCAAGTGAGAATAGGAATCCTTTCGGCCAAATGAGTTCTTCAAATCTCTGCAGAGGGGCTTGGATTTTCTCATGACTCAAATTCACATAAAGAATCTAAACCACAGAGTCAGAAGGCCTCAAATTGAAAAAGCCAAGCAGTATTAATGGCAGGCCTATTTGATCATTCCTGGTTTACAGGAAGTGTGTCCAGGCCACCTTGATGTTAGACAAATGAGGGGAACAGGACCTTAATTTGGACACTGACTTGGTCTGTGGACCTCATTGAAAACTCCAGCCAGACGTTATAAGGAGTGTCTATATGGAAAAAGATGAGGACCATGTGGGAGTGTTTTGGTTTTAATTGTGGTCATTTGTGTGGCGGTTGGAAGAGATGACTGTTCCACTGGGCTTGAACTCTGGTGTGATTCCCCTTAGAGACTGAGTTCTTTAACTGACCTCAGAGAAGTATTGCCATGATTTGTGTTGGGATTTTAGGAGGCCACACATGAGAGTCGCCCTTGGAACCTGAGATCTAGGCCCAGGTTGGATTTCCACAGAACATTGGGAATTTCAGCCCGGATATAACATACAATTTTTCTTAAAGACTTGGCAGCCATATTTGAGTTTAAAACACACATGGACCTCATATTGTAGATCTCAATGGGCCTGGCTTCATGTGACATTTTGGCCACCCTTAGGGAAACCTTGCCTGTGAGAGTGCTCCAGAGCTTTCATTGAAATTAGCTTCTTCACCATTTAATGGTTCCTGAATTAATTGAATCCCTCAGAGCCTCAAACTTCATCCGTGAAAAATGGCTAGAAAATTACCATGAAATTTTTGATATTTTCATGATCAGCTGGCACTGGAAATACTTTGGATGTCCTGTTTCTGATCCTGAGTATACCAGACACTGCCTTGATTGACTTTGTTTCATGAAAATGGTGTAGAACAGATATGCCAGTAAGTTGGAGCCTGGTGAGTAGTGGGCCTAGAGCAGTGGTATGCAATTGTGTGATAAAACATCTGTGTTGCGGCCATGTGGATCAGCCATTGGCTTCCAAATGGCTTGTGACTGACATGGTGCAGCCAGCAGACCCATATATGTAAAGGCATCTTGTTATATGGAGAGGATTCACTGCAATGTTCAGAATCATGTTGCTATTCTCAAGGGTGCAATCTACATGGGATAGAACCTTGGTTGGTGCATTCTCCTGAAGACCCTGACTCACCACACCTTAAAGAACTCCCTCCACCACTCTGTCCCATTTTAACTCCTTGTATTTTTTGAAGCAAATACCAAACTCCCAGTGCAGCAGCGAGAAACACCACGAAAAGTGGAGGATGACCAATTGGCTTCACAGTCCACACTGAAAGACACTTAGACCCCAGTGTCCATAGTTTACCTACAAAGAGAGAATTCAGCACTGCTGCCTCATGTTCATTGGATAATAAGAAACCATGTCCTCCAAGTAACATAGATGCAGACCCAGCTTTCATGGTTTCTCTACAAAGGAACTAAATCTCCTCAGAACATCAAATACTTCAAGTGCCCACTCTTAGAGGCAGTTTCTCAAAAAGTATTTAGGCCAGCAGAGCTACATGTTTGTGGAATGTTTACCCTGTCCCTTACTTTTAGAATCTTCTCTACCACCTCCAAAGTTGTAAACTCCAGAGTATTTTCCATTCCAGATATATATTCACAGATTTTCTAACTCTTATCCTCTAATTGTGTCTTACTTGAGGAGAATGTAATGTCAAGGCATTGTTCTGGATGAAAGTGGGAAGATTTTTGTGTAGCACATATTTGCATACACATTGGATTCAATTTCCTATTTTCCATTAGAAATGCTGAATCCCTGAAACTAACATATACCCTATTAGACTCTGACTACTAATCCTAATATGATGGAGAAAAATAACACAAACATAATAGAAATACAAGCAGTTTAGATGAGGTATGTTTTATAATTGGAGTTGCCTTTTGCATGGTATAGTGTAGCAGTTATAAATCTAGTCAATTATTTGTTGAAATAGTTCTCGATGTGTTTTTAAAGTTAACAAATAAGTGAATTCCTGTCCCCCTTTCTCTGTAGCCTATTCAGCACACGTATTTTTATATGCACATATAGAATCCTACCTGGTACCACACGTACATTCTTGTGAGGTGGCTGACTTGGCAGATACAAATTGGAAGAAGTGATCACTCCTCCTAAACGCTGCTTGAACTGGTAATTCAAATGTGAGTGAGCTTCCTAGTTGAACAACATTATACATAAATCCATGTTCAGTAAAATGAATATATTTGGATCTGTGGATGATATACATTTCATGGTGAATTTCGTTTGGCATATATATTGCAATTTTTAATGTCTGTCTCTGTGTGTGTATATAAATATATATATAGATACACTCTCAGGAGTATTCAAAATATGAAATATGTGTCTTATTACACACTTCCTAAATTCATTCATATTTATGTTGTGGATTCATAATCAACTTTTCACAAGATTATTCTCAGAAATATTCATCCACCTGAAATACGTATTTGTTTCTTAGTACTGTTTCCACCCCAGATATGCATTCACGGATTTTCAAACTCTTCTACCCTAATTGTGTCTTACTTGAGGTGAAGGTAATGTAAAGGCATTGTTCTGGATGAGAGTGGGAAGATAATTGTGTAGCATATATTTTTATACACATTGGATTCATTTTCCTATATACCATTGAAAATACTGAATCCTGACAATAACCCATACCCTACTATACTCTGTCTACTAATCCAAATGATGGAGAAAAACAACCCAAACAGAATAGAAATACAAGCAGTTCAGAGGAGGCGTGGGGTATAGTTGGACTTGCCTTTTTCATGATAAATGGTAGGTGTTATAAATCTAGTCAATTTTTAATTGAAATAGTTCTCCATGTGTTGTTAAAGTTAACAAATATGTAAATGCCTGTCTGCCTTTCTCTGTAGCCTATTCAGCACATGTATTTTTATATGCTTTATAGAATCCTACCTGGTATCACACGTTCATTTTTGTGAGGTGACTGACTTGGCAGATACAAGTTGTGAGAAGAGATCACTACTCTAAACGCTGTTGGAACTGAAAATTCAAACTATGGGTGAGCTTCCTAGTAGAACAACATTATACATAAATCCTTGTTCAGTAAAATAAATATTTTTGCATCTGTGGATGCTATATATTTTATGATGAACTTAGATTGGCGTATATATTCCTACATTTTAATGTCTGTGTGTGTGTTTTGTGTGTGTGTGTGTATATATATATATATATATATATATATATATATATATATATACACACATATATATGTATATACACATATATATAATTATGAATATATATATATATATATATATATATATATATATATATATACTGTCCTGATTTTTAAAATATGAAATGTATGTATCTTAAATACACTCCCTAAATTCATTCATGTTCAAAAATGTGGATTTATAATAAACTTTTCACAAAATTATTCTCAGAAATATTCATCCTCCTGAAATACACATTTGTTTCATAGTTCTGAAAACTAACTTCAGTAAATGGTGCTTACAAATCCTAATATTTGTACAGTAACTAACCCAGATTAACATCAATCAAGTAGATTCGTATGGGACATGATGTGTATTCTGACGTTTATTTTCATTCAACACTGGTACATTACTATTTCTTCAATTTTTACAAATCATAGAATATATATATTTCATCCACAAGTTCACAAATTTATGCGCATTTGTTTCACAATCACTTCCTGCTTCATAAAACATGTATTCCTCCAGGTTTCTTGACTGGTCTTTTCATGAGACTTCTTTCCAAACACATTATTTTAGATTTCCATAATCACTTTTGAAGCAAAACTCACACACCCTTCATGATAAACCATAACCTTAATGTGGCCATTAGATATATAACTGGTTGGAATGAATGTTTGTATGTCAATATAAGATTTCTTGTATTTTTTCACATATAATTTCAATCCATTATTTAAAGTCGGAACCAGATATATTATTTATTCAAAGTATGGTCTATTCATGCATTATCTCTATATGCACAGACAAAGGGTACACCTCTTTTTACCCCCATTACTAATTTATACGTCTTGAATATGTTGCTGCCAGAAATGGTGGAAAAATAGTAGTGTCACCTGATCTACATATACGTTTTATCACAGTAATATTCTGGACAAAAAAAGCAAAGGTCACACTTAAGATTGTAGCAAAGACTAAATGAAAAGTGAGCATGGATTACTAAACATCCATGTCCAGGTTGCCTAATGCTGTCAAATGTCAATCCTATTGGTCAGTACACATTTGTTTCTTTCTAAGATTATATATTCAAACTCAACCCTGTTGAAAATATCTAATCCTATCACTCACTTTATACTTTGCCTGATTTTGTAATGTCTCTATTGATATCAGCTTTCCTAACTATTTTCCCCAGTTCATCATTGTGACTGTCTCTTCACTTGTGCTGACATTAACATTCACTGTCTACCAGAAACCCTATTGCTAAACAACATTTGGTCCAAATCCTATACTCACTCTTCTTTCTAAACCTACCGAGAATCTTCCGAATCCTACCAACTATCCCTTTTGACTGGAAGTTCTCTTCTACATTTAACCATCCATGGTACAAGGACCCTTGAAAGCAATTGTTAGGACAAAGTGGTTGCCACGGCAGTAACCTCATTCAGTTCCTGAATGAGGTGACCTACCTCTCTTCCTTGATGACGGATCTCTCTGAACTTGGGATCCAGGAAGCCAGGCACCCAGAGTCAGTCCCAGTTTCTTGCCCAGTGGGCTCAGTTGTTTGGAATAACCAAGGACAGAGTAAGTCTTCCTTGGTACCTACTGATGTGAGGATTGCCAAATGCCAAGAGAGCTCTAAAAAGGGGAATTTCATGAGAAAGCAGGTAGTGGCTCACCACTGGCTCCTGAAAACTTCACAGTGTTGGCCAAGGTGACCAGATCTGAGAAGGACAGGCCATTTCAAGGAAACATAGTATGGCCCATCATTCAGAGTACATTCCAATTAGTCACAGACCTACTTGAATATAGGAGGTGTCGTTGTGGGTGTGATTGTGATTTTGTGGTTATGTCTCATGTTCTGAGAATAGGTAAGAAAGGCGGTTTGTTTGCTTTAGAGTGGACTGTTTATAGTAAGTCATTTGACAAGGTGATTGTTTGTATGCCTGTGTATCCCACTGTGTCCGTGGTTGTAGACATTATAAAAGATAATGCATTAATGGATGTGTCCTGTATAGTAGAAAGCTTGCCAACATTCATCCTGCCCAATTTATGAGTGGACTGCAGGTTGCTTTAGGGACGGGCAACACCTACTATCTTCCGAAGTTCCTGTTTTCTTCCTGAATTCTGGCCACGCTCCAGAGTAGGCTCATGGTTTTGTGTCCAAGATATGTACCACCTCCAAGCTCTGTGACATTGCCATATACTGGATAGCTGAAGGGAATAGCAAGCATCTCAGAAAACTCAGATATCAGTGTGACAAAGAAAGTCTCAGTAGAGAAACCCTGCTTTGGGCCTTTTGCTTACCTATTTTTCTGTTGCTCTGAGAGTCAGGAAGGTCTCTGCCTCAGGCCACCAATTTGTGAAGCCTGAAGAAAACTGTTTTCAAATGGAAATGAATGGGCATCACCTGTGTATCTTTGCTTAATTGCTTTGGAAAGGGATGTGTCTGAATCAGCCACTTGGCCCTGTGTGAGGCAGTGGCTTAGATTCTCAGCACCTGATGGAACTAAAGAAAGATCCCATGTGTGCTTCCAAAACCAAAATGGCAAAAATATCAGTAATTGTGTATGAAGTATCTTGCCTTACTCTGATAGGTTTCTGATCTCCATCAAATGAGACTAGGGATCCTTTGGGTCAAATGAGTTCTTCAAAGCCCTGCAGAGGCTAGCCCATATGAACTTGGGTTTTTTCATTACTTTAAATCACATTAAGAATCTATACCTGACAGTCAGTAGGCCTCAAATTGGAGAAGCAGAGCAGTATTAAGGCCAGGCTTATTTTATCACTCCTGGTTCACAGGAATGGTGTCCAGGCCCAGCTGACTTTAAGCAAATAAGGGATAAGGAAGCTTGTTTTGGATACTGTCTTGTGCTGCGCCCCTCATGGAAACCTCCAGCCAGAGGTTATAATGAGTGTCTATATGGAAGAAGGTGAGGACCATGTGGGAGTGTTTTGGTTTTAATTGTGTTCATTTGTGTAGTGGTTGGAAGAAATGACTGGATCCACCAGGGCTAGAACTTTGGTATGATTCACCTTAGAGACTGAGTTCTGGAACTGACCTCAGAGAAGTATTGTCATGAATTGTGTTGCGATTTTAGAAGGCCACGCATGAGAGTCGCCATTGGAAACTGAAATCTAGGCCAAGGGTGGCTTTCGACTGATCACTTGGAATCTCAGCCAGGATATCACATGATTTTATTATGAAAGACTTGACAGGCATAGTTGAGAGTCAAAACACACATGGACCTCACATTGTAGACCTCAATGGGCTGGGCTTCATGTGACTATTTGGCTACTCTTTGGGAAGCCTTGCCTTTGAGAGTTCTCCAGAGCATTCATTGAAATGAGGTTCCTCAACATTAAATGGTTCCTGAATGAATTGAAACCCACAGTTTCTCCAACTTCATCCTTGAAAAGTGGCTAGATAAATACCCTGAAATTTTTGAAACTCCCATGACCAGGTGGCACTGGAGAACCTTTGGATCTCCTGTTGCTGATCATGAGTGTACCAGACAGTGCCTTGATTGACTGGATTTCATGATAATGGTGAAGAACAGAGATGCCAGTAAGTTGAGAATGCTGAGTAGTGGGCCCAGAGCAGTGGTGTGCAGGTGTGTGATAAAATATCTGAGGTGGGGCCATGTGGATTTCCAATTGACTTCCAAATGCATTTTGGCTGCCATGGTGCATCCAGCAGAACCTTACATGTAAAGGCATCTTATTATATGGAGAGGTTTCAAGGCAATGTTCAGAATCAGGTGGGTATGGTCAAGGAAAAAGCTGTGTGAAATAGAAGCCTGGTTGGTGCATTCTCCTGCAGTTCCTGACCCACCACACGTGAAAGAACTCCCTCCAGCACTGTGTCCCAGTTGAACTCCTTGTATTTCGTGAAGCAAATACCAAACTCCCAGTGCAGCACCAAGAAACACCACAAAAATGGAGGATGATCAAATGGCTTCACAGTCCACACGGGGAGACACTTAGCCCCCAGTGGCCACAGTTTACCTACCAAGAGAGAATTCAGCACTGCTGCCTCATGTTCATTGGAAAATATGAAACCATGCTCTCCATTCACATAGATGCAGACCCAGCTTTGATGGTCTCAATAAAAAAGAAGCTAAACCTTCTGACAACAAAATATATTTAAAGTACCCAACCTCAGAGGCAGTTTCTCAAGAAGTCTTTAGGCCGGCAGAGCTCTATGTTTGTGGAGTGTTTACCTCTTAGACCAGGATGTAAGAAAAGAACACTGACTCCAGTTAAAATCAAATTAAAGTTAGCTTATTATTTCCACTGGCTGGGCTGCCTCTCCCTCCAAAGATTGCGGGAGCAAGAGAGCAACCCCACCTTTACTACAGCCCAGGTTTGCAGCCCAGAAAGTTACACAAAAATGGGGTAACAGATAACAGAACTCTGACAAGCATCACACTAATGGGAGTTAACATTTTTTTTTTTTTTTTGCTAGCCCCAACATCAAAATTTATGAGGACCATTAGAGCCTCAGAGAGGGTCATTGTCTGGCCACAGAAGGCCAATATTTATGAGGTGTGACAAAGTTTCAGAGAGGGCTGCTATCTGGTCAGAGAGCCATGCACGGGTGAGTTTAAGGCACGGGCAGTCATTCCAAGCAGGTTCAGAATTTGCAGTAATTTACAGTAAAGCCAAAATGATTTTTTCATGGTTTTGTTGCAAGATGGCTCCCAATTTTAATAAAAGATAAGGTTGGGTCTATCATTCCCCCCTTTTCTTATGTGTCCCTTTGTAATCCTTGATAAGTTAGTGGAAAAGCACTGAGGAAATTTTAATCCCTCAGTTAACAGTCTCCAAATTTTTAGAACTCACCGAAAACCAGTCTCCCTGATATTACCTGACTTAATTAATTACTTATATTGATAGTCTATTTATTTTGGGCTCCATTGGTGTAAGTGGAGAGTCGTCTCTCATTTTGCCTTCTTCTCAGCTGAGAGAGGGTGACATGAGTGTGCATGGCGTGAGAGACATGAGTTGCCTTTTTGAAGTCAGTTGAGGAATATGAGTTGCCTTTTAGAAGTCAGTTCTTTTTGAAGTCTTGTTGAGGAAGAACAGGTTGTAAAGTCATCTGGGGATGGGTTCTTCTATGAGAGAAACAAAAAACATGAGTATTGAATAAATGTTGCAGTAGCTGGATCATGTCACTCTATGAAGTACCCTCACCAGTCTTTAATATCCCCAATTATCAGGACTGTCAACTTAATATTTAACTTTAAGTGTTACAGTTGTCCCTCCCCATAATATACAGTTTAATAATTTAATGTCATCTGATTTTGCAAAATCCTTTCAGTAGTATGACCTCTGTGTCTAATAGAGAAACATTTAATTCTGTTACTCAGGGCTGGATAATCGTACTTGCAAATACCAAGCCTACCTGTAGGTTAGGAATATCTGTAGGCCTTAAACTAAAAACTTCTGCCTCTGGCAGCTCCTCTTGATAGTCTTTGTAGCCAACAGTTTTACTTATTTTGGGAGGCTAACATAAAGTGTATACCTTAAAATAGTATTATTATTATTATTATTATTATTATTATTATTATTATTATTATTTAAAATGCCCAGGAATGGCTGTATTTTGGTTTTAACTGTCTTTGCTAAGTGTTTAAGATGAAGCAGTCAAATGACTTTTGTTTCTATCTATTGTTAGCAGTCAGCTGAGCTTCTATGGGAGTCATTCCTTGGGAAACTTGAGAGCAGCTTCTCAGTTCTGCTAGTGCAATTTGAGCTAGGTGGGTTCAGGTCTTGCTTGACCATGTGGCTTCCCTCAGAAGCATCAGGGATGTCTCCCTTTCCTGATGACTCTCCTCTTTGTAGCAAATGCACTGATTGGCTTTCTGTTCTCCAGTGGTCTCATTAATCTCCCTGATCGGGAGGTTATGTGGCCCAGAGTTGCAAAGCTCATAGAGAAGTCCCCTGTTCCCTGGATTCAGACTGACTCAAAGGGCAAGAGTCAAATATTGTTTTTTTTTTTTTGGCCCTTTTCATTTAACTTTAATTTTCAATCCTAATCTGAAACAACCAGCAAATAAATTTTAACAGCCATATATTAAGAGTACTGCACTTTAATGTCTATAAGTTTATAATTATTTATATTTTATTAATTGGGATCTTATTATTCTGTCTGTCTTGTAGTTGATGACTTATTTTCTTAAATTAACCCATGTTGTGTTCTTAAAGCAACACTTCTGTAAAACACCAACAGGGAATCTTTAGATCACTTAAAAAGAAATTAAAAAATAAAATTTTTTAACAAGAGTAAAAATACTTATTTCATGTAATAGCTACCCTGAATTTTTTGGTGAGTTATATTTTATATCACCTTTTTGAGATCCTAGTAATCTTGACAGAAAAAAAAAAATTTGAACATAACTTTAAATGAAATAAAATCTGACCTACTGCTTTCGTAGTCATTCTCACATGTAGTAAGATGGGACAAAGAGTCTTATCTCAGGTAAGCAGGGCTCCTTATAAATCTTAAATGCTTTAGTTCTCAAGCTGATCTTTTTTTTAAATATCATTTTACAAAGTTTACATAAATTGTTTGAGGTCACATGAACATTAGCTCACACCATATGATATCACATTTAAAACATGAATTAAAGTATGGCTGAAAGATTTTAACCTTTACATAGATTAGGGTCTCATTAACTTAAAAATACATTTAAATTGTTCCACAATGTAAAAAGTAACATAAAACTTTACATATATTATTGATAACAGGTAAATAAATCCCCAATATATATTTTATTTACCATACAACTTCAGAACACCTGCTTGATATAATGCTCTTTTAAAGTTTCTACCTTATAGAGTTGTATAACTGGAAAATATGAGCACATTAATAGCATCACAATTGCATTGAAGTTTCTACATTAACCAAGTTTAGCTTTTAAAGAAATGGCAGTACAGTGCTCTTAAATAACAGTTCTTATTTAAACATTTGTTTAATTTTTATGGTTGCTTGCTCTAGAAAATTTAAATCTTAATAAACTTAATGTTATGGGTAAACTTATGTTTAAGAAATTTTTGTCTCTTTTACACATGACTGATTTTTACAATCTTATACAGACTTTAGTACAAACTTATACAGACCTTAGTATATCAATCAGATATCAAACAAAAGTACTCATGAATGAGTAATCCCATATCAAATTTACTTTACTTATTTATCAAAATATTAGACAAATTTTTTGAACACTGTAAACCATTTTTTTGATTGAAAGAAAAGTCCTGGAACAAAGGCATATTAGACCTTTTGTAGACATTAATAGTTTATTAGATTTTTGAACACCTAGAAAAACTTGTAAGCTTAAATTTAAAGACATTTATATTTATCTGTTTACCCAATTTAAATTGAAACATTTAAATCACGTGAATTAAAGATCTTTGGATCCACTTTTTAAAATTGTTTTTATGAGTTCTTTTTAATATGAGTGCTCCTTATATAAGTTAATTTGTGTATCATATATATGATATATGGATATATATATATATATATATATATATATATATATATATATATATATAAACATACAACACATAACAAATTGTGCACACATAATAAAAGTGAAGGCCTTGTAGCTTTTCACAGGTGAAATCTCCATTGCAATGATTTAAAAATTCCACAGTTGGTCAAAGATATTACTGATCAGAAAAACATTAACCTAGGTCTGTAGGAGCAAAATCATGAGCTCAAAAAATAAATAAAGAACCTAAGGAGAAAATTATGAGTCCTAGAAAAATGACTGGCCAGTAATTGGTAAATACCATACAATTTACATTTTTTTCCCTTAGGCCTCAAATAAGTCTCCTACTAAGCTTACAGGCTTCTTTCATTTGCATTTCAAAATAAGTCCTGGCTGAGGTCTGGAAGAAGAAGGAAAAAAGGCTATTCTGAGCAGAAACCTTAGGCCTAAGGTATTTTAAACATAATTTTCATGTTAGGATGTTGAAAATTATGATACAAGTTTAAGATACAATTCACAAAATTTTATATCTTTACAAGTTGTTTTGTCAACAGATATCATACTATGATTTAGTATCCTTGTCCAAATTAATGCACTGGTACACACAGTGACATTTTCCCAGGCTACCTAATTTAAAATTGGTGAAAAAAAGACTGAATGATTGGGAAGTTACTTGCCAACTTGGAAGTAGAGTTCTTTATTTTCCATCCTAAGTATTTAAGTTCTCTGGCATGAATTATCTGAAACCATGAACTAAACAAATACCTAAACCCGACTTTTAACTGCAAGATTGTGGAATGCTTCAAAAACCCATTCAGATACCAGATTGGTACAATGAAACATCATCATTTAGACACACATTCAGCTAAGATCATTTCCAAGAAACAATTTATAATATTAACACATTATTGCACATGTCTTAAAGGGCTAGAAAAAAGGCACAAGACAGACAGAAATGAACTCCAGACAATGGCTGACAGACAGAACCCTTTAAAACAGAGCAAATAAGAGAAAAATCTCCTTCTCCAGTGGCACCACAGATGTCCCCACAAGGGGACCAAATGTTTTCACAGAGGAGCTACCTGAAATATAAAATAAAGTGTCTCCATGGCGACTTTACTGCATTTAGTGTCCCCTTTTTGTTTTTCTCTTTTTTTAAGAAGACAGAGGTGGCATTATCCTTGCAGTGCAGGGAACGAAGGAGGGAATTCCCTGAAGCAACAGGGCTTCGGCAGATACTGGGAGATACTCAGTTCTTCATTCCCTAGCAGGCATTACCATCTGCACTGGGTGTGCTCCAGGCAGCCAGCTAGGGCCTTCTCTCATTCTGCTTAACAAATGGTGGTAAAGTTCATCACAGTTCCTTAAAACACAGTCCAAAGGGGTGTCAGGCTTACTTGCTTTGTTACCCATTTTCACATTCAATATCCTTAAGATTTTATCACAGAAATCACAAAACAAAACGCACAAAAACAAACAAACAGAAAACATATAGAACACAGAACAAAACACACACACACACAAAAAAAAAAAAAAAAAAAAAAAACAGAATCCCGGTGCCAAAACAGAAAAACAGATGAGCAATTCAACGTCTCGCTAAAGCTCTGGGGTAGGAGCGCATGCGTGTCCCTCGGCACCTCTCTAACCTTCCAGAGGAATTCCCTACAGAACGGAACAGAGGACAGAACGATTCTCATTACTATCCTGGACAGGAGTGAATGTGAGCCTCCCCAGGCCACCTCTCTGTCATTAGAAGAGATCTCCCTTAACCAGATATAAGATGTTATCAAGGTGCCACTTACCTATGGAGGCCTCCTCCACCAGGTACTTGCTAATAGTTTCAGTGTGGTGGTTCACTGCAGTGCTCCCCAGACCGACGGCTCACTCCAAGGCCTTGGAACATCTCAAGTTGTGCACCCCCTAGAGTGGCTCCCCAGCCCGTAGCCCTGGAGGGAAGGCCAGCTTCAGAATTTTCAGCAGTCTGGTCTTGTGATCTGGTCGGGCAGGGTCATCTCACTGGGGAACTCCAAAATGTTGGAATAGGATGCAAGAAAAGACCAGTGACTCCAATTAAAATCAAATTAAGGCAGGCTTATTATTAAAACTGGCCAGGCTGCCTCTCCCTCCAAAAATGGCGGGAACAAGACAGCAACACCACCTTTCCTACAGCCCAGCTATATAGCCCAGAAAGTTACACAAAAAGGGGGTTACAGATAACAGAACTTTGAAAGCATCACACTGATGGTAGTTTACATTTTTTTTTGCTGGCCCCAACATCAGAAATTATGAGGACCATTAGAGACTCAGAGAGGGTCGTTGTCTGGCCTGGGAAGGCCAATATTTATTAGGTGTCACTAATGTTTCAGAGAGCACTGTTATCTGGTCAGAGAGCCAGGCATGGATGAGTTCAAGGCACGGACAGGCATTCCAAGCAGGTTCAGAATTTGCAGTAATTTATAGTAAAGCCCAAATTATCTTTTCATGGCTTTCTGGCAAGATGGCTCCCAATTCTAATAAAAGATCAGGTTGGGTCTATTAAGCCTGTCCTTTACTTTTGGAAACTCCTCTACAACCTGCAAGGTTGTGAACTCCTGACCATTTTACATTCCAGATATGTATTCACAGATTTTCTAACTCATGTCCTCCAACTGTGTCCTACTTGGGGTGAAGGTAATATCAAGGCATTGTTCTGGATGAGAGTGGGAAGATTTTTGTGTAGCACATATTTGCATACACATTTAGGAGATCACTCCTCCTAAACACTGATTTGGAAAAGAAAATTCAATCTATGGGGGAGCTTCCTAGCTGAACAACATTATACATAAATACAAGTTCATTAAATAAATAGTTTTGGATCAGTGGATGATATATATTTCAAGATGGATTTAAATTGGCATATATATTGCTAGATTTTAATGTCCATGTGACTTTTGTGTTTATAATGTTTTGTGATTTATGTGGATTTATAATCAAATTTTCACAAGATTATTCTCAGAAATATTCATCCAACTTAAATACATACTTTTTTCCTAGTACTGAAAAGTAACTTCAGTGAATGGTGGATAAAAATCCTAATATTTCTAGAGTAACTGACCCAGATTAACATCAATGCAATTAGATTCCTATGGGACATGATGTGTATTTTGATGTTCATTTTTATTCAACATTGGTACATTACTATTTCTGCAGTTTATGCACATTATATATAGTATGATATATAATGTTCAATCACTTCCTTCTTGAGAACACATGTATTTTTACAGGTTTCTTGACTATTCTTTTCATGAGACTTCTTTCCAAACACATTATTGTTGATTTCCATAATCACTTTTGAAACAAAACTCACACACCTTTCAGGATAAACCACAACCATAATATTACCATTAGATGTATAACTGGTTGCAGTGAATGATTGTATATCAATATGAGATTTCTTTTATATTTTCAGATATCAATTCAATCCATTATTTAAAGTAGAGCAAGTTATATTATTTACACACAGTATGGTTTATTCATGCATTATCTGCATATTCATAGACACAGGGTACACCTATTTGTACCCTCAATAGTAATTTATACATCTACAAAATATTGCTACAGAAATGGTGGAAGAAATACTCAAGTCACCTGATCTACATATACATTTTATCACAATAATATTCTGGACACAAAATGCAAAGGTCACACTTATGATTTTACCAAAGCCTAAATAAAAAGTGAGCATGGATTAATAAAAACATCCATGTCCTGGTTACCTAATGCTCTCAAAAGTCAATCCAATTTGTGACAACATATTAGTTTCTGCCTAAGGTTATATATTCAGACTCAAACCGTTGAAAATGTCTAAACAAATTACACACTTCATACTTTTACTGACTTCCTAATGTCTCTATTTATATCTGCTTTCCTACATATTTTCCCCAATTCGTCATTGTGACTGACTCTTTACATGTGCTGACATTTACATTCACTCTCTACCCGAAACCTTATTTGTAAAGAACTTTTGGTACAAATCCTATACTCATTCTTCTTTCTAAACCTACTGACTATCTTGCTAATCCTACAGACTATCCCTTTTTTATTGGATATTCTGTATGTTATTCAATCATCTAGTGTATACAATCCTATTTCTTTGTATATCAATTTATCTGAGACATCAGTGCAGAATATAATTCAAAGCAAAGTATGCTACTCAAGGGCCCAAAGTCCTACTTGGCTTCAAGTCTTCCCTAGATTTCTGTTTCCATACTTATATTTCACCTATATATTCTTGTAAATATCTCAGGTTCCCAATACCATTATTCATCCAGCAGAATGATTCCTAACGCAAATAGAACATGATATTAACATTAACCATACACTGTTCCCTCAATCTAACTTTACAGCAGTGCAGGGATAGAGTTGGTCTTACAATCCAGGAATATAGGGGATCTTCCACCTGCTGAGAATCTCAAAGATCCATGCAGAAATTATCCCTGAAGAAGATATAGAATGCTATGAAGGACCTGAGAGAGCAAAAGTCATTTTCCATGGCAAACAACCTGGTCAGGATGAAGAGATGTGTCTGAATAAGCCTCTCACATTTTAATGTAGACAAAATGGACCAAACCAACCCTGTGTGGAGATCTCTCTCCCAGTACCTATTGTTGATATACCATTCTAACTTGTGAAAGTGTCACAGGAAGTAGGGGCAGCCTCCATCTCATGGGACCTTAGGAAGAAACTGTTAGGACAAAGTGTTTTCCAAGGCTGTGAGCTCATTCAGTTCATGAAGGAAGTGACCTACCTCACTTCTTTGTGATGGAACTCTCTGAACTTGGGATCCCGGAAACCAGGCACCCAGGGTCAGGC
This sequence comes from Callospermophilus lateralis, assembly GCF_048772815.1. Taxonomy (NCBI): domain Eukaryota; kingdom Metazoa; phylum Chordata; class Mammalia; order Rodentia; family Sciuridae; genus Callospermophilus; species Callospermophilus lateralis. Next base: position 498,617 of record NW_027517250.1, read on the forward strand.
CCAGTAACAGTCACAGAGATCTCACTTTTTTGGATTTATCATGGAAAGAGTCAGTCTTTCTTGGTACTTACAGATGTGAAGATGGTCAAATGCCAGAAAAAATCTGAAGAGGTGTCTTCAGTGAGAATGCAGGTAGTGGCGGCTCAAAGCTGGCTCCTGACAACTTCACAGAGTGGGCCAAGGAGTCCAGATTTGAGAACAGACAGGCCATTTCGGGTGAACAAAGAATGGCTCACCAGGCAAAGGACACTCCGGTTAGTAACAGACCTTCTTGGGGGAAGGAGGTGCATTTGTGGGAATGAGTGTGGGTTTGTGGTTTTGTCTCATGTTCTGAGAATAGGTAGGAAAGTTGGTTTGTTTGGTTTGGAGTGGACTGTTTCTATTAAGTCATTTGACAAGGCAAGTGTTTCTATGTCTGTGTATCCCACTGTGTCCGTGGGTGTAGACATTACAAAAGAAAATGCATCAATGGATGTGTCCTGTCTAGGAGAAAGCTTCCCAACATTCACGCTGCCCAATTTATAAAAGGACAGAGGGTTGCCTTATTTGTGGGCAAGACCTGAAATCTTCCTAAGTTCCTGTTTTCTTCCTGAATTCTGGCCACTCTCCAGAATAGGCTCATGATTTTGTGACCAAGATAGGTACCACCTCCAAGCTCTGTGACTTGGCCATGTACTGGATAGCTGAAGGGAATGGCGAGAATCTCAGAAAACTCAGATATCAATGTTACCAGGAAAGTCTCAGTGGAGAAACCCTGCTTTGGGACTTTTGCTTACCTATTGTTCTATAGCACTGAATGTCAGGAAGGTCTTTGCCTAAGGCCACCCTGTTGTGAAGCCTGAATAAAACAGTTCTCTAATGTAAATGAATGGGCATCACCTGTCCCTTTTTGAGTAATTGATTTCGAAAGGGATGTGTCTGAATCAGCCTGTTGGCCCTGTGTGAGGCTGTGGCTTAGATTCTCAGCACCTGATGGATCTAAAGAAAGATGCCATGTGTGCATCCAAAACCAAAATGGCCAAAAGAGTACTCATTATGGATGAAGTCTCTCGCCTTCCTCTGTAAGTTTCCTGACCTCCATAAGGTGAGAATAGGAATCCTTTGGGTCAAATGAGTTTTTCAAAGCCCTTCAGAGTCTAGCCCATTGGTGCTTGGGTTTTCTCATGACCCCAATCCACATGAAGAATCTAAACCCCACAGTCAGTAGGCCTCAAATTGGAGAAGTGGAACAGTAATAATGGTAGGCCTATTTGATCACTCCTGGTTCAGAGGAAGGGTTTCCAGGCCACCCTGACTTTAGGCAAATGACGGGCAAGGGAGCTTATTTTGGACACTGTCTTGTCCAGCGCCCCTCATAGAAACCTCCAGCTAGAGGTTATGATGAGTGTCTATGTGGAAAAGATGAGGGCCATATGGGAGTGTTTTCGTTTAAATTTTGGTCATTTGTGTGGCGATTGGAAGAAATCACTGGGTCCACCTGGGCTTGAACTCTAGTGTGAATCCCTATAGAGACTGAATTCTGAAACTGACCTCAGAGAAGTATTGCCATGAGCTTTGTTGGGATTTTAGGAGCCCACGCATGAGAGTAGCCCTTATAAACTTAGATCAAGGCCACAGAGCACTGGGAATCTCAGCCAAGATAATCCATGATTTTCTTCTTAAAGTCTTGGCAGCCATAGCTGAGAGTCAAAACACACATGTACCTCACATTGTAGACTTCAATTGGACTGGCTTCATGTGACCTTTTGACAACTCTTTGGGAAGCCTTGCCTATGAGAGTTCTCCAGAGTTTCATTGAAATGAGCTTCCTCAACTTTTAATGGTTTTTGAAAACCACAGTTCCTCCAACTTCATCCTCAAAAAAATGGCTAGATAAACACCATGAAATTTTTGGAATTCCCATGACCAGGTGGCACTGGAGAATCTTTGGATGTCCTATTGCTAATCATGAGTGTATCAGACAGTGCCTTGACTGACTAGGTTTCTTGAAAATTGTGTAGAACAGAGATGCCAGTAAGTTGGAGCCTGCAAATTAGTGGGCCTAGAGCAGTGGTGTGAAGGTGTGTGATAAAATGTGTGGTGGGGCCATGTGGATCTGCCACTGGCTTCCAAATGGCTTGTGAATGACATGGTACAGCCAGCAGAACCTTCCATGTAAAGGCATCTTTTTGTATAGGGAGATTTCAAGGCAATGTTCAGAATCAGGTTGCTATGGACAAAGGGGCAACCCATGTGGGATAGAATCCTGGTTGGTGCATTCACATGCAGACCATGACCTCCACACGTGACAGAACTCCCTCCAGGACTGTGTCCCAGTTGATCTCCTTGTATTTCATGAAGAAAATACCAAAGTCCCAGTGCAGCAGCAAGAACCACCACGAAAAGTGGAGGAGGACCAAATGGCTTCACAGTTCACACGGTGAGTCACTTAGCTCCCAGTGGCCATAGTTTAACTACAAAGAGAGTATTCGCACTGCTGCCTCATGTTCATTGGAAAATTAGAAACAATGTCCTCCAGGTCACATAGATGCAGACCCAGCTTTGATGGTCTCACTAGAAAGTAAGCTAAAGCTACTGACAACAACATATATTTCAAGTGCCCAACCTCAGAGGCAGTTTATCAAGAAGTCTTTAGGCCAGCAGAACTCCATGTTTGTGGAGTGTTTACCATGTGCCTTACTTTTGGAAACTGCTCTACCACTTCCAAGTTTGTGAAATCCTGAGTATATTCCATTCCACATATGCATTCACAGATTTTCTAACTCTTCTCCTCTAATTGTGTCTTACTTGGGGCGAAGTTAATGTCAAGGCATTGTTGTGGATGAGAGTGGGAAGATTTTTGTGTAGCACATATATGCATACACATTGGATTCATTTTCCAATTTTCCATTCGAAATACTTAATCCCTGACACTAACTCATAAACTACTAGACTCTGACTGCTAATCCTAATATGATGGAGAAAACTAACCCAAACAGAATAGAAATACAAGCAGTTCAAAGGAGGCATGGTGTATATTTGGACTTGCCATTTGCATTATGAAGGGTAGGTGTTATAAATCTAGTTAATTTTTAATTGAAATAGTTCTCCTTGTGTTTTTAAAGTTAATAAATATATAAATTCCTGTCTCCCTTTCCCTGTAGCCTATTCAGAACATGTATTTTTAAATGCACATATAGAATCCTACATGGTATCACATGTACATTCTTGTGAGGTGGCTGACTTGGCAGATACAAATTATGAGAAGAGATCACTCCTCCTAAACCCTGTTGGATCTTAAAATTCAACCTATGGGTGAGCTTCCTAGTTGAACAACATTAAACATAAATCCATGTTCAGTAAAAGAAATATTTTTGCATCTGTGGATGATATATATTTCATGATAAATTTCGATTGGCATATATATTGGTAATTTAATGTCTCTGCATGTGTGTTTTTTGTATATATATACTCTCCAGATTTTTCAAAATATGAAATATATGTGTCTTATATACACTCCCTAAATTCATTCATGTTCATGTGTATGGATTTATAATCAAGTATTCACAAGATTATTCTCAGAAATATTCATCCACCTGAAATACATATTTGTTACCAGTACTGAAAACTAACTTTAGTTAACGTTGCATACAAATACTAAATTTGTACAGTAACTGACCCAGTTTAACATCAATGCAAGTAGATTACTATGGGACATGATGTGTATTTTGACATTCATTTTTATTCAACACTGCTACATTACTATTTCTTCAATTTATGCACATCATAAGATATATATTTCATCCACAAGTTAGCAAACTTATAGGCATTTGTTTCACTTTCAATAACTTCCTGCTTCAGAACACATGGATTCCTCCAGGTTTCTTGTCTGGTCTTTTCATGAGACTTCTTTCCAAACACATTATTTTCAACTTCCATAATCAATTTTGAAGGAAAACTCACACACTCTTCATGATAAATCATAATCCTAATATAACGTTTAGATGTTTTACTGGTTGGAATGAATGTATGTATATCAATATAAGATTTCCTTTATATTTTCAGATATCAATTGAATCCATTATTAAATTTGGAATCCATTATATTATTTATTCACAGTATTGTCTATTCATGCATTATCTCTATATTCATATCACAGGGTACACCTATTTGTACCCCCAATAATAATTTGTACATTTCGACACAGAAGCAATGGTCACACTTATTATTTTACCAATGTAAATGTCAGGCGAGCATCGGAGGAAGAGACTACCAGGGACTGTCTAATGCAACAGCCAAAAGTTTATGGGGGTCCAACATGCTGGGGCTCAGAGCTCCCTTGAATAGAGCAGAGAGCCCTGAGAACAGCTTAAGCAGAGCTTATATACTTTCCTTGGAGAGGGCAGGGAGGGAAGATTATTGATGGGTCAGCGCGAGTGGGCAGTTTGCGTGCAAATGGGTGAGGGAGTACATTCTGCAGTTTTGCAGTTGGTACAGAACATTCAGGGAACAAGATTAGCGAACAGTTCTCAAGATATCAACAGTGTTTTGTTAAGCATACCGTAAAACTGGAAGTGACAATTACCTATTTTATTTACCTTTCATTCCCCACTTTCTTTTGGTTACATTAAATCATAATAGTGATCATTGAGGATGTCACATTTTATGTTTGCTAGTGTGGTATATTGATTTCTGATTACCATAAGTTTAACTTGTCCAATTTGAGCTTGGAGAAAGGAAACTACACGGTTGAGCAAACAGGGTCCTACAGTTAGCAATAATGTGAGGATTATTAATGGACCGGCCAGGGCTGATAAAAGCATGGTTACCCAGGGGGACTCTGTGAACCAAGACTCAAACCACCCTTTTTGGGCCTCTCTCTCTTGTTGATGCTCTTCAATGCGTCTTCTTAATTTAATCATAGATTCTTTTACAACTCCAGTATGGTAGGCATAATAACAACATTCTTCCCTCAATGCAGGACAAAGGCCCCTTCTCTCATGAAGAGGAGGTCGAACCCTCGCCTGTTCTGTAAAACAACTTCAGAGAGAGAGGTTAAAGATTCTTGTAAAGCTGTGATGGTGGTTTTTTAATATCTTTAAGTTTTGGTCTATTGCTGCTTCTAATTGGGTCATTTGTTGTGTCCCATGGATTAGGGCAGTGGTTCCTGTGCCCTTCTCTGCAGCAACTACTATTCTTCATAGGATGGCTAAAGTGAAGGATACAGGTTGCCAGCGGAACCGGGTTGTATGCCCCCCTATTTGAAATTTAAATGATCCTGCCTCATGATAGAGCACTCGGGGAAACATCTGCACCATTACATAATTAATCACATCTGTTGATAATTTTTTGAATAAACAATGTTTAAGTATATAGAATTATACTGTTGTAGGTATGGACAAGGCAAGGCACCTAAGATAGCACCAAAGATAGGGAAACAGTCCTATTTGGTTGCAACCGGATATAGAGGGCATTGCTTCTGTTGTAATCAATTAATCCCCTGAATCCCAAGTTTAGGTAGTTTCAGAATTTTGTACCCAACATGTAAGGGAAAAGACTCAGAAATTCACAGTCTGCAGAAGTTCACAAAAAGCAGTTTTTGGTTCTGTTTTTATTTTCCTCTTCTCTGGGAAAGATAACTTATTAAGGACACCTGGGAGGGGGAGAGCTTTTTTCTTCTCTTTTATTTTCTCCCTGCCAGCTGTTACCATGGAGCCCAGTTGGTAACTTCTTTATCTTGGAAATGTAGCCATCTCTGGAAGCCTCAGCTCAAGGTCAGAGGCCTTGTTCACATATTTTGTGAAAAACTAGTAAGGGGGTGTCTAGCTTAGAAGGGCTGATTTTTCCAGCCAGTGGCCAAGTATAACAGAGCAACACGAAAAGAGGAAGTTTATCTACACTGAACTCTTTTATAAAGACTTTGTTGCTGAAAGTCCTAAAGTCAGCCACGATGAAGACTTCTGGAGAAGGCCATTTAAGATTTTTCTGTGGGCCTGGTACAGAGGGGAAGACGGGGAAGGCGGGGGGTGAGAGCAGTTCTGTGGTTCTGAGAATGAGGAAAAAGAGATATAAAAGAATAATGGGAAAAGGGTTTGGGATTTTCCTGGCAACAAAACTTGAGCAGTAGAACAGGTAGAGCAGATGGGAAGACGGGAATGAGTATCTAAAAAGCCTGTGAGGGACTTTAAATTCTTAGTAACCTGTTTTTAGTGATGACAAAGCAACTTTAAAGGCCATTTTCATTACATCTTGGATAGGCGTCTGAGGGCACTCCTCAGCTGGTTTGAGCTTTGGGTTAGCTGGTAAGAGGACCTGGTGGGACCCGGTGTGGGCACTGACAGGAGAAGAGAGGAGTGAGTGGGTGGAAGGGTACCTCAGTACCTGCTGCCTCAGCATGGGGGCAATGGTCTGAGAACCAGAGGAGGTTTGGGGTTTTGATCTAGTAATTGGAGGGGAGAAATCAGGTTGTTGATGTGAGAGTGACAGCAGAGAATCTGGAGCAGAAGGATCTATTGGAGAAACATATTTCGTGATGTGAGCAAAGGAGGGAAAAGGCCTACACATAGGGGAATTTTCTTCAATCCTTTTGATCACTTGCCGAAGTTGAAATAGTCACACAGAATTTGAGGATCTAGAGACCCCTCTGGGGGCCATCGGTTTTGGTTGTCTAATTGGTAATATGGCCAATGCTGTGAACTGAATTTGATGAGGACTTTGGGTTCCACCAGGCAGCCCCTGTATGCTCACATCCCCATGACTTACGGAAGAAGACGGCTTTTCCCCCACACAGCCGTGGTTGTTTGTGGCTTTGATAGTCCACCGGGCAAACATAGTAATCTAGGCTAGCCAACCTGCATCAGGCTTGCGTGTTCCTACATCCATAATGTTTGTTTCCATTATCTATGGTACGGGAGAAATTTAATGGAATTTTAGTGGGATCCTCTTCATCAGAGATATCCCAATTGGAAAGACGTATACCCAGCTGACAAATATCTGGGTGGAGAGTTGGCCACCAGGTCCCTAAGGGGGCTGTATGTGAGACAGACCATACTTCTTGTCTAATTGGATTTGTGATCAGCCATCGCTGCTGAATGGGCTGATGATGGTTAGGACTAGTGGTGGCCAAGGGGAGAGTCTATAGCCTTATCCACATGGCAAATATGCAATTTGAAAGGGTTACCAGTCTTTTCCACTTTCAAGCCAGTGTCTGGACAGGGCACAGGCTTGAGATGAGAATTAGGATCCAGGAAGTGATTCCGTCTACCTTTACCACTGTAGGTTTTATAATTAGCACCTGGTATGGTCCTGTCCAGCGGGGTTCCAGGGAGGACACCTGATGTCATCTTATGTAGATGAAGTCTCTTTTTTGATATCGATGTGGAGTCTCCTTTTCACCAGGTTGGTAGGCAGTGGCCAGCTGTTTTGACAGGTATCCCTGAGTTCTTTCAATAGCTTTAAGTTTGTCAAGCAAGGGGGTGTGGAAGGGATCGGTAGGTCTTAGAGTTGTGGTTAGGTCCTTACTGGAGGAGGGGCCCCATAGAGAATTTTATAGGAGGTGAGGTTACACAAAGAAACAGAGGGAGTATTTCTTGCATGAAACAGTGCATAAGGCAGGAGCATAGTCCAATCTTTGATGCCCTCTCTAAGCTTAATTTCGTTAAGGTCTCTTTAATGGTTCTATTAATTTTTTTAACCTGTCCTGAGCTCTGCGGTCTATAAGCACAATGTAACTTCCAATTTATCCCCAGGATCCTGGCTAACCCCTTACTTACCTGGGCCATGAACGCCGGTCCATTATCAGACCCTATTACCTTAGGTAGGCCGTATCATAGAAAAATATCTTTCAGGATTTTCTACCACCATTTGTGCCTTTTTTTTTGTGGGGAAGGCTTCAATCCATCCTGAAAATATATCTACAAACACTAGGAGATATTGAAGTCCATACCTTGCTGGCTAAATTTCAGTAAAGTCCACTTCCCAGAATTTCCTGGTCTGGTTGCTCATAGGCGCTTTCCTACAGGAAGCTTGGAAGGGTAATTGTTCTATTGACAGAACGGACAGGGTTTTGTTACCCGTTCAGTTATGTCCTTTCGCTGTGAGTCGGTTAGTGGAAAACTCTGTTCTTGATCCTTCAGGAATGCCTGCAGTTTCTTTGGACCAAGGTGTGTGAATTGATGTACATTTTTAACGTAGTGTAGGGCTTTCTGAAATTGCAGGCTTGGCTCAGTGAAGTTGAGGAGTTCAGTGCCAGTGTCGTAAGATGTTATCAAAAGCTTGCTGGTGCTCAGGGGTCCATTGGAATTGGGCATCTCCCTTTAACAGCGGGTATAAAGGAGAAGTTAAGGACACAAACACAGGAATCCATAACCTGCAAAACCCAGTAGTCCCAAGAAACTCTTTGTGTTGTCTGCTGCTGGGGGGGGGGTATCTGCACAACCGTTTGTTTTCTGGGCTCAGTGAGCCAACGTTTACCACCTCTAAGGGAATAGCCCAGGAATACTACTTCTTGCTGGCAAATTTGGGGTTTTTTGGAAGAAGCTCTATACCCGAGTTGAGCAAGCTTACATAATAGTGCTTGGTTCCCAGACTCACAGTTTTCCTTGGTGTTGGCTGCAGTAGCAGGTCATCCACGTATTGAAGCTGGGTGACTTCGGGGTGCATAGTTCTGAAGTTGTTGACATCTCTGTGGAGGGCTTCATCAAAGAGAGTGGGGGAGTTTTTGAACCCCTGTGGGAGTCTAGTCCATGTTAGTTTACCATACGTTCCGGTTTCTGGGTCTACCCACTCAAAAGCAAACAGAAACTGACTGTCTTTATGCAGAGGCATGCAAAAGATAGCATCTTTATGTCCATACCATTTCTACTCAGGGTTCAGAGTGATAAGCAGATTGTACAAATTATTTACCGTGGGGTGAATGTCCTGCACTCTGTTGTTGATCTCTCTTAGGTCTTGAACGGGGATAGTCCCCAGTTCCTGGATTTTTTACTGGTAGCAGGGGAGTGTTCCAGGCCGATTGACAGGGCCTTAGGACCCTAAAGCCAGATATTTCTGAATATGGGGCCTTAACCCATCTTTAGCATTTTTGCTCAGAGGATGTTGTTTGACATTGATTGGGGAGGCTGAGGTTTTTAACTCCACTGTTCTTGGAGGTTGTTTCATGGCTAGTCCTAACCCAACAATTTTTGCCCAGGCATCTGGGTAATCTGTTATCCATTTCTGGGGTAGCTTGCCTGTTTGATCATTCTTGGGGTGTGTGAAAAGTGGATGTTCATCTTTGACTGACATTTATAAAGCCATGACTATAGGAGTTTTTAATGAAGGATTTAGAAATTTCATTTTGGGGCCTTCGGGGTTAAAAGTTGTTTTGGCCCGGAGCTTACTGAGCAGATCTCTGCCCATCAATGGGGCCAGGCATTCTGGGATTACTAGGAAGGAATGTTGGATTTTTCCTTTCCCCATGTCCATGGTCCTCTTAGTTGTCTAAGTCTGATATTTACTGCTGTTAGCCCTTTGAACTAGAGACCTTTTATTTGATAGAGGGCCCAGTGGGGCCTTAAGGGCTGAGTATACTGCTGCTGTATCCACTTCAAAGTTTATGGGGTCCCCTTCACTTCAAAAGTTACCCTGAGCTCGGGGAAGGGATCTGAGCCCCGACATTCTCAGTCAACCTCCAGAGTCAGAAAGGCTGTCTGGCGTGGCTGTCTCTTTCTAGGGCACTTTTTGGCTCAGTGTCCTTTTTCTTTACAGTAGGCACATTGATCTGAGGCCAAGGGTGGCCTCTGGTGGGGACCCAGGTATCGTTTCTTGTCTCCCTGTTTCTTAATTTCTGGCCTATTTATTGTTGTGACCAGGACCTTAGTTAATACCTTCATCTGTCTTTTTCATCTGTCATCCTCCCTTTGCTCCCTTTCGTTCTCTCTGTTTCTCTCTTATAGGATACTTTCTCGGCTACCCTGAGTAAATCTCTCAAAGTCATATCTTGTAATCCATCTAAGTATTGTAACTTTCTTTTAATATAAAGATCAGCTTGCCCAATGAAGGCCATCATGACATATGTCTTTTGATCCTCTGCCTGAAGATCGAAAGGAGTATATCTCCTATACGCCTCCATAATTCTCTCTAGAAACATAGAGGGATATTCATCAGGCCCTTGAATAATCTCTCTTACCTTGGCCAAATTATTTGGTTGGCTAGCGGCCGGTTGGAAACCCACTATTAGGGCCCGGCAATAAGTGGACAGATGCTCCCTACCTTCAAAGGTGTCGGGGTCCCAGTTGGGTCAGTTCAAGGGTAAGCCGGCTTTGATTATGTTGGGAAGTTGTGTTGGTCACCCATCTGGTCCGAGGATATTTTTTTCTAGCTTCCAGAAAGTTTCTCTCTCGTTCCTCTGTCATGAAGAGAATCCCTAGGATTTGTTGGCAGTCATCCCAAGTAGGCAGGTGTGAAAACGCCAGGGAGTTCTTTGAGTTCTTTTAGCCGGGCCAGCTTTCTCCAGGGAAGGAGGGGCTGTGTGTGTGACAAGGGGGAGTCATCTGGTGGGCGCTGGGCCGGCCTAGCTTTCTCCAATGGCGGAGAGGCTGAGTCAGCAGCAAAGGAATCACTTAGAGGTTGTTGGGGGTTGGTGGACGACGGCAGCGGATAAGAAGGGTAGGAGAGTCCAGTAGAGTCTTGAGACTCAGGGAGAACAGAGGTTGGAGGAGGAAGAGCAGAGGGTTTGTGAGATAGAATCATGGTGGAAGGAGTAGGAGTGGGCGCAGAGACAAAGAAAGGCTTCACCCATGTAGGAGGAGATTTGCAGAGGTCCTGCAAAGTTAAGATATATGGCTGTTGATCTGGATGTCTATGTGGCCCCGGTTGAAAGACAAAATCTCTGACGTTTCAAATTAGTGGGAAGTAGATGTTTCTAGGGGCTATCCAACTCCAAAGGTGGGTCATTCTGAGGCACAGAGGGTCTGCCAGGTCCAGCAATTTACTGAAAAAGAAAGATTCTGGGCCTTGCACAGACTTTGGTCCAGTGATCAAGGGTCAGGAAGAGAGGTGTTGAAGTGCTCTGTCCCAAAATGAGAGATACACAAACAGTGAAAGAAATCACACACTACACTGACAAGACAAGACAATAAAGACAGGCAATGGACGTCCAATACTGAGGCCAGGAGTGAGTAGCCGGCAAAACCTGATGGGCTGGCAATACTGAATCTGAAGCAAAATATCACTGAGTCAAGGAGACTATTGTTCCTCGATTTCCTGAGTCCTCTGGGGCATCCCCCAGGGACGTGGCCTGTGGCTCTGTGACACGTATGTCAGCCTCTGTCAGAGAGAGCTCACGCTCATCACCAATAGCCATTTTGCCAAGCCCTAACCTGAAACCTAAAACCAAAAAGAGTTCCCTTACTTACCCTGAAAAGAGCCCCTTGGGGATCTTTCATCCGTCGCTGCCGGATCTTGCTCGTGCCTCCAGATGTAAAGGTCGGGCAAGCATCAGAGGAAGAGACCACCAGAGGAATGTCTCAAGCAACAGTAAATGGTTTATTATGGGTCCAGCATTCTGGGGCTCAGAGCTCACTTGAATAGAGCAGAGAGCAATGAGAACAGCTTAAGCAGAGCTTATATGCTTTCCTTGGAGAGGGCAGGGAGGGAAGTTTATTGATGGGTCAGGGCAAGTGGGTGGTTTGCGTGCAAACGGGTGAGGGTATACATTTGCAGTTTGGCAGTTGGGGACAGCACATTCTGGAAAAAAGATTAGCAAACAGTCCTCAAGACTTCAACAGTGTTTTGTTAAGCATACAGAAAAACAGTAAGTAATAAGTACCTATTTTATTAACCTTTCACCAAAGCCTAAATGGAAAGTGAGCATGGATTACTAAACACATCCATATCCAGGTTGCCTAACGCTCTCAAATCAATCCTATTGGTGACTACATATTTGTTTCTTCTTAAGATAATATATTCAACCTCAACCCTGTTGAAAATGACTAATCCTATCACTCACTTTATATTTTCCTGATTTCCTAATGTCTCTATTGATATCTGCTTTCCTACATATTTTCCCCAGTTCATCATTGTGACTGACTATTCACATGTGCTGACATTTACATTCACTCTTTATCCGAAACCCTATTGCTAAAGAACTTTTGGTCCAAATCCTATACTCACTCTTTTTTTCTAACATACCGACTATCTTCCTAATCCTAAAGACTATCCCTTTTTGACTGGATGATCTCTTCGACAAGCAATCATCCAAGGTACAAGGTCCTATGCCATTGTATATTGATTTATCTGAGACATCTGTGCAGAACATAATTCAAAGCTAAGTATCCCAATCAACAGCCCAATGCCCTTCCTGGATTCAAATCTTATGTAGATTTCTGTTTTCAAACTTATATTTCACCAATATATTCTTGTAAATATCGCAAGTTCCCAATACCATTATTCATTAAGCAGAATGATTCCTAACTCAAATGAAACATGTTATTAAGCCTAACCATACATTGTTCCCTCAAACTAACTTTACAGAAGAGCCGAGACAGAGTTTATCTTACAATACAGTAATGTAGGGGATCTTCCACCTGCTGAGAACATCAAAGGACCACGCAGAAATTATACCCTGAAGAAGTTGCAGGCAGCTATGAAGGACCTAAGAGGGGAAAAATCATATTCCATGGCAAACAACAGGGTCAGTATGAAGGGATGTGTCTGAATCAGCCTCTCCTTTCGTAATGTAGAGAACTGATGAAACCATGCCTGTGTGGAGAGCTGTTTACAGGTGCCTATGGTTGATATACCATTCTAACTTGTGAAAGTGTCAAAGGAAGTAGGGGCAGCCTCAATTTCATGGGACCTTTCGAAGCAACTGTTAGGACAAAGTGGTGGCCAAGGTAGTGACCTCATTCAGTTCCTAAAGAAAGTGACCTCACCTCTCTTCCTTGGTGATCAAAAAATCTGAAATTGTGATGCAGGAAGCCAGGCACCCAGAGCCAGTCCCAGTCCCAGTCCCAGTGGTCTCACTTGTTTGGATTTACCAAGGACAGAGTCAGTCTTCCTTGGTACCGACTGATATGAGGATTGTCAAATGGCAGAAGAGCTCTTAAGAGGGGCCTTTCCTGAGAAAGCAGGTATTGGTTCACCACTGGCTCCTGACAACTTCACAGTGTTGGCCAAGGAGACCAGATCTGAGAAAGGACAGGCCATTTCAGGGGAACATAGTATGGCCCACCAGTTAGAGGACACTCCAGATAGTCACAGACCTACTTGGGTTAAGGAGGTGCCTTTGTGGGTGTTCAGTGAGTTTGTGCTTTTCTCTCATGTTCTGAGAATAGATAGAAAAGGCAGTTTTTTGGGGTTGGAGTGGACTGTTTCTAGTAAGTCGTTTGACAAGGCTAGTGTTTCTAAGTCCTGAGTATCCCACTGTGTCCGTGGTTGTAGACATTAGAAAAGAGAAGGCATCAAAGTATGTGTCCTGTCTAGTAGAAAACTTCCCAGCATTCATCCTGCCTAATTGAAGAATGGACTTTGGTTTGCCTTATGGATGGGCAACACCTACTAAATTCCTAAGTTCCTGTTTTCTTCCTGAATTCTGGCCACTCTCCAGAATAGTCTCATGGTTTTGTTTCCAAGATATGTACCACCTCCAAGCTCTGAGACATGTCCATATACTTGATAGCTGTAGAGAATGGGAACATCTTAGAAAACTCAGATATCAGTGTGACCCGGAAATTCTCAGTGGAGAAACCCTTCTTTGGTTCATTTGCTTACCTATGGTTCTGTTGTCCTGAATGTCAGGAAGGTCTTTGCCTCAGGCCACCCCTTTGTGAAGCCTGAAGAAAACAGTTTTCAAATGGAAATGAATGGGCATCACCTGTGGATCTTTGCTTAATTGCTTGTAAAAGGATGTGTCTAAATCAGCCTCTTGGCCCTGTATGAGGTTGTGGCTTAGATTCTCAGCACATGATGGATCTAAAGATAGATTGCATGTGTGCAATCAAAACAAAAATGGCCAAAATCTGTCATTGTTGATGAGTCTCTTGCCTTCCTCTGTTAGGATTCTGACCTCTATCAAGTGAGAATAGGGATCCTTTAGGTCAAATGAGTTCTTTGAAGAACTGCAGAGGTGCTTGTGTTTTCTTGTGACTCCAAATCACTTAAAGAATCTATCCCTGAGAGTCAGTAGGCCTCAAATTGGAGAAGCAGGCCTATTGGATCACTCCAGGTTCACAGGAAGGGTGACCATGCCACCCTGACTTTAGGCAAATGAGGGGCAAGGAAGATTATTTCGGACACTCTCTTGGGATGCGTCCCACATGAAAAACTCCAGCCAGAGGTAATGATGAGTGTCTCTCTGGAAGAAGGTGAGGACCATGTGGAAGTGTTTTGGTTTTAATTGTAGTCATTCGTGTGGCAGTTGGAAGAGATGACTGGATCCACCTGGGCTTGAACTCTGGTGTCATTCCCCTTAAACACTCAGTTCTGGATCAATCATCAAAGAAGTATTGCCATGAATTGTGTTAAGAATTTAGGAGGCCATGCATGAGAGTCTCCGTTGGAAACTGAGATCTAGTCCTAGGGTGGCTTTCCACAGAGCACTGGGAATCTCAGCCAGGATATCAAATTATTTTTTTCTGAAAGACTTGGAAGCCATATTTGCTAGTCAAAACACACATGGACCTCAATTGTAGACCTCGATGGGCCTGGATTCATGTGACTTTTAGGCCACTCTTTGGGAAGCCTTGCCTGTGAGAGTTCTTCAAATTTTTCATTGAAATGAGCTTCCTCACCATTGAATGATTCCTGAATGATTTGAAAGCCATAGTGCTTCCAACTTCATAATTGAAAATTGGCTAGATAAATACCATGAAATTTTTGAAATTCCAATGACCAGGTGGCAATGAAGAACATTTGGATGTCCTGTTGCTGATCACGAGTGTACCAGACAGTGCCTTGATTGACTGGTTTTGATGAAAATGGTGTAGAACAGAGATCTCAATAATTTGGATCCTGCTGAGTAGTGGGCCTAGAGCAGTGGTGAGCAAATGTGTGATAAAACATCTGAGGTGGGGCCATGTGGATCTGCCATTGGCTTCCAAATGGCTTGTGACTGACATGGTGCAGCCAGCAGACCCTTATATGTAAAGGCAACTTGTTATATGGAGAGGTTTCAGTGCAATGTTCAGAATCAGGTTGCTATGGTCAAGGGGTCATCCTATGTGGTATACAAGCCCTGTTGGTGCATTCTCCTGCAGACCCTGATCCACCACACGTGACAGAACTCGCGGCAACACTCTGTCCCAGTTGAACTCCTTGTATTTCGTGAAGCAAATACCAAACTCCGAGTGCAGCAGGAAGAAACATTAGGAAAAGTGGAGGATGATAAAATGGCTTCGCAGTCCATATGGGGAGACACTTAGCCCCCAGTGGCCACAGTTTACATACAAGAGAGAATTCAGCACTGCTGCTTCATGTTTATTGGAAAATTATAAACCATGTCCTCCAGATCACAGAGATGAAGACGCAGCTTTGATGGTCTCACTGGAAAGGAAGCTAAAGATCCTCACAAAAACATATATTTCAAGTGCCCAACCTAGAGACAGTTTCTCCAGACGTCTTTAGGCAGGCAAACCTCCATGTTTGTAGAGTTTTTACACTGTCCCTTACTTTTGGAAACTCCTCTACAATCTCCAAGGTTGTGAACCCTAAGCATTTTCAATTTCAGATATGTATTCAAAGATTTTCTAACTCTTCTCCTCTAATTGTGTCTTACTTGGGGTGAAGGTAATGTCAAGGCATTGTTCTGAATGAGAGTGGAAAAATTTTTTTGTAGTACACATTTGCATACACATTGATCCATTTTCCAATTTTCCATTCGAAATACTGAATCCCTGACACTAACTCATACCCTACTAGACTCTGACTACTAATCCTAATATGATGGAGAAAAATAAACAAAAAAAATGAAAATACAAGCAGTTCAGAGGAGGCATGGTGTATAGTTGGACTTCCCTCTTGCATGATAAAGGGTCGGTTTTATAAATCTACTCAATTTTTAATTGAAATAGTCCTCCATGTGTTTTTTTTTAAAGAGAGAGTTAGAGAGGAGAGAGAGAATTCTATAATATTTATTTTTTTAGTTATCGGCGGATACAACATCTTTGTTTGCACGTGGTGCTGAGAATCGAACCCATGCCGCACGCATGCAAGGCGAGCGCGCTACGACTTGAGCCACATCCCCAGCTCTCTCCATGCGTTTTTAAAGTTAACAAATATGTGAATTCCTGTCTCCCTTTCTCTGTAGCCTACTCAGCACATGTACTTTTTATATGCACATATAGATTCCTACTTGGTATCACACGTATATTTTTATGAGTTGGCTGACTTGGCAGAAACAAATTGTAAGAAGAGATCAGTCCTCCTAAACGCTGTTGGAACTGAAAATCCAAACTATGGGTGAGCTTCCAATTAGAACAATATTATACATAAACCCATGTTTAGTAAAATAAATATTTTTGCATCTGAGGGTGATATATATATTACATGATGAATTACGATTGGCATATATATATTGATACTTTTTAATGAATTTTTGTGTTTTTTTGTCTATATATATATATATATATATATACATACACTCTACAGATTTTATAAAATATGAAATATATTTGTCTTATATACACTCCGTAAATTCATTCATGTTCATGTATGTGGATTTATAATCAACTTTTCACAAGATTATTCTCAGAAATAATCATCTACCTGAAATACATATTTGTTTCCCAGTGCTGAAAACTAACTTCAATCAATGGTGCTTACAAATCCTAATATTTCTACAGTAACTGACCCAGTTTAACATCAATGCAAGTATATTCCTATGGGACATGATGTCTATTTTGACATTCATTTTAATTCAACACTGGTACATTACTATTTCTTCAGTTTTTGCACATCATAGGTTATATATTTCATTCACAAGTTCAGAAATTTATAGGATTTGTTTCACTTTTAATCACTTCCTGCTTCAGAACACATGTATTCCTCCATGTTACTTGACTGGTCTTTTCATGAGACTTCTTTCCAAACACATTATTTTCGATTTCCATAATCAATTTTGAAGCTAAACCCACACACTCTTCAAGATAAACCATAACATTAATATTACCATTAGATGTATAAGTGGTTGGAATGAATGTGTGAATATCAATATAAGATTTCCTGTACATTTTCACATTTCAATTCAATCCATTATTAAAGTTGGAACCAGGTATGCTATTTATTCACAGTATGGTCTATTAATGCATTATCTCTATATTCATAGACACAGTGTACACCTCTTTGTTCCCCCAATACTAATTTATACCTCTTCAAAACATTGCTCCCAAAAATGGTAGAAGAAATAAACATGTCACCTTATCTATCTATATATATATATATATATATATATATATATATATATATATATATATATATATATATATATATATTCTTTTTTTATCACAGTAATATTCTGGACACAAAAAACAAAGGTCATACTCATGATTGTATCAAAGCCTAAATGGAAAGTGAGCATGGATTACTAAAAACAACCATATCCAGGTTGCCTAATGCTCTCAAATGTAAATCCTATTGGTGACTACATATTTGTTTCTTTCTAAGATTATATATTCAACTTCAAGCCTGTTGAAAATGTCTAATCCTATCACTCAGTTTATACTTTGCCTGATTTCCTTATATCTCTATTGATATCTGCTTTCCTACATATATTCCCCAGTTCATCATTGTGTCTGACACTTCACATATGCTGATATTTACATTCAATGTCTACCCGAGACCCTATTGCTAAAGAAATTTTGGTCTAAATCCTATACTCACTCTTATTTCTAAACCTACTGACTATCTTCCTAATCCTACTGACTATTGCTTTTTGACTCGATGTTCTCTTCGACAATTAATCATCCAAGGTATAAGGTCCTAAACCATTGTATTTCAATTTGTCGGAGACATATATGCAGAACATAATTCAAACCTAAGAATCCCACTCAAGGACCCAATGCCCTTCTGACTTTGAATCTTACCTAGATTTCTGTTTTCATACTTACATTTCACCTATATATTCTTGTAAATATCACAGGTTCCCAATACCATTATTCATGGGGCAGAGAGATTCCTAACCCAAATCAAACATGTTATTAACCCTAAACATACACTGTTCCCTCAATCTAACTTTACAAAAGAGGAGGGACAGAGTTGGTCTTACAATACAGGAATGTAGGGGATCTTCCACCTTCTGAGAACATCAAAGGTCCATGCAGAAATGATCCCTGGAGAAGATATAGGCAGCTATGAAGGACCTGAGAGAGGAAAAGTCATCTTTTATGGTAAACAACCTGGTCAAGATGAATGGATGTGTCTGAATCAACCTCTATCTTCTAAATGTAGAGAAGATGGACCAAATCAGGCCTGTGTGGAGAGCTCTTCCCAGGTGCCTATGGTTGATATACCATTCTAACTTGTGAAAGTGTGACAGAAAGAAGGGACAGACTCCATCTCATGGGACCCTTAGAAGTTACTGTTAGGACAAAGAGGTTGCCAAGGCAGTGACCTCATTCTGTTCCTGAAGGAAGTGACCTCACTTCACTTCCTTGGTGATGGAACTCTCTGAACTTGGGATCCAGGAAGAGAGGCACCCAGAGCCAGTCGCAGTCCCAGTCCCTGTGGTCTCACTTGTTTCAATTTACCAAGCACAGAGTCAGTCTTTCTTAGTACCAACAGATGTGAGAATGGCCAAATGCCAGGAAAGCTCTGAAGAAAGACCTTTCTGAGAAAGCAGGTATTGGTTCACCGCTGGCTCCTGACAACTGCACAGAGTTGGCCAAGGAGACCAGATTTGAGATACAACAGGCCATTTTGGGGGAATATAGTATGGCCCACCATTCAGAGGACACTCCACAAAGGAGGTGCCTTTGTGGGTGTAGGTGTGTGTATGGTTTTTTCTCAAGTTCTGAGAAGATGTAAGAAAGGCTGTTTGTTTGAATTGGCGTGGACTGTTTCTAGTAAGTCCTTTGACAAGGCGAGTGCTTCTATGTCTGTGTATCCCACTCTGTCCGTGGTTGTAGACATTAGAAAAGAAAATGCATCAATGGATGTGTCCTGTCTAGGAGAAAGCTTCGCAACATTCATCCTGCCTGATTTATTAATGGACTGCAGCTTTCCTTATTGAAGGGAAACACCTGCTATCTTTCAAAGTTTCTGTTTACATCCTGAATTCTGGACACTCTCCAGAATTGCCTCATTGTTTTGTGTCCAAGATATGTACTACCTCCAAGCTATGTGATATGGCTATGTACTGGATAGCTGAAGGGAAAGGCGAGCATCTCAGAAAACTCAGATATCAGTGTGAACAGGAAAGTCTCAGTGGAGAAACCCTGCTTTGTGCGTTTTGTTTACCTATTGTTCTGTTGCCCTGAATTTCAGGAAGGTTTTTGCCTCAGACCACTCCTTTGTGAATATCAATTCAATCCATTATTTAAAGTGGAACCAGCTATACTATTTATTCACAGTATGGTCTATTCATGCATTATCTGTATATTCATAGACACAGGGTACAGCTTTTTGTACAACCAATACTTATGTATATGTCTTCAAAATATTACTCGCAGAAATGGTGAAAGAAATACTCATGTCACCTAATCTACATATACATTTTATCACAGTAATATTCTGGACACAAAATGCAAAGTTCACACTTATTATTGTACTAAAGCCTAAATGGAAAGTGAACATGGATTACTTCCATGTTCAGGTTGCCTAATGCTCTCAAATATCAATCCTATTGGTGACTACATATTTGTTTCTTCCTAAGATTATATATTCAAAATCAACCCTGTTGCAAATATCTAATCATATCACTCACTTTATACTTTGCCTGATTTTGTAATATCTCTTTTTTTATTGTTACGATGAGCCAATTTAGTACTTTTTTAATTTTTTTTTTCATCTTTCATACATTTGATTCAAGTGAGTTATGCATTTCCATTTTTACCCCAAATACAGATTGCAGAATCACATCAGTTACACATTCACAATGTTTACATAATGCCATATTAGTGACTGTTGTATTCTGCTGACTTTTCTATCCCCTACTATCCCCCCTCCCCTCCCCTTTCATCTTCCCTCTCTACCTCATCTGTTGTTGTTCCGTTCTCTCCCTTCCCCCCCTTTCCCCTCACAACCTCGTATATGTGATTTCGTATAACGATGAGGGTTCTTTCCGTTTCCATGCAATTTCCCTTCTCTCTCCCTTTCCCTCCCATCACTTGTCTCAGTTTAATGTTAATATTTTCCTCATGCTCTTTCCCTCTGTTCAGTTCTTAATTGCTCTCCTTAAATCAAAGAAGACATTTGGCATTTGTATTTTAAGGATTGGCTAGCTTCACTTAGCATAATCTGCTCTAATGCCATCCATTTCCCTGCAAATTCCATGAATTTGTCATTTTTTAGTGCTGCATAATACTCCATTGTGTATAGATGCCACATTATTTTTTATCCATTCATCAATTGAAGGGCATCTAGGTTGGTTCCACAGTCTGCCTATTGTGAATTGTGCTGCTATGATCATTGATGTGGAGGTATCCCTATAGCATGCTCTTTTATGGTCCTCAGGAAATAGTCTGAGGAGGGCGATAGCTGGGTCAAATGGTGGTTCCATTCCCAGCTTTCCCAGGAATCTCCATACTGCTTTCCATAATGGCCGCACCATTTTGCAGTCCCACCAGCAATGTACAAGTGTACCCTTTTCCCCACATCCTCGCTAGCACATATTATTGTTTGACATCCTAATGGCTGCCAATCTTACTGGAGTGAGATGGTATCTTAGGGTGGTTTTGATTTGCATTTCTCTGACTGCTAGAGAAGGTGAGAATTTTTTCATGTACTTATTAATTGATTGTATGTCTTCTTCTGAGAAGTGTCTGTTCAGGTCCTTGGCCCATTTGTTGATTTTGTAATATCTCTATTGATATCTGCTTTCCTACATATTTTCCACTGTTCATCATTGTGACTGACCCTTCAAGTGTGCTGATATTTACTTTCACACTTTAACCCAAACCCTATTGCTAAAGCACTTTTGTTCCAAATCCTATACTCACTCTTCTTTGTTAACCTACCGAATATCTATCTAATCCTACTTACTATCCCTTTTTGACTGGATGTTCTCTTCGAATTTTAATCATAAAAGGAACAAGGTCCTATGCCATTGTATATCGATTTATCTGAGATATCTGTGCACAACATAAATCAAAGCTAAGTATCCCAATGAAGGGCCCATTGCCCCTCTGGGCTTCAAAATTACCTAGACTTTCTTTTTTCATTTATATATTTCACCTCTATATTTTTAAAAATATCGCAGGTTCCCAATACCATTATTCATCCAGCAGAATGATTTCTAACCCAAATCAAACATTTTATTAACCCTAACAATACACTGTTCCCTCATTGTAAATTTAAAGAAGAGCAGGGACAGAGTTGGTCTTACAATACAGGAATGTAGGGGATCTTTCACCTGTTGAGAACCACAAGTTCAATATAGAAATGATCCCTGGAGAATATGTAGTCAGCTATGGAGGACCTGAGAAAGCAAAAGTAATCTTCCATGGCAAAATACCTGGTCAGGATGACGGGATGTGTCTGAATCAGAACCTCTCTTCTCAATGTAGAGGAGATGGACCAAACCAGGCCTGTGTGGAGAGCTATTACCGGGTTCCTATGGTTGATATACCATTCTAACTTGTGAATGTTTCACAGGAAGTAGGGGAAGCCTCCATCTAATGAGACACTTGGAAGCAACTGTTAGGATAAAGTGTTTGCCAAGGCAGTGACCTCATTCAGTTCCTAAAGGAAGTGACCTCACCTTACTCCCTTGGTGATGGAACTCTCTGAACTTAGGATCCTGGAAGCCAGGCACACAGAGCCAGTCCCAGTACCAGTCCCAGTGGGTTCACTTGTTTGGAATTACCAAGGACAGAGTCAGTCTTTCTTTGTACCTACTGATGTTAGAATGGCCAAAAGCCAAGAGAGCTCTGAAGAGGGGCCTTTCCTGAAAAAGCAGATAGTGGCCCACCGCTGGCTCCTGACAACTTCATAGAGATGGCCAAGGAGACCATATCTGAGACAGGACAGGACATTTCGGGGGAACATTGTGTGGCCCACCAGTTAGAGGACACTCCATAGAGTCACAGACCTACTTAGGGTAAAAAGGTGCCTTTGTGGGTGTGGTTGTGAGTTTGTGATTTTGTCTCATGTTGTGAGAATAGGAAAAAAAAGGTGGTTTGTTTGGTTTGGAGTGAACTGTTTCTCGTAAGTCGTTTGAAAAGGAGAGTGTTTCTATGTCTGTGTATCCCATGGTGTCCGTGGTTGTAGACATTAGAAAAGAGAGTGCATCAATGGATGTGTCCTGTCTAGTAGAAAGCTTCCCATTTCATCCTGCCCAATTTATGAATGGTTTGCGGCTTTACTTAAAGATGGGCATAACCTAATACATTCCTAATTTCCAGGTTTATTCATGAACTCTGTTCACTCTCCAGAATAGGATCATGGTTTTGTGTCCAACATATATACCACCTCCAAGCTCTGTGACATGGCCATGTACTGGATAGCTGAAGGGAATGGCGAGCATCTCAAAAAACTCAGATATCAGTGTGACCAGGAAAATCTCAGTGGAAAAACCCTGCTTTGGGCATTTTGCTTATATATTGTTCTGATGAACTGAATGTCAGGAAGTTCTTGCTCTGGCCACCCCTTTGTGAAGCCTGAAGTAAACAGTTTTCAAATGGAAATGATTGGGCATCACCTGTGGCTCTTTGCTTAATTGCTTTGGAAAGGGATGTGTCTGAATTAGCATCTTGGCCCTGTGTGAGGTTGTGGCTTAGATTCTCAGCACCAGATGGATCTAAAGAAAGATCCCATGTGTGCATCCAAAACCAAAATGGCAAATACACCAGTCATTGTGGATAAAGTCTCGCTTTCCTCTGTGAGGTTCCTGACCTCTATCAAGTGAGAATAGGGATCCTTTGTGTCAATTGAGTTCTTCAAAGCCCTGCAAAGGTGCTTGGGTTTTCTCATGACTCTAATTTACATAAAGAATCTATACCTCTAACTCAGTAGGCCTCAAATTGAAGAAGCGGTGCAGTATTAACGGCATGCCTATTTGATCACTCCGGGTTCACAGGAAGTATGTCCAGGCCACCCTGACTTTAGGCAAATGAGGGGCAAGGGAGCTTATTTTGGACACTGTCTTGGAATGTGCCCCTCATGGAAACCTCCAGCCAGAGGTTATGATGAGTATCTATATGGAAAAAGATGAGGGCCATGTGGGAGTGTTTTGGTTTAATTGTGGTCATTATGTGGCTGTTAAAGGAGATGCCTGGGTCCACATGGGCTTGAACTCTGGTGTGATTACACTTAGAGAGTGCATTCTGGATCTGATCTCAGAGAACTTGTGCCATGAATTGTGTTGGGATTCTAGGAGGGCACGCATGAGAGTCTCCCTTGGAAACTGAGATCTAGGCCCAGGGTGGCTTTCCACAGAGCACTGGGAATCTCAGCCAGGATACCACATGATTTTTTTTTCTGAAAGACTTGGTAGGCATAGGTGACAGTCAAAACACACATGGACCTCACATTGTAGACCTCAATGGGTCTGATTTCATGTGACTTTTTGGCCACTCCCTGGGAAGCCTTGTCTTTAACAGTTCTACAGAGCATTCATCGAAATGAGGTTTCTCATCATTTAATGGTTCCTGTACAAATTGAAATCCACAGTGCCTCCATCTTCATCCGTGAAAAATGGCTAGATAAATACAATAAAATTATTGAAATTTCCATGACCAGGTGGCACTGGAGAAAATTTGGAAAACCGGTTGCTGATCATGAGTATACCAGACAGTGCCTTGATTGACTAGGTTTCATCAAAATGGTGTATAACAGAGATGCCAGTAAATTGGAGCCTGCTGAGTAGTGGGCCTAGATCAGAGGAGGGGAGGTGTGTGATAAAACATCTGTGGTGGGGCCATGTTGATCTTCCATTGGCTTCCAAATGCCTTGTGACTGACATGGTGCAGCCAGCAGACCCTTATATGTAATGGTATCTTGTTATATAGAGAGGATTCAGGGCAATGTTGAGAATTATGTTGCTGTGGTCAAGGGGAAAAGCTATGTGGAATAGAAGCATTGTTGGTATATTCTCTTGCAGACCCTGACCCACCACACGTGACAGAACTCCCTCAAGCACTGTGTCCCAGGTGATCTTTTTTTTACTTCATAAGCAAATACAGCAGCAAGAAACACCATGAAAATTGGAGGATGAACAAATGGCTTCACAGTCCACACAGGGAGACACTTAGAACCCAGTGGCCACAGTTTACCTACAAAGATCAAATTCAGGACTGGTGTCTCATGTTAATTGGAAAATAAGAAACTATGTTTTACAGGTCACATAGGTGCAGACCCAGCTTTGATGATCTCAGTACAAAGGAAGCTAAAGCTCCTCATAACAACATATGTTTCAAGTGCCCAACCTCAGAGGAAATTTCTCAAGAAGTCTTTAGGCCAGCAGAGCTCCATGTTTATGGAGTGTTCACCCTGTCCCTTACTTTTGGAAACTCCTGTACCACCTTCAAGGTAGTGAACTTCTTAGCATATTACATTCCAGAGAAGTATTCACTGATTTTCTAATTCTTCTCCTCTAATTATGTCTTACTTGGGGCGAAGATAATGTCAAGCCATTGTTCTGGAGGAGTGGGAAGATTTTGTGTGGCACATATTTGCATACACATTGGATACATTTTCCAAATTTCCATTCGAAATACTGAATCCCTGACTCTAACCCCTACCCTACTAGACTCTGACTACTAATCGTAATATGATAGAGAATAATAACCAAAACAGAATAGAAATACAAGCAGTTCAGAGGAGGCATGGTGTATAGTTGGAATTGCCTTTTGCATTATATAGGGTAGGAGTTATAAATCTAGTCATTTTTTTTGTTGAAATAGTTCTCCGTGTGTTTTGAAAGTTAACAAATATGTGAATTTCTGTCTCCTTTTCTCTGTAGCCTATTCAGCACATGTAATTTTATATGCACACATAGAATTGTACCTGGTATCACACGTACATTTTTGTGAGGTGACTGACTTGGCAAATACAAATTGTGAGAAGAGATCACTCCTCCTAAATGCTGTTGGAACTGAAAATTCAACGTATGGGTAAGCCTCCTAGTTGAACAACATTATACATAAATCCATGTTCAGTATATGAATATTTTTGGGTCTGTGGATGATATGTATTTCATGATGAATTTTGATTGGCATATATATTGCTAGTTTTTAATGTCTGTGTGTGTGTGTGTGTGTGTGTGTGTGTATATATATATATATATATATATATATATATATATATATATACTCTCCAGATTTTTCAAAATATGAAATATTTGTGTCTTATTTTGCACTCCCTAAATTCATTCATATTCATGTATGTGGATTTATAATCCAATTTTTAAAAAATTATTCTCAGAAATATTCATCCACCTGAAATACATATTTTTTCCTAGTACTGAAACAGTTTTCAGTAAATGGTGCATCCAAATCCTAATATTTCGGCATTGCAAGATGGCTGTGAAGACAGTGTATCACACCCAGTGTACCCTGCCACTGCGCAAGTGAATAACGAGTTAGAGCAATGAAAAACTATCTTGTTAGGATCTTACAGGAAAATGGGTGTTTACCGAAACCTAGAAGAATGATTTCCACCACCAAGGTCCGGTAATTGAGTCTCAAACACAAGCCACTTGTGCAACTGGAGATCCATTCTGATTGATCCGCGTGACCTGCCCTGTGTCTACAAATGGTGAGGCACCACCGAGAACCGACCAGCAAGCAGGGAGAAACGTTGCTGCGGATTCTGTGGAATCCTGCTGGCTGAGCATCCACTGAGCCCCCAGCTGAATTCGGGATTTCAGACGGGGAAGTTAGCAGTACATTTCTATGCCCCAAAGCAGAAACTCCACAAAGGAAACCAACAGCCACCATCTTGGAGAGCTGAAGTAACCACCACCATTCCCTGACAGATTGCAAGAATAAAACAGGTGTGTGTTTCTCAGCTCATCTCACATACAGAGGGGAATTCGCATAAAATATCTCCTAGGCTTTTGGGGGAGGAATAATCAGAGCAAGTCTGCATAAAGACTGGGGGAAAACTAGAGGCACCTGACCTTCATCTCCCCTTCCCATCAGCGGCAAAAATGATACTTGTCTAGCCAGTGCGGGGCGATGGGCAAGCGAAAAAAATTAAAACAATAGAGTTCCAGGGTTCCCAATAGACACCCTCCCCACCCAACAAACGGCAGACCTAGAGAACAGTTTGAGCTGCCGAGAAGCATCACTCAGGAGAAATCTGGTCTAGCAGGAGAAATCAGGACTAGCAGGATAAACCAGGGGACTAGAGGCCAGGCCCTCCTGACTGGCTGGCTGGAGAACGCCGGCCCACTGCCAGTGTGACTGGGCAACTGGAGACCACCTTCCTGCTGGCGCCAGCCCACCTGCTGACGCTATGTCTTTACAGCTGGAGAACGCGCGCCTGCCGGCGACCGAACGCGCAACTGTGTGGCTAGAGATCACCCACCAGCTGAAGACAGACCACAAGCTGCCCGCGCTACTGGGTGGCTGGAGACTGCCGGCCTGCCAGCGACCAGGAGCTGAAACCAACCAGAGACAATCCAGTCCACCCACCCAATTCGGACACTCTGGCAAGGAGCCTGGGGCCCACCACAGCAGAGAGGTGACATCACTGGAGCTCGGCCGTCAGAATTCCTTAACAGCGGAATCCACTTAAGCAGGCATAGTCTACCAACACAAAGGAGAGAAAACAGAGATATATAAACCCATAACAAATCTATAGAAGAGAGCAGAAACACAGCAATCAAATAGAGCTGGAAAATGACGTGAACATCATGAAAAAACAAGGGAAAACAAGGTGTACAAACAATGAAGGACAACTTAATACTACAGGAGAACCTAGAAGCATCAGAAACAGGGATAGGGAAAAAACTTAAGTCATACCTAACTCAGATGGAAAGGAATAAGAGAGAAGACATGAGGCAGCAAGTCTAAGGATAAAAGTATATTTTGAAAATGAATTAAACAAACAAATTCAAATGGCAAAGAACAAGCTTTACCAGGAGATAGAGATCTTTTAAAAAATCATACAGTAATTCTAGAAATGCAGGAAACTATAAACCAAATTAAAAACTCAAACAAGAATATTACAAATAGACTAGATCAAGTAGAAGTCAGAACATCAGATAATGAAGACAAAGTTTGTCAACTTGAAAAGAATATAGTCAACACAGAAAACATGCTTAAATCCCATGAGCAACTATTCAAGAGATATGGGATGTCATAAAAAAAACAAAATTGGGAGTCATCGGGATAGAAGAAGGCATAGAAATTCAAACCGAATGAATGAACAACATATTAAATGAAATAATTCTAGAAAACTTCCCAGAGATGAAAGATGGAATGGATTGCCATATCCTGGAAGCCTACAGGACCTCAAACATTCAAAACTATAATAAACAAACTCCAAGACATATAATTATGAAGATAGCCAACATACAGAACAAGGAGAGAATATTAAAAGCTACGAAAGAAAGTAGGCAGATAACATTCAGGGGTAAACCAATAAGGTTAACAATTGATTTTTCATCACAGACATTGAAAGCGAGAAGATCTTTGAACAATGTATTTCAAACACTGAAAAATAATGGATTCCAACCAAGAATACTGTATCCAACAAAATTAAGCTTCAGATTTGACAATGAAATTAAGTCCTTCCTGATAAATAAAAGCTAAAAGAATTCGCAGACAGAACACCAGCACTGCAAAGCATTTTGAGCAAAATACTACAAGAAGAGGAATTGAAAAATAGTGCCCAAAACTAACAGCGGGAGGTATCTCAGTAAAGGGGTAAGAAAAAAACCAAAAAGTAAAAACTACCCAAATTAAAATAAATAAATAAATAAACATGACTGGAAGTACAAATCATATTTCAATTGTAACCTTAAATGTTAAAAATCTAAACTCACCAATCAAGAGACATAGGCTAGTAACCTGGATCAAAAAAATAAATCCAACAATATGCTGCCTTCGAGAGACTCATATGAAAGGTAAAGACATACACAGGCTGAAAGTGAAAGGTTGGGAAAAATCATACCACTCATATGGCCCTCGGAAGCAAGCAGGAGTGGCCATACTCATATCATATAAAATCAACTTCAAACCTACATTAATCAAAAGGGATAAAGTAGGACACTATATATTGTTAAAAGGAACCATCCACCAACAAGACATAACAATTATCAATTGGTATGCACCAAACAATTGAGCTGCAATGCTCATAAAACAAACTCGCCTCAAGTTCAAGAGTCAAATAGACTACAACACAATAATTATGGGTGACTTCAACACACCGCTCTCGCCATTAGACAGATCCTCTATAAAAAACTGAATAAAGAAACTATAAAATTCAACAGCACAATCAATAACCTTGACGTAACCGACATATATAGAATACATCAACCATCATCAAGTGGATACACTTTATTCTCAGCAGCACATGGATCCTATTCCAAGTTAGACCATATATTATGCCATTGGGCAACTCTTAGTAAATATAAAGGCGTGGAGAAAATACCATGCACCATATCTGATCATAATGGAATGAAACTGGAAATCAATGATAAAAGAAGGAAGGAAAAATCCTACATCACATGGAAAATGAACAATATTCTACTGAATGATCAATGGGTTACAGAAGACATAAAGGAGGAGATAAAAATATTTTTAGAATCAAATGACAATACACACACATCGTACTGGAATCTATGGGACACAAAGAAGGCAGTTTTAAGAGCGAAATTCATTTCTTGGAGTTCTTTCCTCAAAAAAAGAATAAAACAACAAATAAATAAACTCACAGTACACATCAAAAACCTAGAAAAGAAAGAGCAAAACAACAGCAAATGTAGTAGAAGACAAGAAATAATTAAAATTAGAGCAGAAATCAACGAAATTGAAACAAAAAAAAACATTGAAAAAATTGATAAAACTAAAAGTTGGTTCTTTGAAAAAATAAATAAGATTTACAGGCCATTAGCCATGCTAAGGATGAGAAGAAGAGAGACAACTGAAATTACTAACTTATGGAATGAAAAAGACAATATCACAACAGACAGTACACAAATACAGAAGATAATTAGAAAGTATTTTGAAACCCTATATTCCAATAAAATAGAAGATAGTTAAAATATCGACAAATTTCTTAAGTCATACGATCTGCCCAGATTCAGTCAGGAAGACACACATAATTTAAACAGACCAAAAACAAAGGAAGAAATAGAAGAAGCCATCAAAATACTACCAACCAAAAAAAGCCCTGGACCTGATGGGTATAGAGCAGAGTTCAAAAAAACCTTCAAAGAAGAATTAGTACCAATACTTTTCAAGCTATATCAAGAAATAGAAAAATAAGGAGCTCTTCCAAATTCATTCTCGGAGTCCAAAATCACCCTGATCCCAAAACCAGACAAAGACACTTCAAAAAAGAAAACTACAACCAATATCTCTAATACACTTGGATGCAAAAATTCTCAATGAAATCCGTGTGAATTGAATCCAAAAGCATATCAAAATAGTTGTGCACCATGATCAAGTAGGATTCTTCCCTGGAATGCAAGGCTGGTTCAATATACGGAAATCAATAAATGCTATTCACCACATCAATAGACTTAAGGACAAGAACCATATGATCATCTCGATAGATGTAGTAAAAACATTCGACACAGTTCAGCATCCCTTTATGTTCAAAACACTAGAAAAACTAGAAATAACAGGAACTTACCTCAACATTGTAAAAGCTATATATGCTAAACCTCAGGCTAGGATCATCCTAAATGGAGAAAACTGAAGGCATTCCCTCTGAAATCTGGAACAAGACAGGGATGCCCTCTATCACCACTTCTATTCAATTTAGTTCTTGAAATACTAGCCAGAGAAATTAGACAGACAAAAGAAATTAAAGGCATAAAAATAGGAAAAGAAGAACTTGAATTATCGCTATTTGTGGATGACATGGTAATATATTTAACAGACCCAAAAGGGTCTACAAAGAAACTGCTAGAGTTAATAAATGAAGGATATAAAACCAACACGCATTAATCAAAGGCATTCCTGTATATCAGCAACAAAACTTCTGAAATTGAAATGAGGAAAACCACTCCATTCACAATATCCTCAAAGAAAATAAGATACTTGGAAATCAACCTAACAAAAGAGGTGAAAACCACAGAACCCTAAAGAGAGAGATAGAAAAAGATCTTAGAAGATGGAAAAATGTACCCTGTTCATGGATAGGCAGAACTAAATTCATCAAAATGGCGAAATTACCCAAAGTTCTATACAGGTTTAACGCAATGCCAATCAAAATCCCAATGGCATTTCTTGTAGAAATGATAAAGCAATCATGAAATTCCTATAGAAAAACAAAAGACACAGAATAGCAAAAGAAATTCTAAGCAGGAAGTGTGAATCGGGAGGTATAGCGATACCAGAGTTCAAACTTTACTACAAAGCAATAGTAACAAAAACAGTGTGGTACTGGTACGAAAACAGGCAGGTGGACAAATGGTATAGAATGGAGGACAGAGAAACCAATCCACAAAATTACAACTTTCTTATATTTGATAAAGTGGCTATAAACATGCAATGGATGAAGGATAGCATCTTCAACAAATGGTGCAGGGAAAATTAGAAATCCATATGCAACAAAATGAAACTGAATCCCGTTTTCTCACCATGCACAAAAGTTAAATCAAAATAGATCAAGGAGCTAGATATCAAATCAGAGACACTGCGTCTCATAGAAGAAAAAGTTGGCTACGATCTATATACTGTGGGGTCAGGCTCCAAATTCTTTAATAAGACATCAATAGCCCAAGAGTTAATAACAAGAAAAAAACAAATGGGACTTACTTAAACTAAAAAGTTTTTTTCTCAAGAAGAGAAACAATAAGAGAGGTAAATAGAGAGCCTACATCCTGGGAACAAATTTTTACCCCTCACACTTCAGATAGAGCCCTAATATGCAGAATATACAAAGAACTCAAAATATTAAACAATAAGATAACAAATAACCCAATCAACAAATGGGCCGAGGACCTAATCAGACACTTCACAGAGGAGGACATACAATCAATCAACAAATACATGAAAAAATGCTCACCATCTCTAGCAGTCTGAGAAATGCAAATCAAAACCACCTTAAGATACCATCTTACTCCAGTAAGATGAGCAGCCATTACGAAGTCAAACAACAATAAGTGTTGGCGAGGATGTGGGGAAAAGTGTACACTTGTACACTGCTGGTGGGACTGCAAATTGGTGAGGCCAATTTTGAAAGAAGTATGGATATTCCTGGGAAAGCTGGAAATGGATCCACCATTTGACCCAGCTATCACCCTTCTTGGACTGTTCCCTGAGGATCTTAAAAGAGCGTACTATAGGGATACTGCCACATCAATGATCATAGCGGCACAATTCACAATAGCTAGACTGTGGAACCAACTTAGATGCCCTTCAATAGATTAATGGTTAAAAAAATGTGGCATCTATACACAATGGAGTATTACACAGCACAAAAATGACAAAATCATAGAATTTGCAGGGAAATGGATGGCATTAGAGCATATTATGTTAAGCGAAGCTAACCATTCCTTAAAAAATAAATGCCAAATGTCTTCTCTGATATAAAGAGAGCAAATAAGAGCAGAACAGGGAGGAAGAGCATGAGGAAAATATTAACATTAAACAAAGACGAATGGGGGGAGAGAAAGGGAGAGAGAAGGGAAAGCTTATGAAAATTGTAGGAGACCCTCAATGTTACACAAAATCGCATATAAAATGTTGTGAGGGGAAGTGGGGGGGAAACAATGGAGAGAATTGAACAATAGCAGATGAGGTAGAGAGGGAAGATGGGAGGGGAGGAGAGGGTGGATAGTAGGGGATAGGAAAGGTAGCAGAATACAACAGTCACTAATATGCCATTATGTAAAAGTGTGAATGTGTAACCGATGTGATTCTACAATTCGTATTTGGGGAAAAAATGGGAGTTCATAACCCAATTGAGTCAAATGTATGAAAGATGATATATCTTGAGCTTTGTAATGTTTTGAACAACCAATAAAAATAAATAAATAAATAAATAAAGGTTTAAAATTTAGTGGGAAGAAATCAGCTAAAAATGGGTTCAGATGTATTCATTTTGCTATGCAGAAACTTTGTTTTGTGTATTTGTAAATATCACAAATTTATTTTACCAGAAAATGCACATAAATTGAGATGAAAGGATAATTCACCTATCTTCATGAAAAATTCATAGCATTTTCTACACTTTTCATACTACATTTTTTTCATGAATATTTTGACATGGACAAGGTCTAGTCTTAGGCTATTCTTCCAGAATACTACCTCATCTGACAAGTTCGTACAATGTGTTGGATTGTTCTTTTCATCTTTTATTTAATAGTTTCTAGCTGATAATGTGTATTTTTCTTATCTTTATTTGGACATTATCTTTGCATTTTATGTTTTACTGGGGAAGAGACTCATCAAAAGCTCTTTATTATATGTATCAACAATCAAACATTTAGAGCATGCAATTATTCTTAATTTTGCATGAAAATAAATTTGTACCATTTTTCTTATAAAGATGTTGTATTATTAATAATGTCCCTACTGTAATAAGTAACTACTTACAAGAAGAATTAAACAATTGACTTTATATCAATTATGAACATGAAAAGTACTAAAATAAGTATTTGGCAATTAATACACAATTGATAGAAATAGAAATCACAAGAATGCCATTTAAAATGTCAGTGCATATGGTCCTTAAATAATAGGTTGTTCAAATAAAATTTCTCTAATTCATAAGAGTTAATATGCCATATTACAGCTTAATGTGATATAAAACCTTAAATTATCAGTATTGATAAATAAGAATGATACCTTTTTACTTAAATATGTTTATTTGATTTTCACTGTAAGATGTTAATTATGGAAGAATTGAGAATTAAGAAAGACTTGGTCTATATTATTTCTAACAGGAAAATCAAAGTACTTTTAAATATATATGTATATATATATAATATATATAATGCATATGCATGAATATAGATACATATGTGTAATAAATGTATTGTAATATATCTATCAGGTGATTATAATTTTTAGATTTTCTCAAGAAAAAGAATGACTATAAAAAACAGTCTTAAACTTAAATTTCATAGCATACTACTGTTTGTAATGACATGAGAGAAAAATAGATATGGAGGGGAAACGAAAAAGGAAGGGAGAGAAGGGGGAAAATGGGGAAGAAAGTGAGTAAAGAAGAGGGACATGAGTGTATGATGTTAAGATAAAAGTGGAGGGGCTGGGTTTGTGGCTCAGTGGTAACATGCTTTTCTAGCATGTGTAAGGCACATGGTTCTATTCTCAGCACCACATACAAATAAACAAAATGAAGGTCAATCAACAACTGAAAAAATAAAAAAGAAAAAAGAAGAAATATTATGAAAATTCCAAGCTTTGATGAATGTTAAATAAAAAAAATTATGTTACATAGCCTTATGTAATTTTAGACTATCCAAAATAGTCACTAAATGTTAGATTATTAGTGCTATAACTAAAAATCCATTGATCTTTCCTCTACATTCTGTGGCATGCTAGTGCTAAAATAAATTGTATTATTAATCCCCCCCAAAAATCCTAATATTTCTACAGTAACTGACCCAGTTGAACATCAATGCAAGTAGACATGATGTGCATTTTGACGTTCATTTTTATTCAACACTGGTACATTACTATTTCTTCAGTTTATGCACATCATAGCATATATGTCTCATCAAAATTTCGCAAATTTAGAGGCATTTGTTTCACTTTCAATCACTTCCTGCTTGAGAACACATGTATTCCTCCATGTTTCTTGACTGCTCTTTTCATGAGACTTCTTTCCAAACACATTATTTTCGATTTCCATTATCACATTTGAAGCAAAACTCACAAACCCGTCACAATAAACCATAACACTAATATTACCATTAGATGTGTAACTGGTTGGAATGAATGGTTCTATATCAATATAAGATTTCTTACTTAGTTTCAGATATCAATTCAATCCATTATTTAAAGTGGAACCAGTTATATTATTTATTCACAGTACAGTCTATTCACGAATTATCTCTATATTCATAGACACAGGTACACCTCTTTGTACCCCCAATACTAATTTATACGTCCTCAAAATATAGCTCCCAGAAATGGTGGAAGAAATACTCATGTCACCTGATCTACATATACATTTTATCACAGTAATATTCTGGACACAAAAAGCAAAGGTCACACTTATGATTGTACAAAACCTAAATGGAAAGTGAACATGGATTACTAAAAACATCCATGTCCAGGTTGCCTAATGCTCTCAAATGAAAATCCTATTGGTGACTACATATTTGTTTCTTCCAAAGATTATATATTCAAACTCAACCATGTTGAAAATGTCTAATCCTGTCACTCACTTTATACTTTGCCTGATTTTGTAATGTCTCTATTGATATCTGCTTTCCTACATATTTTCCCCAGTTAATCATTGTGACTTCCTCGTCACATGTGCTGATATTTACATTCACTCTCTTAGCGATACCCTACTTGTAAAGAACTTTTGTTCCAAATCCTACACTCATTCTTCTTCCTAAACCTACCGACTATCTTCCTAATCCTACCCACTATCACTTTTTGACTGGATGTTCTCTTCTACATTCAATCATCCAAGGTGAAAGGTCCTATGCCATTGTATATCGATTTATCTGAAACATCTGTGCAGAATGTAATTCAACGCTAAGTATCCCAATCAAGGGACAAATGACCTTCTGGGCTTCAAATCTTACTTAGATTTCTGTTTTCGTACATATATTTCACCTGTATATTCTTGTAAATATCACAGGTTCCCAATACCATTATTCATGCAGCAGAATGGTTCCTAACCCATATCGAACATGTTAATAACACTAATCATACACTGTTCCCTCAATCTAACTTTGCTGAAGAGCAGCGACAGTGTTGGTCTTACAATACAAGAATGTATGGGATCTTCCACCTGCTGAGAACATCAAAGGTACGTGCAGAAATGATCTCTGGTGAAGATGTAGGCAGCTATGAAGGACCTGAGAGAGCAAAAGACATCTCCATGGCAAACAACCTGGAAGGATGAAGGAATGTGTCTGAATCAGCCTCACTCTTCTTAATGTAGAGTAGACCAAACCAGGCCTGTGTGGAAAGCTCTTCCCAGGTGCGTATGGTTGATATACCATTCTAACATATGAAATTGTCACAGGAAGTAGGGGCAGCCTCCATCTCATGGAACCCTTGGAAGCAACTGTTAGGACAAAGTGGTAGCCAAGGCAGTGACCTCATTCAGTTCCTGAAAGAAGTGACCACACCTCACTTCCTTGGTGATGAAAGTCTCTGAACTTGGGATCCAGGAAGCCAGGCACCCAGAGCCATTACCAATCCCAGTCCCAGTGGTCTCACTTGTTTGAATTTAACAAAGACAGAGTCAGTCTTTCTTCTTACCTGTTAAGGTCTGTAAACAAGTCAGATTGGCACCTGTTATTTTGCTGGAGAAATGTTAGAGTCTGTAAACAAGTCTGGATGGTGCCTGGCAAAATGCCAGAGGGAGTGGTTTGTGAAGTAACAAAAGCGAGCCATTAAGTGTGAAGATTCCTTATTGGTTGACTGCTGTATCTATTTTATGCTAATGAGATAGGCTGTGTAAAATGTATAAATATCGCTCAGATCTTACAATAAACGGCTCTCATTCCTGCTGCATCAACATACACAAGTTATTCGTCACCCCCCAGGTTATTCTGCTGCAGCGGGACTGCGGCAGATGGTGGCCCGTTACGGGGAGCCCTGGGACACTCACGGGTAAGGGTCGAAAAAAGCTTTCTGTCCATAGATAGGACGGGAGCAATCTGCTCGTCCCTAGGCAGATAGGGCGATAGGAAAAATGACCATTTCGAGAAAATGGAGAAGATTGATGCAGTATGTTTGTGTCTTGTTTTGTCTTGAAATGTTGTATTGTCTTTGTGATGAAAATATGGAAGGGGTGAGAAGTAAATTGATAAGAGAAAAAGGCACCCCAGTGGAACCAAGAATAGTTAGGGCATGTGTTGATAAAAGCCCAGAAACTCTAGTCAGAAAGAAAAAGAAAGTTCAGAAGAAGAAGGATTATCAGGAAAAAAGTTGCAGCAAAAGGCTATTACTGAATACTTTTCGATACTGGAGGGTGCGTGAAATGACAAGGCGGCTGCCACCTGCCCAAGCCGATCATGGCGCAGTAAGAATTTTCCAAGAGGCAGTTGAGGGCTCTTCCC
The DNA here is from genome assembly GCF_048772815.1 of Callospermophilus lateralis. Taxonomy (NCBI): domain Eukaryota; kingdom Metazoa; phylum Chordata; class Mammalia; order Rodentia; family Sciuridae; genus Callospermophilus; species Callospermophilus lateralis. The sequence continues at coordinate 535,122 of NW_027517250.1, forward strand.
CGCCCCCCTGCCCGGGGGAGCGGATCACCACTGTGAGCCCAAATCTAGACCTGACCTGGAGGCACAGTCTCGCAGGCTTTTGCTCCCTGTGCCCGGAAGAAGTTTGAGCCCAGGACTCTCCCTGGGGCCATCTGGGGCTGCCCAGGATGCTACAGCTGGCAGAAGATGCCACTGGCATCCCTGAAGTTTGATCATTTCCAAGGCCAGTAACTACAATGGGTCTCCCACACCTGCAGGCTGATGAGTAATGAGTACTATTAAGGCTTATTTCAAATGTAAAAAACCTTGAGATAATGTACTAAAATTGTTCAGAAGGTTGTTTTCTTAGTGAAATGCTACAGGATTTTCTTTAGCCATCCGGAGTTCCTGCCTTCGTCCAAGTGCCGGTGAAAACAAAGGTGGAAGAATTTACAATGTTGCTGAGAACTGGAGGAAACTTCGGCTGAGAACCCGAGGAGACTTCGGAGCTATCGCTGTTTCTGCTACTACAACTTAAGCTAGCTGCCTGGAGAACTTACCTGGACTGTGATTTACCTGAACTCTGAGTTAATCTATTGAGACACTGCTTTATCTGGACTGAGACAACAGACTGTAATCTACAACAACTTGTAACTCGGTATCTTTGCTAACGGTGTCATTGCTGGTATAAGTTTTCCAAGGGCTTCTTGCATGGAGCCATCAATTGGATTGGTATTGTAAAATTTTGTATCCTCCCTTTCTGCTTCTAGCAGGTTATTTATGGTGTTTCTGTAAAAAACACTACGGTCCTTATTTAAATTAAACAAAAGGGGGAAATGTTAACGTCTGTAAACAAGTCAGATTGGCACCTGTTATTTTGCCAGAGAAATGTTAGAGCCTGTAAAGAAGTCTGGATGGCGCCTGGCAAAATGCCAGAGGGAGTGGTTTGTGAAGTAACAAAAGCGAGCCATTAAGTGTGGAGATTCCTTATTGTTTGACTGCTGTATCTATTTCATGCTAATTAGATAGGCTGTGTAAAATGTATAAATACCGCTCTTATTCAACAATAAACGGCTTCCAGGCCTGCTGCATCAGTCTACACAAGTTGTTCGTCACCCCCCCAGTTATTTTGCCCAGCCAGCCAGGCTACGGCACTTACCTACTGATGTGAGGATTGCCAAATGCCAGGGAAGCTCTGAAGATGGTTCTTTCCTGATAAAGCAGGTATTGGCTCACCGCTGACTCCTGACTACTTCAAGAGTTTGCAAAGGAAAGCAGATTTGAGACAGAACAAGCAATTTTGGGGAACATAGTATGGCCCACCAGTCAGAGGACACTCTGGATAGTCACAGACCAACTTGGAGGAAAGTGTTGCCTTTGTGGGTGTGGTTGTGGGTTTGTGTATCCCACTGTGTCTGTGGTTATAGACATTAGAAAAGAGAATGCATCAATGGATGTGTTCTGTCTAGTAGAAAGCTTCTCAGCATTCATCCTGCCAAATTTATGAATGGACTACGACTTTCCTTATGAAGGGCAATACCTGCTATCTTCCTAAGTTCCTGTTTTCTTCCTGAATTCTGGCCACTCTCAAGAATAGGCTCATGGTTTTGTGTAAAAGATATGTACCACCTCCAAACTCTGTAACATGGCCTTGTACTGGATAGATGAAGGGAATGGAGAGGAACTCAGAAAACTCAGATATCAGTGTGACCAGTAAAGTGTCAGTGGAGAAACACTGATTTGGGCCTTTTGTTTACCTATTGTTCCGTTGCCCTGAATGTCTGGAAGGTCTTTGCCTCAGTCCACCCCTTTGTGAAGCCTGAAGAAAACAGTTTTCTAATGGAAAATAATGAGCATCACCTGTGGCTCTTTGCTTAATTGCCATGGAAAGGGATGTGTCTGAATCAGCCTCTTGGCCCTGTGTGAGGCTGTGACTTAGATTCTCACCACCTGATGAATCTAAGGAAAGAACTCATGTGTGCATCCAAAACCAAAATGGAAAAAGAGCAGTCTTGTGGATGAAGTCTCTCGCCTTCCTCTGTAAGGTTCCTGATTTCCATCAAGTGAGAATAGGTATCCTTTGGTTCAAAAAGTTTTTCAAAGCCCTGCAGAGGCAAGCCCATAGGTGCTTGGATTTTCTCATGACTCCAATTCACATAAAGAATCTAAACCCCACAGACATTAGGCTCAAATTGGAGAAGCAGAGCAGTATTAATGGCAGGCCTATTTGATCACTCCTTGTTCACAGATAGGTTGTCAAGCCACCGTGACTTTAGACAAATGAGGGTAGGGAGCATATTTTGGATACTGTCTTCAGCTGCGCCCCTCATGGAAACTTCCAGCCAGAGGTAATGATGAGTGTCTATGTGGAAGTAGTTGAGAGCCATGTGGGAGTATTTTGGTTTTAATTGTGGTCATTTGTTTGGCTGATGGAAGAGATGACTGGGTCCACCTTGGCTTGAACTCTGGTGTGAGACTTCTTAGAGACTGAGTTTGGAAATTACTGCAGAGATGTATTGCCATGAATTGTGTTGGGATTTCTGGAGGCCACACATGGTAGTGGCCTTTGGAAACTGAGATCTAGGTCCAGGGGGCTTCCCACAGAGCACTGGGAATCTGAGCCAGAATATCACATGATTTTATTCTTTAAGACTTGACAGCCATAGTTGAGAGTAAAAACACACATGGACCTCACATTGTAGACCTCAATGGGCCTGGCTTCATTTGATCATTTGGCCACTCTTTGGGAAGTCTTGCCTGTGAGAGTTCTCCAGATGTTTCATTGAAATGGGCTTTCTCACCATTTGATGTTTCCAGAATGAATTAAATCCCACAGTGCCTCCAACCTCATCCTTGAAAAATGGCTAGATAAACATCATAAAAATTTGAAATTCCCATCACCAGGTGTCACTGGATACACTTTGGATTTCCTGTTGCTGATCATGAGTGTACCAGACAGTGCCTTGATTGACTGGGTTTCATGAAAATGGTGTAGAACAGTGATGCAAATAAGTTAAAGTCTGTTGAGTAGTGGGCCTAGAGGAGTGTTTTGCAGGTCTGTGAAAAACTTCTGTGTTGGGATTATGTGGATCTGCCAAAAGGCTTGTAACTGACATGGTGCAGCCAGCAGACCCTTGTATGTAAAGGCATCTTGTTGAATGGAGAGGTTTCAGGTCAATGTTCAGAATCAGGTTGCTATGGTCAAGGGGGCAAGCTATGTGGGATAGAAGCCTGGTTGGTGCATTCTCCTGCAGACCCTGACGCACAACACGTGACAGATCTCCCTCCAGCACTGTGACCCAGTTGAATTTCTTGTATTTCCTGAAGCTAATACCAAACTCCCAGTGCAGCAGCAAGAACACCATGAAAAGTGGAGGATTACCAAATGGCTTCACAGTCCACACGGGGCCACACTTAGCCTTCAGTGGCAAGAGTTTACTTACAAAGAGAGAATTCAGCCTTGCTGCCTCACCTTCTTTGGAAAATAAGAAACCATGTTCTGCAGGTCACATAGATGGAGACCCATCTTTGGTGGTCTCACTAGAAAGGAAGCCATAGGTCCTGACAACAACATATACTTCAAGTGGCCAACCTCAGAGGCAGGTTCTCCAGAAGTCTTTAGGCTGGCACATCTCCATATTTGTGCAATATTTACCCTGTCCCTTACTTTTGGAAACTCCTCTACCACCTCCAAGATTGTGAACTCGCAATCATGTTCCATTCCTGATATGTATTCACAGATTTTCTAACTCTTCTTCTTTTATTTTGTCTTACTTGGGGCAAAGATAGTGTCAAGGTATTGTTGTGAATGAGAGTAGGAAGATTTTGTGTAGCACATATTTGCATACACAAATATGTTCTACACCATTTTCATGAAACTCAGTAAATCAAGGCAGTGTCTGGTATACACATAATGAGCAACAGGACATCCAATGTTTCTCCAGTGCCACCTGGTCATAGGAATTTCAAAAATTTCATGGTATTTATCTAGCCATTTTTCAAGCATGAAGTTGGAGGCACTGTGGGTTTCAGTTCATTCAGCAAACATTAAATGGTGAGGAAGCTCATTTCAATGAAATCTCTGGAGAACTCTCACAGGCACGGCTTCCCAAAGAGTGGACAAAAGGTCACATTAGGCCAGGCCCATTGAGGTCTACAATGTGAGGTCCATGTGTGTTTTGACTCTCAACTATGGCTGCCATTTCTTTAAGAATAAAATCATGTGATATCCTTGCTGAGATTCCCAGGCCTCTGTGGAAATCCACCCGGGGCCTAGGTCTCAGTTTCCAAGAGGGACTTTCATGCGTGGCCTCTTAAAATCCTAACAAAATTCATGGCAATGCTTCTCTGAGTTCAGTTCCAAAACCCAGTCTCTAAGGGGAATCACACCAGAGTTCAAGCCCACGTGGACCCAGTTATTTTTTCCAATGCAACACAAATGACCAAAATTAAAACCAAAACACTCCCACATGGCCTTCATCTTATTCCATATAGTCAATCATCTTAACCTCTGGCTGGAGGTTTCCATGAGGGGCGCAGCACAAGACAGTGTCCAAAATCAGCTCGTTTGCCCCTCATTTGCCTAAAGTCAGGGTAGCCTGGACACCGTTTCTGTGAACCAGGAGTGAACAAATAATCCTGCCGTTAATACTTCTTTGTTTCTCCAATTTGAGGCTACTGATTTTAGGTATCGATTCTTTAGGTGATTTAGAGTCATGCGAAAACACAAGCACCTCTGCAGGGCTTTGAAGAACTCATTTGACACAAAGAATCCCTATTGTCATTTGATGGAGTGCAGGAACCTAACAGAGGAAGGCAAGAGACTTCATCCACAATGAATGAAATTTTTTGCCATTTTGGTTTTGGAAGCTCACATGGGATCATTCTTAAGATCCATCAGGTGCTGAGAATCTAAGTCACAGCCACACACAGGCCCAAGAGGCTGATAAAGACACATCCCTTTCCAAAGCAATTAAGCAAAGAGCCACAGGTGAGGCCCATTCATTTCCATTTGAAAACTGTTTTTTTCAGGCTTCACAAAGGGGTGGCCTGAGGCAAAGACCTTCCTGACATTCAGTGCAACACAACAATAAGTAAGCAAAAGGCCTAAAGCAGGGTTTCTGCACTGAGACTTTCCTGGTCACACTGATATCTGAGTTTTCTGAGATGCTCGCCATTCTCTTCAGCTATCCAGGACATGGCCATGTCACAGAGCTTGGAGGTGGTACATATTTTGGACACAAATCCATGAGCCTATTCTGGAGAGTGGCCAGAATTCAGGAAGAAAACAACAACTTAGAAAGATAGCAGGTGTTGCACATCGATAAGACAAGCTGCAGTCCATTCATATATTGGGCAGGATGAATTTTGGTATGATTTATACTAGACAGGACACATCCATTAATGCATTCTCTTTTCTAATGTCTACAACAACGGACACAGTGGGATACACAGAAACAGAAACACTCGCCGTGTCAAATGACTTACTAGAAACTGTCCACTCCAAACCAAACAAACCGCCTTTCCTATCTATTCTCAGAACATGAGACAAAACAACAAACCCACACCCACTCCCACAAAGGCACCTCCTTCCCACAAGTAGGTCTGTGACTATCCGGAGTGTCCTCTGACTGGTGGGCCATACTATGTTCCCCCGAAATGGCCTGTCTTCTCTCAGATCTTGTTTCCTTGACCAACTCTGTGAAGATGTCAGGAAAAAGTGGTTAGCCACTACCTGTTTTCTCAGGAAAGGTCCATCTTCAGAGCTCTCCTGGCATTTGGCCATCCTCACATCATTAGGTACCAAGAAAACTGACTCTGTCCTTGGTAAATCCAAACAAATGAGCCCACTGGGACTGGGACTGCGACTGCCTCTGGGTGCCTGGCTTCTTGGATACCAAGTTCAGAGAGTTCCATCACCAAGGAAATGAGGTATGTCACATTCTTTGGAACTGAATGAGGTCACTGCCTTGGCAACCACTTTGTCCTAACACTTGCTTCAAGGGGTAACATAAAATGGAGGTTGCCCCCGCTTCCTGTGACACTTTCATAAGGTAGAATGTATATCACCATTGGCACCCGGGAACAGCTCTCCACTCAGGCCTGGTTTGGTCCATCTTCTCTACAATAAGAAGAGAGAGAGGCAGATTCAGACACATCCCTTCATCCTGACCAGGTTGTTTGCCATGGAAGATGACTTTTGCTCTCTCAGGTGCTTCATACCTGCCTACAACTTCTCCAGGTATCATTTGTGCATGGACATTTGAGGTTCTCATCAGGTGGAAGGTCCCTAACTTTCCTGTATTGTAAGAACCACTCTGTCCCTGCTCTTCTGTAAAATGATTGAGGGAACAGTGTATACTTGGGGTTAAAAACAGGTTTGATTTGGGTTACGAGTGATTCTGTGTGATGAATAATGGTATTGGGAACCTGCAATATTTACAAGAATATAGAGGTGAAATATAAGTAGGAAAACAGAAATCTAGGTATGATTTGAAGCCCAGAAGGGTTTTGCCCTTGATTGGGATACTTAGCTTTGAATGATGTTCTGCAAAGATGCCTCAGATAATTCGATATACAATGGCATAGGACCTTGTACATTGGATGATTGAATTTAGAAGAGAACATCCAGTCAAAAAGGGATATTCAGTAGGATTAGGAAGATAGTCTGTAGGTTTAGGAAGAAGAGTGAGTATAGGATTTGGAACAAAAGTTCTTTAGCAATAGACTTTCGGTTGTTGAGTGAATGTAAATGTCAGCACATATGAAGAGTCAGTCACTATGTTGAACTGGGGAAAATATGTAGAAAAGCAGATATCAATAGAAACATTACGAAATCAGGCAAAGTATAAAGTGAGTGATAGAATTAGAAATTTTCAACAGGGTTGAGTTTGAATATATAAATTAGGAAAAAAACAAATAAGTAGTCACTAATAGGATTGACAATTGACAGCATTAGGCAACCTGGACATGGATGTTTTTAGAAATCCATGTTCACTTTCCATTTAGGCTTTGGTACAATCATAAGTGTGACCTTTCCATTTTTTGTCCAGAATATTACTGTGATAATGAGGTGACATGAGTATTTCTTTCACCATTTCTGGGAGTAATATATTGAAGATGTAAAATGAGAATCAGGGGTACAAAGAGGTGTACCCTGTTTCTAGGAACATAGAGAAAAACCATGAATAGACCATACTGTGAATAAATAATATAACTTTTTTGAACTTTAAATAATGAATTGAACTGATATCTGAAAAATTAAAGGAAATCGTATATTGATATACAATCATTCATTCCAACCAGGTATATATGTAATGGAAATATTTGTGTTTAGGTTTATCATGAAGAGTGTGTGAGTTTTGCTTCAAAATGATTATGGAAATTCAAAATAATGTGTTTGGAAAGAAGTCTCATGAAAAGACCAGTCAAGAAACCCTGACAATACATGTGTTCTGAAGCAAGAAGTGGTGAAAGTTGAAACAAATGCTTATTAATTTGTGAACTTGTGGATGAAATGTATATCCTGTGATGTGCAAAAACTGAAGAAACAATAATGTACCAGTGTCGAATACAAATGAATGACAAATTACATATCATGTCCCATAGGAGTCTACTTGCATTGATGTTAGACTGGGTCAGTTACTGTAGAATAATTAGGATTTGTATGCACCATTCACTGAAGTTAGTTTTCAGTACTAGGAAACAAATATGTATTTCAGGTGAATGAATATTTCTGATTATAATCTTGTGAAAAGTGGATTATAAATCCACATACATTAACATGAATGAATTTAGAGAGTGTATATTAGACGCATATATTTCATATTTTGAAAAATTTGGAGAGTATATCTATATCTATATCTATATCTATACACACACACACACACACACACACACACACAAACACAAACACTCACAGACATTAAAAATACCAATATAAATGCCAATCGAAATTCATCAGTAAATATGTATCATCCACAAATGCAAAAATATTTATTTTACTGAACATGAGTTAATGTATAATGTTGTTCTACTAGGACGCTCTCCTATGGGTTGAATTTTCATTTCCAACAGCATTTAGGAGGAGTGAACTCTTCTCACAATTTGTATCTGCCAAGACAGCCACCTCACAAAAATGTACGTGTGATACCTGGTAGGATTCTATATATGCATATAAATATACATGTGTGAATAGGCTACAGAAAAGGGAAACAAGAATTCACATGTTTGTTAAGTTTAAAAACACATGGAGAATATTTCAATTAAAATTTGACTAGATTTATAACTCCTACCTTATATAATGCAAATGTCAAGTCCAACTATACAACATGTCTCCTCTGAAGTACTTGTATTTCTAATGTGTTGGGTTAATTTTCTCCATTATATTAGGATGAATAGTCTGAGTCTACTAGGTATGGGTTAGTGTCAGGGATTCAGTATTTCGAATGGAAAATTGGAAACTGAATCCAATGTGTATGTAAATATATGCTGCACAAATATCCTCCCGCTCTCATCCAGAACAAAGCCTTGACATTACCTTCACCCCAAGTAAGACACAATTAGAGGAGAAGAGTTACAAAATCAGTGAATACATATCTGGAATGGAAAATGCTCAGGAGTTCACAACCTTGGAGGTGGTAGAGGAGTTTCCAAAACTAAGGGACAGAGTAAACCCTCCACAAACATGGAGCTCTGCTGGCCTAAAAACTTTTTGAGAAACTGCCTCTGAGCTTCCACACTTGAAATATATGTTGTTTTCAGGAGATTTGGATTCCTCTGTAGTGAGACCATCAAAGCTGGGTCTGCATCTATGTGACCTGGAGGACATGGTTTCTTATTTTCCAATGAACAAGATGAAGCAGTGCTGAATCCTCTCTTTGTAGGTAAACTGAGGCCACTGGGGACTAAGTGTCTCCCCGTGTGGACTGTGAAGCCATTTGGTCCTCCTCCACTTTTTGTGGTGTTTTTGCTGCTGCACTGTGAGTTTGGTATTTGTTTCACGAAATACTAGGAGCTAAACTGGGACACAGTGCTGCAGGGAGTTCTGTCACGTGTGGTGGGTCAGGGTCTGCAAGAGAATGCACCAACTAGGCTCCTATCTCTCACAGCTTGCCCCATTGCCCCCTTGTCCATATCAACCTGATTCTTAATTTTCCTCTGAAAACTCTCCATATAACAAGATGCCTTTACATATAAGGATCTGCTGGCTGCACCATGTCAGTTACAAGCCATTTGGAATCCAATGGTAGATAAACATGGCCCTACCACGGATGTTTTATCAAACACCTCCCCACCATTGCTCTAGACCCACTACTCAGCAGGCTCCAACTTACTGGCATCTCTGTTCTACACCATTTTCATGAAACTCAGTAAATCAAGGCAGTGTCTGGTATACTCATGATCAGCAACAGGACATCCAATGTTTCTCCAGTGCCACCTGGTCATAGGAATTTCAAAAATTTCATGGTATTTATCTAGCCATTTTTCAAGCATGAAGTTGGAGGCACTGTGGGTTTCAGTTCATTCAGCAAACATTAAATGGTGAGGAAGCTCATTTCAATGAAATCTCTGGAGAACTCTCACAGGCATGGCTTCCCAAAGAGTGGACAAAAGGTCACATTAGGCCAGGCCCATTGAGGTCTACAATGTGAGGTCCATGTGTGTTTTTATTCTCAACTATGGCTGCCATTTCTTTAAAAATAAAATCATGTGATATCCTTGCTGAGATTCCCAGGCCTCTGTGGAAATCCACCCGGGGCCTAGGTCTCAGTTTCCAAGAGCGACTTTCATGCGTGGCCTCTTAAAATCCCAACAAAATTCATGGCAATGCTTCTCTGAGTTCAGTTCCAAAACCCAGTCTCTAAGGGGAATCACACCAGAGTTCAAGCCCACGTGGACCCAGTCATTTTTTCCAATGCCACACAAATGACCAAAATTAAAACCAAAACACTCCCACATGGCCCTCATCTTATTTCACATAGTCAATCATCTTAGCCTCTGGCTGGAGGTTTCCATGAAGGGCGCAGCCCAAGACAGTGTCCAAAATCAGCTCGTTTGCCCCTCATTTGTCTAAAGTCAGGGTAGCCTGGACACCGTTTCTGTGAACCAGGAGTGAACAAATAAGCCTGCCGTTAATACTTCTGTGTTTCTCCAATTTGAGGCCTACTGATTTTAGGTATCGATTCTTTAGGTGATTTAGAGTCATGCGAAAACACAAGCACCTCTGCAGGGCTTTGAAGAACTCATTTGACCCAAAGAATCCCTATTGTCATTTAATGGAGTGCAGGAACCTAACAGAGGAAGGCAAAAGACTTCATCCACAATGAATAAAATTTTTTGCCATTTTGGTTGTGGAAGCTCACATGGGATCATTCTTAAGATCCATCAGGTGCTGAGAATCTAAGTTACAGCCACACACAGGCCCAAGAGGATGATAAGGACACATCCCTTTCCAAAGCAATTAAGCAAAGAGCCACAGGTGAGGCCCATTCATTTCCATTTGAAAACTGTTTTCTTCAGGCTTCACAAAGGGGTGGCCTGAGGCAAAGACCTTCCTGACATTCAGTGCAACACAACAATAAGTAAGCAAAGGCCCAAAGCAGGGTTTCTGCACTGAGACTTTCCTGGTCACACTGTTATCTGGGTTTTCTGAGATGCTCGCCATTCTCTTCAGCTATCCAGGACATGGCCATGTCACAGAGCTTGGAGGTGGTACATATTTTGGACACAAATCCATGAGCCTATTTCGGAGAGTGGCCAGAATTCAGGAAGAAAACAACAACTTAGAAAGATAGCAGGTGTTGCACATCGATAAGACAAGCTGCAGTCCATTCATATATTGGGAAGGATGAATTATGGGATGATTTATACTAGACAGGACACATCCATTAATGCATTCTCTTTTCTAATGTCTACAACAACGGACACAGTGGGATACACAGAAACAGAAACACTCGCCATGTCAAATGACTTACTAGAAACTGTCCACTCCAAACCAAACAAACCGCCTTTCCTATCTATTCTCAGAACATGAGACAAAACAACAAACCCACACCCCCTCCCACAAAGGCACCTCCTTCCCCCAAGTAGGTCTGTGACTATCCGGAGTGTCCTCTGACTGGTGGGCCATACTATGTTCCCCCGAAATGCCCTGTCTTCTCTCAGATATTGTTTCCTTGACCAACTCTGTGAAGATGTCAGGAAAAAGTGGTTAGCCACTACCTGTTTTCTCAGGAAAGGTCCATCTTCAGAGCTCTCCTGGCATTTGGCCATCCTCACATCATTAGGTACCAAGAAAACTGACTCTGTCCTTGGTAAATCCAAACAAGTGAGCCCACTGGGAGTGGGACTGGGACTGCCTCTGGGTGCCTGGCTTCTTGGATACCAAGTTCAGAGAGTTCCATCACCAAGGAAATGAGGTATGTCACATTCTTTGGAACTGAATGAGGTCACTGCCTTGGCAACCACTTTGTCCTAACAGTTGCTTCAAAGAGTAACATAAAATGGAGGTTGCCCACGCTTCCTGTGACATTTTCATATGGTAGAATGTATATCACCATTGGCACCCGGGAACAACTCTCCACTCAGGCCTGGTTTGGTCCATCTTCTCTACAAAAAGAAGAAAGAGATTCAGATTCAGACACATCCCTTCATCCTGACCAGGTTGTTTGCCATGGAAGATGACTTTTGCTCTCTCAGGTGCTTCATACCTGCCTTCAACTTCTCCAGGTATCATTTGTGCATGGACATTTGAGGTTCTCATCAGGTGGAAGGTCCCCAACTTTCCTGTATTGTAAGAACCACTCTGTCCCTGCTCTTCTGTAAAATGATTGAGGGAACAGTGTATACTTCTGGTTAAAAACAGGTTTGATTTGGGTTACGAATGATTCTGTGTGATGAATAATGGTATTGGGAACCTGCAATATTTACAAGAATATAGAGGTGAAATATAAGTAGGAAAACAGAAATCTAGGTATGATTTGAAGCCCAGAAGGGTTTTGCCCTGGATTGGGATACTTAGCTTTGAATGATGTTCTGCAAAGATGCCTCAGATAATTCGATATACAATGGCATAGGACCTTGTACATTGGATGATTGAATTTAGAAGAGAACATCCAGTCAAAAAGGGATATTCAGTAGGATTAGGAAGATAGTCGGTAGGTTTAGGAAGAAGAGTGAGTATAGGATTTGGACCAAAAGTTCTTTAGCAATAGACTTTCGGTTGTTGAGTGAATGTAAATGTCAGCACATATGAAGAGTCAGTCACTATGTTGAACTGGGGAAAATATGTAGAAAAGCAGATATCAATAGAAACATTACGAAATCAGGCAAAGTATAAAGTGAGTGATAGAATTAGACATTTTCAACAGGGTTGAGTTTGAATATATAAATTAGGAAAAAAACAATTATGTAGTCACCAATAGGATTGACAATTGACAGCATTAGGCAACCTGGACATGGATGTTTTTATAAATCCATGTTCACTTTCCATTTAGGCTTTGGTACAATCATAAGTGTGACCTTTCCATTTTTTTGTCCAGAATATTACTGTGATAATGAGATGACATGAGTATTTCTTTCACCATTTCTGGGAGCAATATATTGAAGATGTAAAATGAGAATCAGGGGTACAAAGAGGTGTACCCTGTTTCTAGGAACATAGAGAAAAAGCATGAATAGACCATACTGTGAATAAATAATATAACTTTTTTGAACTTTAAATAATGAATAGAACTGATATCTGAAAAATTAAAGGAAATCGTATATTGATATACAATCATTCATTCCAACCAGGTATATATGTAATGGAAATATTTGTGTTTTGGTTTATCATGAAGAGTGTGTGAGTTTTGCTTCAAAATGATTATGGAAATTCAAAATAATGTGTTTGGAAAGAAGTCTCTCATGAAAAGACCAGTCAAGAAACCCTGACAATACATGTGTTCTGAAGCAAGAAGTGGTGAAAGTTGAAACAAATGCTTATTAATTTGTGAACTTGTGGATGAAATGTATATCCTGTGATGTGCAAAAACTGAAGAAACAATAATGTACCAGTGTCGAATAAAAATGAATGACAAATTACATATCATGTCCCATAGGAGTCTACTTGCATTGATGTTAGACTGGGTCAGTTACTGTAGAATAATTAGGATTTGTATGCACCATTCATTGAAGTTAGTTTTCAGGAAACAAATATGTATTTCAGGTGGATGAATATTTCTGATTATAATCTTGTGAAAAGTGGATTATAAATCCACATACATGAACATGAATGAATTTAGTGAGTGTATATTATATGCATATATTTCATATTTTGAAAAATTTGGAGAGTATATCTATATCTATATCTATATCTATACACACACACACACACACACACACACACACACACACAACTCACAGACATTAAAAATACCAATATAAATGCCAATCGAAATTCATCAGTAAATATGTATCATCCACAAATGCAAAAATATTTATTTTACTGAACATGAGTTAATGTATAATGTTGTTCTACTAGGACGCTCTCCTATAGGTTGAATTTTCATTTCCAACAGCATTTAGGAGGAGTGAACTCTTCTCACAATTTGTATCTGCCAAGACAGCCACCTCACAAAAATGTACGTGTGATACCTGGTAGGATTCTATATATGCATATAAATATACATGTGTGAATAGGCTACAGAAAAGGGAAACAAGAATTCACATATTTGTTAAGTTTAAAAACACATGGAGAATATTTCAATTAAAATTTGACTAGATTTATAACTCCTACCTTATATAATGCAAATGTCAAGTCCAACTATACAACATGTCTCTGGAGAACCTTTGGATGTCCTGTTGTTTATCATGAGTATACTAGACAGTGCCTTGATTGACTGTGTTTCATGAAAATGATCTAGAACAAACATGCCAGTAAGTTGGTGCCTGCTGAGTAGTGTGCCTAGAGCAGTGGTGTGTATGTGTGTCATAATACATCTCTGATGTGGCCATATGGATTTGCCATTGGCTTCCAAATGGCTTGTGACAGACATGGTGAGGTCAGCAGACAGTAATATGTAAGGGCGTCTTGTTATATGGAGAGGTTTCATGGCAATGTTAAGAATCAGGTTGCAATAGACAAGGGAAAAAGCTATGTGGGATAGAAGCCTGGTTGGTGCATTCTCCTGCAGACCCTGACCCACCACATGTGGCAGAACTCCATCCAGCACTGTGTCCCTTTTGAACTCCTTGTATTTCGTGAAGCAAATACCAAACTCCCAATGCAGGAGAAAGAAAAACCATGAAAAAGTGGAGGATGACCAAATGGCTTCACAGCCCAGATGGGGAGAGACTTAGCACGCACTGGTCACATTTTACTTAAAAGAGAGAATTCACCACTGCTGCCTCATGTTCATTAGAAAATAAGAAACCATGTCCTCCAGGTCACATAGAATCAGACCCAGCTTTGATGGTCTCACGACAAAGGAAGCTAAAGCTCCTGGAAACAACATATATTTCAAGTGCCCAACCTCAGAGGCAGTTTATCAAGAAGTCCTTTAGGCCAGCAGAGCTCCATGTTTGTGGAGTTTTTAACCTGTCCCTTACTTATGGAAACTTCTCTACCACATCCAAGGTTGTGAACTCATGAGCATTTTCCATTCCAGTTATATATTCACAGATTTTATAACTCTTCTCCACTAATTGTGTCTTACTTGGGGCGAAGGTAATGTCAAGGCATTGTTCTGGATGAGAGAGGGAAAATATTTTGTGTAGCACATATTTGATAGACATTGGATTCTTTTTCCTATTTTCCATTCAAAATACTGAATCCCTGACACTAACACATACCCTACTAGACTCTGACTACTAATCCTAATATGATGGAGAAAAATAACCCAAATAGAACAGAAATACAAGCAGGTCAGAGGAGGCATGGTGTATTTTTGAACTTTTCTTTTCCATAATAAATGGTAGGTGTTATAAATCTAGTGAATTTTTATTTGGAATAGTTTTTCATGTGTTTTTAAAATTAACAAATATGTGAATCCTGCCTCCCTTTCTCTGTAGCCTATACAGCACATGTATTTTTATATGTACATATTGAATCCTACCTGGTATCACACGTACATTTTTGTGAGGTTGCTGACTCGGCAGATATAAATTGTGTGAAGAGACTACCCCTCTTAAACGCTGTTGGAACTAAAAATTCAACCTATGGGTGAGCTTCCTAGTACAACAACATTATACATAATTCCATGTTCAGTAAAGTATATATTTTTGCATCAGTAGATGTTATATATTTCATTATAAATTTCATTTGGCATATATTGCTACTTTTTTATGTTTCTCTGTGTGTTTTTTTGGTATATATATATATATATATATATATATATATATATATATACTCTCCTGATTTATCAAAACATGAAATATATGTGTCTTATATATACTCTCTACATTCATACATTCTTTCATGTATGCATGAGGAAATATAATCAACTTTTCTCAAGATTATTATTGGAAATATTCATCCACCTGAAATACATATTTGTTTCCTTGTACTGACAACTCACTTCTGTGAATGGTGCATACAAATCCTAATAATTCTACAGTATCTGACCCAGTTTAACATCAATGCAAGTAGATTCCTATGGGACATGATGTGTATTTTGACGTTCATTTATATTCAACACTGCTACATTAATATTTCTGCAGTTTTTGCACATCATAGGATATATATTTCATCCACAAGTTCACAACTTTATAGGTATTTTTTCACTTTTAATCATTTCCTGCTTCAGAACACATGCATTCCTCCCGGTTTCTTGACTGGTCTTTTCATGAGACTTCTCTGCAAACACATTTTTTTTTTAATTTCATAATCAGTTTTGAAGCAAAACTCACACACTTTTTATGATAAACCATAAATCTAATATCATCATTAGAAGCATAACTGTTTGGAATGGATGATTGTATATCAATATTAGGTTTCCTGTATATTTTCAGAAATCAATTCAATCCATTATTTAAAGTTCGAACCAGTTATATTATTTATTCACAGTATGGTCTATTCATGCATTATCTCTATATTCATAGGCACAAGGTACACCTATTTGTACCCCCAATTAATTTATACGTCTTCAAAATATTGCTTTCCTACATATTTTACCCAGTTCATCATTGTGACTGACTCTTCACCTGTGCTGACATTTACATTCACTCTCTACCTGAAACCCTATTGCTAAAGAACTTTTGGTCCAAATCCTATACTCACTCTTTTATCTAAACCTACTGACTATTTTCCTAATCCTACTGAATATCCCTTTTTGACTGGATGTTCTCTTCCACATTCAATCATCCAAATTAGAAGGTCCTATGCCATAGTATATTGATTTAACTGAGACAACTGTGCAGGACATAAATCAATGCTAAGTATCCCAATCAAGGGCCCAATGCCCTTCTGGGCTTCAAAACTTACATAGATTTCTGTTTTCATACTTATATTTCACCTATATATTCTTATAAATATCACAGGTTCCTAATACAAATATTCATTCCAGAGAATGATTCCTAACCCAAATTGAACATGTTATTAACCCTAACCATACACTTTTCCCTCAATCTAATTTTACAGAAGAGCAGGGATAGAGTTGGTCTTACAATACAGGAATATAGGCGATCTTCCAGCTGCTGAAAACCTAAAAGGTCCATGCTGAAATGATCCTTGGAGAAGATGTAGGCAGCTATGAAGGACATGAGAGAGCAAAAGTCATCTTCCATGGCAAACAACCTGGTCAGGTTGATGGGATGTGTCTGAATTAGCCTCTCTCTTCCTAATGTAGAGAAGATGGACCAAACCATGCCTGTGTGGAGAGCTGTTCCCCGGTGCCTATGGTTGATATACCATTCTAACATATGAATGAGTCACAGCAAGTAGAGGCAGCCTCCATCTTTTGGGAACCATGTAAGCAACTGTTAAAACAAAGTGGTTTCCAAGGCAGTGACTTCATTCAGATCTTGAAGAAAGTGACATCACCTTACAGTTTTGGTAATGAAAGTCTGTGATCTTGGGATCCAGGAAACCAGGCACACAGAGTCAAACCCACTCCATGTCCCAGTGGGCTAACTTGTTTGGATTTAACAAGACAGAGTCACTCTTTCTTTGTACCTACTGATGTGAGGACAGCCAAATGCCTGGAAACTATGAAGACTGGCCTTTCCAGAGAAAGCAGGTAGTTTCTCACCATGGGCTCCTGACAACTTCACAGAGTTGGCCAAAGAGACCAGATTGGAGACAGGACACGACATTTTGGGGGAACATAGTATGGCCCACAAGTCAGAGGACACTCCGGATAGTCACAGACCTACTTGGGGAAAGGAGGTGACTTTTTGGGTGTGAGTGTGAGTTTGTGGTTTTGTCTCATGTTCTGAGAATAGTTAGGAAAGCTGGTTTGTTTGTTTTGGAGTGGACTGTGTCTAGTAAGTCCTTTGACAAGGTGAGTGTTTCTGTGTCTATATATCATACTGTGTCAGTGATTGTAGACATTAGAAAAGAGAATGCATCAATGGATGTGTCCTGTCTACGAGAAAGCTTCAAAGCATTCATCCTGTGCAATTTATGAATGGACTGCAGGTTGCCGTATGGATGGACAACTCCTGCCATCTTTCTAAATTCCTGTTTTCTTCCTGAATTCTGGACACTCTCCAGAATACGCTCATGATTTTGTGTCCAAGATATGTACCACCTCCATCTCTGTGACATGGCCATGTACTGGATAGCTGATGGGAATGGCGAGTATCTCAGAAAACTCAGATATCAGTATGCCCAAGAAAGTCTCAGTGGAGAAACCCTGCTTTGGGCCTTTTGCTTACCTATTCTGTTGCCCTGAATGTCAGGAAGGTCTTTGCCTCAGGCCACACTTTGTGAAGCCTGCAGAAAATAGTTTTCAAATGGAAAAGAATGGTCATTACCTGTGCCTCTTTGCTTAATTGCTTTGGAAATGGATGTTTCTGAATCAGCCTCTCAGCCCTATGTGAGGCTGTGGCTTAGATTCACAGCACATGATGGGTCTAAAGAAAAATCCCATGTGTGCATCCCAAACCAAAATGGACAAAAGAGCTGTCAGAGTAGTTCTTACAATACAGGAAAGTTGGGGACCTTCCACTTGATGAGAACCTCAAATGTCCATGCACAAATGATACCTGGAGAAGTTGTAGGCAGGTATGAAGCACCTGAGAGAGCAAAAGTCATCTTCCATGGCAAACAACCTGGTCAGGATGAAGGGATGTGTCTGAATCTGAATCTCTCTCTTCTTATTGTAGAGAAGATGGACCAAACCAGGCCTGAGTGGAGAGCTGTTCCCGGGTGCAAATGGTTGATATACATTCTACCTTATGAAAGTGTCACAGGAAGTAGGGGCAACCTCCATCTTATGTTACCCTTGGAAGCAACTGTTAGGACAAAGTGGTTGCCAAGGCAGTGACCTCATTCAGTTCCAAAGAATGTGACATACCTCATTTCCTTGGTGATGGAACTCTCTGAACTTGGTATCCAAGAAGCCAGGCACCCAGAGGCAGTCCCAGTCCCAGTCCCAGTGGGCTCACTTGTTTGGATTCACCAAGGACAGAGTCAGTTTTCTTGGTACCTAATGATGTGAGGATGGCCAAATGCCAGGAGAGCTCTGAAGATGGACCTTTCCTGAGAAAACAGGTAGTGGCTAACCACTTTTTCCTGACATCTTCACAGAGTTGGTCAAGGAAAGAAGGTCTGAGAGAAGACAGGCCATTTCGGGGGAACATAGTATGGCCCACAAGTCAGAGGACACTCCGGATAGTCACAGACCTACTTGGGGGAAGGAGGTGCCTTTGTGGGAGTGGGTGTGGGTTTGTTGTTTTGTCTCATGTTCTGAGAATAGATAGGAAAGGCGGTTTGTTTGGTTTGGAGTGGACAGTTTCTAGTAAGTCATTTGACACGGCGAGGGTTTCTGTTTCTGTGTATCCCACTGTGTCTGTTGTTGTAGACATTAGAAAAGAGAATGCATTAATGGATGTGTCCTGTCTAGTATAAATCTTCCCATAATTCATCCTGCCCAATATATGAATGGACTGCAGCTTGTCTTATCGATGTGCAACACCTGCTATCTTTCTAAGTTGTTGTTTTCTTCCTGAATTCTGGCCACTCTCCAGAATAGGCTCATGGATTTGTGTCCAAAAAATGTACCACCGCCAAGCTCTGTGACATGGCCATGTACTGGATACCTGAAGAGAATGGCGCGCATCTCAGAAAACTCAGATATCAGTGTGACCAAAAAAATCTCAGTGCAGAAACCCTGCTTTGGGCCTTTTGCTTACTTATTCTTGTGTTGCACTGAATGTCAGGAAGGTCTTTGCCTCAGGCCACCCCTTTGTGAAGCCTGAAGAAAACAGTTTTCAAATGGAAATGAATGGGCCTCACCTGTGGCTCTTTGCTTAATTGCTTTGGAAAGAGATGTGTCTTTATCAGCCTTTGGACCTGTGTGTGGCTGTGACTTAGATTCTCAGCACCTGATGGATCTTAAGAATGATCCCATGTGAGCTTCTAAAACCAAAATGGCAAAAAATATCATTCATTGTGGATGAAGTCTCTTGCCTTCCTCTGTTAGGTTCCTGCACTCCATCAAATGAGAATAGGGATTCTTTGGGTCAAATGAGTTCTTCAAAGCCCTGCAGAGGTGCTTGTGTTTTTGCATGACTCTAAATCACCTAAAGAATTGATACCTAAAATCAGTAGGCCTGAAATTGGAGAAACAAAGAAGTATTAAAGGCAGGCTTATTTGTTCACTCCTGGTTCACAGAAACAGTGTCCAGGCTACCCTGACTTTAGGCAAATGAGGGGCAAAGGAGCTGATTTTGGACACTGTCTTGGGCTGCGCCCCTCATGGAAACCTCCAGCCAGAGGTTAAGATGATTGACTATATGGAATAAGATGAGGGCCATGTGGGAGTGTTTTGGTTTTGATTTTGGTCATTTGTGTGGCATTGGAAAAAATGACTGGGTACACGTGGGGTTGAACTCTGGTGTGATTCCCCTTAGAGACTGGGTTTTAGAACTGAACTCAGAGAAGCATTGCCATGAATTTTGTTAGAATTTCAAGAGGCCACGCATGAAAGTCGCTCTTGGAAACTGAGACCTAGGCCCCGGGTGGATTTCAACAGAGGACTGGAAATCTCAGCAAGGATATCACATGATTTTATTCTTTAAGAAATGGCAGCCATAGTTGAGAGTCAAAACACACATGGACCTCACATTGTAGACCTCAATGGGCCTGGCCTAATGTGACCGTTTGTCCACTCTTTGGGAAGCCGTGCCTGTGAGAGTTCTCCAGAGATTTCATTGAAATGAGCTTCCTCACCATTTAATGTTTGCTGAAAGAACTGAAATCCACAGTGCCTCCAACTTCATGCTTGAAAAATGGCTAGATAAATACCATGAAATTTTTGAAATTCCTATGACCAGGTGGCACTGGAGAAACATTGGATGTCCTGTTGCTGATCATGATTATACCAGACAGTGCCTTGACTTACTGAGTTTCATGAAAATGGTGTAGAACAGAGATGCCAGTAAGTTGGAGCCTGCTGAGTAGTGGGTCTAGAGCAGTGGTGGGGAGGTGTTTGATAAAACATCCGTGGTAGGGCCATGTGGATATACCATTGGATTCCAAATGGCTTGAAACTGACATGGTGCAGCCAGCAGACCCTTATATGTAAAGGCATATTGTTATATGGAGAGTTTTCAGAGGAAAATTAAGAATCAGGTTGATATGGACAAGGGGGCAATGGGGCAAGCTGTGAGAGATAGGAGCCTAGTTGGTGCATTCTCTTGCAGACCCTGACCCACCACACGTGACAGAACTCCCTCCAGCACTGTGTCCCAGTTTAGCTCCTAGTATTTCGTGAAACAAATACCAAACTCACAGTGCAGCAGCAAAAACTCCACAAAAAGTGGAAGAGGACCAAATGGCTTCACAGTCCACACGGGGAGACACATAGTCCCCAGTGGCCTCAGTTTACCTTCAAAGAGAGGATTCAGCACTGCTTCATCTAGTTCTTTCGAAATAAGAAACCATGTCCTCCAGGTCACATAGATGCAGACCCAGCTTTGATGGTCTCACTACAAAGGAAGCCAAATCTCCTGAAAACAACATATATTTCAAGTGCAAAACTCAGTGGCAGTTTCTCAAAAAGTTTTTAGGCCAGCAGAGCTCCATGTTTTTGGAGTGTTTACCCTGTCCCTTAGTTTTGGAAACTGCTCTACCACCTCCAAGGTTGTGAACTCCTGAGCATTTTCCATTCCAGATATGTATTCACTGATTTTGTAACTCTTCTCCTCTAGTTGTGTCTTACTTGTGGTGAAGGTAATGTCAAGGCATTGTTCTGGATGAGAGCACTAGGATATTTGTGCAGCATATATTTACATACACATTGGATTCATTTTCCAATTTTCCATTCGAAATACTGAATCCCTGACACTAACCCATACCTAGTAGACTCAGACTATTCATCCTAATATAATGGAGAAAATTAACCCAACACAATAGAAATACAAGCACTTCAGAGGAGACATGTTGTATTGTTGGACTTGACATTTGCATTATATAAGGTAGGAGTTATAAATCTAGTCAAATTTTAATTGAAATATTCTCCATGTGTTTTTAAACTTAACAAATATGTGAATTCTTTTTTCCCTTTTCTGTAGCCTATTCACACATGTTTATTTATATGCATATATAGAATCCTACCCGGTATCACACGTACATTTTTGTGAGGTGGCTGCCCTGGCAGATACAAATTGTGAGAAGAGTTCACTCCTCCTAAATGCTGTTGGAAATGAAAATTCAACCTATAGGAGAGCGTCCTAGTAGAACAACATTATACATTAACTCATGTTCAGTAAAATAAATATTTTTGCATTTGTGGATGATACATATTTACTGATGAATTTGATTGGCATTTATATTGGTACTTTTTAATGTCTGTGAGTGTTGTGTGTGTGTGTTTGTGTGTGTGTGTGTGTATATATATAGATATGGATATAGATATAGATATAGATATAGATATACTCTCCAAATTTTTCAAAATATAAAATATATGTGTCTAATATACACTCTCTAAATTCATTCATGTTCATGTATGTGGATTTATAATCCACTTTTCACAAGATTATAATCAGAAATATTCATCCACCTGAAATACATATTTGTTTCCTAGTACTGAAAACTAACTTCAGTGAATGGTGCGTACAAATCCTAATTATTCTACAGTAACTGACCCAGTCTAACATCAATGCAAGTAGACTCCTATGGGACATGATATGTAATTTGTCATTCATTTGTATTCGACACTGGTACATTATTATTTCTTCAGTTTTTGAACATCATAAGATATACATTTGCCAAGGCAGTGACCTCATTCAGTTCCAAAGAATGTGACATACCTCATTTCCTTGGTGATGGAACTCTCTGAACTTTGTATCCAAGGAGCCAGGCACCCAGAGGCAGTCCCAGGCCCAGTCCCAGTGGGCTCACTTGTTTGGATTTACCAAAGATAGAGTCAGTCATTCTTGGTACCTACTGAAGTGGGATTACCAAATGCCTGGAGAGCTCTGAATAGGGAGCTTTCCTGAGAAAGCAGGTAGTGGCTCTCCGCTTTTTCCTTACAACTTTACACAGTTGGCCAAGGAAAACAGATCTGAGAGAGGACAGGCCAATTCGGAAGAACAGAGTATGGCCACCAGTCAGAGGACACTCTGGTTAGTCATACACCTATGGGGAAGGAGGTGCCTTTTTGGGAGTGGGTGTGGGTTTGTGGTTTGTCTCATGTTCTGAAAATAGGTAGGAATGGCGGTTTGTTTGTTTTGGAGTGAACTGTTTCCGGTACGTCATTTGAAGAGGTGAGTGTTTCCATGTCTGTGTATCCCACTGTGCCTGTGCTAGTAGACATGAGAAAAGAGAATGCAGCAATGGATGTGTCATGTCTAGTATAAAGCTTCCCAGCATTCATCCTGCCCAATTTATGAATGGAGTGTGGCTTGCCTTATGCACGGGCAACACCTAATACCTTCCTAAGTCCCTGTTTTCTTCCTGAATTCTGGCCACTCTCTAGAATAGGCTCATGGTTATGTGTCCAAGATATGTACCAAATCCAAGGTCTTTGACATGGCCATGTACTGGATACCTGAATGGAATGGCCAGCATCTCAGAAAACTCAGATATCAGTGTGACCAGGAAAGTCTCAGTGGAGATACCCTGCTTTGGGCCTTTTGCTTACCTATTGTTCTGTTGCCCTGAATATCAGGAAGGTCTTTGTCTCATGCAACCCCTTTGTTAAGCCTGAAGAAAACAGTTTTCAAATGGAAATGAATGTGCATCACCTCTGGCTCTTTGCTTAATTTCATTGGAAAAGGATGTGTCTGATTCAGGCCCTTTGCCCTGTTTTAGGCTGTGACTTAGATTCTCAGCACCTGATGGATGTAAAGAAAGATCCCATATGTGCATCTAAACCAAAATGGAAAAACGTTCAATCAATGTGCATGAATTATATTGCCTTCCTTTGTTAGGTTTCTGAAATCCATCATGTCAGAATAGGGATTCATTGGGTGAAATGAGTTCTTCAAATCTCTGCAGAGGGGCTTGGCTTTTCTTATGACTCCAATTCACAATAAGAATCTAGACCCCACAGTCAGAGAGCCTCAAATTGGAGAAGCAAAGCAGTATTAAGGTCAGGCCTATTTGATCACTCCTGGTTCACAGGAAGGGTGTCCAAGCCACCCTGACATTCGGCAAATGAGGGGCAAGGGAGCTTATTTTGGACACTGTCTTGGGATGTGCCTCTCATGAAAACCTCCATCCAGATGTTATGATGAGTATCTTTATGGTAGAAGATGAGGGCCATGTAGGAGTGTTTTGGTTATAATTGTGGTAATTTGTGTGGCAGTTGGAAGAGGTGACTGGGTAAACCTGGGCTTGAATTCTGCTGTGATTCCCCTTAGAGACTGAGTTCTGGAACTGACCTCAGAGAAGTATTGACATGAATTGTGTTGGGAATTTAGGAGGCCAGGAATGAGAGTTGCCATTGGAACCTGGGATCAAGGCCCAGAGTGGCTTTCCACAGAACACTGGGAATCACAGCCAGGATATTACATGATTTTATTCTGAAAGACTTGGCAGGCATAATTGAGATTCAAAACACACTTGGACCTCGCTTTGTAGACCTCAATGGGCCTGGCTTCATGTGACTTTTTGGCCACTCTTTGGGTAGACTTGCCTGTGAGAGTGCTCCAGAGATTTCCTGAAATTAGCTTCCTCACCATTTAATGGTTCCTGAATGAATTGAAACCAACATTGCCTCCAAATGCATCTGTGAAAAAATGCTAGATAATTACCATGAAATTTTAGAAATTCCGATGACCAGCTGGCACTGGAGGACCTTTGATGTCCTGTTGATGATCATGAGTATACCAGACAGGGCCTTGATTGACTGGGTTTCATGAAAATGGTGTAGAACAGAGATGCCAGTAAGTTGGGGCCTGGTAAGTAGTGGGCCTAGAGCTGTGTTATGCAAATGTGTGATAAAACATCTGTGGTGGGGCCATGTGGATCTTCCATTGGCTTCCAAATGGCTGTGACTGACATGGTGCAACCATCACACCCATATATGTAAAGGCATATTTTTATATGGAGAGGTTTCAGAGCAATGTTCAGTATCATGTTGCTATTGTCAACGGGGCAAGCTACTTGAGATAGAACCCTGGTTGGTGCATTCTCCTGGAGACCCTGCCAACCACAACTGACAGAACTCCCTTCAGCACTGTGTCCCATTTGAACTCGTTGTATTTCATGAAGCAAATACCAAACCCCCAGTGCAGCAGCAAGAAACACCACGAAAATTGGAGGATGACCATTGGTTTCACAGTCCACACGGGAAGACCCTTAGCCCTCAGTGGCCAATGTTTACCTACAAAAAGAGAATTCATCACTGCTGCCTCATTTTTATTTGAAAATAAGTAATCATTTCCTCCAGGTCACATAGATGCAGATCCAGCTTTGATGGTTTCACTACAAATAAAGCTAAAGCTCCTGACAACAACATATATTTCAAGTGCCCAACCTCAGAGGCAGATTCTCAAAAAGTCTTTTGGAAAGCAGAGCTCCATGTTTGTGGAGTGTTTACCCTGTCTCTTACTTTTGGAAACTCCTCTACCACCTCCAAAGATGTGAAATCTGGAGCATTTCCATTCTAGATATGTATTCACAGATTTTCTAACTCTTCTCCTCTAATTGGGTCTTACTTGGGGCGAAGGTAATGTCAAGGCATTGTTCTGGAGGAGAGTGGGAAGATTTTTCCGTAGCATATATTTGCATACACATTGGATTCAGTGTCCTATTTTCAATTCAAAATACTGAATACCTGACTCTAACCCATACCCTACCAGACTCTGACTACTAATCCTAATATGATGGAGAAAAATAACCCATAAAGAATAGAAATACAAGCAGTTCAGAGTAGGCATGGTGTATAGATGGACTTGCCTTTTGCATGATACAGAGTTGGAGTTATAAATCTAGTCAATTGTTTGTTGAAATAGTTGTCCTTGTATCTTTAAGGTTAACAAATATGTGAATTGATGTCTCCCTTTCTCTGTATTCTTATATGCACATATAGATTCCTATCTGGTACCACACGTACATTCTTGTGAGGTGGCTGACTTGGCAGATACAAATTGTTAGAAGAGATCACTCCTACTAAACCCTGTTGGAACTGAATATTGAACCTATGGGTGAGCTTGCTAGTTGAACAGCATTATACATAAATCCATGTTCAGTAAAATGAATATTTTTAGATCTGTGGATGGTATATATTTTATAATGAATTTTGATTGACATATATATTGCTACTTTTTTGTCTGTGTGTTTGTTTTATGTATATGTATATATATGTATATATATATATATATATATATATATATATATATATACACACTCTCCAGATTTTTCAAAATATGAAATATATGTGTCTTATATTCACTCCCTAAATTCATTCATGTTCATGTATGTGGATTTATAATCAACTATTCACAAGATTATTCTCAAAATATTCATCCACCTGAAATTTGCCCAATGCTCTCAAATGTCAATCCTATTTGTGACTACATATTTGTTTCTTCCTAAGATTATATATTTAAACTCAACCCTGTTCAAAATGTCTAATCCTATCACACACTTTATACTTTGCCTGATTTTGTAATGTCTCTATTGATATATGCTTTCCTACATATTTTCCCCACTTCATCATTGTGACTGACTCTTCACTTGTGCTGACATTTACATTCACTCTCTAATCGAAACCCTATTGCTAAGAAACTTTTGTTCCAAATCTTATACTCACCCTTCTTCCTAAACTTACTGACTATCTTCCTAATGCTACAGACTATCCCTTTTTGACTGGATGTTCTCTTCTACATTCAATCATCCAAGTAAATGTGGTGCGAGCTTCAGAGGAGGAGACTACCAACAGGCTATCTCATGCAACATCAAAGGGTTTATTGGGTGTCCAGAATGCTGGTGTTCAGAGCTCACCTGAATAGAGCAGATAGCCCTGAGAATAGCTGAAGTAGATCTTATATACTTTCCCTGGAGAGAGAAGGGAGGGAATTGTATTGATGGGTCAGGGCGAGTGGGCGGTTTGCATGCAACTGGGAGAGGGAGTACATTCTGCAATTTGGCAGCTGGGGATAGAACATTCTGGGAACAAATTTTGCAAACATTTCTCAAGATTTCAACAGTGTTCTGTTAAGCATACAGAAAAACAAGATGTGACAAGTACCTATTTTATTAATATTTCATTCCCCACTTCTTCTTCTGGCTAATTTTAATCATAAAAATGATCATTGGAGGGTGTCACATTCAATGTCTGCTAGTGGGGTATTACCATAAGTTTAACTCCTCCAATTTGAGCCTGGAGAAAAGATATTACACGGTTGAGCAAACAGGGTTTTATAGTTAGCAATAATATGAGGATTATTATTGGACCGGCCAGGGTTGATAAAAACGTAGTTAACCAGGGGGACTGTGTGAACCAAGACTCAAGCCACCCTTTTGGGCCCTCTCTCATTTGTTGATGCTCTTCAAGGTGTCTTTTAAATTTACTCATAGATTTTATTACGACTCCAGTATAGTCAGCATAAAAACAACATTCTTCCCTCAATGCAGCACAAAGCCCCCCTTCTCTAATGAAGAGGAGGTCCAACCCTCAACTGTTCTGTAAAACAACTTCAGAGAGAGAGGTTAAAGTTTCATGCAAAGCCCTGAAGGAGGTTTCTAATATCTTACTTTTGCTCTATTGCTGCTTCTAATTGGGTCATCTTTTGTGTCCCATGGACAATGCCACTGGTTCCTCTGCCCACCCGTGCAGCAACTCCTATTCCTAATAGGATGGCTAAAGTGAGGGATATATGTTCCCAGTGGAACCGGTTGTATGCCCCCCCTATTTGATCTTCAAATGAACCTGCATCATGATAGAGCACTCTGGGAAACATCTGCACCATTACACAATTTATCACATATCCTGATCATTTCATGAAAACATAAACGATGTTTAAGTATATAGAATTATGCTGTTGTAGGCACTGACAAAGCAAGGCACCTAAGATAGCACTCAAGAGAGGGAAACAGTCCTATTTGGTTGCAACCGGATTCAGAGGGCATTGCTTATATTGTAATCAATTAATCCCATGAAACTCAAGTTTAGGTAGTTTCAGAATTTTGTACCCAACATATAAGGGATGGGGCTCAGAAGTTCACAGTCTTCAGAAGTTTAAAAAAGCAGTATTTGTTTCTGTTTTTCCTTCTGTTCTGGGCAAGTTAACTTTTCAAGGACACCTGGGAGGAGGAGAGCTTTTTCTTCCATTTCTTATTTTCCCCCTGCCAGCTGTTACCATGGAGCCCGGTTGATAATTTCTTTATCTTAGAAATGTAGCCATCTCTGTGAAGCCCCAGCTGAAGGCCAGAGGACTTGTTCACATATTTTGTGAAAAACTAGTTAGGGGTTGTCTAGCTTAGAAGTACTGAGATTTTTAGCCAGTGGCCAAGTAGAACAGGGCAATACGAAAGAGAAAGTTTATCTACATTAAAGTCTTTATTGGGACTGTTTTGCTGAAAGTTCAAAACTCAGCCATGGTGAAGACTTCTGAAGAAGGTCATTTAAGACTTTTCTGTGGGCCTTTTACAGAGGGGGAAAGACAGGGAAGGTGGGGCTGAGAGCACCTCCGAGGATCTGAGAATGAGGGAAAAGAGAGATGTAAAAGAATAATGCGAAAGGGTATTGGGAATTTCCTAGCAGCAAACTTGAGCAGTAGATCAGGTAGAGCAGAGTGAAAGACGGGAGTGAGGATCCCAAAATCCTGTGAGGGACTTTAAATTTTAGTAACCTGTTTTCAGTGATGACAAAGCAACTTTAAAGGCCAATTATATTACATCTTGGATAAGGGTCTCAGGGCTCTCCTCAGCTCGTTTGAGCATTGGGTTAGCTGGTAAGAGGACCTGGTGGGACCCGGTGAGGGCACTGACAGGAGATGAGAGGAATGAGTCGGTGGAGCGGTACCTATGTACCTGCTACCTCAGAAAGGGGGCGATGGTCTGAGAACTGGTGGAGCTTTGGGTTTCTGATCTAGTTATTGGAGGGGAGAAATCAAGTTGCTGAGATGGGAGTGACATCAGAGGGTCTGGAGCAGAAGGCTGAGGATAATGATCTATTGGAGAAGCATAGTTCAGGATGTGAGTGAGGGAGGGAAAAGGCTTCCACATAGGGGAATTTCCTTTCACTCTTTTGAGCACTTGCAGAAGTTAAAAAGGTCATGCAAAATTTGAGGATCTAGAGACCCCTCTGGGTGCCATAGTTTTTGGTTGTCTAATTGGTAATGTGGCCAATGCTGTGTACTGAATTTGATGAAGAATTGGGGTTCCATCAGGCAGCCCCTGTATGCACACATTCCCATGACATACAGAAAAAGTCGGCTTTTCCCCCACACAGCCATTACTTTGTGGCTTTGATAGTCTGCCAGGCAAACTTAGTAATCTAGACTAGCCAACCTGCATCTGGCTCGCGTGTCCCTACATCCATAAGGTTTGTTTCCATTATCTATGGTACAGAAGGGATTTAATGGTATTTTAGTGGGATCCTCTTCATCAGGGATATCACAATAGGAAATACCTATAGCCAGCTAACAAATGTCTGGGTGGAGAGATGGCCACCAGGTCCCTAAGGGGGCTGTATGCGAGATAGACCATACTTCTTTTCCAGTAGGATTTGTGATCAGCCATCACTGCTTAATGGGCTGATGAGGGTTAGGACTACTTGTAGCCAAGGGGAGAGTATATAACCTTATTCACATTGCGAATACACAATTTGAAACTGTTACCAGTCTTTTTCAGTTTCCAGAAAGATTCTGTACAGGCAGCAGGCTTGAGATGAGAGGTATGGATCCAGGAAGTGATTCTGTTTACGTTTACCACTGTAGGTGTTATAATAGCACCTGGTATGGTCCTTTTCAGCGGGGTACCAGGGATGACACCTGATATCATCTTACATAGATGAAATCTCTTACTTGATATGGATGTGGAATCCCCTGGTTCCCAGTTGGGTAGGCAGTGGCCAGCTGTTTTCACAGGTATTACTGAGTTCTTTCAAGATCTTTAAGTCTGTCAAGCAAGGGGGTGTGGAAAGGATCTTTAGGTCTTACAGTTGGGCTTAGGTCCCCTACTGGAGGACAGCCACCATAAAGAATTTCACATGTGGTAAGGTTACTCAAAGAAACAAAGGGATTTTTTCTTGCATGAAACATTGCATAAGGCAGGAGCATAGTCCAATCTTATGCTGGTCTCTAAGCTTAATTTCGTTAAGGTCTCTTTAATAGTTCTATTCATTCTTTCTACTTGTCTTGAACTCTGTGGTCTATAAGCACAATTTCACTTCCAATTAATCCCCAGGTTCCTGGCTAACCCCTGACTTACCTGGGTCATGAACATCGGTCCATTGTCAGATCCTATTACCGGCTTAGCTTCCTCCAATGGTAGAGAGGCTTAGTCAGCAGCAGCGGAATCACTTAGAGTGTGTTGTGTGTTAGGGGACGAGGGCAGGGTATAAGGAGGGGGAGAAGAGTCCAGTAGAGTCAAATCTGTGACTCAGGGAGAACAGAGGGTGGAGGAGGAGGAGGTTGAGAGGGTTTGAGAGATCATGGGGGAAGGAGTAGGAGCAGAGGTAGGGGCAAGGAAAGGCTTCACCCATGGAGGAGGAGATTTGCAGAGGTCCTGCCAAGTTAAGATATATGGCTGTTGATCCAGATGGCTATGTGGCGCTGGCTGAAAGACAATACCTCTGACTTTTTAAATTAGTGGGAAGTAGAAAGATCCTTCTAGGGGCCATACGACTCCAAAGATGGGCCATTCTGAGGCACAGAGATTCTGCCAGGTCCAGTGTTTTACTAAAAAAAGAAAGATTCTGAGCCCTTAAGCGGACTTTGGTCCAGTGATCAAGGGTCAGGGACAGAGGCATTGACGTGCTCCGTTACATAATGAAAGTTCCACAAACAGTAAAAGCAAGGACACACGACACAGATAAGACAAGACCATAAAGACAGGCAATGAACGTCCAACACTGAGACCAGGAATGAGTAGCCGGCAAAACCCAATGGTATGGCAATAACGAATCTAAAAGAAAATATCACTGAGTCGAGAAGACTATTGTTCCTTGATTTCCCGAGTTCTCTGTGGGGTCCTCCAGAGAGGTGCCCTTTGTCTCTGTGACATGTCTCTCAGCCACCGTCAGAGAGAGCCCAGGCTCTTCATCGCCAGCAATTTTGCCAAGCCCTAACAAGAAACCTGAAACCAGAAAGAGGCACCTTACTTGCTCCGAGAGGAGCCCGTTGGGGTCTCTCTCTCGTCTGCCACTGCTGGAACTCAGTGGAAACTCAATATGTAAAGGTCAGGCGAGTGTCAGAGGAAGATACTACCAAGAGACTGTCT
Organism: Callospermophilus lateralis; assembly: GCF_048772815.1. NCBI lineage: Eukaryota > Metazoa > Chordata > Mammalia > Rodentia > Sciuridae > Callospermophilus > Callospermophilus lateralis. The sequence goes on from NW_027517250.1 coordinate 566,119, forward strand.
CATGCAACAGCAAAGGGTTTATTTGTGGTCCAGCATGCTGGAGCTCAGAGCTAAATTAAATAGAGCAGAGACCTCTGAGAACAGCTTAAGCAGAGCTTATATACTTTCCTTGGAGAGGGAAGAGAGGGAAGTTCAGTGATGGGTAAGGGCGAGTGGGCGGTTTGCATGACACCGAGTGAGGGAGTACATTCTGCAGTTCGGCTGTTGGGAACAGTACATTCTAGAACAAGATTAGCAAACATTTCTCAAGATTTCAACAGTGTTTTGTTAAGCATACAGAAAAACAGGAAGTGACAAGTACCTATTTTATTAATTTTATTAACCTTTCACTTCCGACTATGCCTTTTTGACTTGATGTTCCTTCTACATTAATTCATGCAACGTACAAGGTGCTATGCCATTGTATATCGATTTATCTGAGACAACTCTGCAGAACGTAATTCAACACCACGTATCCCTATCAAGGGCCCAATGCCCTTCTGGGCTTCAAATCAGACTTAAATTTCTTTTTTCATACATATATTTCACCTATATATTCTTCTACACATAGCAAGTTCCCAATACGATCATTCATCCAGCAAAATGATTTCTAACCCAAATCGAGCATGTTTTTAACCATAACCGGACACTGTTCCCTCAATCTAACTTTACAGAAGAGCAGGGCAGGAGTTGATATTACAATACAGAAATGTAGAAAAACTTCCACCTGCTGAGAACCTCAAAGGTCCATGCAGAAATGATCCCTGGAGAAGATGTAGGAAGGAATAAAGGACCTGAGAGACCAAAAGTCATCTTCCATGGCAAACAACCCGGTCAGGATAAAAGGTTGTGTCTGAATCAGATTTTTTTTTAATGTAGAGATCATGGACCAAACCAGGCCTGTGTGGAGATCTATTCCTGGGTGCCTTTGGTTGATATACCATTCTAACTTGTGAAAATGTCACAGGAAGTAGGGGCAGCCTCAATCTCTTGGGACCCTTGGAAGCAACAGTTAGGACAAAGTGGCTGCCAAGACAGTGCCCTCATTCAGTTCAGGAAGGAAGTGACCTCACCTCACTTTCTTGGTGATGGAACTCTCTGAACGTGGGATCCAGGAAGCCAGGCACACAGAGCCAGTCCCAGTCCCAGTCCCAGTGGTCTCACTTGTTTTGATTTACCAAGGACAGGGTCAGTATTTTTTGGTACCTACAGATGTGAGGAAGGCCAAATGCCAGGAAAGCTCGGATGCAGGGCTTTTCATGAGAAAGCAGGTAGTAGCTCACCGTTGGCTCCTAAGAAGTTCACAGAGTTGGCCAAGGAGACAAGATCTGAGACAGGAAAGGCCATTTTGGGGGAACATATTATGGCCCACAAGTCAGAGGACACTGTGGATAGTCACAAACCTACTTAGGGGAAGGAGGTGCCTTTGTGGGTGTGGTTGTGGGTTTGTGGTTTTGTCTCATTTTCTGAGAATAGGTAGGACAGTCGGTTTGTTTCATTTGAAGTGGACTGTTTCTAGTAAGTCTTTTCACAGGGCGAGTGTTTCTATGTCTGTGTATTCCACTGTTTCCGTGGTTGTAGACATTAGAAAAGAGAATCCATCAATGGATATGTCGTGTCTAGTAGAAATCTTCTCAGCATTCATATTGCCCCATTTATGAATGGACTGTAGCTTGCCTTATCGATGAGCAACACCTGCTACCTTCCTAAGTTTCTATTTTCGTCCTGAATTCCGGCCAATCTCAAGAATAGGCCCATGGTTTTGTGTCCAAGATATGTACCACCTACAAGCTCTGTGACATGGCCATGTACTGGATAGCTGTAGGGGATGGCGAGCATCTCAGAAAACTCAGATATCAGTGTGACCAGGAAAGTCTCAGAGGAGAAACCCTGCTTTCGGCCTTTTGCTTACCTATTGTTCTGTTGCCCTGAATGTCAGGAAGTTCTTTGCCTCAGGCCACCCCTTTGTGAAGCCTGAAGAAAACAGTTTTCAAATGGAAATGAATGGGCATACCTGTGGCACTTTCCTTAATTGCTTTGGAAAGGGATGTGTCTGAATCATGCCCTTGGCCCTGTGTGTGGCTGTGGCTTAGATTCTCAGCACCTGATGGATCTAAAGAAAGTTACCATGTGTGCATCCAAAAGAAAATTCGCCAAAAGAGCAATTATTGGGAGGAAGTCTCTCGACTTCCTCTGTAAGGTTCCTGACTTCCATCAAGTGAGAATGGGATCCTTTGGGTCAAAAGAGTTCTACAAAACCTGCAGAGGCTAGCCCATTGTGCTTGGGTTTTCTCATGACTAAAATTCACATAAAGAATCTAAACCCCACAGACAGTAGTCCTCAAATTGGAGCGGTATTAACGGCAGGCCTATTTGATCACTTTTGGTTCACAGGATGGGTGTCCAGGCCACCTTGACTTTAGGCAAATGAGGGGCAAAGGAGCTTATTTGGGACACTGTCTTGGTCTGCACCCCTCATGGAAACCTCCAGCCAGATTATGATGAGTGTCTATATGAAAGTAGATGAGGGCCATATGGGAGGGTTCTTGTTTTAATTGTGGTAATTTGTGTGGTAGTTGGAAGAGATGACTGGGTCCACCAGGGCTTGAACTCTGGTGTGATTCCCCTTAGAGACTGAGTTCTGGAACTGACCTCAGAGAAGTATTGCCATGAATAGTGTTGGGATTTTAGGAGACCACGCATGAGAATCGCTTTTGGAAACTGAGATCTAGGCCCAGGATGGCTTTCCACAGAGCTCAGGGATTCTGAGCCAGGATATCACATGTTTTAATTCTTAAAGACTTGGTAGCCATAATTGAGAGTCCAAACACACATGGACCTCACATTGTATACCTCAATGGGCCTGGATTCATGTGTCCTTTTGGCCACTCTTTGGGAAGGCTTGCCTGTGAGTGTTCTCCAGAGCTTTCATTGAAATGAGCTTCCTCACCATTTAATGGTTCCTGAATTAAATGAAACCCACAGTGCCTCCAACTTCATCCTTGAAAAATGACTAGATTAATACCATGAAATTTTTGAAATCCCCATGACCAGGTGGCACTGGATAACCTTTAGATATCCTGTTGCTGATCATGAGTATAACAAACAGTGCCTTGATTGACTGAGTTTCGTGAAAATGGTGTAGAACAGAAATGCCAGTAAGTTGGAGCCTGCTGGGTAGTGGGCGTAGAGCAGTGGACTATAGGTGTGTAAATAAATATTTTTGGTAGGACCACCTGGATCTTCCATTGGCTTCCAAATCTTGCGACTGACATGGTGCAGGCAGCAGACCTTTATATGTAAAGGCATCTTGTTATATGTAGAGGTTTCAGGGCAATGTTCAGAATCAGGTTGCTATAGTCAAGGGGAAAGCTATGTGGGATAGAAGCCTGGTTCGTACATTCTCTTGCCGACCCTGACCAACCACACATGACAGAACTCCCTCCAGCATTGTGTCCCAGTTGAACATATTGTATTTCATGAAGCAAATACCAAATTCCCAGTGCAGCAGTAAGAAACACCCTGAAAAGTGGAGGATGACCAAATGGCTTCACAGACCACACGGGAAGACTCTTAGCTCCCAGTAGCAACAGTTTACCTACAAAGGGAGTTTTCAGACCTGCTGCCTCATGTTCATTACAAAATAAAGAACCATGTCCTCCAGGTCACATAGATGCAGACCCAGATTGCAGAATCACATCAGTTGCAGAACCATTGATTTAAATATTGCCATACATATATTTCTTGTGCCTAACCTCAGAGGAAGTTTCTCAATAAGTCTTTAGGTCAGCACAGCTCCATGTTTCTGAAGTGTTTACCATCTCCCATACTTTTGTAAACTGTTTTACCACCTCCAGTGTTGTGAACTCCTGAGCATTTTTCATTCCACATATGTATTCACAGGTTTTCTAACTCCTCTCCTCTAATTGTGTCTTACTTTTAGCGATGGTTATGTCAAGGTATTGTTCTGGATAAGAGAGGGAAGATTTTTGTGTATCACATGTTTGCATACACATTAGATTCATTTTCCTATTTTCCATTTGAAATACTGAATCCCTGACACTAACCCATACCCTACTAGACTCTGACTACTAATCCTAATATCATGGAGAAAAAAAAACCTAACTGAATAGAAGTACAGTCCTTTTATAGGAAGCATGGTGTATATTTGTATTTGTCTTCCTCTTTATCAAGAGTATGTGTTTTAAATTTAGTAAACTTTTCATTTTAATATTTCTCCATGATTTTTTAAAGTTATCACATATGTAAATTCCTGTCTCCCTTTCTCTGTATCCTATTCAGCACATGTGATTTTTTTATGCATATACAATATCCTACCTGGTATCACACGTACATTCTTGTAAGATCACTGACTTTGGAATATAAAAATTGTGAGAAGAGATGACTCTCCCTAAATAATGATGGAACTGAAAATTCCACCTATGGGTGAGCTTCCTAGTGAAAAACACTATACATAAATCCATGTTCAGTAAAATGAATATTTTTGGATTTGTGAATGAATTATATTTCATGATGAATATCGATTGGCATATATATTGCTAAATATTAATGTGTGTGTGTGTGCATGTGTGTGTGTGTGTGTGCGTGTGTGTGTGTGTATATTCTACAGATTTTAAAAAAATATGAAAAATATGTGTCTTATTATACACTCCCTAAATTCATTCATATTCATTTATGTTCATTTAAATTCAAATTTTCACAAGATTATTCTCAGAAATATTCATAAACCTGAAATATATTTTGGTTTCCTACTACTGAAAACTTAGTTCAGTGGATGGTGCTTAAAAATCCTAATATTTCTACAGTAACTGACCCAGTTTAACATCAATGCAAGTAGATTGCTATGGGACATGATGTGTAATTTGAAGTTCATTTTTACTCAACACTGGTACATTACTATTTCTTCAGTTTATGGACATCATAGGATGTATTTTTTCATCCAGAACTTCACAAATTTTTTTGGCATTTGGTTCACTTTCAATTACTTACTACTTCAGAACACATGTATTCCTCCATGTTTCTTTACTGGTCTTTTCACTAGACTTCTTTCTAAACACATTATTTTCGATTCCATAATCATTTTTGAAGCAAAACTCACTCTTCACGACAAACCGTAACCCTAATAATACCATTGCATATATAACTCGTTGGAATGATGGTATATATATCAATATAAGATTTCCAATATATTTTCAGATGCAAACTCAATCCATTATTTAATGTTGGATCCAGTTACATACTTTATTCACAATATGGTCTATTCATGCATCATCTCAATAATCATCAACACAAGGTACACCTATTTGTATCCCCAGTACTAATTTATAAGTTTCCAGAATATTACTCCCCTTTATGGTGGAAGAAATACTTATGTCACCTGATCTACATATACATTTTACCACAGTAGTATTCTGGACACAAAATGCAAAGGTCACACATATGATTGTACCAAAGCCTAAATGGAAAGTGACCATGGATTACTAAAAGCATCTATGTCCAAGGTGCCTACTGCTCTCAAATGTCAATCCTATTGGTTACTACATATTTGTTTCTTCCTAAGATTATATATTTAACCTCAAGCCTGTTGAAAATATCTAATCCTATCACTCACTTTATACTTTTCCTGATTTCCTAATGCCCCTATTGATATCTGCTTTCCTACATATTTTTCCCAGTTCATCATTGTGACTGTCTCTTCACATGTGCTGACATTTACATTCACCCTCTAACTGAAAACCAATTGCTAAAGAACTTTTGGTCCAACTCCGAGACTCACTCTTCTTCCTAAACCTACTGACTATCTTCCTAATCCTACAGACTATCCCTTTTTGACTGGATGTTCTCTTCTACATTCAATCATCCGAGGTATAGGGTCCTATGCCATTGTATATCGATTTATCTGAGACCTCGGTGCAGAACATAATTCAATCTAAGTATACTAATCAAGGGCCCAATGCCTTTCTGGGCTTCAAATCTTTTCCAGATCTCTGATCTCATACATATATTTCACATTTATATTCTTATAAATATCACAGGTTCCCAATACCGTAATTCATCCAGCAGAATTACTCCTAACCCAAATCGAACATGCTATTAACACTAACCATACACTGTTCCCTCAATCTCACTTTACAGAAGAGCAGGGACAGAGTTGGTCTTAAAATCCAGGAAGGTAGGGTATCATCCACCAGCTGAGAACCTCAAAGGTCCCTGCAGAAATAATCCCTTGAGTAGGTGTAGGCAGGTATGAAGGATCTGAGAGAGCAAAAGTCATCTTCCATGGCAAACAACCTGGTCAGGTTGAAGGGATGTGTCTGAATTAGCCTCTCTCTTCCTAATGTAGAGAAGATGGACCAAACCATGCCTGTGTGGAGAGCTGTTCCCCGGTGCCTATGGTTGATATACCATTCTAACTTATGAATGAGTCACAGCAAGTAGAGGCAGACTCCATCTTTTGGGAACCTTGGAAGCAACTGTTAAAACAAAGTGGTTTCCAAGGCAGTGACTTCATTCAGTTCTTGAAGGAAGTGACCTCACCTTACATTATTGGTGATGAAAGTCTGTGATCTTGGGATCCAGGAAACCAGGCACACAGAGTCAAACCCACTCCATGTCCCAGTGGGCTCACTTGTTTGGATTTAACAAGACAGAGTCACTCTTTCTTGGTACCTACTGATGTGAGGACAGCCAAATGCCTGGAAACTATGAAGACTGGCCTTTCCAGAGAAAGCAGATAGTTTCTCACCACGGGCTCCTGACAACTTCACAGAGTTTGCTAAAGAGACCAGATCGGAGACAGGACACACCATTTTTGGGGAACATAGTATGGCCCACAAGTCAGAGGACACTCCGGATAGACACAGACCTACTTGGGGGAAAGAGGTGCCTTTTTGGGTGTGAGTGTGAGTTTGTGGTTTTGTCTCATGTTCTGAGAATAGTTAGGAAAGCTGGTTTGTTTGTTTTGGAGTGGACTGTTTCTAGTAAGTCCTTTGACAACGTGAGTGTTTCTGTGTCTATATATCATACTGTGTCCGTGATTGTAGACAGTAGAAATGAGAATGCATCAATGGATGTGTCCTGTCTACGAGAAAGCTTCAAAGCATTCATCCTGTGCAATTTATGAATGGACTGCAGGTTGCCGTATGGATGGGCAACTCCTGCTATCTTTCTAAATTCCTGTTTTCTTCCTGAATTCTGGACACTCTCCAGAATACGCTCATGATTTTGTGTCCAAGATATGTACCACCTCAATCTCTGTGACATGGCCATGTACTGGATAGCTGATGGGAATGGTGAGTATCTCAGAAAACTCAGATATCACTATGCCCAAGAAAGTCTCAGTGGAGAAACCCTGCTTTGGGCCTTTTGCTTACCTATTCTGTTGCCCTGAATGTCAGGAAGGTCTTTGCCTCAGGCCACACTTTGTGAAGCCTGAAGAAAATAGTTTTCAAATGGAATTGAATGGTCATTACCTGTGCCTCTTCGGTTAATTGCTTTGGAAATGGATGTGTCTGAATCAGCCTCTTGGCCCTATGTGAGGCTGTGGCTTAGATTCACAGCACATGATGGGTCTAAAGAAAAATCCCATGTGTGCATCCAAAACCAAAATGGACAAAAGAACTGTCATGGTGGATAGAGTCTCTCACCTTCCTCTGTAAGGTTCCTGACCTCCATTAAGTGAGAATAGGGATCATTTGGGTCAAGTGAATTCTTTAAAGTTCTGCAGAGGCTATCCCATAGGTTCGTGGGTTTTCTCATGACTCCAATTCACATCTATGTTTACAGAAGAGCAGGGACAGTGTTGGTCTTACAATACAGGAATGCAGTGGATCTTCCTGCATTCTGTTCTTCTGTTGAGAACCTCAAAGCTCCATGCAGAAATGATCTCTGGAGAAGATGTAGGCAGCTATGTAAGACCTGAGAGAGCAAAAATCATCTTCCATGGCAAACAACCTGGTCAGGATTAAGGGTTGAGTCAGAATGAGCCTATCTCTTCTTAATGTAGAGAAGATGGACCAAACCTGGCCTGTGTGGAGAGCTGTTCCCTTTTGCCTACGGGTGATATACCATTCTAACTTGTGAAAGTGTCACAGGAAGTAGGGGCAGCCCTCATCTCATGGGACCGTTGGAAGCAATTGTTATGACAAAGTGGTTGCCAAGGCAGTGATCTCATTCAGTTCCTGAAGGACGTGATCTCATCTCACTTCCATGGTGATGGAACTCTCTGAACTTGGGATACAGAAAGCCAGGCACCCAGAGCCAGTCTCAGTTCTAGTCCCAGTGGTCTCACTTTTTTGGATTTACAAAGGACAGAGTCAGTCTTTCTTGATACCTACTGATGTGAGGATGGCCAAATGCCAGGAAAGCTTGGAAGAGGGCTCTTCCTGAGAAAGCAGATAGTGGCTCACTCCTGGCTTCTAACAACTTCACATTGTTGGCCAAGAAGACCAGATCTGAGACAGGTCAGGCCATTTCGGAGCATCATAGTATGGCCCATCAGTCAGAGCACACTCCGGAGAGTCACAGACCTATTTGGGGGAAGGAGGTGCCATTGCGGGTGTGGGTTTGTGGTTTTGTCTCATGTTCTGAGAATAGTTAGAAAAGGCGGTTTGTTTGGTTTGGAGTGAACTGTTTCTAGTAAGTCGTTTGACAATGCAAGTGTTTCTATGTCTGTGTATCCCACTGTGTCCGTACTTGTAGACATTAGAAAAGAGAATGCATCAATGGATGTGTCCTGTCTCATAGAAAGCTTCCCAGCATTCATCCAGCACAATTTATGAATTGAATGCGGCTTGCCTTATTGATGGGCGATACCTGCTACCTTCCTAAGTTGCTGTTTTCTTCCTGAATTATGGCCAATCTCCAGAATAGGCTCATGGTTTTGTGTCCAAGATATGTACTACCTCCAAGCTCTGTGACATGGCCATGTACTGGATAGCTGAATGGAATGGCGAGCATCTCACAAAACTCAGATATCAGTGTGACCAGTAAAGTCTCAGTGGAGAATCCCTGCTTTGGGCCATTTGCTTACCTATTGTTCTGTTGCCCTGAGAGTCAGGAAGGTCTTTGTCTCAGGCCAACCCTTTGTGAATCCTGAAGGAAAGATTTTTCAAATGGAAATGAATATGCTTTACCTTTGGCTCTTTCCTTAATTGATTTGGAAAGAGATGTGTGTGAATCAGCCTCTTGGCCCAGTGTGATTCTTTGACTTAGATTCTCAGTACCTGATGGATCTAAAGAAAGATCCCATGGGTGCATAAAATCCAAAATGGCATAAAGAGCAGTCATTGTTGATGAAGTATTTTGCCTTCCTCTGTAAGGTTCCTGAATTCCATCAAGTGAGAATAGGGATCTTTTGGGTCAAATGAGTTCTTCAAATCTATTCAGAGGCTATCCAATAGGTGCTTGAGTTTTCTCATCTTTCCAATTCACATAAAGAATCTGTACCCGACACTCAGTAGGACTCAAATTGGAGAAGCAGAGCAGTATTAAGGGCAGGCCTATTTGATCACTCCTGGTACACAGGAAGGGTGTACAGGCCACTGGGAATTTAGGCAAATGAGGGGCAACAGAGCTTATTTTGGACACTGTCTTGGGCTACGCTAATGCTATCAAATGTCAATCCTATTGTTGACTTCATATTTGTTTTATCCTAAGCTCATATATTCATCCTCAACCCTGTTGAAAATATCTAATCCCATCACTCACTTTATTCTTTTCCTGATTTCCTAATGTCTCTATTGATATCTGCTTTCCTACATATTTTGCCCTGTGCATCATTGTGACTGACTCTTCACTTGTGTTGACGTTTACATTGACTCTCTAACCAAAACCCTATTGCTAAAGAACTTTTGTTCCAAATCCTATACTCACTTTTCTTCCTAAACTTACCGACTATCTTTCTAATCCAACTGACTATAACTTTTGAATGGATGTTCTCTTCTACATTCAATGATCCAAGTACAGTTCAGGTTTCTATTCAACCGGGTGAGGGAGTAGATTCTGCAGTTTGGCAATTGGGGACAGCACATTCTGGCAACAAGATTAGCAAAGAGTTCTCAAGATTTCAACAGTGTTTCGTTAAGTGTACAGAAAAACAGGAAGTGACAAGTACATATTTTATTAACCTTTCATTCCCCACTTCATTTTCTGGCTACTTTTAATCATAAAAGTGATCTTTGTGGGGTGTCACATTCTATGTCTGCTAGTGGGGTATTACCATAATTTTAATTTGTCCAATTTGAGCTGGAGAAAGAAATTACATGGTTGAGGAAACAGGGTTTTATAGTTAGTAATAATATGAGGATTATTATTGGACCGGCCAGGGTTGATAAAAACGTAATTAACCAGGGGGACTGTGTAAAAAAAGACTCAAACTACCATTTCTGTGCCTCTCTCTCTCTCGTTGTTGCTCTTCAAGGCATCTTTTTAATTTACTCATAGATTTTTTTACAACTCCAGTATTGGTTGACATAAAAATAAACATTCTTCCCTCAATGAAGCACAAAGGCCCCCCTCTGTCATGAAAGGAGGTCCAACCCTCGACTGTTCTGTAAAACAACTTCAGAGAGAGAGGTTAAAGATTCCTGCAAAGCTGTGATGGAGGTTTCTAAAATCTTTAAGTTTTGATCTATTGCTGCTTCTAATTGGGTCACTTGTTGTGTCCCATGGACCAGAGCAGTGGTTCTTGTGCCCAACCCTGCAGCAACTCCTATTCGTAATAGACTGGCTAAGGTGAGGGACATATGTTCCCAGCGGAACCGGGTTGTATGTCCCCCTCTTTGATCTTCAGATGAACCTGCGTCATGATAGAGCACTCTGGGAAACATCTGCACCATTTCACAGTTAATCACATCTGTTGACCATTTCATGAAAACATAAACAATGTTAAGTATATAGAATTATACTGTTGTAGGGACGGACAAGGCAAGGCACCTAAGATAGCACCAAAGACACGGAAACAGTCTTTTTTGGTTTTCAACCAGATTCAGAGGGCATTGCTTCTGTTGTAATCAATTAATCCCCTGAAACCCAAGTTACGTAGTTTCAGAATTTTGTACCCAACACGTAAGGGAAGGGGCTCAGAAGTTCACAGTCTACAGAAGTTCACAAAAACCAGTTTTTGTTTCTGTTTTTCCTCAGTTTGGGCAAGGTTACTTTTCAAGGACACCTGGGTGGGGTGTCTTCCTTTCTTTTTTCCCCCTTCCAGCTGTTTCCATACAGCCCAGTTTGTAACTTCTTTATCTTAGAAATGTAGCCATCTCTGTGAAGCCCCAGCTCAAGGCCAGAGGTCTTTTTTCAAATATTTTGTGAAAAACTAGTAATTGTGTGTCTAGATCAGGAGTGCTGAATTTTTAGCCAGTTGCCAAGGAGACCAGGGCAACACAAAAATAGGAAGTTATCTACAGTGAACTCTTTTATCGGGATTCTTTTGCTGAAAGTCCTAAATCAGCCATGGTGAAGACTTCTGGAGAAGGTCAGTTAAGACTTTTCTGTGGGGCCTGGTACAGAGGGGGACAATTTGGAAGGCAGGGATAAGAGCAGCTCTGTGGATCTGAGAATGAGGAAGGAGAGATGTAAAAGAATATTGGGAGAGGGCTTTGGGATCTTAATAGCAACAAAAACTTGAGCAGTAGAACAGATAGAACAGAGGGGGAGACGGGAGTGAGATTCCAAAAAGCCTGTGAGGGACTTTAAATTCTTAGTAACCTGTTTTTAGTGATGACAAAGCAACATTAAAGGCCATTTTCATTACATCTTGTATTAGGGTCTGAGGATTCTTCTCAGCGGGTTTGAGCTTTTGCATTAGGTGGTAAGAGGACTGGGTGGGACCCGGTGCGGGCACTGACAGGAGAGGAGAGGAGTGAGTGAATGGAGTGGTACCTCAGTACCTGCAACCTCAGCAAGGGAGCAATGGTCTGAGAACCAGTCGAGATTTGGGTTTTTGATCTAGATATTGGAGGGGAGAAATCAAGTTGCTGAGGTGGGAGTGACAGCAGAGAGTCTGGAGCACAAGGCTGAGGGTGAGCATCTATTGGAGAAGCATAGTTCAGGATGTGAGCAAAGGAGAGAGAAGGCCTCCACATAGCGGAATCTCCATTCACCCTTTTGAGCACTTGCAGAAGTTAAAAGGTCACACAGAATTTGAGGATCTAGAGACCCCTCTGGGGGCCATCGGTTTTGGTTATCTAATTCGTAATATGGCCAATGCTGTGTACAGAATTTGATGAGGAGTTTGGGTTCCATCTGACAGTCCCCTGTATGCTCACATCCCCATGACTTACAATAGAAGTCTGCTCTCCCCCCCCCACAGCCGTGACTGTTTGTGGCTTTGATAGTCTGCCGGGCAAACATAGTAATCTAGGCTAGCCACCTGCATCTGGCTCACGTGTCCCTACATCTATAATGTTTGTTTCCATTATCTATGGTACGGAAGGGATTTAATGAATTTTAGTGGGATCCTGTTAATCAGGGATATCCCAATAGGAAAGACCTATAGCCAGCTGACAAATGACTGGGTGGAGAGATGGCCACCAGGTTCGTAAGGGGGCTGTATTCGAGATAGGCCATACTTCGTGTCCAGTAGGATTTGTGATCAGCCATCACAGCTTAAGGGGCTGATTAGGGTTAAGACTACTGGTCGTCAAGGGGGAGAATAAATATCTTCCAGGATCTTCTTTACAACCATTTGCAATGTTTCTTTTTTTCTTTCTTTTTTATTTCTTTTTTTGTGTGTGTGTGGGGAAGGCTTCAATACATCCTGAAAATGTATGTTCAAAGACTAGGAGTTATTTAAGTCCATACCTTACTGGCTTAATTTCAGTAAAGTCCACTTCCCAGAATTGTCCTCGTCTGGTTCCTCATAGGTGCTTTCCTGCAGGAAGCTTGGAAGTGTAAGCTTTAACCAATTAATGGACCTGACAGGCTTTTGTTACCCATTCAGTTATTTCCTTTTGCTGTGAGTAGGTTAGTGGAAAACTGTGTGTTCTTGATCCTTCACGAATGAATGCAGTTTCTTTGAACAAAGGTGAGTGAGTTGATGAACATTTGCTACTGACATAGTTAGAGCCATGATTATAGGAGTAGTTACTGAAGAATTAAAAAATTCCACTTGAGGGCCTTCAGGTTAAAAGTTATTTTGGCCCAGAGCTTGGTGAGCAGAACTCTGCCCATCAATGGGGCCAGGCATTCTGGGATTACTAGGAAGGAGTGATGGATTTTTCCTTTTCCCTGGTCCATGGTCCTCGTAGTTGTCAAAGCCCGATATTTACTTCTGTTAGACTCTTGAATTAGAGACCTTTTATTCGGTAGAGGGCCCAATGGGCCTTACGGGCTGAGTATATTCACCCCTGCATCTACTCAAAGTTTATTGTGTTCCCCTCCACTTCAAAAGTTACCTTGAGGTCAGGGAGAGGATCTGAGCCCGGACTTTCTTAGTATTCCTCCAGAGTCAGAATATCTGGCTGGCATGGCTGTCTCTTTCTAGGGCACTCTTTGGCCCAGTGTCCTTTTTCTTTAGAGTAGGCACATTGATCTGAGGCCAGGGGTGGCCTCTAGTGTGTGCCCAGGTATCCCATCCTGTCTCTCTGTTTCTTAATTTCTGGCCTATTTGTTGTTGTGACCAGGACCTTAGTCAATGCCTTAGTCTGTCTTTTGTTTCTTTTATCCTCACTCAGCTCCCTTCTCTTCCTCAGTTTCTCTCTTAAAGTATACCTTCTCGGGTTCTCTGAATAAATCCCTCAAAGTCATATCTTGTAATCCATCTAAGCATTGTAACTTTCTTTTAATATCCAGGGCAGCTTTCCCAATAAAGGCCATTGTGACAGAGGCCTTTTGATCCTCCGCCTGAAGATCGAAAGGAGTATGTCTCTTATATGCCTACATAATTATCTCTAAGAACATAGAGGGAGATTCATCAGGCCCTTAAATAATCTCTCTTACCTTGGCCAAATTAGTTGGTCACCTAGCGGCCACTAAGATACCCACTATTAGAGCCCGGCGATAAGTGGACAGATGCTCCCTACCTTCAAAGGTGTTGGGGTCCCAGTTGGGTCGTTTCAAGAGAAAGCCGGCTTTGAATATATTGGGAAGTTTTGTCGGTCACGCATTTGGTCTGAGGATACTTTTTTCTAGCATCCAGGAGGATTCTCTTTTGTTCCTCTGTCATGAAGAGAGTCCCTAGGAGTTGTTGGCAGTCATCTCAAGTAGGTTGGTGTGAAAACATCAATGACTTCACCAGACCTGAGAGCCAGGTTGGGTCCTCGGTAAAAGGGGGATTGTTATTTTTCCATTTATATAGGTCTGAAGAGGAGAAGGCCAATACTGGTAGGCTTGCATTTTTTCCCTATGGCCATCGTCAATCATTGGTCCTTAGGGATGGAGGGAAGCAACACGGGAGTTCCAGGGTTTTCAATCATTTGCCACCGGCGAGTTCCTTTAGCAACTCCAGCTTCCTCCAGGGGAGGAGGGGCTGTGTGTGACGCAGGGGAGTTATCTGGAGGGCCCTGGGCTGGCTTAGCGTCCTCCAATTGCGGAGAGGCTGAGTCAGCAGCTGGAGAATCACTTAGAGGGTGTTGGGGGTTGTGGGACAAGGGTAGAAGATAAGGAGGGGGACGAGAGTCCAGTAGAGTCAAATCTTGTGACTCAGGGAGAACAGAGGGTGGAGGAGGAGGAGGAGCAGAGGGGTTGAGAGATCGTGGGGGAAGGAGTAGGAACGGGGACACAGCAAGAAAAGGCTTCACCCACGGAGGAGGAGATTTGCAGAGGTCCTGCCAAGTTAAGGTATATTCCTGTTTATCAGTATGGCTATGTGGCCCTGGCTGTAAGACAATATCTCTGTCTTTTTAAATTAGTGGGAAGTAGAAAGATCCTTCTAGGGGTCATCCGAATCCAAAGGTGGGCCATTCTGTGGCACACAGAGTCTGCCAGGTCCAGCGTTTTACTAAAAAAGAAACATTCTGAGCCATTAAGCGGACTTTGGTCCATAGATCAAGGGTCAGGGACAGAGGCATTGAAGTGATCTGTCCCATAATTAAAGATACACAAACAGTAAAAGCAACGACACAGGACACAGACAAGAGAAAACAATAAAGACAGGCAATGGACGTCCAACACTGAGACCAAGACTGAGCAGGTGGCAAAACCCGATGGGCTGGCAATACCGAATCTGAAACAAAGTATCACTGAGTCGAGGAGACTATTATTCCTTGATTCCCGAGTCCTCTGTGGCGTCCCCCAGGGACTTGGCTTGTGGCTCTGTGACACGTCTGCCAGCCACCATCAAAGAGAGCTCACACACTTCATCAACAGCCATTTTGCCAAGCCCTAACCTGAAACCTGAAACCAGAAAGAGGTGCCTTACTTACCCTGAGAGTAGCCCATTGGGGTCTCTTGTTCACCACTGCTGGATTTCGGTGGAACCTCCATATATAAATATCGGAAGAGCATTGGGGGAAGAGACCACCAAGAGACTCTCTCATGCAAAAACAAAGGGTTTATTGGGGGTCCAGCATGCTGGGGCTCAGAGCTCATTTGAATAGAGCAGAGAACCCTGAGAACAGCTTAAGCAGAGCTTATATACTTTCCTTGAAGAGGGCAGGGAGGAAAGTTTATTGATGGGCCTGGGCGGGTGAGCAGTTTGCGTGCAACTGGGTGAGGGAGTACATTCTGAAGTTTGGCAGTTGGGGACAGCACATTCTGGGAAAAAGATTAGAAATCACTTCTCAAGATTTCAACAGTGTTTTATTAAGCATACAGTAAAACAGGAAGTGACAAGAATCTATTTTATTAACATTTCACTACCGACTATACTTTGCCAGATTTCCTAAAGTCTCTATTGATATCTGCATTCCTACATATTTTCCCCAGTTCATCATTGTGATTAATTCTTCACATGTGCTGACATTTACATTCACTCAATACCCGAAACCCTATAGCTAAAGAACTTTTGGTCCAAATCCTATACTCACTCTCCTTTATAAACATACCGACTATCTTCCTAATACTACTGACTATCCATTTTGACTGGAAGTTCTCTTTGAAAATCAATCATCCAAGTTACAAGGTCCTATGCTTAATTCCCAATCAAAAGCCCAATGCCCTTCTGGGCTTCAAATCTTACCTAGATTTTTGTTTTCAGATTCATATATTTTACCTATATATTCTTGAAAATATCGCAGGTTCCCAATACCATTATTCATCCAGCAGAATGATTTCTATTCCAAATCAAACCTGTTATTAACCCTAACCATACACTGTTCCCTCAATCTAACTTTAGAGAAGAGCAAGGACAGAGTTGGTCTTAAAATACAGGAATTTAGGGGATCTTCCAACTGCTGAGAAACTCAAAGGTCTATGCGCAAATGATCCCTAGAGAAGTTGTAGACACCTATGAAGGAACTGAGAGAGCAAAAGTCATCTTTCATTGCAAACAACCTGGTCAGCATGAAGGGATGTATCTGAATCAGCCTCTCTCTTCTTTATGTAGAGAAGAAGGACCAAACGAGGCCTCTGTGGAGAGCTGTTCCTGGTTACCAATGTTTGATATACCATTCTAACTTGTGATAGTGTCAAAGGAATTAGGGACAGCCTCCATTTCATGGGACCTTTGGAAGCAAATGTTAGGACAACGTGCTTGCCAAGGCATTGACCTCATTCAGTTCCTGAAGGAAGTGACCTCACCTCACATTCTTGCTGATGGAACTCTCTGAACTTGGGATACAGGCATCCAGGCACACAAATCTAGTCCCAGGCCCAGTCCCAGTGGTCTCACTTCTTTTGATTTACCAAAGACAGAGTCAGTCTTTCTTGGTATCTACTGATGTGAGGATGGCCAAATGCCAGGAAAGCTCTGAAGAGTGGCCTTTCCTGAGTAAGCAGGAAGTGGCTCACCGTTGTCTCCTGACAACTTCACAGAGTTGGCCAAGGAAACCAGATCTGAGACAGAACAGGCCATTTGATGGGAACATAGTACGGCCCACCAGTCAGAGGTCACACCCGATAGTCAGAGACCTACTTTGGGAAAGGAGGTGAATTTGTGGGTGTGAGTGTGTGTTTGTGATTTTGTCTCATGTTCTGAGAATAGGTAGGAAAGGCAGTTTGTTTGGTTTGGAGTGGACGATTTCTAACAAGTGATTTGACAAGGCGAGTGTTTTTATGTCTGTGTATCCCACTGTGTCCATGGTTGTAGACATTAGAAAAGAGAATGCAATGCATCAAAGGATGTGTCCAGGCTAGTAGAAAGCTTACCAGAATTCTTTCTGCCCAATGTATGAAAGGAATGCGGCTTGCCTTATGGATGGGTAACACCTGCTATCTTCCTAAGTTCCTGTTTTCTTCCTGAATTCTGGCCACTCTCCAGAATAGGCTCATGATTTTGTGACCAAGTTATGTACCACCTCCAAGCTCTGTGACATGGCCATGTACTGGATAGCTGAAGGGAATGGCGAGCGTCTCAGAAAATTCAGATATCAGTGTGACCAGGAAAGTCTCAGTGGAGAAACACTGCTTTGGCCCGTTTGCTAACCTAATGTTCTGTTGCCCTGAATGTCAGGAAGGTCTTTGCCTCATGCCACCCCTTTGTGAAGCCTGAAGAAAACAGTTTTCAAATGGAAATGAATATGGATCACCTGTGGCTCTTTGCTTAATTGCTTTGAAAAGGGATGTGTCTGAATCAGCCTCTTGGCCCTGTGTGAGGTTGTGGCTTAGATACTCAGCACGTGGTGGATGTAAAGAGAGATCCCATGTGTGCATCCAAAACCAAAATGGCCAAAAAGCAGTCCTTGTGGATGAAGTCTGTCCCCTTCCTCTTTAAAGTTCTTGAACTCCATCAAGTGAGAATAGGGATCCTTTGGGTCAAATGGGTTCTTCAAAGACCTGCAGAGGAGCTTGTGTTTTCTCATGACTGCAAATCACATAAAAATATATACCTGACACTCAGTTTTCCACAAATTGGAGAAGCATAGAAGTATTAACGTCTAGCATATTTGATCACTCCTGTTTCACATGAAGGGTGTCCAGACCACCCTGAATTTACGCCAATGAGGGGCAAGGGAGTTATTTTGGACACTCTCTTGGACTCCGCCACTCATGGAAACCTTCAGCCAGAGGTTGTGATTAGTGTCTATATGGAAGAAGATGAGGGCCATATGGGAGGGTTTTGGTTTTAATTTTGGTCATTTGTGTCCGGTTGGAAGACATGACTGGGACCACCTGGGCTTGAACTCTGGTGTGATTCCCCTTAGAGACTGAATTCAGAGAAGTATTGCCATGAATTTTGTTGGGATTTTAGGAGTCCACCCATGAGAATCACCCTTGGAAACTGAGATCTAGGCTCAGGGTGGCTTTCCACAGAGCCCTGGGTATCTCAGCCAGAAGATCACATGATTTAATTCTGAAAGACTTGTCAGCCATTGTTGAGAGTCACAACACCCATGGACGTCACATTGTAGACCTCAATAGGCCTGGCTTCATGTGACATTTTGGCCACTCTTTGGGAAGCCTTGCCTGTGAGAGTTCTACAGAGCATTCATTGAAATGAGCTTCCTCACCATTTAAAGGTTCCTGAATGAATTGAAACCCACAGTGCCTGCAACGTCATCCTTGAAAAATGCCTAGATAAATACCATGAAATTTTTGAAATTCCCATGACCAGGTGGCACTGGAGAAACTTTGGATGTCCTGTTGCTGATCGTAAATATGCAAGACAGTGCCTTGATTGAGTGGGTTTCATGAAAATGGTGTAGAACAGAGATGCCAATATGTTGGAACCTGCTGAGTAGTGGGCCTAGAGCAGTGGTAGGCAGGTGTGTGATAAAAAATTTGTGGTGGGGCCATGTGGATCTGCCATTGGATCCCAAATGGCTTGTGACTTACATGGTGAAGCCAGCAAACCCTTCCATGTAAAGGCTTCTGGTTATATGGAGATGTTTCCGGGCAATGTTCAGAATCAGGTTACTATGGACATGGGGCCAAGCTATGTGGGATAGAAACCTGGTTGGTGCATTCTCCTGCAGACCCTGACCAACCACACATGAAAGAATTGCCTCCAGAACTCTGTCCCAGTTGAACTTCTTTTATTTCATGAAGCAAATGCCAAAGTCCCAGTGCAGCAGCAAGAAACACCACGAAAAGTGGAGGATGACCAAATCGCTTCCCAGTCCACATGGGAATATCCTTAGCCCCCAGTGGCCACAGTTTACTTACAAAGAGAGAATTCAGCACTGCTGCCTCATGTTCATTGGAAAATAAGAAACCATGTCCTCCAGGTCACATAGATGCAGACACAGCTTTGATAGTCTCACTAAAAAGAAGCTAAAGCTCCTGACAACAACATATATTTCAAGTTCCCAAACTCAGAGGCAGTTTCTCAAGAAGTATTTAGGCCAGCAGAGCTCCATGTTTATGGAGTGTTTACCCTGTCCCATACTAGGGAAACTCCTCTACCACTTCCAAGGTTGTAAACTCCTGAGCATATTATTCACAGATTTTATTACTCTTCTCCTCTAATTGTGTCTTACTTTGGGCGAAAAAAATATCAAGGAATTGTTCTGGATGAGAGTGGGAAGATTTTGTTTAGCACATATTTGCATACACATTGGATTCATTTTTCTATTTTACATTTGAAATACTGAATCCCTGACACTAACACATGCTCTGCTAGATTCTGAATACTAATCCTAATATGATGGAGAAAAATAACGGAAACAGAATAGAAATACAAGCAGTTCAGAGGAGGCATGTTGTATACTTGCACTTGCCTTTTGCATTATATAGGGTAGGAGTTATAAATCTAGTCAATTTTTTGTTGAAATAGTTTTCCATGTGCTTTTAAAGTTAACAAATATGTGAATTCCTGTCTCCCTTTCTCTGTATTCTATTCAGCACATGTATTTTTATATGCACATATAGAATCCTACCTGGTATCACACGTACATTCTTGTGAGTTACATGACTTGGTAGATACAAAGTGTGAAAAGAGATCACTCCTCTTAAACGCTGTTTGACCTGAAAATTCAACCTATGGGTGAGCTTCCTAGTTGAAAAAAGTTATACATAAATCCATATCCAGTAAAATGAATATTTTTGGATCTGTGGATGATACATATTTCACGGTGTAATTCGATTGGCATATATATTGCTAATTTTTAAAATCTGTGTGTGGATATATATATATATATATATATATATATATATATATATATATATATATTCTCTCCAGATATTTCAAAATATTTAATATATGTGTCTTATTATACACTCCCTAAATTCATTCATGATTATGTATATGGATTTATAATCAACTTTTCACAAGATTATTCTCAGAAATATTCATTCACCTGATATACGTATTTTTTTTCCTAGTATTGAAAACTAACTTCAGTGAATGGTGCATATAAATCCTAATATTTCTACAGTAACTGATCCATTTTCACATCAATGCAAGTAGATTCCTATGGGACATGATAAGTATTTTGAAGTTCATTTTTATTCAAAACTAGTATATTACTATTTCTTCAGTTTATGCACATTATTGGATATATATTTCATCCACAAGTTCACAAATTTATAGGCATTTATTTCACTTTCATTCACTTTCTGCTTCAGAAAACACGTGTTCCGCCATGTTTCAAACTGGTCTTTTCATGAGACTTCTTTCCAAACACATTATTTTTGATTTCCATAATCACTTTTGAAGCAAAACTCACACACTCTTCATGATAAACCATAACCCTAGGATTACAATTAGACGTATAACTAGTTGTTATGAATGATTATATATCAATATATGATTTCTTATGTATTTTCAGATATCAATTCAATACATTATTTAAAGTGGAACCAGTTATATTATTTATTAACTGTATGGTCTATTCATGCATTATCTCTATATTCATAGTCACAGGGTACACCTATTTTTACCCTCAATACTAATTTATACGTTTTCAAAATATTCCTCAAAAAATGGTGGAAGAAATACTCATGTCACCTGATCTATATATACATTTTATCACAGTAATATTCTGGACAAAAAAATCAAAGGTCACCCTTAAGGTTGTACCAAAGCCTAAATGGAAAGTGAGCATGGATTACTAAAACCTTCCATGTCCAGGTGGCCTAATGCTCTCAAATGTCAATGTTATTGGTGACTACATTTTTGTTTCTTCCTAAGATTATATATTCAACCTCAAGCCTGTTGAAAATGTCTAATCCTATCACTCACTTTATACTTTGCCTGATTTAGTAATGTCTCTATTTATATCTATTTTCCTACATATTTTCCCCTGTTCATCATTGTGACTGACTCTTCACTTGTGCTGACATTTACATTCACTGTCTACCTGAAACCCTATTGCTTAAGAACTTTTGGTCTAAATCCTATTCTCACTCTTCTTTGTAAACCTACTGACTATCTTTCTAATCCTACCGACAATCCCTTTTTGAGTGGGTGTTCTATTCGACATTCAATCATCCAAGGTACAAGCTCCTATGCCATTGTATATAGATTTATCTGAGACATTTTTGCAGAAAATAATTCAAAGCTAAGTGTACCAATTAAGGGCCCAATGCCCTTCTGGACTTCATATCTTCCCTAGATTTCTGTTTTTATACTTATATTTCACCTATATATTCTTGTAAATATCATAGTTTCCCAATACCATTATTCGTCATGCAGAAGGATTCCTAACCCCAAATTGAACATGTTACTAACCCAAACCATACACTGTTCTCTCAATCGAACTTTACAGAACAGCAGGGACAGGGTTGCTCTTAAAATACAGGAATGTAGGGCATGTTCCACCTGTTGAGAACATCAAAGGTCCATGCAGAAATGATCCCTTGAGAAGATGTAGGCAGCTACGAAAGACCTGAGAGAGAAAAGTCATCTTCTATGGCAAACAACCTTGTCAGCATGAAGGGATGTGTATGAATCAGCCTCTCTCTTCTTAATGTAGAGAAGATGGACCAAACCAGTCCTAGGTGGAGAGCTGTTCCCGGGTGCCCATGGTTTATATACCATTCTAACTTGTGAAAGTGTCACAGGAAGTAGGGGCAGCCTCCATCTCATGGGAATCTTGAAAGCAACTGTTAGGACAAAGTGGTTGTCAAGGCAATGACCTCATTCAGTTCCTGAAGAAGTGATCTACCTCACTTCCTTGGTGATGGAACTCTCTTAACTTGGGATCCAGGAAGCCAGGCACCCGGAGCCAGTCCAGTCCCAGACCCAGTAGGCTCACTTGTTTGAATTTACCAAGGAGAGTGTCAGTCTTTCTTGGTACCAACATATGTGAGGATGGCCAAATACCAGGAGAGCTCTGAATAGGGGCCTTTCCTGAGAAAGTAGGTAGTGGTTCACCGCAGGCTCCTGACAACTTCACAGAGTTGGCCAAGGAGACCAGATCTGAGATAGGACAGGCCATTTTGGGGGAACATAGTATGGCCCACCACTCAGAGGAAACTCCGGATAGTCACAGAGTTACATGGGGGAAGAGGTGTCTTTGTGGGGTGGGTGTGATTTTGTGGTTTTGTCTCATGATCTGAGAATAGGTAGGAAAAACGGTTTGTTTGATTTGAAGTGGTCTTCTTCTAGTAAGTCGTTGGACAAGGCAAGTGTTTCTATTTCTGTGTATCCCACTGTGTCCGTGGTTGTAGACATTAGAAAATAGAATGCAACAATTCATATGTCCTGTATAGTAGAAAGATTCCCGGCATTCATCCTGCCCAATTTATGAATGGACTGCAGCTTGCCTTATCCATGGGCAACACCTGCTACCTTCCTAAGTTCCTGTTTCTTCCAGAATTCTCACCACTCTCCAGAATAGTCTCATGGTTTTGTGTCCAAAATATGTACCACCTCCAAGCTCTGTGACATTGCCATGTCCTGGATAGCTGAAGGGAATGGCGAGCATCTCAGAAAACTCAGATATCAGTGTGACCAAGAAAGTCTCAGTGGAGAAACCATGCTTTCGGCCTTTTGCTTATCAATTGTTCTGTTTCCCTGAATGTCAGGAAGGTCTTTGCCTCAGGCCACCCCTTTGTGAAGCCTGAAGAAAACAGTTTTCAAATGGAAATGAATAGGCATCACCTGTGGCTCTTTGCTTAATTGCTTTGGAAAGGGATGTGTCTGAATCAGCCTCTTGGCCCTGTGTGAGGTTGTGGCTTAGATTCTCAGCACCTGATGGATGTAAAGAGAGATCCCATGTGTGCATCCAAAACCAAAATGGCCAAAAGAGCAATTATTGTGAATGAAGTCTCTCGCATTCATTTGTAAGGTTCCTGACCACCATCAAGTGAGAATACGGATCCTTTGGTTCAAATGAGTTATGCACAGCCCTGCAGAGGCTAACCCATAGGTTTTTGGGTTTTCTCATGGCTCCAAATCATATAAAGAATCTATAACTGACAGTCAGTAGGCCTCAAATTGGAGATGCAGAGCAGTATTAACAGCTGGCCTATCTGATCACTCCTGGTTCACCGGATGGGTGTCCAGGCCACCTTGACTTTAGGCAAATGAGGGGCAAGGGAGCTTATTTTTGACACTGTCTTGGGCTGCACCCCTCATGAAAAACTCCAGCCAGAGGTTATGATAAGTGTCTATATGGAAGAAGATGAGGGCCATGTGGGAGTGTTTGGTTTTAATTGTGGTCATTTGTTTGGCGGTTGGAAGAGATAACTGGATCCACCTGGGCTTGAATTCTGGCATGATTCCTCTTAGAGACTGAGTTCTGGAATTTACCTCAAAGAAGTATTGCCATGAAATGTGTTGGGATTTTAGGAGGCCACGCATGAGATGCGCCCTTGAAAACTGAGATCGAGGGCCAGGGTGTCTTTCCACAGTGCAGTGAGAATCTCAGCCAGGATATCACATGATTTTATTTTGAAAGACTTGGCAGCCATAATTGAGAGTCTAAACACAAATGGAACTCATATTGTAGACCTCAATGATCCTGGCTTCATGTGACCTTTTGGCCACTTTTTGGGAAGCCTTGCCTGTGAGATTTCTCCAGAGATTTCATTTAAATGAGCTTCCTCACCACATAATGGTTCCTGCATTAATTGAAACGCACAGTGACTCCAACTTCATCCTTCAAAAATGGTTAAATAAATACTATCAAATTTCTGAAATTCCCATTACCAGGTGGCACTGGAGAACCTTTGGATATCCTGTTGCTGAACATGAGTGAAATAATTCCCCACGCAATGACACTTCACCGGGAGAATTCCAAATTTATTGCTAAAAGCTGTGTGCTTATATAGAACTAAGGGGGAGATGGTATGGCTTACATAAATGGCAGCAACCCGTTTATTGACAAGTTCTTTCAAATATCAGCTCCAGAGCCCAGGAATTAGTTCTCATTGGGGCTAAGGTTCCCCACAAGCGAGATTTGAAATTGGCGCTGGCGGGAGAGTTCACAAGGGCGGGAACTTTTTGCGCCACTGCAGAAATGAAGAAGGTAGGAAGAAGAAGTCCTTAGGCGCCATGTTGGGGTTTTTCTCTGGGGTATGGCTGCCATTTATTCTTTTCCCAACATTCCACCCTTTTTGTTTTCTTAGGAAGTGGGGTGTCGTTTGTCAGATCTGGCTGCTTCCTGCTGTGTGGGGGTGGTGTGGGGCCTAGAAAGAGAAGTGGAGGAATGCTCAGGGGGCAGGTATGGGGATATCATGGCAGCCAGAAATAAAACCCAGTGGCTATAGACAGCTATTTTCATAGGGGTGAAGTCAATGAATGGTCCCTGAAGCCAAAGATGTCGATGGCATGGAACCAGTCCTGGATGGAAGAGATTGTTGGTATCAGCCACTGGTCCTGTAACAGAGACTCAAGGAAATACTGGAAGCGTTGCCTGGACATGGTGTCGCCAGCACCTGAAGAAGATCAGAGCGAATAAAAACAGAATGAAGATAAAAATTAAAGCAAATGTCAATTTTTGGCAGAAGTTCCATGTGGGGGGACTGACATAGAAGAGGCCAAGAACCATGAGAAAGCTTAGAAGGTGGTAAAGACTATGAATCCAGGATGGCAGATTAAGAGGTTCTCCGAGCTCGTTGTCTCCCGCTGTCTAATACCCGTTGCATTCCATCGTGCCTGGTAGTGAGCTTCATCACTGAGTGAACTGTTCTCTTGGAGATGTTGGGGATTCATCGGTCATCAGAGGCTGGTAGTGACTAAGCAAAAGCTGGTTGAAAGTTTGATTAGGAATTTTATGCAGTTGGGTTTGAAGGCACTTCATTATGCAGGGCAAGAGAGCACAAAAAAGGAGCATCCAAATAAGGGGATCCAAGATACGTAGTAAGTACATGGCAAGATAGGATTGGAAGAACCCCGTTATGGGATTGGAGGAGGTAGGTTTGAGCAATTGGGTCGATAATTCCTGCAATTTAACAACATTTTTTTTATTAGCCCAGATTCATTAACATAATAGCAAAATTCCTCTCTGAGGAATAGGCATGTAACCCCTTTTTCTGCAGTGAGAAGATCAATTGCCCTTTGGTTCTGTAAAGCCACTTGTGCCAATGAAGTAACCTGCCGCTGCAAGGAACCCAGAGACTCAGCCATGGTATTGAGTGTTTCCTGCAGTTTTTGTTGAAGGTCATTGGATCCCATAGAGCATGACCTATAGCTCCACCAGAGAGTCCGAGACCTGTCACTGAGTTTGTTAAAATGAGGCCTACCAGAACCGGCAGAAAGACTACCCTACGGGTGCGGGAAGGTAGGGCCAACTGTCAGAATTCGGTGGGAGTATACAAAGATAGCTGAGGAACTACAGTAACAAAGAAACAGGCGCCAGAGACATTGATGGTTGAGGTACTTAAAGAACCATTACAGCAGAGGAAATGTCCAGGTTGCATAAACACAGGGCTCTATGGGGTGCTGTAGCTCAAGGAACAAATGGGTAAAGGATTCATTATTGGCAGGTGGAAACACATGAAAGGAAATAAAGTATTGGTGGAATAACTTTCCCACAGTGGGATACGTGTCACATGTAGGGGTTGTCCTTTTTAGAGAAATTGTAGGGTTTTGCTGGAATATTTCCTGCCGCTAATGGGACTGCTGCTAGAAGTGGACGACTAAGTGAAGCACAGAGAAAGCACTGAGAAGTAGGCACAGAAAGAGGGGTGGAGTTTAATAATCAAAAAGTTTGGTGTAGCAAATTGAGCCATGTGGGAGGGGGACCTGAGAGGGTTGAAGGCTCTGAATCCTCTTTGGATGAGCTATGGATATGATCTCAAAGTTTTGATTCTGAGTCCTTAATGTGTTCGACTACCTGGATGGTTGCCTTAGGTTGCGTAATCAGGGTGCGGCCAATAGTCATCCACCCTGTGGGTCTGACTGAGGTTGTCCGAGCATAGACAGCAAACTCAACATAGCCCCATCGTTTGGCCTTGGGGTCAGGTTTATCTAAAGTATACCATCCATTTTTACTGGATGAAGAGCCTTTATGCCACTTTATGTAACTAGAAGTCCACCCTTCAGGGTAACTAAATGAGTGGTAAGAATAGCTACCACGTTCATCATGGAACATGCATGACCAATAGGGGCACCCATTATATATCTCAGGCCACCAATGACAATAGTCTTTTGTTTGATCAAAAAGGAAGCAAATGAAAGGCCAGTTCCAGCTACCAGGGACGAAGGTCCTTGAAGGTGACAATTTTAGGGAAATAGAGGTGCAGTTGTGGATGAAGCAAGTAGTTGCATCCACTGCGCAGACCTTCTGCATGCCATGTTCTGAGTATCGTTCCCGAAAAGTGAATAAATGCATGGTAGGTGAGGAGGGTAAAGACCAGTCCTGACAGAGCACAGAAAATAAGCAGAGCACAAAAAACAAGCAGTTAGAGAAGACTAGGGTGTTGGGAGAGCTCATTGTGCCTTCTTTAAGTGGAATTGGGCTGCAAGGAAAACCGTGTGAGCCACAACTAAAATGGGTGAGATGAGTGTGGAGAGCAGGAGTAAAGGGGAGGTTCAGTAGGTGATTCTTGGAGTTCCTCTGGGGTGGCCCTGTCTTCAGCAGGTGGGGCCTCCTGGTGATGTGGCTTCAACCTAGACATGTGAATCCAGGGAGTGAGACAGTTGTCTGGTAAGGAGAGTTTGGCGGCGGTAAGGGTAAAGAGAATGACAGGATAGGGGCCTTCCCATTTTGCGGCAAGAGTCCCTTTTTCCTCTGGGGTATTATAATAGACTAGACTAACAGGTGTTAAGGGAGGAGTGTTTGGAGAGGAGACTGGGTCCGGAAGAAGCATCTGTGGATGATATATATTTACTGATGAATTTCGATTGGCATTTATATTGGTACTTTTTAATGTCTGTGAGTGTTGTGTGTGTGTGTGTGTGTGTGTGTGTGTGTGTGTGTGTGTGTATAGATATAGATATAGATATACTCTCCAAAGTTTTCCAAATATGAAATATATGTGTCTAGTATACACTCTCTAAATTCATTCATGTTCATGTATGTGGATTTATAATCCACTTTTCACAAGATTATAATCAGAAATATTCATCCACCTGAAATACATATTTGTTTCCTAGTACTGACTACTAACTTCAGTGAAGGGTGCATACAAATTCTAATTATTCTACAGTATCTGACCCAGTCTAACATCAATGCAAGTAGACTCCTATGGGACATGATATGTAATTTGTCATTCATTTGTATTCGACACTGGTACATTATTGTTTCTTCAGTTTTTGCACATCATAGGATATACATTTCATCCACAAGTTCACAAATTAATAGGCATTTGTTTCAACATTAATCACTTCTTGCTTCAGAACACATGTATTGTCAGGGTTTCTTGACTGGTCTTTTCATGAGACTTCTTTCCAAACACATTATTTTGAATTTCCATAATCATTTTAAAGCAAAACTCACACATTCTTCATGATAAACCAAAACACTAATATTTCCATTAGATATATAACTGGTTGGAATGAATGATTGTATATCAATATACAATTTCCTTTTATTTTTCAGATATCAGTTCAATTCATTATTTAAAGTTCAAAAAAGTTATATTATTTATTCACAGTATGGTCTATTTGTGGTTTTTCTCTATGTTCATAGAAACAGGGTACACCTATTTGTACCCCCGATTCTAATTTTAAATCTTCAATACATTGCTCCCAGAAATGGTGAAAGAAATACTCATGTCACCTCATTAACACAGTAATATTCTGGACAAAAAATGGAAAGGTCACACTTATGATTGTACCAAAGCCTAAATGGAAAGTGAACATGGATTTCTAAAAACATCCATGTCCAGGTTGCCTAATGCTGTCAATTGTCACTCCTATTGGTGACTACATATTTGTTTTTTCCTAATTTATATATTGAAACTCAACCCTGTTGAAAATGTCTAATTCTATCCCTCACTTTATACTTTGCCTGATTTCGTAATGTTTCCATTGATATCTGCTTTTCTACATATTTTCCCCAGTTCAACATAGTGTCTGACTCTTCATATGTGCTGACATTTACATTCACTCTATAACCAAAAGTCTATTGCTAAAAAACTTTTGGTCCAAATCCTATACTCACTCGTCTTCCTAAACCTACCGACTATCTTCCTAATCCTACTGAATATCCCTTTTTGACTGGATGTTCTCTTATAAATTCAATCATCCAATGTACAAGGTCCTATGCCATTGTATATCAAATTATCTGAGACATCTTTGCAGAACATAATTCAAAGCTAAGTATCCCAATCAAGGGCAAAACCCTCTGGGCTTCAAAGCATACCTAGATTTCTTTTTTCAAACTTATATTTCACCTCTATATTCTTGTAAATATTGTAGGTTCCCAGTCCCATTATTCATCCCACAGAATCATTCATCACCAAATCAAACCTGTTTTTAACCCCAATATACACTGTTCCCTCAAACATTTTACAGAAGTGCAGAAACAGAAGGGTTCTTACAATACAGGAAAGTTGGGGATTTCCACCAGATGAGAACCTCAAATGTCCATGCACAAATGATACATGGAGAAGTTGTAGGCAGGTATGAAGCTCCTGAGAGAGCAAAAGTCATCTTCCATGGCAAACAACCTGGTCAGGATGAAGGGATGTGTCTGAATCTGCCTCTCTCTTCTTATTGTAGACAAGGTGGAACAATCCAGGCCTGAGTGGAGAGCTGTTCCCGGGTGCCAATGGTTGATATACATTCTACCTTATGAAAGTGTCACAGGAAGTAGGGGAAACCTCGATCTTATGTAACCCTTGGAAGCAACTGTTAGGACAAAGTGGTTGCCAAGGCAGTGACCTCATTCAGTTCGAAAGAATGTGACATACCTCATTTCCTTGGTGATGGAACTCTCTGAACTTGGTATCCAAGAAGCCAGGCACCCAGAGGCAGTCCCAGTCCCAGGCCCAGTGGGCTCACTTGTTTGGATTTACCAAGGACAGAGTCAGTTTTCTTGGTACCTAATGATGTGAGGATGGCCAAATGCCAGGAGAGCTCTGAAGATGGACCTTTCCTGAGAAAACAGGTAGTGGCTAACCACTTTTTCCTGACATCTTCACAGAGTTGGTCAAGGAAACAAGATCTGAGAGAAGACAGGCCATTTCGGGGGAACATAGTATGGCCCACCAGTCAGAGGACACTCCGGATAGTCACAGACCTACTTGGGGGAAGGAGGTGCCTTTGTGGGAGTGGGTGTGTGTTTGTTGTTTTGTCTCATGTTTTGAGAATAGATCGAAAAGGCGGTTTGTTTGGTTTGGAGCAGACAGTTTCTAGTAAGTCATTTGACAAGGCGAGTGTTTCTGTTTATGTGTATCAAACTGTGTCCGTTGTTGTAGATATTAGAAAAGAGAATGCATTAATGGATGTGTCCTGTCTAGTATAAATCTTCACATAATTCATCCTGCCCAACATATGAATGGACTGCACCTTGTCTTATCGATGTGCAACACCTGCTATCTTTCTAAGTTGTTGTTTTCTTCCTGAATTCTGGCCACTCTCCAGAATAGGCTCAGGGATTTGTGTCCAAAATATGTACCACCTCCAAGCTCTGTGACATGGCCATGTACTGGATAGCTGAAGAGAATGGCGAGCATCTCAGAAAACTCAGATATCAGTGTGACAAGGAAAGTCTCAGTGCAGAAACCCTGCTTTGGGCCTTTTGCTTATCAATTGTTCTGTTTCCCTGAATGTCAGGAAGGTCTTTGCCTCAGGCCACCCCTTTGTGAAGCTTGAAGAAAACAGTTTTCAAATGGAAATGAATGGGCCTCACCTGTGGCTCTTTGTTTAATTGCTTTGGAAAGGGATGTGTCTTTATCAGCCTCTTGGAACTGTGTGTGGCTGTGACTTAGATTCTCAGCACCTGATGGATCTTAAGAATGATCCCATGTTAGCTTCCAAAACCAAAATGGCAAAAAAATATCATTCATTGTGGATGAAGTCTCTTGCCTTCCTCTGTTAGGTTCCTGCACTCCAACAAATGAGAATAGGGATTCTTTGGATCAAATGAGTTCTTAAAGCCCTGCAGAGGTGCTTGTGTTATCGCATGACTCTAAATCACCTAAAGAATCCATACCTAAAATCAGTAGGCCTCAAATTGGAGAAACACAGAAGTATTAACGGCAGGCTTATTTGTTCACTCCTGGTTCACAGCAACGGTGTCCAGGCTACCCTGAATTTAGGCAAATGAGGGGCAAAAGAGCTGATTTTGGACACTCTCTTGGGCTGCGTTCCTCATGGAAACCTCCAGCCAGAGGTTAAGATGATTGACTATATGGAATAAGGTGAGGGCCATGTGGGAGTGTTTTGGTTTTAATGTTGCTCATTTGTGTGGCATTGGAAAAAATGACTGGTTCCACGTGGGCTTGAACTCTGGTGTGATTCCCCTTAGACACTTGGTTTTGGAACTGAACTCAGAGAAGCATTGCCATGAATTTTGTTGGGATTTTAAGAGGCCACGCATGAAAGTCGCTTTTGGAAACTGAGACCTAGGCCCCGGGTAGATTTCCACTGAGGACTGGGAATCTCAGCAAGGATATCACATGATTTTATTCTTAAAGAAATGGCAGCCATAGTTGAGAGTCAAAACACACATGGACCTCACATTGTAGACCTCAATGGGCCTGGCCTAATGTGACCGTTTGTCCACTCTTTGGGAAGCCGTGCCTTTGAGAGTTCTCCAGAGATTTCATTGAAATGAGCTTCCTCACCATTTAATCTTTGCTGAATGAATTGAAACCCACAGTGCCTCCAACTTCATGCTTGAAAAATGGCTAGATAAATACCATGAAATTTTTGAAATTCCTATGACCAGGTGGCACTGGAGAAACATTGGATGTCCTATTGCTGATCATGAGTATACCAGACAGTGCCTTGATTTACTGAGTTTCATGAAAATGGTGTAGAACAGAGATGCCAGTAAGTTGTAGCCTGCTGAGTAGTGGGTCTAGAGCAGTGCTGGGGAGGTGTTTGATAAAACATCCGTGGTAGGGCCATGTGGATTTACCATTGGATTCCAAATGGCTTGTAACTGACATGGTGCTGCCAGCAGACCCTTATATGTAAAGGCATCTTGTTATATGGAGAGTTTTAAGAGGAAAATTAAGAATCAGGTTGATATGGACAAGGGGGCAATGGGGCAAGCTGTGAGAGATAGAAGCCTAGTTGGTGCATTCTCTTGCAGACCCTGACCCACCACACGTGACAGAACTCCCTGCAGCACTGTGTCCCAGTTTAGCTGCTAGTATTTCGTGAAACAAATACCAAACTCACAGTGCAGCAGCCTAAAAACCACAAAAAGTGGAGGAGGACCAAATGGCTTCACAGTCCACACGGGGAGACGGGGAGACACTTAGTCCCCAGTGGCTTCAGTTTACCTATAAAGAGAGGATTCAGCACTGCTTCATCTTGTTCATTGGAAAATAAGAAACCATGTCCTCCAGGTCACATAGATGCAGACCCAGCTTTGATGGTCTCACTACAAAGGAAGCCAAATCTCATGAAAACAACATATATTTCAATTGCGGAAGCTCAGAGGCAGTTTCTCAAAGTTTTTAGGGCAGGAGAGTTACATGTTTGTGGAGTGTTTACCATGTCCCTTACTTTTGGAAACTCCTAAACCACCTGCAAGGTTGTGAACTCCTGAGCATTTTCCATTCCAGATATGTATTCACTGATTGTGTAACTCTTCTCCTCTAATTGTGTCTTACTTGGGGTGAAGGTAATGTCAAGGCATTGTTTTGGATGAGAGCGGGAGGATATTTGTGCAGCATATATTTACATACACATTGGATTCATTTTCCAATTTTTCATTCGATGTACTGAATCCCTGACACTAACCCATACCTAGTAGACTCAGACTATTCATCCTAATATAATGGGGAAAATTAACCCAAAACAATAGGAATACAAGCACTTCAGAGGAGACATGTTCTATAGTTGGACTTGACATTTGCATTATATAAGGTAGGAGTTATACATCTAGTCAAATTTTAATTGAAATATTCTCCATGTGTTTTTAAACTTAACAAATATGTGAATACTTGTTTCCAATTTCTGTAGCCTATTCACACATGTATATTTATATGCATATATAGAATCCTACCAGGTATCACACGTACATTTTTGTAAGGTGGATGTCTTGGCAGATACAAATTGTGAGAAGTGTTCACTCCTCCTAAATGCTGTTGGAAATGAAAATTCAACCAATAAGAGAGCGTCCTAGAAGAACAACATTATACATAAACTCATGTTCAGTAACATAAATATTTTTGCATCTGTGGATGATATATATTTACTGATGAATTTCGATTGGCATTTATATTGGTACTTTTTAATGTCTGTGAGTGTTGTGTGTGTGTGTGTGTGTGTGTGTGTGTGTGTGTATAGATATAGATATAGATATACTCTCCAAAGTTTTCCAAATATGAAATATATGTGTCTAGTATACACTCTCTAAATTCATTCATGTTCATGTATGTTGATTTATAATCAACTTTTCACAAGATTATAATCAGAAATATTCATCCACCTGAAATACATATTTGTTTCCTAGTACTGACTACTAACTTCAGTGAAGGGTGCATACAAATCCTAATTATTCTACAGTATCTGACCCAGTCTAACATCAATGCAAGTAGACTCCTATGGGACATGATATGTAATTTGTCATTCATTTGTATTCGACACTGGTACATTATTGTTTCTTCAGTTTTTGCACATCATAGGATATACATTTCATCCACAAGTTCACAAATTAATAGGCATTTGTTTCAACATTAATCACTTCTTGCTTCAGAACACATGTATTGTCAGGGTTTCTTGACTTGTCTTTTCATGAGACTTCTTTCCAAACACATTATTTTGAATTTCCATAATCATTTTGAAGCAAAACTCACACACTCTTCATGATAAACCAAAACACTAATATTTCCATTAGATATATAAAACTGGTTGGAATGAATGATTGTATATCAATATACAATTTCCTTTTATTTTTCAGATATCAGTTCAATTCATTATTTAAAGTTCAAAAAAGTTATATTATTTATTCACAGTATGATCTATTTGTGTTTTTTCTCTATGTTCATAGAAACAGGGTACACCTATTTGTACCCCCAATTCTAATTTTAAATCTTCAATATATTGCTCCCAGAAATGGTGAAAGAAATACTCATGTCACCTCATTATCACAGTAATATTCTGGACAAAAAATGGAAAGGTCACACTTATGATTGTACCAAAGCCTAAATGGAAAGTGAACATGGATTTCTAAAAACATCCATGTCCAGGTTGCCTAATGCTGTCAATTGTCACTCCTATTGGTGACTACATATTTGTTTTTTCCTAATATATATTGAAACTCAACCCTGTTGAAAATGTCTAATTCTATCCCTCACTTTATACTTTGCCTGATTTCGTAATGTTTCCATTGATATCTGCTTTTCTACATATTTTCCCCAGTTCAACAATTTGTCTGACTCTTCATATGTGCTGACATTTACATTCACTCTATAACCAAAAGTCTATTGCTAAAGAACTTTTGGTCCAAATCCTATACTCACTCGTCTTCCTAAACCTACCGACTATCTTCCTAAACCTACTGAATATCCCTTTTTGACTGGATGTTCTCTTCTAAATTCAATCATCCAATGTACAAGGTCCTATGCCATTGTATATCAAATTATCTGAGACATCTTTGCAGAACATAATTCAAAGCTAAGTATCCCAATCAAGGGAAAACCCTTCTGGGCTTCAAAGCATACCTAGATTTCTTTTTTCATACTTATATTTCACCTCTATATTCTTGTAAATATTGCAGGTTCCCAATCCCATTATTCATCGCACAGAATCATTCGTCACCAAATCAAACCTGTTTTTAACCCCAAGTATACACTGTTCCCTCAATCATTTTACAGAAGAGCAGGGACAGAGGGGTTCTTACAATACAGGAAAGTTGGGGATCTTCCACCAGATGAGAACCTCAAATGTCCATGCACAAATGATACCTGGAGAAGTTGTATGCAGGTATGAAACACCTGAGAGAGCAAAAGTCATCTTCCATGGCAAACAACCTGGTCAGGATGAAGGGATGTGTCTGAATCTGCCTCTCTCTTCTTATTGTAGACAAGGTGGAACGATCCTGGCCTGAGTGGAGAGCTGTTCCCGGGTGCCAATGGTTGATATACATTCTACCTTATGAAAGTGTCACAGGAAGTAGGGGAAACCTCCATCTTATGTAACCCTTGGAAGCAACTGTTAGGACAAAGTGGTTGCCAAGGCAGTGACCTCATTCAGTTCCAAGGAATGTCACATACCTCATTTCCTTGGTGATGGAACTCTCTGAACTTGGTATCCAAGAAGCCAGGCACCCAGTGGCAGTCCCATTACCAAGCCCAGTGGGCTCACTTGTTTGGATTTACCAAGGACAGAGTCAGTTTTCCTGGTACCTAATGATGTGAGGATGGCCAAATGCCAGGAGAGCTCTGAAGATGGACCTTTCCTGAGAAAACAGGTAGTGGCTAACCACTTTTTCCTGACATCTTCACAGAGTTGGTCAAGGAAACAAGATCTGAGAGAAGACAGGCCATTTCGGGGGAACATAGTATGGCCCACCAGTCAGAGGACACTCCGGATAGTCACAGACCTACTTGGGGGAAGGAGGTGCCTTTGTGGGAGTGGGTGTGTGTTTGTTGTTTTGTCTCATGTTCTGAGAATAGATTGAAAAGGCGGTTTGTTTGGTTTGGAGCAGACAGTTTCTAGTAAGTCATTTGACACGGCGAGTGTTTCTGTTTATGTGTATCCCACTGTGTCCGTTGTTGTAGACATTAGAAAAGAGAATGCATTAATGGATGTGTCCTGTCTAGTATAAATCTTCCCTATAATTCATCCTGCCCAATATATGAATGGACTGCAGCTTGTCTTATCGATGTGCAACACCTGCTATCATTCTAAGTTGTTGTTTTCTTCCTGAATTCTTGCCACTCTCCAGAATGGGCTCAGGCATTTGTGTCCAAAATATGTACCACTTCCAAGCTCTGTGACATGGCCATGTAAAGGATAGTTGAAGAGAATGTCGAGCATCTCAGAAAACTCAGATATCAGTGTGCCCAGGAAAGTCTTAGTGCAGAAACACTGCTTTGGGCTTTTTGCTTACTTATTGTTGTGTTGCACTGAATGTCAGGAAGGTCTTTGCCTCAGGCCACCCCTTTGTGAAGCCTGAAGAAAACAGTTTTCAAATGGAAATGAATGGGCCTCACCTGTGGTTCTTTGCTTAATTGCTTTGGAAAGGGATGTGTCTTTATCAGCCTCTTGGTCCTGTGTGTGGCTGTGACTTAGATTCTCAGCACCTTATGGATATTAAGAATGATCCCATGTGAGCTTCCAAAACCAAATTGCAAAAAATATCATTCATTGTGGATGAAGACTCTTGCCTTCCTCTGTTAGGTTCCTGCACTCCAACAAATATGAATAGGGATTCTGTGAGTCAAATGAGTTCTTCAAAGCCCTGCAGAGGTGCTTGTGTTTTCGCATGACTCTAAATCACCTAAAGAATCGATACCTAAAATCAGTAGCCCTCAAATTGGAGAAACATAGAAGTATTAACGGCAGGCTTATTTGTTCACTCCTGGTTCACAGCAACGGTGTCCAGGCTACCCTGACTTTAGGCAAATGAGGGGCAAACGAGCTGATTTTGGACACTGTCTTGGGCTGCACCCCTCATGGAAACCTCCAGCCAGAGTTTAAGATGATTGACTATATGGAATAAGGTGAGGGCCATGTGGGAGTGTTTTGGTTTTAATGTTGGTCATTTGTGTGGCATTGGAAAAAATCACTGGTTCCACGTGGGCTTGAACTCTGGTGTGATTTCCCTTAAACACTGGGTTTTGGAACTGAAATCAAAGAAGCATTGCTATGAATTTTGTTGGGATTTTAAGAGGCCACGCATGAAAGTCGCTCTTGGAAACTGAGACCTAGGCCCCGGGTAGATTTCCACAGAGGCCTGGGAATCTCAGCAAGGATATCACATGATTTTATTCTTAAAGAAATGGCAGCCATAGTTGAGAGTCAAAACACACATGCACCTCACATTGTAGACCTCAATGGGCCTGGCCTAATGTGACCTTTTGTCCATTCTTTGGGAAGCCTTGCCTGTGAGATTTCTCCAGAGATTTCATTGAAATGAGCTTCCTCACCATTTAATCTTTGCTGAATGAATTGAAACCCACAGTGCCTCCAACTTCATGCTTGAAAAATGGCTAGATAAATACCATGAAATTTTTGAAATTCCTATGACCAGGTGGCACTGGAGAAACATTGGATGTCCTATTGCTGATCATGAGTATACCAGACAGTGCCTTGATTTACTGAGTTTCATGAAAATGGTGTAGAACAGAGATGCCAGTAAGTTGTAGCCTGCTGAGTAGTGGGTCTAGAGCAGTGCTGGGGAGGTGTTAGATAAAACATCCGTGGTAGGGCCATGTGGATTTACCATTGGATTCCAAATGGCTTGTAACTGACATGGTGCTGCCAGCAGAAACTTATATGTAAAGGCATCTTGTTATATGGAGAGTTTTAAGAGGAAAATTAAGAATCAGGTTGATATGGACAAGGGGGCAATGGGGCAAGCTGTGAGAGATAGAAGCCTAGTTGGTGCATTCTCTTGCAGACCCTGACCCACCACACGTGACAGAACTCCCTCCAGCACTGTGTCCCTGTTTAGCTGCTAGTATTTCGTGAAACAAATACCAAACTCACAGTGCAGCAGCCTAAAAACCACAAAAAGTGGAGGAGGACCAAATGGCTTCACAGTCCACACGGGGAGACGGGGAGACACTTAGTCCCCAGTGGCCTCAGTTTACCTATAAAGAGAGGATTCAGCACTGCTTCATCTTGTTCATTGGAAAATAAGAAACCATGTCCTCCAGGTCACATAGATGCAGACCCAGCTTTGATTGTCTCACTACAAAGGAAGCCAAATCTCATGAAAACAACATATATTTCAAGTGCGGAAGCTCAGAGGCAGTTTCTCAAAAAGTTTTTAGGCCAGCAGAGTTACATGTTTGTGGAGTGTTTACCATGTCCCTTACTTTTGGAAACTCCTAAACCACCTCCAAGGTTGTGAACTCCTGAGCATTTTCCATTCCAGATATGTATTCACTGATTGTGTAACTCTTCTCCTCTAATTGTGTCTTACTTGGGGTGAAGGTAATGTCAAGGAATTGTTTTGGATGAGAGCGGGAGGATATTTGTGCAGCATATATTTACATACACATTGGATTCATTTTCCAATTTTTCATTCGAAGTACTGAATCCCTGACACTAACCCATACCTAGTAGACTCAGACTATTCATCCTAATATAATTGGGAAAATTAACCCAACACAATAGAAATACAAGCACTTCAGAGGAGACATGTTCTATAGTTGGACTTGACATTTGCATTATATAAGGTAGGAGTTATACATCTAGTCAAATTTTAATTGAAATATTCTCCATGTGTTTTTAAACTTAACAAATATGTGAATACTCATTTCCAATTTCTGTAGCCTATTCACACATGTATATTTATATACATATATAGAATCCTACCAAGTATCACACGTACATTTTTGTAAGGTGGATGTCATGGCAGATACAAATTGTGAGAAGTGTTCACTCCTCCTAAATGCTGTTGGAAATGAAAATTCAACCTATAAGAGAGCGTCCTAGAAGAACAACATTATACATAAACTCATGTTCAGTAACATAAATATTTTTGCATCTGTGGATGATATATATTTACTGATGAATTTCGATTGGCATTTATATTGGTACTTTTTAATGTCTGTGAGTGTTGTGTGTGTGTGTGTGTGTGTGTGTGTGTATAAATATAGATATAGATATACTCTCCAAAGTTTTCAAAATATGAAATATATGTGTCTAGTACACACTCTATAAATTCATTCATGTTCATATATGTTGATTTATAATCCACTTTTCAGAAGATTATAATCAGAAATATTCATCCACCTGAAATACATATTTGTTTCCTAGTACTGACTACTAACTTCAGTGAAGGGTGCATACAAATCCTAATTATTCTACAGTATCTGACCCAGTATAACATCAATGCAAGTAGACTCCTATGGGACATGATATGTAATTTGTCATTCATTTGTATTCGACACTGGTACATTATTGTTTCTTCAGTTTTTGCACATCATAGGATATACATTTCATCCACAAGTTCACAAATTAATAGGCATTTGTTTCAACATTAATCACTTCTTGCTTCAGAACACATGTATTGTCAGGGTTTCTTGACTTGTCTTTTCATGAGACTTCTTTCCAAACACATTATTTTGAATTTCCATAATCATTTTGAAGCAAAACTCACACACTCTTCATGATAAATCAAAACACTAATATTTCCATTAGATATATAACTGGTTGGAATGAATGATTGTATATCAATATACAATTTCCTTTTATTTTTCAGATATCAGTTCAATTCATTATTTAAAGTTCAAAAAAGTTATATTATTTATTCACAGTATGGTCTATTTGTGGTTTTTCTCTATGTTCATAGAAACTGGGTACACCTCTTTGCACCCCCGATTCTAATTTTACATCTTCAATATATTGCTCCCAGAAATGGTGAAAGAAATACTCATGTCACCTCATTATCACAGTAATATTCTGGACAAAAAATGGAAAGGTCACACTTATGATTGTACCAAAGCCTAAATGGAAAGTGAACATGGATTTCTAAAAACATCCATGTCCAGGTTTCCTAATGCTGTCAATTGTCACTCCTATTGGTGACTACATATTTGTTTTTTCCTAATTTATATACTGAAACTCAACCCTGTTGAAAATGTCTAATTCTATCCCTCACTTTATACTTTGCCTGCTTTTGTAATGTTTCCATTGATATCTGCTTTTCTACATATTTTCCCCAGTTCAACATAGTGTCTGACTCTTCATATGTGCTGACATTTACATTCACTCTATAACCAAAAGTCTATTGCTAAAGAACTTTTGGTCCAAATCCTGTGCTCACTCTTCTTCCTAAACCTACCGACTATCTTCCTAATCCTACTGAATATCCCTTTTTGACTGGATGTTCTCTTCTAAATTCAATCATCCAATGTACAAGGTCCTATGCCATTGTATATCAAATTATCTGAGACATCTTTGCAGAACATAATTCAAAGCTAAGTATCCCAATCAAGGGCAAAACCCTTCTGGGCTTCAAAGCATACCTAGATTTCTGTTTTCATACTTATATTTCACCTCTATATTCTTGTAAATATTGCAGGTTCCCAATCCCATTATTCATCGCACAGAATCATTCGTCACCAAATCAAACCTGTTTTTAACCCCAAGTATACAATGTTCCCTCAATCATTTTACAGAAGAGCAGGGACAGAGGGGTTCTTACAATACATGAAAGTTGGGGATCTTCCACCAGATGAGAACCTCAAATGTCCATGCACAAATGATACCTGGAGAAGTTGTAGGCAGGTATGAAGCACCTGAGAGAGCAAAAGTCATCTTCCATGGCAAACAACCATGGAATGTGTCTGAATCTGCCTCTCTCTTCTTATTGTAGACAAGGTGGAACAATCCAGGCCTGAGTGGAGAGCTGTTCCCGGGTGCCAATGGTTGATATACATTCTACCTTATGAAAGTGTCACAGGAAGTAGGGGAAACCTCCATCTTATGTAACCCTTGGAAGCAACTGTTAGGACAAAGTGGTTGCCAAGGCAGTGACCTCATTCAGTTCCAAAGAATGTGACATACCTCATTTCCTTGGTGATGGAACTCTCTGAACTTGGTATCCAAGAAGCCAGGCACCCAGAGGCAGTCCCAATCCCAGGCCCAGTGGGCTCACTTGTTTGGATTTACCAAGGACAGAGTCAGTTTTCTTGGTACCTAATGATGTGAGGATGGCCAAATGCCAGGAGAGCTCTGAAGATGGACCTTTCCTGAGAAAACAGGTAGTGGCTAACCACTTTTTCCTGACATCTTCACAGAGTTGGTCAAGGAAACAAGATCTGAGAGAAGACAGGCCATTTCGGGGGAACATAGTATGGCCCACCAGTCAGAGGACACTCCGGATAGTCACAGACGTACTTGGGGGAAGGAGGTGCCTTTGTGGGAGTGGGTGTGGGTTTGTTGTTTTGTCTCATGTTCTGAGAATAGATCGAAAAGGCGGTTTGTTTGGTTTGGAGTAGACAGTTTCTAGTAAGTCATTTGACAAGGCGAGTGTTTCTGTTTATGTGTATCCCACTGTGTCCGTTGTTGTA
Source organism: Callospermophilus lateralis (assembly GCF_048772815.1). Taxonomy (NCBI): domain Eukaryota; kingdom Metazoa; phylum Chordata; class Mammalia; order Rodentia; family Sciuridae; genus Callospermophilus; species Callospermophilus lateralis. The sequence continues at coordinate 606,862 of NW_027517250.1, forward strand.
GACATTAGAAAAGAGAATGCATTAATGGATGTGTCCTGTCTAGTATAAATCTTCATTATAATTCATCCTGCCCAATATATGAATGGACTGCAGCTTGTCTTATCGATGTGCAACACCTGCTATCTTTCTAAGTTGTTGTTTTCATCCTGAATTCTGGCCACTCTCCAGAATGGGCTCAGGCATTTTTGTCCAAAATATGTACCACCTCCAAGCTCTGTGACATGGCCATGTAAAGGATAGTTGAAGAGAATGGCGAGCATCTCAGAAAACTCAGATATCAGTGTGACCAGGAAAGTCTTAGTGCAGAAACACTGCTTTGGGCTTTTTGCTTACTTATTGTTGTGTTGCACTGAATGTCAGGAAGGTCTTTGCCTCAGGCCACCCCTTTGTGAAGCCTGAAGAAAACAGTTTTCAAATGGAAATGAATGGGCCTCACCTGTGGTTCTTTGCTTAATTGCTTTGGAAAGGGATGTGTCTTTATCAGCCTCTTGGTCCTGTGTGTGGCTGTGACTTAGATTCTCAGCACCTGATGGATCTTAAGAATGATCCCATGTGAGCTTCCAAAACTAAATGGCAAAAAATATCATTCATTGTGGATGAAGACTCTTGCCTGCCTCTGTTAGGTTCCTGCACTCCAACAAATATGAATAGGGATTCTGTGAGTCAAATGAGTTCTTCAAAGCCCTGCAGAGGTGCTTGTGTTTTCGCATGACTCTAAATCACCTAAAGAATCGATACCTAAAATCAATAGCCCTCAAATTGGAGAAACATAGAAGTATTAACGGCAGGCTTATTTGTTCACTCCTGGTTCACAGCAACGGTGTCCAGGCTACCCTGACTTTAGGCAAATGAGGGGCAAACGAGCTGATTTTGAACACTGTCTTGGGCTGCACCCCTCATGGAAACCTCCAGCCAGAGTTTAAGATGATTGACTATATGGAATAAGGTGAGGGCCACGTGGGAGTGTTTTGGTTTTAATGTTGGTCATTTGTGTGGCATTGGAAAAAATGACTGGTTCCACGTGAGCTTGAACTCTGGTGTGATTCCCCTTAAACACTGGGTTTTGGAACTGAACTCAAAGAAGCATCACTATGAATTTTGTTGGGATTTTAAGAGGCCACGCATGAAAGTCGCTCTTGGAAACTGAGACCTAGGCCCCGGGTGGATTTCCACAGAGGCCTGGGAATCTCAGCAAGGATATCACATGATTTTATTCTTAAAGAAATGGCAGCCATAGTTGAGAGTCAAAACACACATGCACCTCACATTGTAGACCTCAATGGGCCTGGCCTAATGTGACCTTTTGTCCATTCTTTGGGAAGCCTTGCCTGTGAGATTTCTCCAGAGATTTCATTGAAATGAGCTTCCTCACCATTTAATCTTTGCTGAATGAATTGAAATCCGCAGTGCCTCCAACTTCATGCTTGAAAAATGGCTAGATAAATACCATGAAATTTTTGAAATTCCTATGACCAGGTGGCACTGGAGAAACATTGGATGTCCTATTGCTGATCATGAGTATACCAGACAGTGCCTTGATTTACTGAGTTTCATGAAAATGGTGTAGAACAGAGATGCCAGTAAGTTGGAGCCTGCTGAGTAGTGGGTCTAGAGCAGTGCTGGGGAGGTGTTTGATAAAACATCCGTGGTAGGGCCATGTGGATCTACCATTGGATTCCAAATGGCTTGTAACTGACATGGTGCTGCCAGCAGACCCTTATATGTAAAGGCATCTTGTTATATGGAGAGTTTTAAGAGGAAAATTAAGAATCAGGTTGATATGGACAAGCGGGCAATGGGGCAAGCTGTGAGAGATAGAAGCCTAGTTGGTGCATTCTCTTGCAGACCCTGACCAACCACACGTGACAGAACTCCCTCCAGCACTGTGTCCCAGTTTAGCTGCTGGTATTTCGTGAAACAAATACCAAACTCACAGTGCAGCAGCCTAAACACCACAAAAAGTGGAGGAGGACCAAATGGCTTCACAGTTCACACGGGGAGACGGGGAGACACTTAGTCCCCAGTGGCCTCAGTTTACCTATAAAGAGAGGATTCAGCACTGCTTCATCTTGTTCATTGGAAAATAAGAAACCATGTCCTCCAGGTCACATAGATGCAGACCCAGCTTTGATGGTCTCACTACAAAGGAAGCCAAATCTCATGAAAACAACATATATTTCAAGTGCGGAAGCTCAGAGGCAGTTTCTCAAACAGTTTTTAGGCCAGCAGAGTTACATGTTTGTGGAGTGTTTACCATGTCCCTTACTTTTGGAAACTCCTAAACCACCTCCAAGGTTGTGAACTCCTGAGCATTTTCCATTCCAGATATGTATTCACTGATTGTGTAACTCTTCTCCTCTAATTGTGTCTTACTTGGGGTGAAGGTAATGTCAAGGAATTGTTTTGGATGAGAGCGGGAGGATATGTGTGCAGCATATATTTACATACACATTGGATTCATTTTCCAATTTTTCATTCGAAGTACTGAATCCCTGACACTAACCCATACCTAGTAGACTCAGACTATTCATCCTAATATAATGGGGAAAATTAACCCAACACAATAGAAATACAAGCACTTCAGAGGAGACATGTTCTATAGTTGGACTTGACATTTGCATTATATAAGGTAGGAGTTATACATCTAGTCAAATTTTAATTGAAATATTATCCATGTGTTTTTAAACTTAACAAATATGTGTATACTTGTTTTCAATTTCTGTAGCCTATTCACACATGTATATTTATATGCATATATAGAATCCTACCAGGTATCACACGTACATTTTTGTAAGGTGGATGTCTTGGCAGATACAAATTGTGAGAAGTGTTCACTCCTCCTAAATGCTGTTGGAAATGAAAATTCAACCTATAAGAGAGCGTCCTAGAAGAACAACATTATACATAAACTCATGTTCAGTAACATAAATATTTTTGCATCTGTGGATGATATATATTTACTGATGAATTTCGATTGGCATTTATATTGGTACTTTTTAATGTCTGTGAGTGTTGTGTGTGTGTGTGTGTGTGTGTGTGTGTGTGTGTGTATAGATATAGATATAGATATACTCTCCAAAGTTTTCCAAATATGAAATATATGTGTCTAGTATACACTCTCTAAATTCATTCATGTTCATGTATGTTGATTTATAATCCACTTTTCAGAAGATTATAATCAGAAATATTCATCCACCTGAAATACATATTTGTTTCCTAGTACTGACTACTAACTTCAGTGAAGGGTGCATACAAATCCTAATTATTCTACAGTATCTGACCCAGTATAACATCAATGCAAGTAGACTCCTATGGGACATGATATGTAATTTGTCATTCATTTGTATTCGACACTGGTACATTATTGTTTCTTCAGTTTTTGCACATCATAGGATATACATTTCATCCACAAGTTCACAAATTAATAGGCATTTGTTTCAATATTAATCACTTCTTGCTTAAGAACACATGTATTGTCAGGGTTTCTTGACTTGTCTTTTCATGAGACTTCTTTCCAAACACATTATTTTGAATTTCCATAATCATTTTGAAGCAAAACTCACACACTCTTCATGATAAACCAAAACACTAATATTTCCATTAGATATATAACTGGTTGGAATGAATGATTGTATATCAATATACAATTTCCTTTTATTTTTCAGATATCAGTTCAATTCATTATTTAAAGTTCAAAAAAGTTATATTATTTATTCACAGTATGGTCTATTTGTGGTGTTTCTCTATGTTCATAGAAACAGGGTACACCTATTTGCACCCCCGATTCTAATTTTACATCTTCAATATATTGCTCCCAGAAATGGTGAAAGAAATACTCATGTCACCTCATTATCACAGTAATATTCTGGACAAAAAATGGAAAGGTCACACTTATGATTGTACCAAAGCCTAAATGGAAAGTGAACATGGATTTCTAAAAACATCCATGTCCAGGTTTCCTAATGCTGTCAATTGTCACTCCTATTGGTGACTACATATTTGTTTTTTCCTAATTTATATATTGAAACTCAACCCTGTTGAAAATGTCTAATTCTATCCCTCACTTTATACTTTGCCTGCTTTCGTAATGTTTCCATTGATATCTGCTTTTCTACATATTTTCCCCAGTTCAACATAGTGTCTGTCTCTTCATATGTGCTGACATTTACATTCACTCTATAACCAAAAGTCTATTGCTAAAGAACTTTTGGTCCAAATCCTGTACTCACTCTTCTTCCTAAACCTACCGACTATCTTCCTAATCCTACTGAATATCCCTTTTTGACCTGATGTTCTCTTCGAAATTCTATCATCCAATGTACAACGTCCTATGCCATTGTAATTCGAATTATCTGAGACATCTTTGCAGAACATAATTCAAAGCTAAGTATCCCAATCAAGGGCAAAACCCTTCTGGGCTTCAAAGCATACCTAGATTTCTGTTTTCATACTTATATTTCACCTCTATATTCTTGTAAATATTGCAGGTTCCCAATGCCATTATTCATCGCACAGAATCATTCGTCACCAAATCAAACCTGTTTTTAACCCCAAGTATACACTGTTCCCTCAATCATTTTACAGAAGAGCAGGGACAGAGGGGTTCTTACAATACAGGAAAGTTGGGGATCTTCCACCAGATGAGAACCTCAAATGTCCATGCACAAATGATACCTGGAGAAGTTGTAGGCAGGTATGAAGCACCTGAGAGAGCAAAAGTCATCTTCCATGGCAAACAACCTGGTCAGGATGAAGGGATGTGTCTGAATCTGCCTCTCTCTTCTTACTGTAGACAAGGTGGAACAATCCAGGCCTGAGTGGAGAGCTGTTCCAGGGTGCCAATGGTTGATATACATTCTACCTTATGAAAGTGTCACAGGAAGTAGGGGAAACCTCCATCTTATGTAACCCTTGGAAGCAACCGTTAGGACAAAGTGGTTGCCAAGGCAGTGACCTCATTCAGTTCCAAAGAATGTGACATACCTCATTTCCTTGGTGATGGAACTCTCTGAACTTGGTATCCAAGAAGCCAGGCACCCAGAGGCAGTCCCAGTCCCAGGCCCAGTGGGCTCACTTGTTTGGATTTACCAAGGACAGAGTCAGTTTTCTTGGTACCTAATGATGTGAGGATGGCCAAATGCAAGGAGAGCTATGAATATGGACCTTTCCTGAGAAAACACGTAGTGGCTAACCACTTTTTCCTGACATCTTCACAGAGTTGGTCAAGGAAACATGATCTGAGAGAAGACAGGCCATGTCGAGGGAACATAGTATGGCCCACCAGTCAGAGGATACTTCGGATAGTCAAAGACCTACTTGGGGGCAGGAGGTGCTTTTGTGGGAGTGGGTGTGGGTTTGTTGTTTTGTCTCATGTTCTGAGAATAGATAGGAAAGGCGTTTTGTTTGGTTTGGAGTGGACAGTTTCTAGTAAGTCATTTGACACGGCGAGTGTTTCTGTTTCTGTGTATCCCACTGTGTCCGTTGTTGTAGACATTAGAAAAGAGAATGCATTAATGGATGTGTCCTGTCTAGTATAAATCTTCCCTATAATTCATCCTGCCCAATATATGAATGGACTGCAGCTTGTCTTATCGATGTGCAACACCTGTTATCTTTCTAAGTTGTTGTTTTCTTCCTGAATTCTGGCCACTCTCCAGAATAGGCTCATGGATTTGTGTCCAAAATATGTACCACCTCCAAGCTCTGCGACATGGCCATGTAAAGGATAGTTGAAGAGAATGGCGAGCATCTCAGAAAACTCAGAAATCAGTGTGACCAGGAAAGTCTCAGTGCAGAAACACTGCTTTGGGCTTTTTGCTTACTTATTGCTGTGTTGCACTGAATGTCAGGAAGGTCTTTGCCTCAGGCCACCCCTTTGTGAAGCCTGAAGAAAACAGTTTTCAAATGGAAATGAATGGGCCTCACCTGTGGCTCTTAGCTTAATTGCTTTGGAAAGGGATGTGTCTTTATCAGCCTCTTGGACCTGTGTGTGGCTGTAGCTTAGATTCTCAGCACCTGATGGATCTTAAGAATGATCCCATGTGAGCTTCCAAAACCACAATGGCAAAAAATATCATTCATTTTGGATGAAGTCTCTTGCCTTCCACTGTTAGGTTGCTGCACTCCATCAAATGAGAATAGGGATTATTTAGGTCAAATGAGTTCTTCAAAGCCCTGCAGAGGTGCTTGTGTTTTCGCTTGACTCTAAATCACCTAAAGAATTGATACCTAAAATCAGTAGACCTCAAATTGGAGAAACATAGAAGTATTAACGGCAGGTTTATTTGTTCACTCCTGGTTCACAGAAACGGTTTCCAGGCTACCCTGACTTTAGGCAAATGAGGGGCAAACGAGCTGATTTTGGACACTGTCTTGGGCTGCGCCCCTCATGGAAACCTCCAGCCAGATGTTAAGATGATTGACTATATGGAATAAGATGAGGGCTATGTGGGAGTGTTTTGGTTTTAATGTTGCTCATTTGTGTGGCACTGGAATAAATGACTGTCTCCACGTGGGCTTGAACTCTGGTGTGATTCCCCTGAGAGACTGGGTTTTGGAACTGAACTCAGAGAAGCATTGCCATGAATTTTGTTGGGATTTTAAGAGGCCATGCATGAAAGTCGCTCTTGGAAACTGAGACCTAGGCCCCGGGTGGATTTCCACAGAGGCCTGGGAATCTCAGCAAGGATATCACATGATTTTATCCTTAAAGAAATGGCAGCCATAGTTGAGAGTCAAAACACACATGCACCTCACATTATAGACCTCAATGAGCCTCGCCTAATGTGACCTTTTGTCCACTCTTTGGGAAGCCTTGCCTGTGAGGGTTCTCCAGAGATTTTATTGAAATGAGCTTCCTCACCATTTAATCTTTGCTGAATGAATTGAAACCCACAGTGCCTCCAACTTCATGCTTGAAAAATGGCTAGATAAATACCATGAAATTTTTGAAATACCTATGACCAGGTGGTACTGGAGAAACATTGGATGTCCTTTTGCTGATCATGATTATACCAGACAGTGCCTTGATTTACTGAGTTTCATGAAAATGGTGTAGAACAGAGATGCCAGTAGTTTGTAGCCTGCTGAGTAGTGGGTCTAGAGCAGTGGTGGGGAGGTGTTTGATAAAACATTCGTGGAAGGGCCTTGTGGATCTACCATTGGATTCCAAATGGCTTGTAACTGACATGGTGCAGCCAGCAGACCCTTATATGTAAAGGCATCTTGTTATATGGAGAGTTTTCAGAGGAAAATTAAGAATCAGGTTGATATGGAAAAGGGGGCAATGGGGAAAGCTGTGAGAGATAGAAGCCTAGTTGGTGCATTCTCTTGCAGACCCTGACCCACCACACGTGACAGAACTCCCTCCAGCACTGTGTCCCAGTTTAGCTCCTAGTATTTCGTGAAACAACTACCAAACTCACAGTGCAGCAGCAAAAACTCCACAAATATGGAGGAGGACCAAATGGCTTCACAGTCCACACGGGGAGACACTTAGTCCTTAGTGGCCTCAGTTTACTTACAAAGAGAGGATTCAGCACTGCTTCATCTTGTTCATTGGAAAATAAGAAACCATGTCCTCCAGGTCACATAGATGTAGACCCAGCTTTGATGGTCTCACTACAAAGGAAGCCAAATCTCCTGAATACAACATATATTTCAAGTGCGGAAGCTCAGAGGCAGTTTCTCAAAAAGTTTTTAGGCCAGCAGAGCTCCATGTTTGTGGAGTGTTTACCCTGTCCCTTACTTTTTGAAACTCCTCTACCGCCTCCAGAATGTGAACTCCTTAGCATTTTCCATTCCAGATATGTATTCACTGATTTTGTAACTCTTCTCCTCTAGTTGTGTCTTACTTGTGGTGAAGGTAATGTCAAGGCATTGTTCTGGATGAGAGCGGGAGGATATTTGTGCAGCGTATATTTACATACACATTGGATTCATTTTCCAATTTTTCATTCGAAGTACTGAATCCCTGACAATAACCCATACCTAGTAGACTCAGACTATTCATCCTAATATAATCGTGAAAATTAACCCAACACAATAGAAATACAAGCACTTCAGAGGAGACATGTTGTATAGTTGGACTTGACATTTGCCTTATATAAGGTTGGAGTTATAAATCTAGTCAAATTTTAATTGTAATATTGTCCATGTGTTTTTAAACTTAACAAATATGTGAATTCTTGTTTCCCTTTTCTGTAGCCTATTCACACATGTATATTTATATGCATATATAGAATCCTACCAGGTATCACACGTACATTTTTGTGAGGTGGCTGTCTTGGCAGATACAAATTGTGAGAAGAGTTCACTCCTCCTAAATGCTTTTGGAAATGAAAATTCAACCTATAGGAGAGCGTCCTATTAGAAAAACATTATATATAAACTCATGTTTAGTAAAATAAATATTTTTTGCATTTGTGGATGATATATATTTACTGATGAATTTCGATTGGCATTTATATTGGTACTTTTTAATGTCTGTGAGTGTTGTGTGTGTGTGTGTGTGTGTGTGTGTGTGTATATATATATATATATATATATATATATATATAGATATAGATATAGATATAGATATAGATATAGATATATAGATATAAATATAGATATACTCTCCAAATTTTTCAAAGTATGAAATATATGTGTCTTATTTTGCACTTCCTAAATTTTTCATATTCATGAATGTGGATTTATAATTATCTTTTCACAAGATTATTCTCAGAAACATTCATATACCCTACGAGACTCTTACCACTAATACTAATATAATGGAGAAAAAGAACCCAAACAGAATAGATACAAGCATTTCAGAAGAGACATGGTGTATAGTTGGACTTGCCTTTTGCATAATATAAGGTAGGAGTTATAAATCTATTCAATTTATTGAAATAATTTTCCATGTGTTATTTTTTTTGACACAACACAAAATTTAATCTTTGAAAAATAAATAAAATTGACACTTCCTTAACCAAGCTAATGAAGAAAAAAAACCTCAAATTACTAAAATTAAGGATCATAATGGAACTTTTACAGAATACACAACTAAAATACAGAGAATAATTGAAAACTAATTTGAAAATTTATAGTCTAATAAATTAAAATACCATGATGACATCAATAAAATTTTAGAGATATACCCAAACTTAATTAGTAGGACGTGAACAATTTAAACAAATCAATTTCAAGCAATGAAATAGAAGTTGCTGTCAACAGCCTACCAATCAAGCAAAGCCCAGGAACAGACAGATTCTCAGCCATGTTCTACAAGACCTTCAAAGAAGCATTCATCACAATACTCCTCAAATTATTCCATAAAATAGAAAAGGATGGAACTCCTCCAAACTCATTCCATGAGGCTATTATCACTCACATACCAAAATCAGACAAAGACACATCAAGGAAAGAAATCTTCAGAGCAATATTCCTGACAAAGATATATACAAAAATTCTCAATAAAATTCTTTTTTTTAAGCCAAAGTTAATCAAAAGGGATAAAGAGGGACACTACACACTATTTCATGTGTTTTTAAAGTTAAGAAATATATGAATTCCTGTCTCACTTTCTCTGTAGCCTATTAAGCACATGTATTTTTATATGCACAAATAGAATCCTACCTGGTTTCACACGTACATTCTTGTAAGGTGGCTGACTTGGCAGATACTATTTGTGAGAAGAGATCACTCCTCCTAAACGCTGTTGGTACAGAAAATTCAACCCATGGGTGAGCTTCCTAGATGAACAACATTATACATACATCCATGTTCAGTAAAATGAATATTTTGGGATATGCGGATGAGTTATTTTTCATGATGAATTTCGATTGACATATATATTGCGACATTATAATGTGTGTGTGTTTGTCTCTCTCTCTCTCTCTCTCTCTCTCTCTCTCTCTCTCTATATATATATATATATATATATATATATATAGTCTCCAGATTTTCCAAAATATGAAATATATGTCTTCTTATACACCACCTGAATTCATTCATATTCATATATGTGGATTTATAATCAACTTTTAACAAGTTTATTCTCAGAAATATACATCCACTGAAATACATATTTGTTTCCTAGTACTGAAAACTAAATTCAGGGAAGGGTTCTTACAAATCCTAATATTTCTAGACTAACTGACCAAGTTTAACATCAATGCAAATACATTCCTATTGGATATGATGTGTTTTTTAAAGTTCATTTTTATTCAAACTTGGTGCGTTATTATTTATTCAGTTTATGGACATCATAAAATATATCCTTTCATTCACAAGTTCACAAATTTATAAATATTTGGTTTACTTTCAATCACTTCCTCCTTTGGAACACATATATTCCTCTATGTTTCTTGACTGGTCTTTTCACTAGACTTCTTTCTAAACACATTATTTTCGATTCCATTATCATTTTTGAAGCAAAACTCACACACTATTCATGATAAACGGTAACCCTAATAATACCATTAGATATATAACTTGTTGGAATGAATGTACATATATCAATATATGATTTCGTCTATATTTTCAGATATTAAAACAATCCATTATGTAAATTTGGAACCAGTCACATAATTTTTTCACAGTATGGTCTATTAATGTATCATCTCTATATTCATCAACACAGGGTAAACCTCTTAGTATCCCCAGTACTAATTTATATGTTTTCAAAATATTGCTCCCAGAAAAGGTGGAAGAAATACTCATGTCACCTGATCTACATATACATATTATCACAGTAATATTCTGGACACAAAATGCAAAGGTCACCATTATGATTGCAATAAAGCCTCAATGGAATGTGAACATGGATTACTAAAAACATCCATGTCCAGTTTGCCTAATGCTCTCAAATGTCAATCCAATTGGTGACTACATTTTTGTTTCTTTTTAAGATTATGTATTCAACCTCAACCCTGTTGAAAATGTCAAATCTTATCACTCACGTTATACTTTGCCTGATTTCCTAATGTCTCTATTGATGTCTGCCTTCCTACATATTTTTCCCAGTTCATCATTGTGCCCAACTTTTCACATATGGTGCCATTTATATTCACTCTCTAACCGAAACCTATTGCTAAAGAACTTTTGGTCCAAATCCTAGACTCACTCTTCCTCCTAAACCTACTGACTATCTTTCTAATCCTACACACTATCCCTTTTTCACTGGATGTTCTCTTCTACATTCAATCATCTGAGGTACAGGGTCTTATGCCATTGTATATCGATTTGCATCGACCTCGGTGCAAAACATTACTCAAGATAAGGATCCCAATCAAGAGCCCAAATCCTTCTGGGCTTCAAATATTACCTAGATTTCTGTTTTCATACTTATATTTTACCTCGATATTCTTATAAATATTGCTGGTTCCCAATACCATTATTCATCCAGCAGAATGATTCCTAAGCCAAATGGAACATGCTATTAACCCTAACCATACAATGTTCCCTCAATCTCACTTTACAGAAGAGCAGGGATAAAGTTGATATTACAATACAGGAAGTTAGGAGATCTTCCACCTGCTGAGTACCTCAAAATCCATGCAGAAATAATCCCTGGAGAAGATGTAGGCAGCTATGAAAGACCTGAGAGAACAAAAGTCATATTCCATGGCAAACAACATGGTCAGGATGAAAGGATGTGTCTGAGTCAGCCTCTCTATTCTTAATGCAGGGAAGATGGACCAAAGCAGGCCTGTGTGGAGAGCTGTTCCCAGGTGACTATGGTTTCTATACCATTCTATCATGTGAAAGTATCACAGGAAGTAGGGCAGCCTCCATGTCAGGAGACACTAGGATGCAACTGTTAGGACAAAGTAGTGGCCAAGACAGGGACCTCATTTATTTCCTGAAGGTAGTGACCTCACCTCATTTCCTTGGCGATGGAACTCTCTGAATTTTGTGATCCAGGAAGCCAGGCACCAGAGCCAGTCCAAGTCCCAGTCGCAGTGGGCTCACTTGTTTGGATTTACTAAGGACAGAGTCAGTCTTTCTTGGTACCTACTGATGTAAGGGTTGCCAAATACTAAGAAAGCTCTGAAGAGGGGTCTTTCCTGAGAGGACAGGAATTGGCTCACCACTGCCTCCTGACAACTTCACAGAGTTGACCAAAGAGACCAGATCTGAGACAGAAAGGCCATTTGTGGGGAACATCGTATGGCCTACCAGTCAGAGGACACTCCAGATAGTGACAGACCTACTTGGGGGAAGAAGTTGCATTTGTGGGTGTTGGTTTGTGTTTGTGGTTTTTCTCCATGTTCTGAGAATAGGTAAAAAAGGAGGTTTGTTTGGATTGGAGTGGACTGTTTCCAGTAAGTCATTTGACAAGGAGACTGTTTCTATGTCCGTGTATCCCACTGTGTTTTTCTTTGTGGATATTAGAAAAAAATAGCTCATTGGGTGTGTCCTGTCTAGTAGAAAGCTTCCCAGCATGCATCCTTTCCAATTAATGAATGGACTGAGGCTTGCCTTATCCATGGGCAACACCTGCTATCTACCTAATTTTCCATTTTTTCATGAATTCTGGCCACTCTCAAGATTAGTATCATGTATTTTTGTACAAGATATGTACCACCTCCAAGCTCTGTGACATGGCCATGTACTGGATAGCTGAAGGGAATGGCGAGCAACTCAGAAAACTCACATATTAGAGTAACAAGGAAAGTCTCCATGGAGGAACCCTGCTTGGGGCCTTTTGATTACCTATTGTTCTGTTGCTCTGAATGTCAGAAAGGTCTTTGCCTCAGGCCACCCCTTTGTGAAGCCTGAAGAAAACAGTTTTCAAATGGAAATGAATGGGCATCACCTGTGACTCTTTGCTTCATTGCTTTGGAAATGGATGTATCTGAATCAGCCTCTTGGCCCTGTGTGAGCCTGTGGTTTAGATTTTCAGCACCTGATGAATCTAAAGAAAGATCCCATGTGGGCATCCAAAACCTAAATGGAAAAAAGATCAGTCATTGTGGATGAAGCCTCTCAACTTCCTCTGTAAGATTCCTGACCTCCATCAAGTGAGAATAGGGATCATTTGTGTCAAATAAGTTCTTCAAAGGGCTGCAGAGGGGAGACAATAGGTGCTTGGGTTTTCTTATAACTCCAATTCACACTAAAAATCTATACCCCACAGTCAGTAGGCCTCAAATTTGAGAAGTGGAGTAGTATTAACAGCAGGCCTATTTGATCACTTCTGGTTCACACTAAGGTTGTCCAGGCCACCCTGACTTTAGGCAAATGAGGGACAAGGGAGATTATTTTTGACACTGTCTTGGGCTGTGCCCCTCATGGAAACCTCCAGCTAGAGGTTATGATTAGTGTCTATATAAAAAGATGAAGAGGGCCATGTGAGAGTGTTTTGGTTTTAATTGTCATCATTTGTGTGGCAATTTGAAGAGATGCCTGGGTCCACCTGGGCTTGAACTCTGTTGTGATTCCCCTTAGAGACTGAGTTGTGTAACTGACCTCAGAGAAGTATTGCCATGAATTGTGTTGGGATTTCAGGAGGCCACACATGAGATTCACCATTGGAATCTGAGATCTTGGCCCAGGGTGACTTTACACAGAGCACTGGGAATCTAAGCCAGGATATCACAAGATTTTATTCTGAAAGATTCCAGCCATAGTTAAAACACCAACAGGGAATCTTTAGATCACTTATAAGCAAATTAAAAAACAAAATTTTTTAACAAGAGTAAAAATACTTAGTTAATGTAATGCTACCCTAAATTTTTTGGGTGAGTTTTACTTTATATTCCCTGTTTGAGATCCTAGTAAACTTGAGAGAGAAAAAAAAAAAGAAAAAAACAAAACTTTTGAACATAACTTTAAATGAAATAAAATCTGACCTTCTGCTTTCGTAGTCATTCTCACATGTAGTAAGATGGGACACAGAGCCTTATCTCAGGTAAGACAGGGCTCTTTATAAATCATAAGTGTTTTAGTTCTAAAGCTGATCTTCGTTTTTTAATATCCTTTTACAAAGTTTACATAAATTGTTTGAGGTCACATGAACATTAGCTAACACCATATAATATCACTTTTGAAACATGAATTAAAGAATGGCTGAATGTTTTTAACATTCAAATAGATTAGGCTCTCATTAATTTAAAAATACATTTAAATTGTTGCACAATGTAAAGTGTAACATAAAACTTTACATATCTTATTGATAACAGGTAAATAAATCCCCAATATATATTTTATTTACCATACAACTTCAGAACACCAGCTTGATATAATGCTCTTTTAATGTTTCTACCTTATCGAGTTGTATAACTGGAAGATATGAGCACATTAATAGCATCACAGTTACATTGATGTTTCTACATTAACCAAGTTTATCTTTTAAAGAAATGGCAGTACAGTGCTCTAAAATAGCAGTTCTGTTTTAAACAGTTGTTTAATTTTTATGGTTGCTTGCTCTGGAAAAAATAAGACTTAATAAACACAATGTTATGAGTAATCTTATGTTTTAAGAAATTTTTGTCTCTTTAACACATGACTAATTTTTACAATCTTACACAGACTTTAGTAGAAAGTCTGTATAAGATTGTAAACATTTTATACAGATTTTGTACTAAAAATTGATAGACCTTAGTATATCAATCAGATATCAAACAAAAACACTCATGAATGAGTAAATCCAAATCAAATTTACTTTACTTTTTAATCAAAATATTAGACAAATGTATTGAACAGTGTAAACCATTTTTTGGTTGAAGGAAAAGTCCTAGAACAAAGTCATATAGACCTTTGGTAGACAATAATATTTTATTAGATTTTTGAACACCTAGAAAAACTTATAGGCATAAATTTGAAGACATTTATATTTATCTGTTTATCCAATCTAAATTGAAACATTTAAACCACGTGAATTAAAGATCTGTGGTCCACTTTTTAAAATTTGTTTTTATGAGCGCTTTTTTATATGAGTGCTCCTTATATATGTTAATTTGTGTATCATTTGAATGATATACGGACATATGTGTATATATATATATATATATATATATATATATATATATATAGAGAGAGAGAGAGAGAGAGAGAGAGAGAGAGAGAGAGAGAGAGACATAAAACACATAACAAAAGTGTGCACACCTAATAATAGTGAAGGCCTTGTAGCTTTTCACAGGTGAAATCACCATTGCAATGTTTTTAAAACTCCACAGTTGGTCAAAGATAAAACTGATCAGAAAAACATTAACCTAGGTCTGTAGGATCAAAATCATAAACTCAAAAAAAAAAAAAAGAATCTAAGAAAAAATTATGAGTCCTAGAAAAAATGACTGGCCGGTAATTAGTAAATACCATACAATTTACCATTTTTTTCCCTTAGGCCTCAGATCAGTCTCCTACTGAGCTTACAGGAGACTTTCATTTGCATTTCAACAGAAGTCCTGGCTGAGGTCTGGAAGGAGCAGGAAAAAACTGCTATTCTGAGCAGACACCTCAGGCCTAAGGCATTTTAACCATAATTTTCTGGTTATGATGTTGAAAATTATGCTACAAGTTTAAGATACAATTCACAAAATTTTATATCTTTACATCTTGTTTTGTCAACAGATATCATACTATGATTTACTATCCTTGTCCAAATTAATGCACTGGTAAACACAGTGACATTTTCCCAGGCTACCCAATTCAGAATTGTAGAAAAAAAGACTGCATGATTGGGAAGTTACTTGCCAACTTGGAAGTAGAGTTCTTTAGTTTTCCATCCTAAGTATTTAAGTTCTCTGGCATGAATTATCTGAAATCAAAAACTAAACAATTACCTAAATCCGACTTTTAACTGCAATATTGTGCAACGCTTCAAAAAACGCATTCAGATACCAGATTTTTACAATAAAACATCATCATTTAGACACACATTCAGCTAAGATCATTCTCAAGAAACAATTTATAATATAAACACATTATTGCACATGTCTTAAAGTGCCAAAAACAAAGGCACAAGACAGACAGAAAGGAACTCCAGAATATGGCTGACAGACAGAAGCCTTTAAAACAGAGCAGATAAGAGAAAAATCTCCTGCACCAGTGGCACCACAGATGTCCCCACAAGGGGACCAGATGTTTTCACAGAGAAGCTACCTGAAATGTAAAATCAAGGGTCTCCATGGTGACTTTACTGCATTTAGTGTCCCCTTTTTATTTTTCTCTTTTAAAAGAAGACAGAGGTGTCATAATTCTTACAGTGCAGGGAAGGAAGGAGGGAATTCCCTGAAGCAACAGGGCTTTGGCAGTTGCTGGGGTCCCTCAGTCCCTCCTTTTACTTACAGGATTAGCTCTTCTGTTTCGGGTCCACTCCAAGCATGCACCATCTCCTAACATTTCAGTCGTCAGCTCTCAAAAAGTTCTGGGACGGGGCCGGGTATCAAAATTTGTAACTTAAAGTTCGGTTTCTGACCCTGAAGCAAATTAATGCTAATTTAATAATGAGGACAGGGTTTTGAGAAAAAGAAAATGGAGGTTTATTGCTTTGCTAACAAAGGAAAAACAAGGGGACTCTGCCAAAAGGTTGTGACTCTCATGATCTGGAGGGACAAGGGATTTTAAAGAGTTTCACTTGTTAACCTGGGGTATACTCAGTTCTTTGTTCCCCAGCAGGCATTGCCCTGTGCAGTGGGTGTGCTCCAGGCAGCCAGCTAGGGGCTTCTTTCTTCCTGCTTAACAAAGGTGGGTAAAGTTCATCACAGTTCCTTAAAACACAGTCGAAAGGGTGTCAGGCTTACTTGCTTTGTTACCCTTTTTCACGTCCAATATCCTTAAAATTTTACCACAGAAATCAAACAAAAAAACGCACAAAAAAAACAACAAAAAACATATAGACCACAGAACAAAACACAGAAAAACAGAATCCTGGTGCCGAAACAGAAAAACAGAGGAGCAATGCAACATCTTGCTAAAGCTCCAGGGTAGAAGCGTGTGTGTGCCCATCGGCACCTCTCTACCCTTCCAGAGGAATTCCCTACAGAACAGAACAGAGGACAGCATGATTCTCATTACTGTCCTGGACAGGAGTGTATGCGAGCCTCCCCAGGCCACCTCTCTGTCATCAGAAGAGATCTCCCTTAACCAGATATCAGATGTTATAAAGGCGCCACTTACCTATGGAGGCCTCCTCCACCAGGGGCTTGATAATAGTTTTAGTGTGGTGGTTCACTGCAGTGCTCCCCAGACTGACGGCTCACTCCAAGGCCTTGGAACATCTCAAGTTGTGCACCTCCTAGAGTGGTTCTCCAGCCCAGTGCCCTGGAGGGAAGGCCAGCTTCAGAATTTTCAGCAGTCTGGTTTTGTGATCTACTCGGGCAGGGTCATCTCACTGGGGAACTCCAAAATTTTGGACTAGGATGCAAGAAAAGACCACTGACTCCAATTAAAATCAAATTAAGGCAAGCTTATTATTTCAACAGGCTGGGCTGCCTCTCCTTCCCAAAATGGTGGGAACAAGACAGCAACCCCACCTTTCCTACAGCCCAGCTATATAGCCCAGAAAGTTACACAAACGGGTGGTTACAGATAACAAAACTTTGAAAGCATCACACTAATGGTAGTTTACATTTTTTTTTTTTTTGCTGGCCCCAATATCAGAAATAATGAGGACCATTAGGGCCTCAGAGAGGGTTGTTGTCTGGCCAGGGAAGGCCAATATTTATGAGGTGTCACTAAAGTTTCAGAAAGTACTGTTATCTGGTCAGAGAGCCAGGTGTGGATGAGTTCAAGGCACGGGCAGGCGTTCCAAGCAGGTTCAGAATTTGCAGTAATTTAGAGTAAAGCCAAAATTATCTTTTCACGGCTTTGTGGCAAGATGGTTCCCAATTTTAATAAAAAATCAGGTTGGGTCTATCAAGCCTCTCCCTTACTTTTGGAAACTCCTCTGCAAACTCCAATGTTGTGAACTCCCGAGCATTTTAATTCCAGATATGTATTCACAGAATTTCTAACTCTTCTATTCCAATTGTGTCTTTCTTGGGGCGAAGGTAATATCAAGTCATTGTTCTGGATGAGAGTGGAAATATTTTTGTGTAGCACATATTTGCATACACATTTAGGAGATCACTCCTCCTAAACACTGTTGGAACAGAAAATTCAAACTATGGGGGAGCTTCTTAGTTGAACAACATTATTCATGAATCCAAGTTCATTAAACAAATAGTTTTGGATCAGTGGATGATATATATTTCAAGATGAATTTCAATTGGCATATACTATGCTACATTTTAATGTCTGTGTGTGTTTTTTGTTTATAATGTTTTGCGATTTATATGGATTTAAAATCAAGTTTCCACAAGATTATTCTCAGAATATTCATCCACCTGAAATACATATTTGTTTCCTAGTACTGAAAACTAACTTCAGTAAATGGTGCATAAAAATCCTAATATGTCTACAGTAACTGACCCAGATTAATATCAATGCAAGTAGATTCCTAGGGGACATGATGTGTATTTTGATGTTCATTTTTATTCAACACTGCTACATTACTATTTCTGCAGCTTATGCACATCATACTGTATATATTTCATTCAAAAGTTCGCAAATTTATATGCATGTGTTTCACATTCAATCACTTCCTGCTTCAGAACACATGAATTCCTCCAGGTTTCTTGACTATTCTTTTCATGATACTTCTTTCCAAACACATTATTTTTGATTTCCATAATCACGTTTGAAGCAAAACTCACACACTTTTCAGGATAAAATATAACCCTAATATTACCATTAGATGTATAAGTGGTTGGAATGAATGATTGCATATCAATATGAGATTTCTTTTATATTTTCAGATATCAATTCAATCCATTATTTAAAGTGGAACCAGTTATATTATTTATACACAGTATGGTCTATTCATGCATAATCTGCATATTCATAGACACAGGGTACACCTATTTGTACCCCAAATACTAAATTATACGTCTACAAAACATTGCTCCAGAAACGGTGGAAGAAATATTCATGTCACCTGATCTACACATACATTTTATCACAATAATATTCTGGACACAAAATGCAATGGTCACACTTATGATTTTAAAAAAGCCTAAATGGAAAGTGAACATGGATTACAAAAAACATCCAAGTCCTGGTTACCTAATGCTCTCGAATTCAATCCTATTTGTGACAACATATTTGTTTCTTCCTAAGATTATATATTCAAACTCAACCCTGTTGAAAATGTCTAAACCAATTACACACTTTATACTTTTGCTGATTTCCTAATGTCTCTATTTATGTCTGCTTTCCTACATATTTTCCCCTGTTCATCATTGTGACTGACTCTTCACATGTGCTGACATTTACATTCACTCTCTACCCGAAACCCTATTTGTAAAGAACTTTTGGTCCAAATCCTATACTCACTTTTCTTTATAAACCTGCTGACTACCTTGGTAATCCTACGGACTATTCCTTTATGACTAGATGTTTTGTTTGTTATTCAATCATCCGAGGTACAAGATCCAATTTCATTGTATATTGACTTATCTGAGACATCTGTGCAGAATATAATTCAAAGCTAAGTATCCCACTCAAGGGCCCAATGCCCTACTTGGCTTCAAATCTTCCCTAGATTTCTGTTATATTTTACCTATATATTCTTGTAAATATCACAGGTTTCCAATACCATTATTCATCCAGCAGAATGATTGCTAACCAAAATTGAACATATTATTAACCCTAACCATACACTGTTCCCTCAATCTAACTTTAGAGCAGTGCAGGGACAGAGTTGGTCTTACAAAAGAGGAATGTTGGGGATCTTCCACCTGCTGAGAATATCAAAGATCCATGCAGAAATGATCCCCGAAGAAGATGTAGACTGCTATGAAGGACCTGAGAGAGCAAAAGTTAGCTTCCATGGCAAACAACCTGGTCACTATGAAGGGATGTGTCTGAATAAGCCTCTCTCTTTTTAATATAGAGCAAATGGACCAAACCAGGCCTGTGTGGAGATCTTTTCCCCGGTACCAATGGTTGATATACCATTCTAACTTGTGAAAGTGTCACAGGAAGTAGGGGCAGCCTCCATCTCATGGGACCCTTGGAAGCAACTGTTAGGACAAAGTGGTTGCCAAGGCTGTGAGCTCATTCACTTCATGAAGGAAGTGACCTACCTCACTTTCTTGGTGATGGAACTCTCTGAACTTGGAATCCCTGAAAACAGGCAGCCAGAGTCAGGCCCAATAACAGTCACAGAAGTCTTACTTTTTGGATTTACCAAGGAGAGAGTCAATCTTTCTTGGTATTTACAGTTGTGAGGATGGCCAAATGCCAGGAAAGATCTGAATTGGGGTCTTTCCTGAGAAAGCAGGTATTGGCTCACCGCTGGCTCCTGACAACTTCACAGAGTGGGCCAAGGAGTCCAGATTTGAGAATAGAGAAGCCATTTCGGGGGAACATAGTATGGCCCACAAGGCAGAGGACACTCTTGATAGTCACAGACCCTCTTGGGGGAAAAAGGTGCCTTTGTGGGAATGAGTGTGTGTATGTGGTTTTGTCTCATGCTCTGAGAATAGGTAGGAAAGGCGGTTTCTTTGGTTTAGAATGGACTGTTTCTAGTAAGTCATTTGACAAAGCAAGTGTTTCTATGTCTGTGTATCCAACTGTGTCCATGGTTGTAGACATTACAAAAGAAAATGCATCAATGGATGTGTCCTGTCTAGGAGAAAGCTTCCCCACATTCATCCTGCCCAATTTATGAAAGGACGGAGGCTTGCCTTATTGATGGGCAAGACCTGCTGTCTTCCTAAGTTTCTGTTTTCTTCTTGAATTCTGGCCACTCTCCAGAATAGACTCATGGTTTTGTGACCAAGATATGTAGCACCTCAAAGCTCTGTGACATGGCCGTGTACTGGATAGCTGAAGGGAATGGCGAGAATCTCAGGAAACTCAGATATCTGTGTGATCATGAGTGTCTCAGTGGAGAATCCCTGCTTTGGGCCTTTGCTTACCTATTGTTCTGTAGCACTGAATGTCAGGAAGGTCTTTGCCTAAGGCACCACTTTGTGAAACCTGAATAAAACAGTTTTCTAATGGAAATGAATGAGCATCACCTGTCTCTCTTTGAGTAATTGCTTTTGAAAGGGAGGTGTCTGAGCCAGTCTGTTGGCTGTGTGTGAGGCTGTGGCTTGCATTCTCAGCACCTGATGGATCTAAAGAAAGATGCCATGTGTGCATCCAAAACCAAAATGGCCAAAAGAGCAGTCATTGTGGATAAAATCTCTTGCCTTCCTCTGTAAGGTTCCTGACCTCTATCAAGTGAGAATAGGAATCCTTTGGGTCAAATGACTTCTTCAAAGCCCTGCAGAGGCTAGCCAATAGGTGCTTGGGTTTTCTCATGACCCCAATGCACATAAAGAATCTAAACCCCACAGTCAGTAGGCCTCAAATTGGAGAAGCTGAGCAGTATTAATGGTAGGCCTTTTTGATCACTTCTGGTTCACAGAAGGGGTGTCCAGGCCACTCTGACTTTATGGAAATGACGAGCAAGAGTGCGTATTTTGGACACTGTCTTGTCCTGCGCTCCTCATAGAAACCTCCAGCTAGAGGTTATGATGAGTGTCTATATGGAAGAAGATGAGAGCCATGTGGGACTATTTTGGTTTTAATTGTGGTCATTTGTGTGGCAGTTGGAAGAGATGACTGGGTCCCCCTGGGTTTGAACTCTGGTGTGAATCCCCTTAGAGACTGAGTTCTGGAAGTGACCTCAGAGAAGTATTGCCATGAATCGAGTTGGGATTTTAGGAAGCCATGCATGAGAGTCGCCCTTATAAACTTAGATCAAGGTCCAGGGTGGCTTTCCACAGAGCACTGGGAATCTCAGCCAAATTATCCCATGATTTTATTCTTAAAGACTTGGCAGCCATACTTGAGAGTCAAAACACACATGGAACTCACATTGTAGACCTCAATAGGCCTGGCTTCATGTAACCTTTTGGCCACTCTATGGGAAGCGTTGCCTATGAAAGTTCTCCAGAGTTTCACTGAAATGAGCTTCCTCAACATTTAATGGTTCTTGAAAGCCACAGTGCCTCCCAACTACATCCTTGAAAAATGGCTAGATAAATACTTTGAAATTTTTGAAATTCCCATGACCAGGTGGCACTGGAGTATCTTTGGATGTCCTGCTGCTGATCATGAGTGTACCAGAGAGTGCCTTGATTGACTGGAATTTATAAAAATAATGTAGAACAGAGATGGTAGTAAGTTGGAGCCTGCTGAGTAGTGGGCCTAGAGCAGTGGTAGCCACGTGTGTGATAAAACATCTGTGGTGGGTCCATGTGATTAGCCCATTTGCTTCCAAATGGCTTGTGACTGACATGGTGCAGCCAGCAGACCCTTATTTGTAAAGGCATCTTTTTATTTGGAGAGCTTTCAAGGTAATGATCAGAATCAGGTTGATATGGTCAAGGGTGCAAGCTATGTGAGAAAGAAGCCTGGTTGTTTCATTCTCCTGCAGACCCTAACCCACCACACGTGACAGAACTCCCTCTAGCACTGTGTCCCAGTTGAACTTGTTGTTCAAAAAGCCCAGTGCAGCAGCAAGAACCAAAAGCCCCAGTGCAGCAGCAAGAACCACCACAAAAATTTGAGGAGGACCAAATGGCTTCACAGTCCACACGGGATGAAACTTAGCCTCCAGTGGCCACACTTTACCTACAAAGAGAGAATTCAGCACTGCTGCCTCAGGTTCATTTGAAAATAAGAATCCATGTTCTCCAGGTCATATAGATGCAGACCCAGCTTTGATGGTCTCACTACAAAAGAAGCTAAAACTCCTAATACAACATATATTTCAAGTGCCCAGCTTCAGAGGCAGTTTCTCAAGAAGTCTTTAGGCCAGCAGAGCTCAATGTTTGTGGAGTGTTTACCATGTCCCTTACTTTTGGAAACTGCTCTACCACCTCCAAGGTTGTGAACTCCTGAGCATATTCCATTCCAGATTTGCATTCACAGATTTTCTAACTCTTCTCCTCTAATTGTGTCTTACCTGGGGTGAAGGTAATGTCAAGGCATTGTTGTGGATGAGAGTGGGAAGATTTTTGTGTAGCACATATTTGCATACACATTGGATTCATTTTCCAATTTCCCATTAAAAATACTGAATCCCTGACACTAACCCATACCCTACTAGACTCTGACTACTAATCCTAATATGATGGAGAAAAATAACCCAAACAGAATAGAAATACAAGCAGTACAGAGAAGGCATGGTGTATAGTTGGACTTGCCTTTTGCATTATGTAGGGTAGGTGTTATAAATCTAGATAATTTTTAATTGAAATAGTTATCCATGTGTTTTTAAAGTTAACAAATATGTGAATTTCTATCTCCCTTTCTCTGTAGCCTATTCAGCAAATGTATTTTTATATGCACATATAGAATCCTAGCTGGTATCACATGTACATACTTGTTTGGAGGCTGACGTGGCAGATAAAAATTATGAGAAGAGATAACTCCTCGTAAATGCTGTTGGATCTTAAAATTCAACCTATGGGTGATCTTCCTAGTTGAACAACATTATTCATAAATCCATGTTCAGTAAAATTAATATTTTTGGATCAGTGGACGATATATATTTCACCATGAATTTCGATTGGCATATATACTGCTACTCTTTAATGTCTGTGTGTGTTTTGTGTTTGTGTGTGTATATATATATATATATATATATATATATATATATATATATACAATCTCCAGATTTTTTAAAATATAAAATATATGTGTCTTATTATACACTCCCTAAATACATTCATATTCATGTATGTGGATTTATAATCAAATTTTTACAAGATTATTCTCAGAAATATTCATCCCCCTGAAACACATATTTGTTTACTAGTACTGAAAACTAACTTCAATGAAAGGTGCATACAAATCCTAATATTTCTGCAGTAACTTACCCAGGTTAATATCAATGCAAGTAGATTCCTATGGGACATGATGTGTATTTTGACATTCATTTTTATTCAACACTGGTACAGTACTATTTTTTCAGT
This sequence comes from Callospermophilus lateralis, assembly GCF_048772815.1. Classification (NCBI taxonomy): domain Eukaryota; kingdom Metazoa; phylum Chordata; class Mammalia; order Rodentia; family Sciuridae; genus Callospermophilus; species Callospermophilus lateralis. Next base: position 630,864 of record NW_027517250.1, read on the forward strand.
TTATGCACATCAAAGGATAAATGTTTCATCCAAAATTTCAAAATTTAAAACTTTTGATTCACTTTCAATCACTTCCTGCTTCAGAACACATGTATTCCTCCATGTTTCTTGACTGGTCTTTCATGAGACTTCTTTGCAAACACATTATTTCCGATTTGCATAATCAATTTTGAAGCAAAACTCACACACTCTTCATGATCAACCGTAACACTAATATTACCATTAGATGTACAACTGGTTGTAATGAATGAATGTATGCCAATATCAATATAAGATTTCCTGTATATTTTCAGATATCAATTTATTCCAATTCCAATTTCTAATGTTGGGTCCAGTTATATTATTTATTCACAGTTTGGTCTATTCATTCATCATCTCTATATTCATCAAAACAGGGTACACCTATTTTTTTCCCCAATACTAATTTATAGGTTGTAAAAATATTGCTCCCCATAATGGTGGAAGAAATACTCATATCACCTGATCTACATATACATTTTTATCACAGTAATATTCTGGACACAAATGTAAAGGTAACACTTATGATTGTACCAAAACCTAAATTGAACGTGAATATATATTACTAAAACCATCCATGTCCAGGTCGCCTAATGCTCTCAAATTTCAATCCTATTGGTGACTACATATTTGTTTCTTCTAATATCATATATTCAACCTCAACCCTTTTGAAAATGTCTAATCCTGTTACTCACTTTATACTTTGCCTGATTTCCTAATGTCTCTATTTTATATCTGCTTTCCTACATATTTTCCCCAGTTCATCATTGTGACTGACTCTTCATATGTGCTGATATTTTCATTCAGTCTCTAAACGAAACCCTATTGCTAAAGAACTATATTTCCAACTCAAAGACTCACTCTTCAACCTAAACCTACTATTTTCCTAATCCTACTGAATATCCCTTTTTGACTGGATGTTCTCTTCGACATTCAGACATCTGAGGTACTAGGTTTTATTCCATTGTATGGAGATTTACCTGCGACCACATTGCAGAATGTAATTCAAAGCTAAATATCATAATCAAGGGCCCAATGCCCTTCCTGGCTTCAAATCTTACCTAGATTTCTCTTTTCATACTTATATTTCAAATACATATTCTTATAAATATTTCAGGTTCCCAATACCATTATTCATCCAGCAGAATGATTCCTAACACAAATAAAACATGTTGTTAACCCTAACCATACACTGTTCCCTCAATCTAAATTTACAGAGGGAAGGGACAGAGTTGGTCTTACAGTAAAGAAATGTAGGGGGTCTTCCACCTACTGAGACCCTCAAAGTTCCATGCTGAAATGATCACTGGAGAATATATACGCAGCTATGAAGGACCTGAGAGAGCAAAAGTCATGTTCAATGGCAAACAACCTGGTCAGGATGAAGGTTTCTGTCTGAATCAGCCTCTCTATTCTTAATGTAGAGAAGATGGACCAAACCAGGCCTGTGTGGGTAGCTGTTCCCGGGTGCCTATGGTTGATATAAGATTCTAACTTGTGAAAGTGTCACAGGAATTAGGGACAGCCTCCTTTTCATGTGAGACTTGGAAGCCACTGGTTGGACAAAGTGATTGCCAAGGCAGTGACCTCATTCAGTTCCTGAAGGAAGTGACCTCACATCACTTCCTTAGTGAAGGAAATCTCAGAACTTGAGATTCATGAAGCCAGGCACCCAGAGTCAGTCCCAGTCCCAGTCCCAGTGGTCTCACTTGTTTGGATTTACCAAGGACAGAGTAAGTCTTTCTTGGTACCTATTGATGTGAGGATTGCAAAATGCCAGTAAAGCTCTGAAGAGAGGCCTTTCCTGAGAAAGCAGGTAGTGGCTCACCTCTGGGTCCTGACACCTTCACAGAGTTGGCCAAGGAGACCAGATCTGAGACATTTCAGGCCATTTAGGGGGAAAATAATATGGCCCACCAGTCAGAGGACACTCCGGATAGTAACAGACCTTCTTGGGGGAAGGAGCTGCCTTTGTGGGTGTTGGTTTGTGGTTTTGTCTCATTTTCTGAGAATAGGTAGGCAAGGCGCTTTATGTGCTGTGGAATGAACTGTTTATTGTAAGTCATTTGACAAGGCGAGTGTTTCTATGTCTGTTTACCTCACTGTGTCCGTGGTTGTACTCATTAGAAAAAAAGAATGCATCAATGGATGTGTCCTGTCTAGTAGAAAGCTTCCCAGAATTCATCCTGCCCAATTTATGAATGGAGTTCAGATTGCCTTATCAATGGGTAACACCTGCAATCTTCCTAAGTTACAGTTTTCTTCCAGAATTCTGGCCCCTCTCCAGAATAGTCTCATGGTTTTGTCTCTAAGGTATGTACCACCTCCAAGCTCTGTGACATGGCCATGTACTGGATAGCTCAAGTGAATTGTGAGCATCTCAGAAAAATCAGAAATATGTGTGACCACTAAATCTCAGTGGAGAAACCCTGCTTTGGGCCTTTTTTTTTAAATTAATTTTTATTGTAGGTTGTTCAAAACATTACATAGTTCTTGATATATCATATTTCACACTTTGATTCAAGTGGGATATGCACTCCTTTTGCTTACCTATTATTCTGTTGCTATGAATGTCACGAAGTTCTTTGCCTCGGGCCACCAATTTGTGAAGCCTGAAGAAAACAGTTTTCAAATGGAAATGAATGGGCATCACCTAGGGCTCTTTGCTTAATTGCTTTGGAAAGGGGTGTGTCTGAATCAGCCTCTTGGCCCTGTGTGAGTCTGTGGCTTAGATTCTCAGCACCTGATGGATCTAAAGAAAGATCCCATGGATGCATACAGAACCAAAATAGCCAAAAGAGCTGTCATTGTGGATGAAGACTCTCGCCTTCCTTTCAAAGGTTCCTGACATCTATCAAGTGAGAATAGGGATCCTTTGGGTCAAGTGAGTTATTCAAAGCCCTGCAGAGGCTAGCCCATACGTGCTTGGGTGTTCTCATTACTCCAATTCACATAAAGAATCTAAACCCCACAGTCAGTAGGCCTCAAATTGGAGAAGCCAAGCAGTATTAATGGCAGACCTATTTGATCACTCCTCGTTCACAGTCAGGGTTTCCAGGCCACACTGATTTTAGGCAAATCGGGGGAAAGGTAGGTTATTTTGGACAATGTCTTGGTCTGTGTCCCTCATGGAAAACTCCATCCAGAGGTTATGATGAGGGTCTACATGGAAGAAGATAAGGGCCATGTGGGAGAATTTTGTTTTGAATTGTGGTAAGTTGTGTGGCAGTTGGAAGAGATGCCTGGGTTTACCTGGGCTTTAACTCTGGTGTGATTCCCCTTAGAGTCTGAGTTCTGGAACTGACCTCAGAGAAGCATTGTCATCAATTGTGTTTGAATTTTACTAGGCCATGCATGAGAGTTGCCCTTGGAACCTGAGATCTAGGCCCAGAGTGGCTTTCCACAGAGCACTGGGAATCTCAGCCAGGATATCACATGATTTTATTCTGAAAGACTTTGCAGCCACAGTTGAGTCAAAACACGCATGGACCTCACATTGTAGACCTCAATGGGCCTGGCTTCATGTGACCTTTTGGCTACTCTTTGGGAAGCCTTGCCTGTGAGTGTTCTCTAGAGCTTTCATTGAAATGAGCTTCCTCAACATTTAATGGTTCCTGAATGAATTGAAACCCCCAGAGCCTCCAACTTCATCCTTGACAAATGGCTTGATAAATACCATGAAATTTTTGAAATTCCCATGACCAGGTGGCACTGGAGAACTTTTGGATGTCCTGTTGCTGATGATGAGTGTACCAGACAGTGCCTTGATTTACTGGGTTTCATGAAATTTGTGTAGAACAGTGATGCCAGTAAGTTGGATCCTGCTCATTAGTGGGCCTAGAGCAGTGGTGTGAAGGTGTGTGATAAAACATGTGTGGTGGTGACATGTGGATCTGCCATTGGCTTCCCAAAGGCTTGTGACTGACATGGTACAGCCAGCAGACCCTTCTATGCAAAGGTGTTTTTTATATAGAGAGGTTTCAGGGCAATGTTCAGAATCAGGATGCTATGGAAATGGGGGCAACTTATGTGGAATTGAATCCTGGTTGGTGCATTCTCATGCAGACCGTGACCCTCCACACGGGACAGAACTCTCTCCAGCACTGTGTCCCAGTTTAGCTCCTTGTATTTCATGAAGCAAATACCAAACTCCCAGTGCACCTGTGAGAAACACCACGAAAATTGGAGAATGACCAAATGGCTTCACAGTCCACACGTGGAGACACTTACAACCCAGTGACCATAGTTAAACTACAAAGAGAGTATTCAGCATGGCTGCCTCATGTTCATTGGAAAATTAGAAACAATATCCTCCAGGTCACATTGTTGCACACCCAGATTTGATGGTCTCCCAACAAAGGAAGCTAAAGCTCCTAACAACAACATATATTTTTAAGTGCCCAACCTCAGAGGAAGTTTCTCAAAAAGTCTTTACACCAGCAGAGCTCCATGTTTGAGAAATGTTTACCCTGTCCCTTACTTTTGAAAACTCCTCTACCACCTCGGAGGTTGTGAACTCCTGAGCATTTTTCATTCCTGATATATATTCACAGATTTTCTAACTTTTCTCCTCTAATTGTGTCTTACTCGGAACAAAGGCAATGTCAAGGCAATGTTCTGGATGAGAGTGTGAACATTTTTTTGTAGCACATATTTACATACACATTGCATTCATTTTACAATTTTCCATTCAAAATACTGAATCTCTGACATGAACCCATACCCTACTAGACTCTGACTACTACTCCTAATATGATGGAGAAAAATAACACAAACAGAATAGGAATACAAGCAGTTAGGAGAAATCATAGTGTATAGTTGTACTTGTATTTTGCATGATTAATGGTAGGTGTTATAAATCTAGTCAATATTTAATTTAAATAGTTCTCCATGTGTTTTTAAGGTTAACAAATATGTGAATTCCTGTCTCCCTTTCTCTGTATCCTATTTAGCACATGTACTTTTAAATGCACATATAGAATCATACCTGGTATCACATGTACATTTTTGTGAGGTGGCTGATTTGGCAAATACAATTTGTGAGAAGTGATCACTCCTCTTAAACGCTGTTGGAACTGAAAATTCAACCTATAGGTGAGCTTCCTAGTTGAACAACATTATACATAAATCCATGTTCAATTAAAGAAATATTTTTGCATCTGTGGATGATATATATATATCATGATAAATTTCGATTGGCATATATATTGCTAATTTAATGTCTGTGTGTGTGTGTGTGTATTTTGTGTGTGTGTGTGTATGTGTGTGTGTGTGTGTGTATATATATATATATATATATATATATATATATATATATATATATACTCTCCAGAAATATATGTGTCTTATATACACTCTCTAAATTCATTCATGTTCATGTATATGGATTTATAATCAACTTTTCACAAGATTTTTCACAGAAATATTCATCCACCTGAAATACATATTTGTTTCCAGTACTTAAAACTAACTTCAGTTTATTTTGCATACAAATACTATTATTTTTACAGTAACTGACCCAGTTTAACATCAATGCAAGTAGATTCCCGTGGGACATGATGTGTATTTTGAAGGTCATTTTTATTCAGCACTGGTACAATACTATTTCTTCAATTTATGCACATGATAGGATATATATTCCATCCACAAGTTAGCAAACTTATAGGCAGTTGTTTCACTTTCATCACTTCCTGCTTCAGAACACATAAATTCCTCCAGGTTTCTTGACTGGGCTTTTCATGAGACTTCTTTCCAAACACATTATTTTTAATTTCCATGATCACTTTTGAAGCAAAACTCACACACTCTTCATGATAAACCATAATCCTAATATTACCATTAGATGTATTAGTGGTTGAAATGAATGTATGTATATCAATATAAGATTTCCTGTATATTTTCAGATATCAATGGAATCCATTATTTAAATTTGGAACCCATTGTATTATTTATTCACATTATGGTCTATTCATGCATTATCTCTATATTCAGAGTCACAGGATATACCTATTTGTACCCCCAATACTAATTTATACATCTTCAAAATATTGCTCCCAGAAATGGTGGAAGAAATACTCACGTCACCTTATCTACATATACATTTTATCACAGTAATATTCTGGACACAAAAAGCAAAGATGACACTTATTATTTTACCAATGTAAAGGTCAGGCGAATGTCGGAGGAAGAGACTACCAGAGACTGTCTCATGCAACAGCCAAGGATTTATGGGGGTCCAGCATGCTGGGGTCAGAGCTCCCTTGAATAGAGCACAGAGTCCTGAGAACAGCTTAAGCAGAGCTTATATACTTTCCTTGGAGAGGGCAGATAGGAAAGTTTATTGATGGGTCAGGGCGAGTGGGCGGTTTGCGTCCAAATGGGTGAGGAAGTACATTCTGCAGTTTTGCAGTTGGGTACAGCACTTTCAGGGAACTAGATTAGCAAACAGTTCTCAAGACATCAACAGTGTTTTGTTAAGCATACCGAAAAACTGGAAGTGACAAGTACCTATTTTATTAACCTTTCATTCCCCACTTCTTCTTTTGGTTACTTTTAATCATAAAAATGATCATTGGGGGTGTCACATTTTATGTTTACTAGTGTGGTATATTGTTTTCTGATTACCATAAGTTTAACTTGTTCAATTTGAGCATGGAGAAAGGAAACTACACGGTTGATCAAACAGGGTCCTACAATTACCAATAATATGAGGATTATTAATGGACCGGCCAGGGCTGATGAAAATGTAGTTAATGAGGGGGCTTTGTGAACCAAGACTCAAACCACCTTTTTTGGGCCTCTCTCTCTTGTTGATGCTCTTCAAGGCATGTTCTTAATTTAATCATAGATTCTTTTACAACTCCAGTATGGTCGGCATAAAAACAACATTCTTCCCTCAATGCAGGACGAAGGCCCCTTCTCTCATGAAGAGGAGGTCGAACCCTCGACTGTTCTGTAAAATAACTTCAGAGAGAGAGGTTAAAGATTCGTGTAAAGCTGTGAAGGAGGTTTTTAATATCTTTAAGTTTTGGTCTATTACTGCTTCTAATTGGGTCATTTGTTGTGTCCCATGGACCAGGGCAGTGGTTCCTGTGCCCACCCCTGCAGCAACTCCTATTCATAATAGGATGACTAAAGTGAGGGATACAGGTTCCTGGCAGAACCGGGTTGTTTGCCCCCCCTATTTGATATTTAAATGTACCTGCGTCATGATAGAGCACTCTGGAAAACATCTGCACCATTACATAATTAATCACATCTGTTGACCATTTTATGAAAACATAAACAATGTTTAAGTGTATAGAATTGTACTGCTGTAGAGATGGACAAGGCAAGGTACTTAAGATAGCACAGAAGACAGGGAAACAGTCTTATTTGGTTGCATCCGGATTTAGAGGGCATTGCTTCTGTTGTAATCAATTAATCCCTGAACCCAAAGTTTAGGTTGTTTCAGAATTTTGTACCCAGCATGTAAGGGAAGGGGCTCAGAAGTTCACAGTCTGCAGAAGTTCACAAAAAGCAGTTTTTGTTTCTGTTTTTTTTTTCCTCTGTTCTGGGAAAGTTAACTTCTTAAGGACACCTGGGAGGGGGAGAGCTTTTTTCTTCTTTTTTTCTTTTCCTCCCTGCCAGCTGTTACCATGGAGCCCAGTTGGTAACTTCTATATCTTAGAAATGTAGCCATCTCTATGAAGCGCCAGCTCTAGGGCAGAGGCCTTCTTCATATATTTTGTTAAAAACTACTAAGGGGGTGTCTAGCTTAGGAGTGCTGATTTTTCCAGCCAGTGGCCAAGTAGAACAGAGCAACACGAATAGAGGAAGTTTATCTACATTGAACTCTTTTATAGGAACTGTGTTGCTGAAAGGCTTAAAGTCAGCCTTGGTGAAGACTTCTGGAGAAGGTCATTAAAGCTTTTCTGTGGGCCTGATACAGAGGGGAAGACAGGGAAGGCAGGGGATGAGAGCAGCTCCGTGGATCTGAGGATGAGGAAAAAGAGATATAAAAGAATTATGGGAAAGGGGTTTGGGATTTTCCTGGCAACAAAACTTGAGCAGTAGAACAGGTAGAGCAGAGGGGAAGACGGGAGTGAGTATCCCAAAAAGCCTGTGAGGGACTTTAAATTCTTAGTAACCTGTTTTCAGTGATGACAAAGCAACTTTAAAGGCCATTTTAATTACATCTTTGATAGGCATCTGAGGGCACTCCTTAGCTGGTTTGAGCTTTGGGTTAGCTGGTAAGAGGACCTGGTGGGACCCGGTGTGGGCACTGACAGGAGGAGAGAGGAGTGAGTGGGTGGAAGGGTACCTCAGTACCTGCAAGCTCAGCAAGGGGCAATGGTCTGAGAACCGACGGAAATTTGGGTTTTTGATCTAGTAACTGGAGCTGAGAAATCAGGTTGCTGATGTGGGAGTGACAGCAGAGAGTCTGGGGCAGAAGGCTGCAGGTGAGTATCTATTGGAGAAGCATAGTTCAGGATTTGAGCATAGGAGGGAAAAGGCCTACACGTAGGGGAATTTCCTTCCACACTTTTGAGCACTTGTCGAATTTGAAAAGGTCACGCAAAATTTGAGGATCTAGAGACCCTTCTGGTGGCCATCGGTTTTTGTTATCTAACTGGTAATATGGCCAATGCTGTGTACTGAATTTGATGAGGAGTTTTGCTTCCACCAGGTAGCCCCTGTATCCTCACATCCCCATTATTTACAGAAGAAGTTGGCTTTTCCCCCACACAGTCGTGGCTGTTTTTGGCTTTGGTAGTCCGCCAGGCAAACATAGTAATCTAGGCTAGCCAACCTGCATCTGGCTCGCGTGTCCCTACATCCATAATGTTTGTTTCCATTATCTATTGTATGGAAAGTATTTAATGGAATTTTTGGGGATCCTCTTCATCAGGGATTTCCCAATAGGAAAGACGTATAGCCAGCTGACAAATTTCTTGGTGGAGAGATGGCCACCAGGTCCCTAAGTGGGCTGTATGTGTGATAGACCATACTTCTTGTCTAGTAGGATTTGTGATCAGCCATCGCTGCTGAACGGGTTGATGAGGGTTAGGACTACTGGTGACCAATTGGAGAGTCTATAGTCTTATTCACATGGCGAATCTACAATTTGAAAATGTTACCAGTCTTTTTCATTTTTCAGCCAGATTCTGGACAGGGCACAGGCTTGAGATGAGAATTAGGAACCAGGAAGTGATTCCGTCTAACTTTAGCACTGTAGGTGTTATAAGTAGCACCTGGTATGGTCCTGTCCAGCCGGGTTCCAGGGATGACACCTGATGTTGTCTTATGTAGACAAAGTCTCTTACTTGATATAGATGTGGAGTACCCTCTTCAGCAGGTTGGTAGGCAGTGGCCAGCTGTTTCCACAGGTATTGCTGAGTTCCTTCCAGAACTTTAAGTCTGTCAAGCAAGGTGGTGTGGAAGGGATCGTTAGATCTTTGAGTTAGGGTTAGGTCCCTTACTGGAGATGGGGCCCCATAGAGAATTTCATAGGGGGTGAGGTTACACAAAGAAACAGAGGGAGTATTTCTTGCATGAAATAGTGCATAAGGCAGGAGCATAGTCCAATCTTTTATGCTACTCTTTAAGCTTAATTCCGTTTAGGTCTCTTTAATGGTTCTATTTAATTTTTTTACCTGTCCTGAACTCTGGGGTCTATAAGCACAATGTAACTTCCAATTAATCCCCAGGGTCCTGGCTAACCCCTGAGTTACCTGGGCCATGAACGCTGGTCCATTATCAGACCCTATTACCTTAGGCAGGCCGTACCTTGGAAAAATATCTTTCAGGATCTTCTTGACCACCATTTGCGCCTTTTTTTTTGGGGGGGGGGAGGCTTCAATCCATCCTGAAATATATCTACAAAGAGTAGGAGATATTTAAGTCCATACCATGCTTGCTTAATTTCAGTAAAGTCCACTTCCCAGAATTGTCCTGGTCTGGTTCCTCGTAGGTGCTTTCCTGCAGGAAAGTTGGAAGGGTAAGCATTAACCTATTGACAGACCCGACAGGCTTTTTTTTACCTGTTCAGTTATTTCCTTTCACTGTGAGTCGGTTAGTGGAAAACTCTGTTCTTGATCCTTCAGGAATGCCTGCAATTTCTTTGAACCAAGGTGAGTGAACTGATGTACATTTTTAACGTAGTGTAGGGCTTTCTGAAATTTCAGGCTTTGCTCAGTGAAGTTGAGGAGTACAGTGTCAGTGTCCTTAGATATTATCAAAAGCTTGCTGGATCTCAGGGGTCCATTAGAATTGGGCATCTCCTTTAACAGCGGGTGTAAATGAGAAGTTAAGGACCCAAACACAGGAATCCTTAACCTGCAAAACCCAGCAGTCCCAAGAAACTCTCTGTGTTGTCTGCTGTTAGATGGGGGTGGTTTCTGCACAACCGTTTGATTTCTGGGCTCAGTGAGCCATCGTTTACTGCCCCTAAAGGAATAGCCCAGGAAGATTACTTCTTGCTGGCAAATTTGGGCCTTTTAGGAAGAAGCTCTATACCCGAGTTGAGGAAGCTCACATAATACTGCTTGGGTCCCAGATTCACAGATATCCTTGGTGTTGGGAGCCAGTAGCAGGTCATCCACGTATTGAAGCTGGGTGACTTCGGGGTGCGTAGTTCTGAAGCTGTTGAGATCTCTTTGGAGGGCTTCATCAAAGAGAGTGGGGGAGTTTTTCAACCATTTTGGGGAGTCTAGTCCAAGTTAGTTGACCACATGTTCCAGTTTCTGGGTCTACCCACTAGCAAGCAAACAGCAACTGACTATATTTTTGCAGAGGCAAGCAAAAGAAAGCATCTTTTAAGTCCAGAACAGTATACCATTTCCTCTCAGGGTTCAGAGTGATAAGCAGATTGTACGGATTAGGTACACTGGGGTGAATGTCCTACACTCTGTTGTAGGTCTCTCTTATGTCTTTAATGGGGGATAGTCCCTGGCTCCTGGCTTTTTATACTGGTAGCGGGGGAGAGTTTTAGGATGATTGACAAGGCCTTAGGACCCTAAGGCCAGATATTTCTGAATATGGGGCCTTATCACATCTTTAGCTTTTTTGCTCAGAGGATATTTTTTGACATTGATTGGGGAGGCTGAGGTTTTGAACTCCACTGTTTTTGGAGGTTGTTTCATGGCTAGTCCTAACCCAGCAGTTTTTTTTCCAGGCATCTGGGTAATCTGTTATCCATTTCTGGGGTAGCTTGCCTGTTTGATCAGTCTTGGGGGGTGTGAAGAGTTGCTGTTCATCTTCTACTGACATATTTAAAGCCGTGAATATAGGAGTTTCTACTAAAGGATTTAGAAATATCATTTTGGGGCCTTCATGGTTAAAAGTCATTTTGGCCCGGAGCTTGGTGAGCAGATCTCTGCCCATCAATGGGGCCAGGCATTCTGGGATTATTAGGAAGGAGTGATGGATTTTTCCTTTCCTCATGTCCATGGTTTTCTTAGTTGTCTAATTCCCATATTTACTGGTGTTAGCACTTTGAACTAGAGAGCTTTTATTTGATAGAGGGCCCAGTGGGGCCTTAAGGACTAAGTATACTGCCCCTGTATCCACTTCAAAGTTTACTGGGGTCCCCTCCACATCAAAAGTTACCCTGGGTTTATTGGGAGTCTAGCAATCTGGGGCTCAGTGCTCACTTGAATAGAGCAGAGAGCAATGAGAACAGCTTAAGCAGAGCTTATATACTTTCCTTGAAGAGGGCAGGGAGGGAAGCTTATTGATGGATCAGGGCGAGTGGGCGGTTTGCGTGCAAACAGGTGAGGGTGTACATTCTCTGTTTGGCAGTCGGGGACAGCACATTCTGGGGAAAAAATTAGCAAACAGTCCTCAAGGTTTCAACAGTGTTTTGTTAAGCATACAGAAAAACAGGAAGTGACAAGTACCTATCTTATTAACCTTTCACCAAATCCTAAATGGAAAGTGAGCATGGATTTCTAAAAACATCCATTTCCAGGTTGCTTAATGCTCGCAAATCAATCCTATTGGTGACTACATATTTGTTGCTTTCTAAGATTATATATTCAACCTCAACCCTGTTGAAAATGACTAATACTAACCCTCACTTTATGCTTTTCCTGATTTCCTAATGTCTCCATTGATATCTGCTTTCATACATATTTTCCTGAGTTCATCATTGTGACTGACTCTTTACATATGCTGAAATTTACATTCACTCTCTATCCGAAACCCTATTGCTACAGAACTTTTGTTCGAAATCCTATACTCACTTTTTTTTCTATACCTACCAACTATCTTCCTAATCCTACCGACTATCCCTTTTTGACTGGAAATTCTCTTTGACAATCAATCATCCAAGGTACAAGGTCCTATGCCATTGTATATCAATTTATCTGAGACATCTGTGCAGAATATAATTCAAAGCTAAGTATCCCAATCAACAGCCCAATGCCCTTCTTGGATTCAAACCTTATCTAGATTTCTGTTTTCATACTTATATTTCACCTATATATTCTCGTAAATATCGCGAGTTCCCAATACCATTGTTCATTCCTCAGTATGATTTCTAACCTAAATCAAACCTGTTATTACTCTAACCATACACTGTACCCTCAAACTAACTGTACAGAAGAGCCGGGAGAGAGTTTGTCTTACAATACAGTAATGTAGGGGCTCTTCCACCTGCTGAGAACATCAAAGGTACAAGCAGAAATGATACCCTGGAGAAGTTGCAGGCAGCTATGAAGGACCTAATAGAGCAAAAGTCATCTTCCATGACAAACAACCTGGTCAGTATTAAGGGATGTGTCTGAATCAGCCTCTCCTTTCTTAATGTAGAGAAGATTGATCAAACCATGCCTGTGTGGAGAGCTGTTCCCAGGTGCCTATGGTTGATATACCATTCTAACTTGTGAAAGTGTCACAGGAAGTAGTGGCAGCCTCCATCTCATGGAAACCTTGGATGAATCTGGTAGGACAAAGTGGTTGCCAAGGCAGTGACCTCATTCAGTTCCTGAAGGAAGTGACCTCACCTCACTTTCCTGGTGATGGAAATCTCTGAATTTGGGATCCAGGAAACCAGGCAACGAGAGCCAGTCCAAGTCCCAATCCCAGTGGTCTCACTTGTTTGGATTTACCAAGGACAGAGTCAGTCTTCCTTGGTACCTACTGATATGAGGATTGCCAAATGCCTGAAGAGCTCTGAAGAGGGGCCTTTACTGAGAAAGCAGGTAGTGGTTCACCGCTGGCTGTTGACAACTTCACAGAGTTGGCCAAGGAGACCAGATCTGAGACAGTACAGGCCATTTTAGGGGAACATAGTATGGCCCACTATTCAGAGGACACTCCGGATAGTCACAGACCTACTTGAGTTAAGGAGGTGCCTTTGTGGGTGTGGGTGTGAGTTTGTGGTTTTGTCTCATGTTCTGAGAATAGGTAGGAAAGGCTGTTGTTTTGATTGGAGTGGACTGTTTCTAGAAAGTCGTTTGACTAGGCGAGTGCTTCTATGTCTGTGTATCCCACTCTGTCCATGGTTGTAGACATTCGAAAAGAGAATGTATCAATGTATGTGTCCTGTCTAGTGGAAAACTTTCCAGCATTCATCAGGCCTAGTTGATGAATGGACTGTGGCTTTCCTTATGGATGGGCAACACCTACTAACTTCCTAAGTTCCTGTTTTCTTCCTGAATTCTGGCCACTCTCCAGAATAGCCTCATAGTTTTGTGTCCAAGATACATACCACCCCCAAGCTCTGTGACATGGCCATGTACTTGATAGCTATAGGAAATGGGAACATCTTAGAAAACTCAGACATCATTGTGACCAGTAAACGCTCAGTGAAGAACCCATATTTTGGTTCATTTGCTTACCTATTGTTCTGTTGCCCTGAATGTCAGGAAGGTCTTTGCCTCAGGCCACCCCTTTGTGAAGCCTGAATAAAACAGTTTTAAAATGGAAATAAATGGGAATAACTTGTGGTTCTTTGCTTTGGAAAGGGATGTGTTTGAATCAGCCTCCTAGCCCTGTATGAGGTTGTGGCTTAAATTTTCAGCACATGATGGATCTAAAGATAGATACCATGTGTGCAATCAAAACCATAATGGCAAAAATTCAGTAATTGTGGATGAGTCTCTTGCCTTCCTCTGTTAGGTACCTGACCTCTATCAAGTGAGACAGGGATCCTTTTGGTCAAATGAGTTTTTCAAAGTCCTGCAGAGGTGCTTGTGTTTTCTCGTGACTCCAAATCACATAAAAAAATCTATACCTGAGAGTCAATAGTGCTCAAATTGGAGAAGCAGAGCAGTATTAACGGCAGGCCTATTTGATCACTTCTGGTTCACAGGAAGGGTGTCCAGGCCACCCTGACTTTAGGCAAATGAGGGGCAAGGGAGAATATTTTGGACACTGTCTTGGGATGCGTCCCGCATGGAAACCTCCAGCCAGAGTTTATGATGAGTGTCTATATTTAACAAGATGAGGGCCATGTGGGAGTGTTTTGGTTTTAATTGTGGTCATTCGTGTGGCGGTTGGAAGAGATGACTGGATCCAAATGGGCTTGAACTATGGTGTCATTCCCCTTAGAGACTGAGTTCTGGAACTTACCTCAGAGAAATATTGCCATGAATTGTGTTGGGATTTAGGAGGCCACGCATGAGAGTCACCCTTGGAAACTGAGATCTAGGCCCAGTGTCGCTTTCCACAGAGCACTGGGAATCTCAGGAGGATATCACACAATTTTATTCTGAAAAACTTGTCAGACATATTTGATAGTCAAAACACACATGGACCTCAATTGTAGACCTCAATGGGCCTTGCTTCATGTGACCTTTTGGCCACTCTTTGGGAAGCCTTGACTGTGACAGTTCTCCAGAGCTTTCATTGAAATGAGCTTCCTCACCATTAAATAATTTCTGAATGAATTGAAACCCACAGTGTCTCCAACTTCATCCTTGAAAATTGGCTAGATAAATACCATGAAATTTTTGAAATTTCCTTGACCAGGTGGCACTGGAGAACATTTGGATGTCCAGTTGCTGATCATGAGTGTACCAGACAGTGTGTTGATTGACTGGTTTTCATGAAAATGGTGTAGAAAAGAGATGCCAGTCATTTGAAGCCTGTTGAGTAATGGGCCCAGAGCGGGGGTGAGCAAGTGTGTGATAAAACATCTGTGGTGGGGTCATGTGGATCTGCCATTGGCTTCCAAATGGCTTGAGACTGACATGGTGCAGCCAGCAGATCCTGTATGTAAAGACATCTGGTTATATAGAGAGGTTTCAGGGCAATGTTCAAAATCAGGTTTCTATGGTCAAGGGAGCAACCTATGTGGTATACAAGCCCTGTTGGTGCATTCTCCTGCAGACCCTGACCCACCACACGTGAAAGAACTTCCTCCAGCCCTTTGTCCCAGTTGAACTCCTTGTATTTCATGAAGCAAATACCAAACTCCGAGTGCAGTATCAAGAAACGTTTTGAAAAGTGGAGGATGACCTAATGGCTTAGCAGTCTACATGGGGAGACACTTAGACCCAGTGGCCATAGTTTACCTACAAAGAGAGAAATCAACACTGCTGCTTCATGTTCATTGGAGAATTATAAACCATGTCCTCCAGGTCACAGATGTGCAGACCAAGCTTTGATTGTCTCACTAGAAAGGAAGCTAAAGCTCCTGACAACAACATATATTTCAAGTGCCCAACCTAGAGGCAGTTTCTCCAGAAGTCTGTAGGCTGGTAAATCTCCATGTTTGTGGAGATTTTACACTTTCCCTTACTTTTGGAAACTCCTCTACCAACTCCAAGGTTGTGAACTCCTGAACATTTTTCATTTCAGATATGCATTCAAAGATTGTCTAACTCTTCTCCTCTAAATGTGTCTTACTTGGGGTGAAGGTAATGTCAAGGCATTGTTCTGAATGAGAGTGGGAAAATTTTTGTGTAGCACACATTTGCATACACATTGATTCATTTTACAATTTTCCATTTGAAATACTGAATTCTTGACACTATCTCATACCCTACTAGACTCTGACTACTAATCCTAATATGATGGAGAAAAATACCCAAACAGAATGAAAATACAAGCAGTTTACAGCAGGCATGGTGTATTGTTGGACTTCCTTTTTGCATGATAGAGGGTAGGTATTCTAAATCTACTCAATTTTTAATTGAAATAGTCCTCCATGTGTTTTTAATGTTAACACATATGTAAATTCCTGTCTTCCTTTCTATGTAGCCTACTCAGCACATGTATTTTTATATGCAAATATAGAATCCTACGTGGTCTCACACGTACATTTTTTTGAGTTGGCTGACTGGGCAGAAACAAGTTGTGAGAAGAGATCTCGTAAACGCTGGTGGAACTGAAAATTAAAACTATGGGTGAGCTTCCCAGTAGAACAATTTATACATAAATCCATGTTCAGTAAAATAAATATATTTTCATCTGTGGATGATATATATTACTGATAAATTACGTTTGGCATATATATTGATACTTTTTAATGTATTTTTGTGTTTTTCTGTATATATATATATATATATATATATATATATATATATATATATATACACACACACTCTCCAGATTTTATAAAATATGAAATATATGTCTCTTATATACACTCCATCAATTCATTCATGTTCATGTATGTGGATTTATAATCAACTTTTCACAAGATTATTCTCAGAAATATTCATCTACCTGAAATACATATTTGTTTCCCAGTATGAGAACTAACTTCAATCAATGGTGCTTACAAATCCTAATATTTTTACAGTAACAGACCCAGTTTAACATCAATGCAAGTAGATTCCTATGGGACTTAATGTCTATTTTGACCTTTATTTTAATTCAACACTGGTACATTAGTATTTCTTCAGTTTTTGCACATCATAGGACATATATTTCATCCACAAGTTAGCAAATTAATAAGAATTTGTTTCACTTCCTGCTTCAGAACACATGAATTCTTCCATGTTACTTGACTGGTCTTTTCATGAGACTTCTTTCCAAACACATTATTTTCGATTTCCATAATCAATTTTGAAGCTAAACTCACACACTCTTCATGATAAACTATAACATTAATATTACCATTAGATGTAAAACTGGTTGGAATGAATGTATGCATATCAATATAAAATTTCCTGTATATTTTCACATTTCAATTCAATCCATTATTTAAAGTTGGAACCAGTTATGTTATTTATTCACTGTATGGTCTATTAATGCATTATCTCTATATTCATAAACACAGTGTACACCTATTTGTCCCCCCATTACTAATTTGTACCTCTTCAAAATATTGCTCCCAGAAATGGTGGAAGAAATACTGATGTCACCTTATCTATATATACATTTTATCACAGTAATATTCTGGACACAAAAAGCAAAGGTCAAACTCATGATTGTATCAAAGCCTAAATGGAAAGTGAGCATGGATTACCAAAAACAACCATGTCCTGGTTACCTAATGCTCTCAAATGTCAATCCTATTGATGACTACATATTTGTTTCTTCCTAAGATTATATATTCAACCTCAAGCCTGTTGGAAATGTCTAATTCTATCACTCACTTTACACTTTGCCTGATTTCCTAATATCTCTATTGATATCTGCTTTCCTACATATTTTCCCTAGTTCATCATTGTGACTCATACTTCACATATGCTGACATTTACATTCACTCTCTACCAGAAACTCTATTGCTAAAGAACTTTTGGTCCAAATCCTATACTCACTCTTCTTTATAAACCTACTGACTATCTTACTAATCCTACTGACTATCACTTTTTAACTCGATGTTCTCTTCAACAATCAATCATTCAAGGTAAAAGGTCCTATGCCATTTTATATCAATTCATCTGAGACACATGTGCAGAACATAATTCAAACCTAAGTATCCCACTCAAGGGCCCAATGCCCTTCTGGCTTCATATCTTACCTACATTTCTGTTTTCATACTTATATTTCACCTATATATTCTTGTAAATATCACAGGTTCCCAATACCATTATTCATCCGGCAGAGAGATTCCTAACCCAAATCGAACATGTTATTAATCCTAAATATACACTGTTACCTCAATCTAACTTTACAGAAGAGGAGGGACAGAGTTTCTCTTTAAATACCAGAATGTAGGGAATCTTCCACCTGCTGAGAACATCAAAGGTCCATGTAGAAATAATCCCTGGAGAAGATGTAGGCAGCTGTGAAGTTCCCGAGAGAGCAAAAGTCATCTTCCATGGCAAACAACCTGGTGAGGATGAAGGGATGTGTCTGTATCAGCCTCTATCAACTTAATGTAGAGAAGATAGACCAAACCAGGCCTGTGTGAAGAGGTGTTCCCAGGTGCCTATGGTTGATATACCATTCTAACTTTTGAAAGTGTTACAGAAAGTAGGAACAGCCTCCATCTCATGGGCCCTTAGAAGTAACTATTTGGACAAAGTTGTTGCCAAAGCAGTGACCTCATTCAGTTTCTGAAGGAAGTGACCTCACCTCACTTCCTTTGTGATGGAACTCTCTGAACTTGGGATCCAGGAAGAATGGCACCCAGAGCCAGTCGCAGTCCCAGGCCCAGTGGTCTCACTTGCTTCAGTTTACCAAGGACAGAGTCAGTCTTTCTTAGTGCCTACAGATGTGAGGATGTTCAAATGCCAGAAAAGCTCTGAAGAGGGGCCTTTCCTGAGAAAGCAGGTAGTGGCTCACCCATGGCTAATGACAACTTCACAGAATTGGCCAAGGAGACCAGATTTGAGACACAACAGGCCATTTGGGGGGAATATAGTATGGCCCACCATTCAGAGGACACTCTGGGTAATCACAGAACTACTTGGAGCAAAGGTGGTGCCTTTGTAGGTGTGGGTGTATGTTCATGGTCTTGTCTCATGTTCTGAGAATAGGTAGGAAAGACTGTTTGTTTGGATTGGCGTGGACTGTTTCTAGTTAGTCGTTTTGCAATGCGAGTGCTTCTATGTCTGTGTATCCCACTGTGTCCGTGGTTGTAGACATTAGAAATAAGAATGCATCAAAGGATGTGTCCTGTCTAGTAGAAAGCTTCCCAGCATTCATCTTGCCCAATTTATAAATGGACTGTGGCTTTTGTTATCAAAGGGCAACACCTGATATCTTCATAAGTTTCTGTTTTCTTTCTGAATTCTGGACACTCTGCAGAATAGCTTCATGGTTTTGTGTCCAAGATATTTACCACCTAAAAGCTCTGTTATATGGCCATGTAGTGGGTAGCTAGTGTGACCAGGAAAGTCTCAGTGGAGAAACCCTGATTTGGGCTTTTTGCTTACCTATTGTTCTGTTGCCCTGAATATCAGGAAGGTATTTACCACAGGCCAATTCTTTGTGAAGCCTGAAGAAAAAAGTTTTCAAATGGAAATGAATGGACATCACCTGTAGCTCTTTGCTTAATTGCTTTGGAAATGGATTTGTCTGAAACAGCCTCTTGGCCCTGTGTGAGGCTGTGGTTAGAATCTCAGCACCTGATGGATCCCATGTGTTCATCCAAAACCAAAATGATCAAAAGAGCAGTCATTGCGGATGAAGTCTCTTGCCTTCCTCTGTAAGGTTCCTGACCTCCATCAAGTGAGAAGAGGGATTCTTTGGGTCAAATGCATTCTTTAAAGCCAAGGAGAGGCAAGCCCAAAGATGCTTGCATTTTCTCATGCTTCCAATTCACATAAAGAATCTAAACCCCACAGTCAGTCGTCCTCAAATTGGAGAAGGAGAGCAGTATTAACGGCACACTATTTGATCACTCCAGGTTCACAGGAAGGTGTTCAGGCCACCCCGACTTTAGGCAAATGAGGGGCAAGGGAGCTAACTTTGGACACTATCTTGTTCTGCATCCCTCATGGAAACCTCCAGCCAGAGTTTATAATGAGTATCTATATGGAAGAAGATGAGGGCCTTGTGGGAGTGTTTGGGTTTTAATTTTGGAAGTTTGTGTGGCGGTTGAAAAAGATGACTGGCTCCACCTGGTCTTGAACTCTGGTGTGATTCCCTTTAGAGACTGAGTTCTGGAACTGACCTCAGAGAATTATTGCCATGAGTTGTGTTGGGATTTTAGGAGGCCATGAATGACAGTCGCCCTTTGAAACTGAGATCTGTGCCCAGAAAGGCTTTCCACAAGGCACGAGGAATCTCAGCCAGAATATCACATGATTTTATTCTGAAAGACTTGGCAGCCATAGTTGAGAGGCAAAACACACATGATCTCACATTGCAGACCTCAATGGGCCTGGCTTCATGTGACCTTTTGGCGACCCTTTGGGAAGCCTTGCCTGTGAGTGTTCTCCAGAGCTTTCATTGAAATGAGCTTCCTCAACATTTAAAGGTTCCTGAGTGAATTGAAAATCATAGTGCCTCCAACTTCATCCTTGAAAAATGGCTAGAGAAATACCATGGAATTTTTGAAATTTTCATGACCAGGTGGCACTGGAGAACTTTTTGATGTCCAGTTGCTGATCATGAGTATACCAGACAGTGCCTTGATTGACTGCGTTTCTTAAAAATGGTGTAGAACAGAGATGCCAGTAAGTTGGAGCCTGCTGAGTAGTGGGCCTAGAACAGTGGTGGGCAGGTGTGTGATAAAACATCTGTGTTGGGGCCATGTAGATCTGCCATTGGCTTCCAAATGGCTTGTAATTGACATGGTGCAGCAAGCAGACCCTTATATGTAAAGGCATCTTGTTATATGGAGAGGTTTCAGGGCAATGTTCAGAATCAGGATGCTATGGTCAAGGGGTCAAACTATGTGAAATAGAAGCCTGACTGGTGCATTCTCCTGCAGACCCTGAGGCACCACATGTGACAGAACTCCCTCCAGCACTCTGACCAAGTTGAACTCCTTGTATTGTGAAGCAAATAACAAACTCCCAGTGCTCTACTAAGAAAAGTAGAGCATGATCAATTAGCTTCACAGTCCACACAGATTGACCCTTAGACTCCAGTTGCCACCGTTTACCTACAAAGTGAGAATTCAGCACTGCTGCCTCATGTTCATTGGAAAATAAGATACCATGTCCCCCAGGTCACATAGATGCAGACCAGTTTTGATGCTCTCACTATAGAGGAAGCTAAAGCTTCGGACCACAACATACATTTTAAGTGCCCAAACTCAGAGGCAGTTTCTCAATATGTCTTTAGGCCTGCAGAGCTCCATGTTTGTGGAGTGTTTGCCCTGTCCCTTACTTTTGGAAACTCCTCTACCACCTCCAAGCTTGTGAACACCGAGAATATTCCATTCCAGATATGTATTCACAGATTTTCTAACTCTTCTCCTCTAATTGTGTCTTATTAGGGGAGAAGGTAATGTCAAGGCATTGTTCTGAATGAGAGTGGGAAGATTTTTGTATCACACATATTTGCAAACACAATGGGTTTATTTTCCTATTTTCTATTTGAAATACTGAATCTCTGACACTAATCCATAACCTACTAGACTCTGACTACTAATCCTAATATGATGGAGAATAGTAACCCTAACAGAATGGAAATACAAGCAGTTCAGAGAAGGCATGGTGTATACTTGGACTTCCCTTTTGCATTATATGGGGTTGGAGTTATAAATATAGTCAATGTTTATTGAAATATTTCTCCATGTGTTTTTAACGTTAACAAATATGTGAATTCCTCTCCCCTTTCTCTGTCACCTATTCAGCACATGTATTTTTATATGCTCATATAGAATACTACCTGGTATCACACAGACTTTCTTCTGAGGTGGCTGACTTGGCAGATACAAATTGTGAGAAGAGATCACTCCTCCTAAACCCTTTTGGAACTGAAATTTCAACCTATGGGTGAGCCTCCTAGTTGAACAACATTATACATAAATCCATTTTCAGTAAAATGTATTTTTTTGGATATGTGAAGGATATATATTTCATTTTGAATTTCGATTGGCATATATATTGCTACTTTTTAATGTCTGTGAGTGTGTTTCTGTGTGTATATATATATATATATCACTCTCCAGATTTTTCAAAATATGAAATATATGTGTCTTATTGTACACTCCCTAAAATCATTCATATTCACGTATGTGGATTTATAATCAACTTTTCACAAGATTATTCTCAGAAATTCAGATTATTCATTCACCTGAAATACATATTTGTTTCCTAATACTGAAAACTAACTTCAGTAAATGCTGCATACAAAGCATAATATTTCATCATTGCCTGATGGCCACGAATAGAGTGCATCACACCCAGTGTAACGCGCCACTGCACAGGTGAATAACGAGATAGAACCACAAAAAACTATCTTGTTAAGAACTTACAGCAAAATGGGGGTGCACCAAAACCTATAAGAAAGATTTTTAGCACTGAGATCTGGTAATTGGGTCTGAAAAACGAGCCAAATGTGCAACCGGAGATCCGGTCTGACTGATCCTCAAAACAATAGAGTGTCTGGGTTCCAATAGACACCCTCCACACCCAACAAATGACAGGCCCAGAATACAGATTGAACTGCAGAGAAGCATCACTCAGGGGAAATCTAGTCTAGCAGGAGAAACCAGGACTAGCAGGAGAAACCAGGGGACTAGAGGCCAGGCTCTTGTGACTGGGAAGCTGGAGAACACAGAAGCGCAGGTGACAGTCCACCTGCTGTCCGCGTGACTGGGCGTCTGGAGAACACCGGCGCGCAGGAGACCGACAGCGCCACTGGGTGGCTAGTGATTGCCCACCCGCCAGTGACCTAGAGCTGAAACCAACTGGAGACAGTCCAGTTCCATCCCCGTATTCGAACATTTCGGCAAGGAGCCTGGGCCCGCCAAAGCAGAGGGGTGACGTCACTGGAGCTCGGCCTTCGGAATTCCCTACAAGTGGAATCCACTTTAGCAGGCATAGTCTACCAACACAAAGGAGAGACAACAGAGATACACAACACCGAAACAAATCTATAGAATAAAACAGAAACACAGCAATCAAATAGAGCTGGAAAGTAACATGAGCATCATGAAAAAACAAGGGAAAGAAAGGAGTACAAACAATGCAGGACAACTTAATTCTACAGGAGGACCTAGAAGCATCAGAAACAGGAATAGGGAAAGAACTTAAGGCATTCCTAACTCAGATGGAAAGGAATATTAGAGAAGACATGAGGCAGCAAGTCCAAGCAATAAAAGTATATTTTGAAAATGAATTAAACAAACAAACTCAAATGGCAAACAACGAGCTTTACCAGGAGATAGAGATCTTAAAAGAAATCAAACAGTAATACTAGAAATGCAGGAAAGTATTAACCAAATTAAAAACTCAAACGAGAATATTACAAATAGACTAGATCAAGCAGAAGTCAGAATATCAGATAATGAAGACAAAGTTTATCAACTTGAAAAGAATATAATCAACACAGAAAAGAGGCTTAAATCCCACTAGCAATCTATTCAAGAGATATTGGATGTCATAAAAAATGAGAGTCATTGGGATAGAAGAAGGCATAGAGATTCAAACCAAAGGAATGGAGAACATATTAAATAAAATAATTCTAGAAAACATCCCAGAGATGAAAGATGGATCGGATTGTCAAATCCTGGAAGCCTACAGGACCCCAAACATTCAAAATCATAATAGGCAAACTCCAAGACATATAATTATGAAGATAGCCAACATACAGAACAAGGAGAGAATATTAAACACTATAAGAGAAAGGAGGCAGATTACATTCAGGGGAAAACCAATTAGGTTAATGACTGATTTTTCATCACAGACTTTGAAAGCGAGAAGATCCTTGAACAATGTATTTTAAATGCTGAAAAATAATGGATTCCAACCAAGAATACTGTATCCAGCAAAATTAAGGTTCAGATTTGAAAACGAAATTAAAGTCTTTCACAATAAACAAAAGCTAAAAGAATTCGCAGCCAGAAAACCAGCACTGCAAAGCATTTTGAGCAAAATACTACAAGAAGAGGAATTGATAAATAGTGCCGAAAACTAACAGCAGGAGGTATCTCAGTAAAGGGGGAGGAAAATAACCAAAAAAGTAAAAACTAGCCAAACTAAAACATAATAAATAAATAAACATGATTGGAAGAACAAATCATATTTCAATTGTAACCTTAAATGTTAATGGATTATATTCACCAATCAAGAGAATGGGCTAGTAACCTGGATCAAAAAAAATAAATCCAACAATATGCTGCCTTAAGGAGACTCATATGATAGGAAAAGACATACACAGGGTGAAGGTAAAAGGTTGGGAAAAATCATACCACTCACATGGCCCTCAGAAGCAAGAAGGAGTGGCCATACTCATGTGGAATAAAATCAACTTCAAACCTAAGTTAATCAAAAGGGATAAAGAAGGACACTATATTCTGTTAAAAGAAACCATCCACCAACAAGACATAACAATTATGAATTTGTATGCACCAAGCAATGGAGCTGCAATGTTCATAAAACAAACTCTCCTCAAGTTCAATAGCCAAATAGACTACAACACAATAATTATGGGTGACTTCAAGACACCACTCTCGGCATTAGACAGATTCTCTAGACAAGAACTGAATAAAGAAACTATCAAACTCAACAGCACAATTTGTAACCTAGACTTGAACGACATATATAGAATATATCAGCCATCATCAAGTGGATACACGTTCTTCTCAGTTTCACATGGATCCTACTCAAAGATAGACCATATATTATGCCATAGGGCAATTCTTAGTAAATATAAAAGCATGGAGATTATACCATGCACTATATCTGATAATAATGGAATGAAACTGGAAATCAATGATGAAAGAAGGAAGGAAAAATCCTACATCACATGGAAAATGAACAACATGCTACTGAATGATCACTGGGTTACAGAAGACATAATGGAGGAGATAAAAAAAAATTCTTAGAGACAAATGACAATACAGACACAACATACCAGAATCGATGGGACACAATGAAAGCAGTTTAAGAGGGAAGTTCATTTCTTGGAGTTCTTTCCTCAAAAAAAGAAAAAAATCAACAAATAAATGAACTCACACTACACCTCAAAAACCTAGAAAAGGAAGAGCAAAACAACAGCAAATGTAGTAGAAGACAAGAAATAATTAAATTTAGAGCAGAAATCAACAAAATTGAAACAAAAAAAATTTAAAAATTTGATAAAACTAAAAGTTGGTTCTTTGAAAAAATAAATAAGATTGACAGGCCCACAGCCATGCTAATGAAGAGAAGAAGAGAGAGAACTCAAATTACTAACATACGGGATGAAACAGGCAATATCACAACAGACACTACAGAAATACAGAAGATAATTAGAAAGTATTTTGAAACACTATATTCCAATAAAATAGAAGATAGTGAAGATATCGATGAATTTTTTAAGTCATAAGATCTGCCCAGATTGAGTCAGGAAGACACACGCAATTTAAACAGACCAATAACAAAGGAAGAAATGAAAGAAGCCATCAAAAACTACCAACCAAAAGAAGCCATGGACCGGATGGGTATACAGCGGAGTTCTACAAAACCTTTAAAGAAGAATTAATACCAATATTTTTCAAGCTATTTCAAGAAAAACAAAAAGAAGGAGCTTTTTCAAATTTATTCTATGAGGATAAATCACCCTGATCCCGAAACCAGACAAAGACACTTCAAAGAAAGAAAACTACAGACCAATATCTCTAATGAACTTCGATGCAAAACTTGTCAATAAAATCCTGGCGAATCGAATACAAAAGCATATCAAAAAAATTGTGCACCATGATCAAGTAAGATTCATCCCTGGGATGCAAGGCTTGTTCAATATACGGAAATCAATAAATGCCATTCACCACATCAATAGACATAAAGACAAGAACCATATGATCATCTCAATAGATGCAGAAAAAACATTTGACAAATTTCAGCATCACTTTATGTTCAAAACACTAGAAAAACTAGGGATAACAGGAACTTACCTCAACATTGTAAAAGCTATATATGCTAAACCTCAGGCTAGCATCATCCTAAATGTGGAAAAACTGAAGGCATTCCCTCTAAAATCTGGAACAAAACAGGGATGCCCTCTATCACCACTTCTATTCAATTTAGTTCTTGAAATACTAGCCAGAACAATTAGACAGACAAAAAAATTAAAGGCATAAAAACAGGAAAAGAAGTATTTAAATTATCGCTATTTGCAGATGTCATGAAAATATATTTAACAGACCCCAAAGGGTCTACAATGAAACGGCTAGAGTTAATAAATGAATTCAGCAAAGTGGCAGAATATAAAATTAACACGCATAAATGAAAGGCATTCCTGTATGTCAGCAACACAACTTCTGAAATGGAAATGAGGAAAACCACTCCATTCACAATATCCTCAAATAAAATAAGATACTTGGGAATCAACCTAACAAAAGACGTGAAAGTTTTATATACTGAAAACTACAGAACCCTAAAGAGAGAGAGAGAAGAAGATCTTAGAAGATGGAAAAACAAAAGACCCAGAATAGCAAAAGCAACTCTAAACAGAAAATATGAATCTGGAGGTATAGTGATACCAGAGTTCAAACTGTACTAAAAGCAATAGTAACAAAAACAGCGTGGTACTGGTAACAAAATAGGCAGGTGGAACAATGGTACAGAATAGAGGACACAGAAACCAATCCTCAAAATTACAACTTTCTTATATTTGAAAAAGGGGCTAAAAGCATGCAATGGAAGTAGGATAGCATCTTCAAACAATGGGGTAGGGAAAATTGGGGAAAGGTGGGGCAAGGGAGAGAAGTGAACAACAGCAGATGAGGTAGAGAAAGAAGATGGGAGGGGATGGGAGGGGGTATAGTAGGGGATAGTAGGGGATAGGAAATGTAGCAGAATACAACAGTCACTAATATGACATTATGTAAAAATGTGAATGTGTAACCGATGTGATTCTGCAACTCGTATTTGGGGAAAATTGGGAGTTCATAACCCAATTGAGTCAAATGTATGAAAGATGATATAGGATGAGCTTTGTAATGTTTTGAACAACCAATAAAAATAAATAAATAAAGGTTTAAAGTTGAGTGGGAAGAAATCAGCTAAAAAAGAGTTGAGATGCATTCATTTTGCTAAGCAGAAACTTTGTTTTGTGTACTTGTAACTATCACAAATTTATTTTACCAGAAAACTGGCTTTTAAAAATGCACATAATTGAGATTAAAGGATAATCCACTTACCTTCAAGAAAAACTCATAGCATTTCCTATATTTTTCATATTTTATTTTTTTGTGAATATTTTGTCATGGACCAGGTCTAGACTTAGGCTATTTTTCCAGAATACTACCTCATCTGACAAGTTGGTACAATGTGTTGGATTGTTCTTTTCATCTTTTATTTAATAGTTTCTAGATGATAATGTGTATTTTTCCATATGTTTGTTTGGACATACATACCCAACTATATCTTTGCATTTTCTGTTTTACTGGGGAAGAGACTCATCAAAAGCTCTTTATTATATGTATCAACAATCAAACATTTAGAGCATGCAATTATACATAATTTTGCATGAAAATATTTTTGTACCATTTTTATAAAGATTTAGAATTATTAATACTGTCCCTACTGTAATTAGTAACTCCTTACAAAAAGAATTAATCAATTGACTTTATATCAATTATGAATATGAAAATTACTAAAATAAGTATTTGGCAATTAATATGCAATTGATAGAAAGTGAAATCACAAGAAAGCCATTTAAAATGTCAGTGCATATGGTCCTTAAATAATAGGTTGTTCAAAAAAAAAATTCTCTAATTCAAAAGAGTTAATATGCCATATTACAGCTAAATGTGATATAAAAACCTTAAATTATCAGTATTGATAAATAAGAATGATACCTGTTTACCTAAATATGTTTATTTGATTTTCACTGTAAGATGTTAATTCTGGAAGACTTGAGAATTAAGAAAGATTTGGTCTATATTATTTCTAACAGGCTAATCAAAGTACTTTTAAATATATATGTATATATATATATATATATATATATATATATATATATATATATATATATATATATATATATATGTAACAAATATGCATGAATATAGATACATATGCATAATAAATGTATTGTAATATATTTATCAGGTGGTTATAATTTTTAAATTTTCTCAAGAAAAGAATGACTATAAAAAACAGTTTTAAATGTAAATTTCATAGCATAGTACTGTTTGTAATGCTATGAGAGAAAAATACTTATGGAGGGAAAATGAAAAAGGAAGAGAGAGAAGGGGGAAAATGAGGAAGAAAGTGAGTAAAGAAGAGGGAGAGGAGTGTTTGATGAAAAGATAAAAGTGGAGGGGCTGGGTTTGTGACTCAGTGTTAACATGCTTGTCTAGCATGTGTGAGGCAGTGGGTTATATTCTTAGCACCACATACGAATAAATAAAATGAAGGTCTATCAACAACTGAAAAAATAAAAAAAAGAAGAAATATTACCAAAATTCCAAGATTTTATGAATGTTAAATACAAAAAATTATGTTGCATAGCCTTATGTAAATTCTAGACTCCCCAAAATAATCATTAAATGCTAGATTATTAGTGTTATAACTAAAAATCCATTGCTCTTTCTTCTACATTCTGTGGCATGCTAGTGCTAAAATAAATTGTATTATAACACCAAAATAAAATTCTAATATTTATACAGTAACTGACCCAGTTTAACATCAATGCAAGAAGATTCCTATGTGATATAATGTGTATTTTGACGTTCATTTTTATTCAACACTGGTACATTACTATTTCTCCAGTTAATGCACATCATAGGATGTATATTTCATCCACAATTTAGCAAATATATACACATTTGTTTTGCTTTCAATCACTTTTGCTTCAGAACACATGTATTCCTCCATGTTTCTTGACTTCTCTTTTTGTGACACTTCTTTCCAAACACATTATTTTCGATTTCCATTATCACTTTTGAAGCAAAACTGACACACCCGTCATGATAAAACATAACACTAATATTACCATTAGATGTAAAACTGGTTTAAATGAATGATTGTACATCAATATAAGATTTCTTGTATACTTTCAGATATCAATTCAATCCATTATTCAAAGTGAAACCAGTTATATCATTTATTCACAGTATGGTCTATTCATGCATTGTCTATATATTGATAGACACATGGTACACCTCTGTGTACTCCTAACAATAATTTCTATATCTTCAAAATATTGCTCCCAGAAATGGTGGAAAAAATATGCATGTCAACTGATCTACATATACATTTTATCACAGTAATATTCTGGACACAAAATGCAAAGGTCACACTTATGACTGTCCCAAAGCCTAAATGGAAAGTGAACATGGATTACTAAAAACATCCATGTCCAGGTTGCCTAATGCTCTCAAATGTCAATCCTATTGGTGATTACATATGTGTTTCTTCCTAAGACTACATTTTCAATCTCACCCTGTTGAAACTGTCTAAACCTCTCACTCATTTTATAATTTGCCTGATTTCCTACTCTCTATTCACATCTGCTTTCCTACTTTTTTCCCCAGTTCATCATTGTGACTGACTCTTCACATGTGCTGACATTTATATTCAATCTCTACCAGAAACCCTATTGCTAAAGAACTTTTGGTCCATATTCTATACTCAATCTTCTTCGTAATCCTACCGACTATATTCCTAATCCTAGCAAAAATCCCTTTTTTAACTGGATGCTCTCTTCTACATTCAATCATCGAAGGTACAAGGATCTATGCCATTGCATATCAATTTATCTGAGACATATGTGCAGAACATAATTCAAAGCTAAGTATCCCACTCAAAGGCCAAATTCCCTTCTAGGATTCAAATCTTACCTAGATTTATATTTCAATACTTATATTTCACCTATATTTTCATGTAAATATCGCAGGTTTCCAATAACATTGTTCATCAAGCAGAATGATTCCTAACCCATATTGAACATGTTATTAATCCTAACCATACACTGTTCCTCAATCTAACTTTACAGAAGAGCAGAGACAGAGTTGGTATTACAATACAGGAATGTATGGATCTTCCACCTGCTGAGAACCTCAAAGGTCCATGTAGAAATAATCCCTGGAGAATGTGTAGGATGCTATGAACGACCTGAGAGGGCAAAAGTCATCTTCCATGGCAAAAAAACATGGTCAGGATAAAGGGTTGTGTCTTAATCAGAATCTCTCTTCTTAATGTAGAGAAGATGGACCAAACCAAGCCTCTGTGGAGAGCTGTTCCCCAGTACCTATGGTTGATATACCATTCTAACTTATGAAAATGTCAGAGGAAGTAGGTGCAGCCTCCATCTCATGGGACCCTTGGAAGCATCTGTTAGGACAAAGTGGTTGCCAAGGCTGTGACTTCATTCAGTTCCTGAAGGAAGTGACCTACCTCACTTTCTTGGTGATGGAATCTCTGAACTTGGGATCCAGGAAACCAGGCACACAGAGCCAGTCCCAGTACCAGTCCCAGTGGTCTCACTTGTTTGGATTTACCAAGGACAGAGTCAGTCTTTCTTGGTACCTACTGATGTGAGGATGGCCAAATGCCAGAAAAGCTCTGAAGAGGGGCCCTTCCTGAGAAAGCAGAAAGTGGCTCACCAATGGATCCTCACAACTTCACAGAGTTGGCCAAAGAAAACAGATCTGAGACAAGACAGGCCATTTTGGGGTAACATAGTATGGCCCACCATTCAGAGGACACACTGTATAGTCACAGACCTACTTGGGGAAAGGAGGTGCCTTTGTGGGTGTGGGTGTGAGTTTTTGGTTCTGTCTCATTTTCTGAGAATAGGTGGAAAAGGCGGGTTTTTTTTGGTTTGGTGTGGACTCTTTATAGTAGGTCGTTTGACAAGGTGAGTGTTTCTTTATCTATGTATTCCACTGTGTCCATGGTTGAAGACATTAGAAAAGAGAATGCATCAAGGATGTGTCCTGTCTATTAGGAAGCTTCCCAGCATTCATCCTGCCTGATTTATTAATGGACTGTGGCTTGTCTTATAGATGTGCAACACCTACTAAATTCCTAAGTTCAGGTTTTCTTCCTAAATTCTGGCCACTCTCCAAAATAGTCTTATGGATTTGTGTCCAAGATATGTACCCCTCCAAGCTCTGTGACATGGCCATGTACTGGATAGCTGAAGGAAATGGGAGCATCTCAGAAAACACAGATATCAGTGTGACCAGTAATGTCTCAGTGGAAAAACCCTTCTTTTGGCCTTTTGCTTACCTATTGATCTGTTGACCTGAATGTCAGGAGGTCTTTGCCTCAGTCCACCCATTTGGGAAGACTGATGAAAACTGTTTTCAAATGGAAATGCATGCGCATCACCTGTCGCTCTTTGTTTAATTGCTTAGGATAAGGATGTGTCTGATTCAGCCTCTTGGCCCTGTGTGATGCTGTGGCTTAGATTCTCAGCACCTCATGGATCTAAAGAAAGATTCCATGTGTGTATCCAAAACAAAAATGGTAAAAAACCACGCTGACTTTAGGAAAATAAGTGGCAAGGGAGCTCTTTTGAACACTGTCTTGGGCTGCGCCCCTCATGGAAAACTCCAGCAAGAGGTTATGATTAGTGTCTATATGGAAGAGGATGAGGGCCTTGTGGGAGTGTTTTGGTTTTAATTGTGTTTATTTGTGTGGTGGTTGGAAGTGATGACTGGGTCCACCTGGGCTTGAACTCTGGTGTGATACCCTTAGAGACTGAGGTCTAGAACTGACGTCAGAGAAGTATTGCCATGAATTGTGTTGGGGTTTTAGGAGGCCATGCATGAGAGTCGCTCTTGGAAACTGAGATCTTGGACCAGGGTAGCTTTCCACAGAACACTGGGAATCTCAGCCAGGATATCACATGATTTCATTCTGAAAGACTTGGCAGCAATAGTTGAGAGTCAAAACTCACATGGACCTCATATTGTAGACCTCAATGGGCCTGGCTTCATGTGACTTTTTGGTCACTCTTTGGGAAGACTTTCCTCTGAGAGTTCTCCAGAACTTTCATTGAAATAAACTTCCTCAACATTTAATGGTTCCTGAATAAATTTAAACACACAGTGCCTCCAACTTCATCCTTTAAAAATGGCTAGATAAGTACCATGACATTTTTTAAATTCCCATGACCAGATGGCACTGGAGTAACTTTGGATCTTATGCTGTTGATCATGAGTGTACAAGACAGTGCCTTGATTGACTTGGTTTCATGAGAATGGTGTAGAACAGAGATGCCAGTAATTTGGAGACTGCTGAGTTGGGGCCTAGAGCAGTGATGTGCAGGTGTGTGATAAAACATCTGTGTTGGGGCCATGTGGATCTGCCATTGGCTTCCAAATGGCTTGTGACTGACATGCTGCAGCCAGCAGACCCTTATATGTAAAGGCATCTTGTTATATGGAGATTTTTCAGGGCAATGTTCAGAATCAAGTTGCTATGGTCAAGGGGGCAAGCATGTGCGATAGAAGCCTGGTTGGTGCATTTATATGCAGACCCTGACACACCACATGTGACAGAAATCCCTCCAGCACTGTGCCCCAGTTGAAATCCTTGTATTTCAAGAAGCAAATACCAAACTCCAAGTGCAGCAGCAAGAAACACCACGAAAACTGGAGGATTACCAACTGGGTTCACAGTCCAAACAGGGAGACACTTAGCCCCAAGTTGCCACAGTTTACCTACAAAGAGAGAATTCAGAACTGCTGCCACATGTTCATTAGGAAAATAAGAAACAACATCCTCCAGGTCACATAGATGAAGACCCAGCTTTGATGGTCTCACTACAAAGAAAGCTAAAGCTTCTGACAACAACGTATATTTCAAGTGCCCAACCTCAGAGGCAGTTTCTCAAGAAGTCTTTAGGCAAGCAGAGCTCCATGTTTCTGGAGTGTTTACCCTTTCCCTTACTTTTGGAAACTCCTCTACCACCTTCAAGGTTGTGAACTCCTGAGCATTTTCCATTCCAGATATGTATTAACAGATTTTCTAATTCTTCTCCTCTAATTGTGTCTTACTTGGGGCGAAGGTAATGTCAAGGCATTTTTCTGGATGAGAGTGGAAAGATTTTTGTTTAGCATATGTTTGCATACACATTGGATTCATTTTCCTATTTTCCATTTGAAATACTGAATCCCTGACACTAACCCATACTGTACTAGAATCTGACTACTAATCCTAATATGATGGAGAAAAAGAATCCTAACAGAAAAGAAATAGAAGCTGTTCAGAGAAGGCATGGTATATATTTGGACTTGCCTTTTGCAAGTAGGTGTTATAATTCTAGTCAATTTTTAATTGAAATAGTCCTCCATGTGTTTTTAAAGTTAACAAATATGTGAATTCCTGTCTCCCTTTCACTGTAGACTATTCAGCACATCTATTTTATATGCACATAAAGAATCCTACCTTTTATCACGTGTATATTTTTGTGTGGTAGCTGATTTGGCAGATACAAATTTTGAGAAGAGATCACTCCTCCTAGATGCTGTTGGAACTGAAAATTGAACCTATGGGTGAGCTTCCTAGGAGAACAACATTATACATAAATCCCTGTTAAGTAAATTGAATATTTTTAGATCTGTGAATGATGTATATTTCATGGTGAATTTGGATTGGCATATATGTTGCTACATTTTAAAATTTGTGTGTGTGTGTGTGTGTGTGTATACACACATACACACTCTCCAGATTTTTCAAAATATGAAATATATGTGTCTTATTTACACTCCCTAAATTCATTCATGTTCAAGTATGTGGATTTATAATCAACTTTTCACAAGATTATTTTCAGAAATATTCATCCACCTGAAATTCATATTTGTTTTCTATTACTGAAAACTAACTTCAGTGAATGGTGCATACGTATCCTGTTGATAGTCACAGCCGAAGGGGCCACAGCAAACTTCCAGGTGCCAGCAAACTTTCAGCTGCAGGCTGATTATTGGCTCACAGCGGCCTTAGCAACTTCTAGCTCATTGTCTCCTCTGTGGTGATGCTCATTGGAGATGCTCATTGAGATGTTTCCCCGCCTTTCAGACTTCCAGCTTATGATTGGCTCACAGCAGCCCCAGCAACATCTAGCTGATTGGCTCCTCTGCGGTGATGCTTATTGGGCTGTTTCCCTGCCCATTCAGACCATGGAGCTGCTCATTGGGGGACTTTTTTGGCTCTGCCCACGTGACCCAGCCAATCTGCCTCAAGAGCAGGAGGATTGTGAGAAGTGGATAGAGGCTTTTGTGGGAGGGAGAGGCTTTTGGGAAGCTGGTGTTGGGAGTTGGGGTTCTGAGGATTTTTCCTGAGAGGCTGTTTTGCTTGGCGTGTGTGGTTCTAAAAATAAAGTTAGTTTCTTTTGACAAGTGGATTCTGATTGTGCCCAGCCAGACAGCGGCATTTGGTGGCTCATATGGGGAGCGACTGAGGGTAACTGATAAGGTAAACTGCTCGCTCTTGAGGGCAGGGCGAGAGGATGGGTAGCCATTTTATGATTCCTATTTTGTTTTAAGTTGCCTGTCCCTGGAGATGAGTGAGATGGAAGAAAAACTGCTCACATCTGAGGAAAAACTATTTGTGTCTGAGGAACAGATAGGGAGAAAGGCTATAATAATTTTTTGTTGTTCCATTTTTATTTCGTTCTATCTCTTTTTTTGTTTGGTGTTATCTTGTTGGTTTGTATTATAGTAGAAATATGGGATCAAAAATTAGTAAAAAACAAACCAAAAAAGTGTTAAGTAAATTGTTAGAGGAAGGAGGCATCCCAGTAAAATCAAGAGCAGTCATGGCAATTGTTGATACAATACAAAAATGTAGACCATGGCTTTTTAAGGAGGAATTGTTAAATATATCACAATGGAACCATCATGGTGCAGATTTAAAAAGAATAGAAAAGAAAAGCCCAGGGATTCTGCCAGTTGGCACATTGCCATTGTGGACATTCATATCTTGTTTGCTTAGTTCAAAGCCTTCAGTTCAGTCAATGGTAGAGGAAGAAGAAGACATATTGATTCAAGTAAAACAGAAGGTGTCTCAAGTTAGTCAGACAGAAGAAAAAATTCAAGTAAAAGAGAAGGTCTCTCGAGCTTGTCAGATAGAGGAAACTATTCAAGTAAAAGAGAACGTCTCTCGAACTAGTCAGACAGAGGAAAAAATTCAAGTAAAAGAGAAGGCCTCTAAAGCTAGTTAGACAGAGAAAGAAAGTGTAAAACAGTAAAAAA
This sequence comes from Callospermophilus lateralis, assembly GCF_048772815.1. Classification (NCBI taxonomy): domain Eukaryota; kingdom Metazoa; phylum Chordata; class Mammalia; order Rodentia; family Sciuridae; genus Callospermophilus; species Callospermophilus lateralis. The sequence continues at coordinate 666,019 of NW_027517250.1, forward strand.
CATCAGGGGAAATTTACAACAGGAGACTGCTACTAACAGTGTCCAACTAACAAGGCCACTTTCTTATGCTGGGAGGCCCCCAACTCCCGCAGTTGATAGTTAGGATCCTGAGACAAGATCTCAAATATTAACATGCCCTGTATTTGAGGGAGGAGGGCAGCGTGTTTACCATGCTTTAAATTTCAAAACAATGAAGCAGCTAAAAGAGGCTGTAACAACCTATCGTCCTCAAGCACCCTTCAATGTAATCATGGTCGAATCCATTAACAACTTGAACATGAAGCCAGTGGATTGGGCTAATATGTGTAATGTTGTGCTAAATGGAGGACAATGCATGTTATGGAAGGTTTCCAATGAGGAATGTTGAAAGGAGACAGCTAGGCGAAATGCAGGAGCTGGTTATCCTCAGAGAAATCTAGATATGTTGTTAGGAAAGGGACCTTATGAAGATCAGCCGCAGCAAATTGCATATGATCATGGTGTATGTGCAGAAATTGGTGTAGATGCAATTAAGGCATGGAAGACTTTACAAGAACATGGAGGTTTACAAGGTCAATTATCTAAGGTAATACAAGGAGCTAATGAACCTTATGCTGAATTTGTAGATAGGCTTATTCAAAGAGCTACCAGAGTTTTTGGGAATACAGAACAAGCAATGCCATTACTAAAACAACTGGCTTATGAGCAAGCGAATCGTTGTTGCAGAGATATCATTAGACCATGGAAAAATGAAGATTTAAACACATTGATTTAATTATGTAGAGACATTAATGAACAAGAGCAAGTCATGGCAGCTGCAGTAAAACAGGCTTTAGTTGCCAGATACATTAATGAACAAGGGCAAATTGTGGCAGCTACAGTAAAACAGGCTTTAGATGCCAGACCAAGAACATGCTACCAATGTGAAGAAACAGGACATTTTAAAAGGAATTGGCCCATAGAAGGAGGGTTTAACAATATTAGGTATCAAAGGAGTAGAATACCAGGTATTTGGCCACAATGCCATAGAGGGAGACATTGGGCTAATGAGTGCTGTTCTCAAACCACCATAGAGGGTACTCAATTATCAAAAAATGAACAAGGACCAGGTGTTTATCCACGATATCATGGAGAAAGGCATTGGGCTCAATTGCCAAATAAATGGACAGGGGGTTCCAATGCTCCGGGGCCCCAAACCACAAATATACAGAGCACTGGAGGAACCCAGCAACCCCAACAGGGTAGTGCCCAGGACACATTGTCCATCAGATCCCTCATCAGACAAACCAGAGGGAGCACAGTGTTGGACATCTGTGCCTCTGCCAGATCAGTACTAACTCCAGAGATGGGAGTTCAAATCATTCCCACAGGGGTAAAAGGACCTCTTCCCAAAGGAACCATGGGCTTATTATTGGGATGCAGCTCTTCTACTCTAAAAGAACTTATGATAAGTCCTGGGGTGATTGATCCCGATTATGAAGGTGAAATAAAAATTATAGCCAGTTCTCCAAAGGACATATCAGTAATTTCACAAGGAGATAGAATAGCACAGTTACTAATAATACCCAGCCTATATGATAAATTTTCCAGTCGTACTGTAGAAAGATGTTCCAAGGGATTAGGCTCCACAGGTGTAGATTTGGCTATGCTTTCTTTAAATTTAGATTCTCGCCCCATGCTAAAACTAAATATTCAAGGGCATGAATTGAATGGGCTACTGGATACAGGTGCAGACATTAGCATCATCTCTCGTCAAGAATGGCAAAAACATTGGCCATTACAACAAGCCACTCAAACGCTTCGAGGCCTATAAGTGGCGACTAATCCCCATAGAAGTAAAATGGTATTAGATAGGAATGATCCTAAAGGATGTGAAGGAACTATACAGCCATATGAATTGGATCATCTTCCCATAAATTTATGGGGACGAGATGTCCTAGATCAATTAGGTTTGACATTAACAAATAACATCAACCAAAATGCAGCCACTATTATGACTAGACAAGGTTTTAGGAAAGAAAAAAGATTAGAAAAACAAGAATAAGTCATAGCAGCACCAATACAAATAGATCAAGGAACAGAGAGACATGGGTTGGATTTTCAGAAAGGGCCACTGAGACAATAAAAATTACCTGAAAATCAGAAAGACAGTATGGGTTCCTCAGTGGCCCCTGACTGAAGAAAAGATACAAGCAGTCCATGACCTGGTAAAACAACAATTAGCAGAAGGACATATACAACCGACTGTATATCCCCAAAATACTCCCATTTATATCATCAAAAAGAAATCTGGTAAATGGAGACTATTGCAAGATTTTAGAGCCATTAATAATGAGATGGTTATTATGGGACCTGCTCAATCAGGGATTCCTCAATTGTCTGCTTTGCCAATAACCTGGTATGTTTTAGTTATAGATATTAAATATTGTTTTTTTTTTTCAATTATAATTCATCCTAAGGATAGTCCAGGTTTTGCTTTTACTATCCCTGCACTGAATCATGAAGGTCCTGATCAGAGATTTGAATGAAAAGTACTCCCTAAAGGGATGGCTAACAGCCCAACTATGTGTCATATTTATGTTAACAAAGTAATCCAGCCACTTAGAAATCAAAATTCTGAACACAAATATTTCACTATATGGATGATGTATTATTAGCACACAAAGCTAAAAACACATTGCTAGAAAGTTATGCCACACTTACAAACTTATTAAAAATTATAATGTAGAGATAGCAATAGATAAAGTACAATTAAATTTTCCAATTAATTATTTAGGAGTTCTGTTATCCTCAACCATGGTCAGTCCACCAAAAATTCAAATACGAGTAGATCAACTCAAATCACATAACGACTTTCAAAAGTTATTAGGAGACATTAATTGGATAAGGCCTTATCTAGGTATACCAACAGGAGAGTTGGGACCTTTATTTGATATCCTAAAAGGTCTATCAGATAAAAATTCACCCTGCATGTTAACACCTGAAGCAAGAAAGGCAATAAAAATCAATGAAACATATATGGAAAATATGCATTTGGATAGAATTGATATAAGTTTGCCTTTATTATTTATTGTACTACCAACAAAAAATATTCCTACAGGAGTATTTTGGCAAGAAGGTCCATTATTATGGATACATTTATCTTATTCTCCTTACACTATTCTTACTAGGTATCCTGAGGCTTTAGGATAATTAATACTCAAAGGAATTAAAGCAGCAAAGGGAGTGTTTGGAATTTCTTCCAATAAAATTTTTACTCCATATACTCTGAATCAAATTGATGAGTTAGCTAATGAGTTAAATACTTGGGCAATAATCATGGTCCAATCTAATGTTTCATTTGATAACCACTTACCATCTAACCCTTTATTTTCTTTTTGGTCATCGCATCCTGTAATTTTTCCAAAATTGAGAAGAAAAACACTTATCATGAATGCTTCAAATATATTCACTGATGTATCAAATAATGGTACAGCAGCAATAGTTATACCTGATAAAACTTATAAATTTTTAGTACCCAAACAATCAGCTCAAAAGGTAGAGCTTAATGCAGTATTACAAGCTTTTGAGATATTTAAATATTCTGTATTTAATTTATTTTCCGATAGTCAGTATATAGTTAATGCTATAGTATCCCTTAAAGTTGCTGGTAAGATTTCTCCTTTCTCTACTGTTTTCTCTTTACTTTCCAATATAAAAAGTCTAATCTGGGACAGAAAAGATCTATTCTTTATAAGACATATCAGGGCACATCCAAAAAGAAGATGATTTGACTCAAGGCCTTATCAGCTGATATCCAAAATTCCAGTTTGACTATCCTTACATCTGAGATAGAACCAGGATGCTTTTTTCATTATCTATTTTATTATTGCCCTTTCCCACATTCTATTTTGTTTTTTGAGCTCATACAGACCTAGTTTAATGTTTTGCTGATCAGTTCTATTTTTTGACAAAAGAGTTTTTGAACATTGCAATGGAGATTTCACGTGTAAAAAGTTATAAGGCCTTTACTATTAGGTTACGTGTTGTATGTATTATATTATGTGTGCACACTTGTGTTTTGTGTTATATGTTTGAATGTTCGTATGTCCATATATGATATATGATGAGCGCTCATAAAAAAAATGGATCCAAATATTTTTTTATTCACATTATTTAAATGGTTTAATTTAAATTGGGTAAAGAGCTGTTGAGGTTTGTTTTAAAATTTGAAAAAAAGGAGGTTAACAGATCTGTTTCCTTTCTTTCACCTTTCCTTTTCATTATATTTAATAATTATCTTCAAGACAATGTAAATAGTTAAGAAAATTGTTTTCTTTCAGTGCCTTCTGGAATGTTACATAATTTTTCTTTAGCCATTATTGCCAGAATTCCTATCTTCATCCCAGTGCTGGTGAAATCAAAGATAAAACCAATCTACAGCTTCTGCAATAGCCATCACTGAAATGCTTGCAGAACTTGCCTAGACACATTGAGAACTCTCCTGTATGCATTGTAAACTACCTGTTTGTGCAGCGACTTGTGGTAGTGTTCGGGTATATTTGCTGATGATGTCATCGGTGGTACAATTTTTCCAAAAGGAGCTGTCAATTGGCTTGGTGTATCTTCCTCTCTTCTGTGTGTCATTATCGTCCAGCTAATGTTTGGGGGCCATTAGAGGTGAGGCAAAGAACCTCACCACCACCCGGTGGTACAAAGACCTCCACAGGTGTTGCTGTAAACTGGACCGGTAGTCAGTGATGGGTAAGATCCAATTGCAATGGTACCAACTTAACGGGTAAGGACCATATGTACTATTGGACAACCTAAGGCAGGCACTGTCCCTAAGCCACATGTGTGTTGTTTAAACAGAGAGGGGGAGATGTTGAGAGCCACATCCGAAGGGGCCCCAGCAAAATTCCAGAAGCCAGCAAACTTCCAGCTGCTGGCTGATGATTGGCTCACAGCAACATCTAGCTGATTGGCTCCTCTGCGGTGATGCTCATTGGGCTGTTTCCCTGCCCTTTCAGACCACGGAGTTGCTCATTAGGGGACTTATTTGGCTTTGCCCACATGACCTAGCCAATCGGCCTCAAGAGCAGGAGGATTGTGGGAGGTGGAGAGGGGCTTGTGTGGGAGGAAGAGGCTTTTGGGAAGCCAGTGGTGGCAGTTGGGGCTCTGAGGGTTTTTCCTGAGAGGCTGTTTTGTTTGGCGTGTGTGGTTTTAAAAATAAAGTTAGTTTCTTTTGACAAGTGGCTCCTGATTGTGCCCAGCAAGACTGCGGCATTATCCTAATATTTCTACAGTAACTGCCCCAGTTTAACAGCAATGCAAGTAGACTCTTATGGGACATGATTTGTATTTTGATGTTCATTTTTATTCAACACTGGTACATTACTATTTCTTCAGTTTATGCACATCAGAGGGTATATATTTCTTGCACAAGTTGGCAAATTTATAGGCATTTGTTTCACTTTCAATCACTTCCTGCTTCAGAACACATGCATTACTCCAGGTTTCTTAACTGGTCTATTCGTGAGACTTCTTTCCAAACATATTATTTCCGATTTTCTTTATAATTGTTTAAGCAAAACTCACACACCCTTCATGATAAACCATAACTATCATTTCACAATTAGATGTATAACTGTTTGGAATGAATGATTGTATATCAATATAAGATTTCTTATATATTTTCTGATATCAATTCAATCCATGATTTAAAGTGGAACCAGTTATATTATTTATTCACAGTATGGTCTATTCATGCATTATCTATATTCATAGACACAGGATACACCTCTTTGTACCCCCAATACTAATTTATACGTTTTCAAAATATTGCTCCCAGTAATAGAGGAAGAAATACTCATGTCACCTGATCTAAATATGCATGTTATCACAGTAATATTCTGGACGCAAAATGCAAAATTCACACGTGTGATTGTAACAAAGCCTAAATGGACACTGAACATGGATTACTAAAAACATCCATGTCCAGCTTGCATAACGCTCTCAAATGTCAATCCTATCGGTGACTACATATTTGTTTCTTCCTAATATATTCAACCTCAAAACTGTTGAAAATGTCTAATACTATCACTCACCCTGTACTTTGCCTGTTTTCCTAATGTCTCTATTGATATCGGCTTTCCTACATATTTTCCCCAGTTCATCATTGTGACTGACCCTTCACATGTGCTGACATTGATATTCACTCTCTAACCAAAACCCAATTGCTAAAGAACTTTTGGTACAAATACTAAATTCACCCTTGTTCCAAAATCTACTGACTATCTTCCTGATCCTATTGATTATCCCTGTTTGAGTGGATGTTCTCCTCTACATTCAATCATCCAAGGTACAAGTCCTATGGCATTGTATATCGACTTATCTGAGACATGTGTGCAGAACGTAATTTAAAGCTATGTATCGCAATCAATTGCCCAATGCACTTCTGAGCTTCAAATCTCACCTAGATTTCTGTTTACATACTTATATTTCACCTCTGTATTCCTATAAATATTGCAGGTTCCCAATACCATTATTCATCCCACAGAATGATTCCTAAACCAAATCGATCCTGTTATTATCCCTAACCATACACTCTTGCCTCAATCTAACATTACAAAAGAGCAGGGACAGAGTTCATCTTACAATACAGGAATGTAGGGGATCTTACACCTGCTGAGAACCTCAAATTTCTATGCAGAAATGATCCCTGGAGAAGATGTAGGCAGCTATGAAGGACCTGAGAGAGCAAAAGCCATCTTCCATGGCAAACACCTTGTGATAACGAAGGGATGTGTATGAATCAGCCTCTCTTTTCTTAATGTAGAGAAGATTTACCAAACCAGACCTGCGTGGAGAGGTGTTCCCGGGTGGCCATTGTTGATATACCATTCAAACTTGTCAAAGTGTCACAGGAAGTAGGGGCAGCCTCCATCTCATGAGACCCATGAAAGCAACTGTTAGGACAAAGTGGTTGCCAAGGCAGTGATCTCATTCAGTTCCTGAAGGAGGTGACCTACCTAACTTCGTTGGTGATGTAACTCTCTGAAATTGGGATCCAAGAAGCCAGGCACCCAGAGCCAGTCCCAGTCCCAGTCCCAGTGGTCGAACTTGTTTGGATTTACCAAGGACAGAGTCAGTCTTTCTTGGTACCTAATGATATGAGGATGGCCAAATGCCAGTAGAGCTCAGAAAAGGGGCCTTTCCCTAGATAGCAGGTATTGGCTCAATGCTGCCTGCTGACAACTTCGTAGAGTGGGCCAAGAAGAACAGATCTGAGACAGGCCAGGCCATTTTGGGGCAACATAGTATGGCCCACCAATCAGAGGACACTCCAGATAGTCACAGACCTACTTGGGGGAAGGAGGTGCTTTTGTGGATGTGGATGTGAGTTTGTGGTTTTGTCTCATGTTCTGAAAATAGGTAGGAATGGTGGTTTGTATGGTTTGGAGTTGACTGTTTCTAGGAAGTCGTTTCGCAAGGCGAGTGTTTCTATGTCTGTGTATCCACTGTGTTCGTGGTTGTAGTCTTTAGAAAAGAGAATGCATCAATGGAGGTTTCCTGTCTAGTTGGAAGCTTCCCAGCATTCCCCCTGCCCACTTTATAAATGGACTGTGGCTTGCCTTATGGATGGGCAACACCTACTATCTTCCTAAGGTCCTCTACACATCTTGATTTCTGGCCTCTCTCCAGAATAGGCTCATGGTTTTGTGGCCAAGATATGTACCACCTCCAAAATCTGTTACATGGCCATGTAATGGATAGCTGAAGGGAATGGGAACATCTCAGAAAACTCAGATATCAGTGTAACCAGTTAAGTCTCAGTTTAAAAACCTTGCTTTGGCCCATTTGCTTACCTATGGTTATGTTGCCCTGAATGTCAGGAAGGTATTTGCCTCAGGCCACCCCTTTCTGAAGCCTGAAGAAAACATTTTTCAAATGGAAATGAATGGGCATCACCTGTGGATCTTTGCTTAATTGCTTTGGAAAGAGATGTGTCTGAATCAGCCTCTTGGCCCTGTGTGAGGTTGGGGCTTTGATTCTCAGAAGGTGATAGATCTTAAGAAAGATCCCATGTGTGCTTGGGTGTTCTATTGCCTCCAACTCACATAAAGGATTTATACCCGACAATCAGTAGGATTAAATTGGAGAATCAGAACAGTATTAACGGCAGGCCTATTTGATCACTCCTGGTTCACAGGAAGGGTGTCTAGGTCACCCTGACTTTAGGCAAATGAGGGGCAAGGGAGTTTATTTTGGAAACTGTCTTGGGCTTCGCCCCTCATGGAAAATTCCATTCAGAGGTTACGATGAGTGTCTATATGGAAGATGATGAGGGCCATGTGGCAGTGTTTTGGTTTTAATTGTGGTCATTTGTGTGCTGGTTGGAAGAGATGACTGGGTACACCTGGACCTGAACTCTGGTGTGATTCCCCTTAGAGACTGAGTTCTGGAACTGACTTCAGGGAAGTATTGCCATTAATTTTGGTGGGATTTTAGGAGGCCACACATGAGAGTCGCCCTTGGAAACTGAGATCTAGTCTCAGGGTGTCTTTCCACAGTGCACTGGGAATCTCCACCAGGATATAAGACGATTTTATTCTGAAAGACTTGGCAACCATAGTAAAGAGTCAAAACACATATTGAACTCACATTGAGTAGACATCAATGGGTCAGGCTTCATGTGACATTTTGGCCACTCGTTGGGAAGCGTTGCCTTTTAGAGTTCTCCGGAGCTTTCATCCTCACCATTTAATGGTTCCTGAATGAATTGAAAAACCAGTGCATCCAACTTGATACTTGAAAAATGGCTAGATAAATACCATCAAATTTTTGAAATTCCCATGACCAGGTGGCACTGGAGAACCTTTGGATGTCCTGTTGCTGATCATGAGTGTACCAGACAGTGCCTTGAATCACTGGGTTTCATGAAAATGGTGTAGAACAGAGATGCCAGTAAGTTGGAATTTGCTGAGTAGTGGGCCTAGAACAGTGGTGGGCAGGTGTGTGATTAAACATCTGTGTTGGTGTCATGTGGATTGGCCATTGGCTTCCAAATGGCTTTTGACTGACATGGTGCAGCCAGCAGACCCTTGCATGTAAAGGCATCTTGTTATATGGAGAGGTTACAGGGCAATGTTCAGAATCAAGTTGCTAGGGACAAGGGGGAAGTCTATGTTGGATATAAGACTGGTTGGTGCATTCTCCTGGCAGACCCTGACCCACCACACATGACAGAACTCCCTCCAGCACTGTGTCCCAGTTGAACTACTTGTATTTCGTGAAGCAAACACCAAACTCCCATTGCAGCAGCTAGAAAGACCATGAAAAATGGAGGATGACCACATGGCTTCAGAGTCCACACAGGAAGACACTTAGCCCCCATTGGCCACAGTTTACATACAAAGAGAGAATTCTGCACTACTGCCTCATGTTCATTAAAGAATAAGAAAACATGTGCTCCAGGTTACATAGATGCAGACCCAGCTTTGATGGTCTCACTGCAAAGGAAGCTAAAGCTCCTGACTACAACATATATATCCAGTGCCCAAACTCAGAGGCAGTTTCTCATAAGTCTTCCGGTCAGCAGAGCACCATGTTTGTGAAGTGTTTACCCTGTCCCTTACTTTTGGAAACTCTTCTACCACCCCCAAATTTGTGAACTCCTGAGCATATTCCATTCCAGATAAGTATTTATAGATTTTCTAACTCTTCTCCTCTAATTGTTTCTAACTTGGGGCGAAGGTAATGTCAAGGCATTGTTCTTGATGAGAGTGGGATGATTATTTTAGCACATATTTGCATAAACATTGGATTGATTTTCCTAATTTTCATTCGAAATACTGAATCACTCCCACTAACCCATACCCTACTAGACTCTATATTCTGACTCCTAATCCTAATATAATGGAGAAAAATATCCCAAAATGAATAGACATACAAGCATTTCAGAGGAGGCATGGTGTATAATTGGACTTGCCTTTTGCATTATGTAGAATTGGAGTTATAAATCTAGTCAATTTTTTGTTGAAATAGTTCTCCATGTGTTTTTTTAACTTTTGTTGTTTGTTGTTCAAAACATTATATAGTTCTTGATATATCATATTTCACACTTTGATTCAAGTGAGTTATGAACTCCCATTTTTATCCAGTATATAGTTTGCAAAATCATATCAGTTACGCATCCATTGATTTACATATTGCCATACTAGTGTCTGTTGTATTTTGCTGCCTTTCCTATCCTCTACTATCCCCCCTCCCCTCCCCTCCCCTCCCATCTTCTCTCTCTACCCCCTATACTGTAATTTATTTTTCTCCCTTGTATTTTTCCCTTTCCCCTCACTTCCTCTTGTCTGTAATTTTGTATAACCCTGAGGGTTTTCTTCCATTTCCATGTAATTTCCCTTCTCTCTCCCTTTCCCTCCTACCTCTCATCCCAGTTTAATGTTAATCTTCTTCTCATGCTCTTTATCTCTACTCTGTTCTTAGTTACTCTCCTTATATCAAAGAAGACATTTGGCATTTGATTTTTAGGGATTGGCTTCCTTCACTTAGCATAATCTGCTCTAATGCCATTCATTTCCCTGCAAATTCTATGATTTTGTCACTTTTTAATGCTGAGTTAAACTCCATTGTGGCCTCTGGTGTGCGCCCAGGTTTCCGTTCCTGTCTTCCTGTTTGTTAATTTCTGGCCTATTTATTGTTGTGACCAGGACCTTAGTCAATGCCTTAGTCTGTCTTTTGCATCTCTCATCTTCCCTTTGCTCCCTTTCTTTCTCTTTGTTTCTCTCATATAGTATACTTTCTCGGCTTCTCTGACTAAATCTCCCAAAGTCATATCTTGTGATCCCTCTAAGAGTTGTAACTTTCTTTTAATATCCAGGGCAGCTTGCCCAATGAAGGCCATCATGACAGATGCCTTTTGATCCTCTGCCTGAGGATCAATAGGGGCTCGAGCCTTTGACTGAGGGGGAAACCTGTCCTCAGGGAAGACTTAAAAAAGCGGAGCTTGCGATTGCCTCAGCAGACACCACCGAAAGACAGATCCAGGAGGAGAGTGGGGATGACACATGGTGAGTGACCCACCATGGGACAAGCAGTTTCGTCACATGATTTGTTTTTGTCAGGCCTCAAGGAGGCCCTCAAGACATAGGGGGCACATGTTAAGAAAAAGGACTTAAAATTATTCTTTTCATACATAGGAGAATTGTGTCCATGGTTTCCCCCTGAAGGGTCCATTGATGGTAGAAAATGGCTTAGAGTAGGAGACTGTTTAAACCATTTTTTTTGTTGTTGTTGAAGAAAAAGTCCTAGGACAAAGGTATATTAGACCTTTTGTAGACATTAATATTTTATTAGATTTTTAAACACCTAGAAAAATTTGTAAGTTTAAATTTAAAGACATTTATATTTATCTGTTTATCCAATTTAAATCGAACCATTTAAATCACGTGAATTAAAGATCTTTGGATCCACTTTGAAATAGTAAGCTTGCCTTAATTTGATTTTAATTAAAGTCAGTGGTCTTTTCTTGCATCCTGGTGTAATATTTTGTAGTTTCCCATCGAGATGACCCTGCCCCAATAGATCACAAGACCAGACTACTGGAAATTCTGAAGCTGGCCTTCCCTCCAGGGCTCCGGCATGAAGAGGCAATTTCCAAGGCCTTGGTGTGAGATTTTGGTCCAGGGAGCACTGCAGTGAACCACCGCCCTAAAACTATTAGCAAGCACATGGTGGAGGAGGCCTCCATAGGTAACTGGCGCCTATATAACATCTGATATCCGGTTAAGGGAGATCTCTTCTGATGACAGAGTGGTGTCCTGGGGAGACACACATATACTCCTGTCTGGTACAGTAACGAGAATCATTCTGTCCTCTGTTATGTTCTGTAGGGAATTCCTCTGAAAGCATAGAGAGGTGCCAATGGGCACGCAGGAGCTCCTATCCCAGAGCTTTAGCAAGACGTTGCATAGTTCCTCTGTTTTTCTGTTTCTGCGCTGGTTTTCTGTTTTTTTGTGTGTTTTGTTCTGTGTTTCATATGTTTTTTTTTTTTTTGGTTTGTTTTAGTGTGTTTTGTTGTGTGATTTCTGTGGTAAAACTTAACTGAAAATGGGTAATAAAGCAAGTAAACTGACACCCATTTGGACTGTGTTTTAAAGAACTGTGATGAACTTTAATACCCTTTGTTAAGCAGGATGAGAGAAACCCCTAGCTGGCTGCCTGGAGCACACCCACTGCAGAGGGCAATGCCTGCTGGGGACCTAAGAACTGAGTATCTCCCAGGTTAACACGTGAAACTCCTTAAAACCCCTTGTCCCTTCAGATCGATAGAATCACAACCATTGGGCAGAGACCCCTGTTTTTCTCCTTTGTTAGCAAAGCAGTAAATCTCCCTTTTTCTTTTTCTCAAACTCTGTCCTCATTATTAAATTGGTATTAATTGGCTTCAAAATCAGGAACCAAACTTTAAGTTACAATTTTTGGTACCCCCCACACCCCGGAACTCTTTGAGAGCTGACTACTGAAATGTTAGGAGACGGAGCGTGCTTGGGGTGGAACCGAACAAGAGGAGCTAATCCTGTAAGTGAAAGGAGGGACTGAGGGACTTCCAGCAGCTGCCCAAGCCCTGTTGCTTCAGAGAATTACCTACTTCCTTCCCTGCACTGTAAGGATTTTGCCATCTCTGTTTTCTTAAAAAAGAGAAAAAGAAAAAGGGGACACTAAATACAGTAAAGTCACCATGGAGACACTTGATTTTACATTTCAGGTTGTCCCTCTGTGAAAACATCTGGTTCCCTTGTGGGAAAATCTATGGTGCCACTGGTGTAGGAGATTTTTCTCTTATCTGCTCTGGTTTAAAGGCTTCTGTCTGTAAGCCATAGTCTGGAGCTCCTTTCAGTCTGTCTTGTGTCTTTGTTTCTGGCCCTTTAAGACATGTGCAATAATGTGTTGATATTATAAATCATTTCTTGGGAATGATCTTAGCTGAATGTGTATCTAAATGATGATGTTTTATTGTAACAATCTGGCATCTGAATGGGTTTTTGAAGCATTGCACAATCTTGCAGTTAAAAGTCGGGTTTAGGAAATTGTTTAGTTTATGATTTCAGATAATTCATGCCAGAGAACTTAAATACTTAGGATGGAAAACTAGAGAACTCTACTTCCAAGTTGGCAAGTAACTTCCCAATCATTCAGGCTTTTTTTTCACCAATTTTTAATTGGGTAGCCTGGGAAAATGTCACTGTGTCTACCAGTGCATTAATTTGGACAAGGATAGTAAATCATAGTATGGTATCTGTTGACAAAACAAGATATAAAGATGTAAAATTTTGTAAACTGTGTCTTAAACTTGTATCATAAAATTTTGTGAATTTTGTCTTAAAATTGAATTATAATTTTCAACATCTGAACCTGAAAATTATGGTTGAAATGCCTTAGGCCTGAGGTGTCTGCTCAGAATAGCAGCTTTTTCCTGCTCCTTCCAGACCTCAGCCAGGACTTATGTTGAATGGCAAATGAAAGAGGCCTGCAAGCTCAGTAGGAGAGTGATCTGAGGCCTAAAAAAAATTAAATTGTATGGTATTTACTAATTAATGGCCAGTCAATTTTTCTAGGACTCTTATTTTTTCCTTAGATTCTTTATTTTTTTTTGAGCTCATGATTTTGATCCTAAAGACCTAGGATGATGTTTTTCTGACCAGTTCTATCTTTGACTAACTGTGTAGTTTTTGAAACATTGCAATGGATATTTCACCTGGAAAAGCTACAAGGCCTTTACTATTATTATGTGTGCACAATTTTGGTATGTGTTGTATGTCTATATATTCATTTGTCCGTATATCATATATATGATACACAAATTAACATTTATAAAGAGCACTCATTAAAACAAAAACGCTCATAAAAACAAATTTTAAAAAGTGGATCCAAAGATCTTTAATTCAAGTGATTTAAATAGTTGAATTTAAATTGGATAAAGAGATAAAAATAAATGTCTTTAAATTTAAGCTTACAAGTTTTTCTAGGTGTTCAAACATCTAATAAAATATTAATGTCTACAAATGTTCTAATATGCCTTGGTTCTAAGACTTTTCCTTCAACAAATAATGGTTTACACTGTTCAATATATTTGTCTAATATATTGATAAATAAGTAAAGTAAATTTGATATGGGATTACTCATTCATGAGTACTTTTGTTAGATATCTGATTGATTTACTAAGGTCTGTATAAGTTTGTACTAATGTCTGTATAAGATTGTAATAATCAGTCATGTGTTAAAGAGACAAAAATTTCTTAAAACATAAGTTTACCCATAACATTGTGTTTATTAAGTTTTATTTTTTCTAGAGCAAGCAACCATAAAAATTAAACAACTGATTAAATAAGAACTGTTATTTTAGAGCACTGTACTGCCATTTATTTAAAAGCTAAACTTGGTTAATGTAGAAACTTCAATGTAATTGTGATGCTATTAATGTGCTCATATCTTTCAGGTATACGAATCTGTAAGGTAGAAACTTTAAAAGAGCATTATTTCAAGCTGGTGTTCTGAAGTTGTATGGTAAAAAAATATATTGGGCATTCATTTACTTCTTATCAATAAGATATGTAAAGTTGTATGTTACTTTTTACATTGGGGAACAATTTAAATGTATTTTTATGTTAATGAGAGTCTAATCTATATAAAGGTTAAAAACTTTCAGCCTTTCTTAAATTCATGTTTTAAATGTGATATCATATGGTGTTAACTAATGTTCATGTGACCTCAAATAATATATGTAATCTTTGTAAAATGATATTTAAAAAAACAAAGATCATCTTTAGAAGTAAAACACTTAAGTTTTATAAAGAGCCCTGCCTTACCTGAGATAAGGCTCTGTGTCCCATCTTACTATATGTGAGAATGACTACGAAAGCAGTAGGTCAGATATTATTTCATTTAAAGTTATGTTCAAAAGTTGTTTTTTTTCTGTCAAGATTTCTAGGATCTCAAACAGGGGATATACTGTATAACTCAGCTTAAAACTTCAGGGTAGCTATTACACGAACTAAGTATTTTACTCTTGTTAAAAAATTTTATTTTGTAATTTCCTTATAAGTGATCTAAAGATTCCTTGTTAGTGTTTTACAGAAGTGTTGCTTTAAGAACACAACATGGGTTAATTTAAGATAATAAGTCATCACCTACAAGACAGACAGAATAATACAGATCCCAGTTAATAAAAAAGATAAATAATTATAAAGTTATAGACATTAAAGCCCAGTACTCTTAATATAAGGCTGTTAAAATTTATTTGCTGGATGATTAAGATTAGGATTTATATTAAAGTTACATGAAAAGGGACAAGAAAACCAATATTTGGCTCTTGCCCTCTGAGTCAGTCTGAATCCAGGGAACAAGGGACTTCTCAAAGACCTTTGCAACTCTGGGCCTCATATCTTCCCAATTAGGGAGATTAATGAGACCCCTGGAGAACAGAAAGCCAATCAGTGCATTTGCTAAGAAGAGGAGAGTCATCAGAGAAGGGAGACATCCCTGATGCTTCCAAGGGTAGCCACATGGTCAAGCAAGACCTGGACCCACCTAGCGCAAATGGCACTAGCAGAACTGAGAAGCTGCTCTCAAGTTTCCCCAGGAATGACTCCCATAAAAGCTCAGCTGACTGTTAACAATAGATAGAAACAAAAGTCAGTTTGACTGTTTCATGATAAACACTTAGGAAAGACAGTTAAAACCAAAATACAGCCATTCCTGGGCATTTTAAATAATAATATTAATAATAATAATAATAATTTTTTATACACATTATGTTAGCCTCCCAAAATAAGTAAGACTGGAGGCTACAAAGAAGGATTCCCAGAAAGGAATGCCTGATAACTATAAAAAGAGACTATCAAGAGGAGCTGCCAGAGGCAGAAATTTTTAGTTTAAGGCCTACAGATATTCCTAACCTACAGGTAGGGTTGGTGTTTGCTAGTACGATTATCCAGCCCTGAGTAACAGAATTAAAGGTTTCTCTATTACACACAGAGGTCATACTAGTAAAATGATTTTGCAAGATCAGATGATATTAAATCATTAAACTGTATCTTATGGAGAGGGATAACTGTAACACTAAATGTTAAATATTAAGTTGACAGTCCTGATAACTGGGAATATTAAAGCCTGCTGAGGGAACTTCTATACAGTGACATGTTCCAGCTGCTGCAACATTTTTTCAGTACTCATGGTTCTTGTTTCTCACACAGAAGAACCCATCCCCAGATGAATTTACAACCTGTTCTTCCCCAACCAGACTTCAAAACGAACTGATTTCTAAAAGGCAACTCATGTTCCTCAACTGACTTCTAAAAAGCAACTCATGTCCCTTATACTGTTCCCACTCACGTCACTCTCTCTCAGCTCAGAAGAAGCCAAAATGAGTGACGCCTCTCGTCTTACAACTATGGAGCCAAAAATAAATAGAATATCAATATAAGTAATTAATTAAGTCAGGTAAAACCAGGAATCCAATTTTGGGTGAGTTCTAAAAATTTGGAGACTGTTACCTGAGGGATTAAAATTCCCTCATTGCTCTTTCCCTACCCTATCAAAAATTTGGAAGGGACACATTAAAAAAGGGGGAATGATTTGCATTTCTCTGACTGCTAGAGATGGTGAGCATTTTTTCATATACTTGTTGATTGATTGTATGTCCTCCTCTGAGAAATTTCTGTTCAGGTCCTTGGCCCATTTGTTGATTGGGTTATTCGTTATCTCATTGTCTAATTTTTTTAGTTCTTTGTATATTCTGAATATTAGCGCTCTGTCTGAAGTGTGAGGAGTAAAGATTTGTTCCCAGGACGTAGGCTCCCTATTTACCTCTCTTATTGTTTCTTTTGCTGAGAAAAAACTTTTTAGTTTGAGTAAGTCCCTTTTGTTGATTCTAGTTATTAACTGTTGTGCTATGGGTGTCCTATTGAGGAATTTGGAGCCCGACCCCACAGTATGTAGATCATAGCCAACTTTTTCTTCTATCAAATGCCATGTCTCTGATTTGATATCAAGTTCCTTGATCCACTTTGAGTTAACTTTTGTGCATGGCGAGAGTAAGGGATTCAGTTTCATTTTGTTGCAAATCTCACTCCAGTAAGATTGGCAGCCATTAGGAAGTCAAACAGCAACAAGTGCTGGCGAGGATGTGGGGAAAAGGGTACTCTTGTACATTGCTGGTGGGACTGAAAATTGGTGCGGCCAATTTGGAAAGCAGTATGGAGATTTCTTGGAAAGCTCGGAATGGAACCACCATTTGATCCAGCTATTCCCCTACTCGGTCTATTCCCTAAAGACCTAAAAAGAGCACACAATAGGGACACTGCTACATCCATGTTCATAGCAGCACAATTCACAATAGCAAGACTGTGGAACCAACCTAAATGCCCTTCAATAGACGAATGGATAAAAAAAATGTGGCATTTATACACAATGGAGTATTACTCTGCATTAAGAAATGACAAAATCATAGAATTTGGAGGGAAATGGATGGCATTAGAGCAGATTATGCTAAGTGAAGCTAGCCAATCCCTTAAAAACAAATGCCAAATGTCTTCTTTGATATAAGGAGAGTAACTAAGAACAGAGTAGGGACGAAGAGCATGAGAAGAAGATTAACATTAAACAGGGATGAGAGGTGAAAGGGAAAGGGAGAGAGAAGGGAAATTTCATGTAAATGGAAGGAGACCCTCAGGGGTATACAAAATTACATAAAAGAGGAAGTGAGGGGAAAGGAGAAAAATTTAAGGGGGAGAAATGAACTACAGTAGAGGGGGTAGAGAGAGAAGAGGGGAGGGGAGGGGGGAGGGGAGATAGTAGAGGATAGGAAAGGCAGCAGAATACAACAGACACCATAATGGCAATATGTAAATCAATGGTTCTGCAACTGATGTGATTTTGCAATCTGTATATGGGGTAAAAATGGGAGCTCATATCCCACTTGAATCAAAGTGTGAAATATGATATATCAAGAACTATGTAATGTTTTGAACAACCTACAATAAAAATTAATTTAAAAAATATTAAAAAGCAAAAAAAAAATGGGGGGGGGAATGATAAACCCAACCTGATCATTTATTAAAATTGGGAGCCATCTTGCCACAAAGTCATGAAAAGATAATTTTGCTTTCCTATAAATTACTGCAAATTCTGAATCTGCTTGGAATGCCTGTCCGTGCCTTGAACTCACCCATGCCTGGCTCTCTGACCAGATAGCAGCCCTCTCTGAAAATTTAGTGACACCTCATAAATATTGGCCTTCTCTGGCCAGACAACGACTCTCGTGAGTCTCTAATGGTCCTCATAAATTCTGATGATGGGGCCAGCAAAAAAAAAAATTGTAAACTAGCAATAGCGTGATGCTTCTCCGAGTTCTGTTATCTGTAACCCCCCTTTTGTGTAACTTACTGGACTATAAAGCTGGGCTGTAGGAAAGGTGGGGTTGCTGTCTTGTTTCTGCCATTTTGAGAGGGATAGGCAGCTCAGCCAGTGGAAAAATAATAAGCTTGCTTTAATTTGATTTTAATTGGAGTCAGTGGTCTTTTCTCCTGTCCTGGTCAAACAGGTAAACACTCCACAAACATGGAGCTCTGCCGGCCTAAAACTTATTGAGAAACTCTCCCTGACCTTGGGCACTTGAAATATATGTTGTTGTCAGGAGCTTTAGCTTCTTTGTAGTGAGACCATCAGAGCTGGGTCTGCATCTATGTGACCTGGAGGACATGGTTTCTTATTTTCCAATGAACATGAGGCAGGAGTGCAGAATTCTCTCTTTGTAGGGAAACTGTTGTCACTGAAGGCTAAGTGTCTCCCCATGTGGTATGTGAAGCCATTTGCGCATCTTCCACATTTCATGGTGTTTCTTGCTGCTGCACTGGGGGTTTAGTATTTGCTTCATGAAATACAAGGAGATCAACAGGGACTCAGTGTTGGAGGGATTTCTCACACGTGTGGTGGGTCAGGGTCTCCAGGAGAATCCACCAATGAGGCTTATATCCCACATAGCTTGCCCCCTCAACCATTGCAACCTGATTCTGAACACGGCCCTGAAACCTCTAAATATAACAAGATGCCTTTATATGAAGAGATCAGACATATAGGGATTACTGGCTGCACCATGTCTGCCACAAGACATTTGGAAGTCAATGGCAGATCCAAATGGCCCCACCAGAGATATTTTATGACACAACTGCACACCACAGCTCTGGGTCACTACTCAGCAGGCGCCAACATACAGGATTCTTTCTTCTACACCATTTTCATGAAACCCAGTCAATCAAGGCACTCTCTGGTACACTCATGATCAGCAACTGGACATCCAAATGTTCTTCAGTGCCACTTGGTCATAAGAATTTCAAAAATTTCATGGTATTTATCTAGCCATTTTTCAAGGATGAAGTTGGATGCACTGTGAGTTTCAATTCTTTCAGGAACCATTAAATGGTGAGGAATTTCATTTCAATGAAACCTCTGGAGGACTCTCACAGGCAAGGCTTCCCATGGAGTGGCCAAAAGGTCACATGAAGCCAGGCCCATTGAGGTCTACAATGCTAGGTCCATGTGTGTTTTGAATCTCAACTATGGTTGCCACGTCTTTCAGAATAAAATCATGTGATATCATAGCTGAGATTCCCAGTGTTCTGTGGAGAGCCACCTGGGCCTATATCTCAGTTTCCAATGGGGACTCTCATGCGTGGCCTCCTGAAATCCCAACACAATTCATGGCAATTCTTCTCTGAGGTCAGGTCCAGAACGCAGTCTCTAAGGGGAATCACACCAAAGTTCAAGCCATGGTGGACACAGTTATGTCTTCCAACTGCCACACAAATGACCACAATTAAAACCAAAACACTTTCACATAGCCCTCGTCTTCTTCCATGTAGACACTCATCAAATCCTCTGGCTGGACGTTTCCAAAAGGGGTGAAGTCCAAGACCCTGTCCAAAATATGCTCCCTCGCCCCTATGTTGCCTAAGGTCAGTGTGGCCTAAACACCTTTCCTGTGAACCAGGAGTGATCAAATAGGCCTGACCTTATTACTGCTCCACTTCTCCAATTTGAGGCCTACTGACTGCCAGGTATAAATTCTTTATATGAATGGGAGTCATGAAAAAACCCAAGCATCTATGGTCTAGCCTTTGCAGGCCAGGATGGAGGTCAGGAACCTTACAGAAGATGGCGAGAGACTTCATACACAATGACGGCTATTTTGACCATTTTGTATTTGTAGCACACATGGAATCTTACCTTAGATCCATCAGGTGTTAAGAATCTAAGCAGCAGCCTCACACAGGTTCACGAGGCTGATTCAGACACATCCCTTTTGGAAGCAATTAAGCAAAGAGCCACAGGTGATGCCCATTCATTTCCATTTGAAAACTGTTTTCTTAAGGCTTCACAAAGGGGTGGCCTGAGGCAAAGACCTTCCTGACATTCAGGGCAATGAAGCAATAGGTAAGCAAATGGCCCAAAGCAAGGATTCTCCACTGAGACTTTACTGGTCACATTGATATCTGAGTTTTCTGAGATCCTCCCATTCCCTTCAGTTATCATGTACATGGCCATGTCACAGTGCTTGGAGGTGGTACATATCTTGGACACAAAACCATGAGCCAATTCTTGAGAGTGGCCAGAATTCAGGAAGAAAACAGAAACGTAGTAAGATAGTAGGTGTTGCCCATCCATAAGGCAAGTCACAGTCCATGCGTTAATTGGGCAGGATGAATGCTGGGAAGCTTTCTACAAGACAGGAAACATCCATTGATGCATTTTCTTTTCTAATGTCTACAACCACGGACACAGTGGGAGAAACAGACATAGAAACACTCGCCTTGTCAAACAATTTACTAGAAAAAGTCCATTCCAATCCAAACAAACCACCTTTCCTACCTATTCTCAGAACATGAGACAAAACCACACACTCACACCCACACCCACAAAGGCACCTCCTTCCCCCAAGTAGGTTTGTAACTATCCAGAGTGTCCTTTGACTGGTGGGTCATACTATGTTCCCCTGATATGGCCTATCCATTCTCAGATCTGGTCTCCTTGGCCAACTCTGTGACGTTGTCAGGAGCATGTGGAGAGCCACTACCTACTTTCTCAGGAAAGGTCCCTGGCATGTGGCCATCCTCACATCAGTAGGTACCAAGAAAGACTGATTCTGTCCTTAGTAACACCAAACAAGTGAGCCCACTGGGACTGGGACTTGGATTGGCTCTCAGTGCCTGGCTTCCTGGATCCCAAGTTTAAAGTGTTCCATCACCAAGGAAGTGAGGTAGGTTACTTCCTTCAGGAATTTAATGAGGTCACTGCCTTGGCAAACACATTGTCCTAACAGTTGCTTCCAATGGTTCCATGAGATGGAGGCTGCCCCTACTTCCTGTGACATTTTCACAAGTTAGAATGATATATAAATCAAAGGCACCAAGAAACAGCGCTCCACAAAGGCCTGGTTTGGTCCGTCTCCTGTACATTAAGAGAGAGGCTGATTCAGCCACATCCCTTCATCCTGAGCAGGTTTTTCGGCAATGGAAGATGACTTTTGCTCTCTCAGGTCCTTCATAGCTGCCTACATCTTCTTCAGGGATCATTTCTGCATGGACCTTTGAGGTTCTCAGCAAGTGGAAGATCCCCTACATCCCTATATTTTAAGGCCAACTCTGTCCCTGCTCTTCTCTAATGTTAGATTGAGAGATCACTGTGTGGTTACGGTTAATAACAGTTTCGATTTGGGTTAGGAATCATTCTGCAGGATGAATAATGGTATTGGGAATCTGTGATATTTATAAGAATATAGACGTGAGTTAAAATTATGGAAACAGAAATCTAGGTAAGATTTGCATCCCAGAAGGGCATTGAGACCTTCATTGGGATACTTAGCAATGTTATACTTTCTGCACAAATGTCTCAGATAAATCCATACACAATGGCATAGGACGTTGTACCTTGGATGATTGAATGTTGAAGAGAACCTCCAGTCAAAAAGGGATAGTCGGTGGAATTAGGAAGATAGTCAGTAGGTTTAGAAAGAAGGGTGAGAATAAGATTTGGAAAAAAGTTCTTTACCAATAGGGTTTCGGTTAGAGAGTGAATATTAATGTCAGCCCATGTTAAGTGTCAGTCACAATAATGAATTTGGGAAAATATGTAGGAAAGGAGGTATCAATAGAGACCTTAGGAAATCAGGCAAATTATTAAGTGAGTCATAGGATTAGGCATTTTCAACAGGGTTGAGGTTGAATATATAACCTTAGGAAGAAAGAAATATGTAGTCACCAATAGAATTGACATTTGAGAGCATTAGGCAACCTGGACATGAATGTTTTTAGTAATTCATGCTCACTTTCCATTTAGGCTTTGTTGAAAATAAATAAAATAGGTACTTGTCTCTTCCTGTTTTTCTGTATGCTTAAGAAAACACTCTTGAAATCTTGAAAACTTTTTGCTAATCTTGTTCCCAGAATGTGCTGTCCCCAACTGCCAAACTGCAGAATGTACACCCTCACCCGTTTACATGCAAACCGCCCACTTGCCCTGACCCATCAATAAACTTCCCTCCCTGCCCTCTTCAAGAAAAGTATATAAGCTCTGCTTAAGCTGTTCTCAGTGCTCTCTGCTCTATTCAAGTGAGGTCTGAGCCCCAGAATTTTGGGTGCTTTGCTGTTGCATGAGACAGTGTCTTGGTGGTCTCTTCCTCCAATGGTCGCCTGACCATTACATCTGAGGGCCCCAGCGAGTTCCAGCAGCGTTGGACGAAAGACCCCCAATAGGCTCATCTCAGGTTAAGTAAGGCGCCACTTTCTTGTTTCAGGTTTCATGTTAGGGATGGGCAAAATGGCTATTGGTGATGAGCATGAGCTCTCTCTGACGGTGGCTGACAGAAGTGTCACAGAGCCACAGGCCACGTCTCTGGGGGACGCCCCAGAGAACTCGGGAAACCGAGTAACAATAGTCTCCTAAACTCAGTGATATTTTGTTTTAGATTCGGTATTGTCAGCCCATCAGGTTTTCCTGGCTACTCAGTCCTGTTCTCAGTATTGGACGTCCATTGCCTGTCTTTATTGTCTTGTCTTGTCTGTGTCGTGTGTCATTGCTTTCACTATTTGTGTATCTTTCATATGGGACAGAACACTTCAATGCCTCTGTCCCTGAACCTTGATCACTGGACCAAAGTCTGCTTAAAGGCTCAGAATCTTCTTTTTTTCAGTAAAACGTCAGATCTGGAAGACTCTATGTGTCTCAGAATGACCCACCTTTGGAGTCGGATGGCCCCCAGAAGGATCTTTCTACTTCACACTAATTCAAAAACTCAGAGATATTGTCTTTCAGCCGGGGCCACATAGCCATCCAGATCAACAGCAATATATCTTTAGTTTGCAGGACCTCTGCAAATCTCCTCTTCCATGGTTGAAGCCTTTCCTTGTCCCTGTCCCTGCTCCTACTGGTTCTCCCACTTTTCTATCTCTCAAACCCTCTGCTCCCCCTCCTCCACCCTCTGTTGTCCCTGAGTCTCAAGACTCTACTGGACTCTCTTCCCCCTCCTTATGCCCTGCCCTTGTCCTCCAACCCCAAACACCCTCTAAGTGATTCCCCTGCTGCTGACTCAGACTCTCCACCATTGGAGGAATATAGGCCAGCCCAGCGCCCTCCAGGTGACTACCCCACGGCACACACAGCCCCTCCTTCCTTGGAGGTAGCTGGCCCGGGGAAAAGAACACAAAGTACTCGCTGGGGGGGTTAAACTTTGAAGTGGATACAGGGTAAGTATACTCAGCCCTTAAGGCCCCATTGGGCCATCTATCAAACAAAAAGGACTCTAGTTCAAGGGGCTAATGGGAGTAAATATGGGGCTTAGACAACTAAGAGGACCATGGACCTGGGGAAAGAAAAAATCCATCACTCGTTCCTAGTAATCCCAGAATGCCCGACCCCATTGATGGGCACACATCTGCTCAAAAAGCTCCAGGCCAGAATAACTTTTAACCCTGAAGGCCCCCAAGTGAAATTTCTAAATTTTTCAGTAAAAACTCCCATAGTCACGGCTTTTACTATGTCAGTAGAAGATGAACATCAACTTGTCAAACCCCCCAAGACTGATCAAACAGGCAAGCTACCCCGGAAATGGATAACAGATTACGCAGATGCCTAGGAAAAAAACTGCTGGGTTACACGTAGCCGTGAAACATCCTCCAATAACAGTGGAGT